>NC_040087.1:30279598-30879598 GCF_003369695.1 Bos indicus x Bos taurus | reverse complement strand
GGGTCTGGGGTGAAGCCTCAGAAATTGCATTTCTAGTAAATTCCTGGGCTTCCCAGGTGGCTCAGTGGTAAAGAATCTGCCTGCCAATGTTCAATCCCTGGGTCAGGAAGATCCTCTGGAGAAGGAAATGGCACCTACTCCAATATCCTTGCCTGGGAAATCCCCCGGACAGAGGAGCCTGGTGGGCTACAGTCCATGGGGTCACAAAGAGCGCACAACTGAGCACATAGCACATAACTTAATACACATAAGGCTCTGCATTTGATTTTCCAAAGACATAAAACTTCTTATACATTTTCCCATTATTGACAAGGAGGAGGTGTTAAGGTGTTTAGAACAAGAGTTAATTACCACCATTTGCTAGGTGGAGGACCCCACCCCAGCCTCTGTGTAAACCCTTGGCTGTGGCCCCTGTGAAATGGACTCATCTGGGGAAAGTGTGGTTGGGAAAATAGAGCAGAAGATGAGAGATTTCAGGACATTCTCTTCTAACTTGCATCTCACTCCAACACCTAATTTAATAACAATTTAAAAATTATGATTAAAAGATACATTTTATTACTGAATTTTAACTTTGCATTTATCCCATAGGTATGAATTTTTCATTTAAATAAAATGTAGTTCCTAATACCAAATCAGCTTTCCCATTGCCTTGTTCTGTCATCAGACTAATTAAAAAGCAGAAGGCAGGCATGCAAATTACAGTTAAATTCCAAATAATTGGGTTTCTTGGGACTGTAGGGTATTTGGGTTATTCTAATTACTTGGGTAACACCAACCCTTGTTTTAACTCATGCTGGTATTTCTAAACTGTGATGTGTCACTTCTTTCCCTTGGTGATTCCAGGCTAATGATGGCAAGCTCTTGTGTCTTTGGGTCAACTGTTCAATTACTGTCATCCATGTCTTCAAATGCAACATGTACCCACAATAGAACATGCCCGGGGAATGCTTGGGCTGTTTCTTTTAACCTAGATTTCTGATGTGAGTTTTTTCTGTGAGTAACTTTTTTCTGGTTTGTTTATTCAGGAAACATTTTAAACACTTGCTTTAAGCCATAGGTGACTTAGATTCAAGAATAATTAGAACAGTCACAATAAGGTAAACAGAATTGTACACTAATAATTAGAGTGTCCCTTGGACAGCAAGGAGATTAAACAAGTCAATCCTAAAGGAAGTCAACCTTGAATATTCACTGGAAGGACTGATGCTGAAGCTGAAGTGTTTGGCCACCTGGTGCAAAGAACGGACTCATCTGAGAAGACCCTGATGCTGGGAAAGATTGAAAGCAGGAGAAGAAGGGGATGACAGAGGATGAGATGGTCGGATGGCATCACTGACTCAGTTGACATGAGTCTGGGCAAACTCGGGGAAATAGTGAAGCACAGGGAAGCCTCGTGTGCTGATGTCCATGGGGTCAGAGAGTTGGACACAACTGAGTGACTGAACAACAATTAGAGTGAGAACAAGAGATCTGTAATCTTATCCGCTGGCTGTCAGTTATTTCTAGCAGACCAGGAAGTCATTGTAAGATGGATTAAGAGGGACTTCCCTGGTGGTCCAGTGGCTAAGATTCTGTGCTCCGAGTGCAGGGGGCCCAGGTTCTGTCCCTGGTCAAGGCACTAGGTCCCACATGCCACAGCTAAAGAGCCTGTGTGCTGCAGTTAGACTCGGTGCAGCTGAAATAAAACAATATTTTTTTTAAAAGATGGGTTAAGAAACAAATGACCCAAAAAAGTTTAAATTAAATATAATAGACTTTTAAAATCACTTAATCACTTTCTCTTTATTTGTTTAATCATTTTCTGATTTGTTTATTTTGTAATCACTTTCTGATTTCAGCAAAGATACAAGGTAGCATGCAGTAAAGGGCCCAGAGGATTAAAAATCCAAGTAATAAAAAAGAGAAGAGCCTGATAAAACTGGACTCAGAGCTTCCTGGCTGCAAGAAGAAAGAAAGAAAGAAAAAACATAATTAGGGGGGGAAAAAATAGAGTGTGGCACTTTATCAGAAGAGAGAACTTGTTTTTTAGCACAAATGTGTATGTACGATTTTAATTTTGTGAATTTTTAAAAAATTACGTTGAACAACATAATGGACAACTTTAATAGTATATTTTTAAGCATATCTTTTCTCATAATAAAATAATTGAAATAGTTTAAAATTTGGGAATAGGGAAGGCCTTCCTGAACATGATATAAAACCTGGAAACCTTTAAAAAAAAAGATTTAACTACATACAAATTTTAAATTGTCTGCAATAATGAACATCATAGAATTAAGAAGGTTGATAGACTGAATGAAAATGCTGCAACAAAGTTTTAATATGAAAATCAATAGAAAAAAATACAACTTAATTTGAAAAAATAGGTAAAATATATGAATGGGTGACTTAGACCATAGAAGAACAAAGTGGTCAGTGGCCATAAATATATGAAAAGATATTCAAATTCACTTAAAACCTATATACCTAACCTCTGTGCTGTGTTGCTTAGGCATTCTTACTCAGATGGAAGCCAGTTAATTACATTTTATTGAAATAACTGTCATTGAAAAATAAAGGTTGAGATTGAGTCTTCCTTTTTTTAAATTAACTTATTTTAATTGGAAGTTAATTACTTTACAATATTGTGATGGATTTTGCCATACATCGGTATGAATCAGCCATAGATATACATGTGTCCACCACATCCTGAACCCCCCCCCCACCTCCCTCCCCACCCCATCACTCCGGGTTGTCCCACAGCACAGGCTTTGGGTGCCCTGCATCATTCATCAAACTCCCGCTGGCTCGTAGTGTATATGTTTCAATGCTCTTCTCTCAAATCATCCCACCCTCTCCTTCTCCCACTAAGTCCAAAAGTCTGTTCCTTACATCCGTGTCTCCTTTGCTGCCTTGCACATAGGATCGTCGGTCCCATCTTCCTAGATTCCATATATATGTGTTAGTATTCATCTTTCTCTTTCTGACTTACTGTACTCTGTATAATAGGCTTTAGGTTCATCCACCGCCTTAGAACTGAGCGAGTGAGTCTTCTTTCTGGGACAATGCTAGTTATGCACACACCGCACCCTGATCCCCTACAATCCATTCTGGATTCTGTCCACGTCCCTTCTTTCCCTGGGCTTTCAGTCACAGGCTGAGAACTAATAACACTGTACTGAGCAAGATCTACTCCCAGAATATCATCTTCCTATAAGTTAATAAAGATCTTAGCTTCTTTGACATCAGTATGATGACAAAGGAAACTGTCATGGATTTAGTGCTAATGGTTAAAAAAAAAAAAAGTATGGAACACCCTCTCCATTGCTATATAAAGAGAAGAATTTTAGAAACTTAACCTTAGTCTTTTAGTGACTCTTTGTCTCTGAATTTTCATGAAAAGCTGTTCTGTTGTTCGTATGTCAAATACAACATCTCACCAGGATGTTGATCTACGTAATTTTGCACAAATATTCAGGCTTTACCCATTGACTTTTCTAACTGGTCTGCAGTTGTTGTAGCAAAGGGGAGAATATTTTCAGTTGAAGTGTTGATCTGATGATAGGATACTGCTTGGTCAATATGCCTTCTGATTGTGTCATGTTGACACGATGTATTATGGAAAATAAAATTCCTTTATTCAGACTCAGCTATATAGAAGGATTTCGTATGGCTATACAGAGAATGAACAGCTGATGTCTTATTGTTTCGGTTTCTCTCCCCCTAAGGAAAAAATTCTCTGGGAATAGTGAGGCTGTTGCTTTATAGGTACAGAAGCTCCACTTGTATCACAAAAATTATTTTACTTCTTTAAAAGCAGGTTATTATTTCTGTATTAAAATCACAGATGTAGGTGTTTTTTGGCGTGTATGTGTGCTCGCTCAGTTGCGTCCGACTCTTTGCAGCCCCATGGACTATAGCCCACCAGGTTCCTCTGTCCATAGAGTTTTCCAGGCAAGAATACTGGAGTGGATTGCCATTTCCTCCTCCAGGGGATCTTCCCAACCCAGGGATTGAACCTGCATCTCTTGCATCTCCTGCATTGGCAGGCGGGTTCTTCACCACTGCATCACCTGAGAATTCCTATTTCTGGGTATACTATAGCCTTTCCTGGTGGCTCAAAGGGTAAAGAATCTGCTTGTAATACAGGAGACCCGGATTTGATCCCTGAGTCGGGAATATCCCCTGGAGAAGGGAATGGCAACCCACTCTAGTATTCTTGCTTGGAGAATTCCATGGGCAGAGGAGCCTGGTGAGCTACAGTCCATAGAGTTGCAAAGAGTTAGACACGACTGACAGACTAACACTTTCTTCTTTCTTCATAGTGTAAAAATACCAGTAGCGTGTCTGCACCGTCAGAATGTTTTTACCGAGCACTTGGATGTTCTGGGTTCTGTAAACAGCCTGCTCTAACATGTCTCCTCACCCTCCCTCCAGTCTGGCCAAGCATCATCTCCCCTCTCTGGGCACATCTAAATAAAGAGACTCAGTAAGAACTTGCTGAAACAAAATATGCAACTTTAGGACAAGACAGGACAGGTAAAGGGCTCACTTTGCCACGGGCATCTTGGATCTGGAGGTTGGGGACTTGTTCTCACCATAGCAGGTGACGTATGCTCCTTTAATGGAAATGACTCTGAGAGGCAGTTCTGACGGTGAGAGAGTCATGGCACCGCACAGTGTGGAAGCCCATGCTGACCCAGGCGTGGGACCTGCAGGGGACAAGCCCAGAGCAATTAGGTTGCGCTGGGCTCTTCAGTACAGGGGGTGTTATCACTTGGTGTTGGCTGTGTTCTCCCTGAGACGGGGTCCCCATGGTTCCCCCAGCTTTAGCTCATCAGTCCTCGTGAAGCCAACAGAGGGACCTGCAATGGCTTGGGGGTGGAGGCGTTTACAGGAGAGTAGAAGTGTTAGAAAGAACATTAGTGGGAGAAAAATTAAGGTGATACATTTGAGGCCTGTTCCTTTGCATGAGGTCCCAGAGATAGGAAAATATGGCGGGATGATGGATGGAGTGACTATCCATTGCATGGTTCAGAGGGTGGTGTTTGTGGGTGTCTTGGAAGGCCTGTTTGCTGTTCTTTCTGGCCAGCAGTGGGTGGAGAGCTTCCTCCCCACCAGGCCAGAAGGCCCTGTGAGTCCCATGCTATGACCCCAGAGTCCAGCTCAGTCACTCTGGGCCGGGCAAAGTCAGGGGAGGTGTGGATGGGCTTCCATTCATTCCATGGAGGTTTCGAGAGCACCTTCTCTGAGTTAAGCTCTGTGTTGGATGCTGGGGGACATCACGTGAATGGGACAGACACAGTCCTTGTTTCTACAGGGCTGCTGGTGTCACAGGAGAAAAAAGCATAAAACTCATACTTACACACGTATTTAATTATGGTTATGCTGAGTGTAACAGGCTTCCCCAGTGGCTCAGCAGTAAAAAATGTACGCAGGAGACTTGGGTTCGATCCCTGGGTTGGGTTGATTCCCTGGAGTGGGAAATGGCAACCCACTCGGGTGTTTTTGCCTGGGAAATCCCTTGGACAGAGGAGCTTGAAGGGCTGTAATCCACGGGGTCTCAAAGAGTTGGACAGGGCTGGGTGGACACACACCCACGCTGAGTGTACGGTGGAGGCGTATTTAACAGACCTAACACAGTGTGCAAAAAGCATGCAGGGGAGACCTAACCAGTCAGTCCGAGTTGCCAGGCGGCAGGAGTGGGGATGGCGTTCTGTGCAGGTGACCATGTAGATCCCCTCTTTGTAAATATTAGAGGTTCCCAGGTCTCCCTCCCCACTGAAAGTCTTGAACCTAGGCTGCTGACCACTAGATGGCTTGTTAATTTGAAAACGTGCAGCCTCCTCTCCCCTTTCAACCCTTTTGTGGAAGAACTGGAAAGCTGGTAAAAAGACAGGGTCAAAAATAAAAAAGTACAGAAAATGTACAGCTGCTTCCTCAGTCACTGCTTTTACTGGTGGGTCCCCTCTTCATCATCACACAAGCATTGCCCCTTAGGTGGTTCATTGGGACAGTTTGATTTTGTGTGTGGACACTTGAGTTTAAAGCTCTGATAACCTCATCCTCTGGGCACTTTAGTGGCCTCGAGGGCTGTTTAAAAATTATCATCGAAGTGTCACAGAATGATCCAGGTAAGGGACAAGATATATTTCTCTTAATCTGCCGTTTCTTTCATGGAAGCACGGATGATATTTTTGATGATTTGGGAGGTGCAATGGGACACGCCCATCGTACCAGCGAGAATTTGTAAAATACCACGACTCACTTGCTATTAAGCCCCGTGTAGGCTGGTGTGAAACCTGAAATGATGTGGTGGCCCCTCCAAAGTGGGGCAGAAAACCCTAACTCTCACGTAAGAGTATATGCACGTATTGCATCTCAAAGGTTGCACACCTGGTATTGTGCCCACTCTGCTTGTCAGCCTCCAAGAGCTATGGGAGCTGGGCCAGCAGTAATTAGTGCCAATGGTCCTGTGGAGCTGCTTTTGCGTTGTGATTTCTGACATTTACGTGCCTCATAACTCTGCCTCCTGAACTGTAAGTGCATTGTTATGCAAAATGCTTCCATGCTGTAGCCCCGTCTCTTAGCCTGATGAGCACGGCACTTTTAATTACATGTCAGTGTTTAAAACTTTCCAGTTCTCTCCAGATTTGTATGTTTTACTAGCTACCTTATGCTGATGAAATACCAAATACCCTGTTTACTGTCTTTGGGTGATGACGTTGGGGGGAGCTAGGAAAAATGAAAATATAGTAAGAAAAAACAAATGCCAGCCATTCCTTTTCTAAGATAACTGGCAAAACATCACACATTTCTTGGACATTGCAGAGTCTTCGTGTATTCATCTTTGATCCATCGATCAGCATATTTGTGTCAAGCACTATTTCAGGCCCCACACTTTGTTATCAGTAATCTCTTCAGCAGCTGATCAGAGTCTAAAGCCCATGATGGACATGAGAAGCCAGTGTATGACTACCAGATGCAGGAGTATGAAATATAGAGTCCCCCAGTCTTAGAAGTGGAGAAGGAAATGGCAACCCATTCCGGTGTTCTTGCCTGGAGAATCCCAGGGACGGGGGAGCCTGGTGGGCTGCCGTCTATGGGGTCGCACAGAGTCAGACATGACTGAAGCGACTTAGCAGCAGCAGCAGCAGCAGCAGCAGCAGTCTCAAAAGTAGCTCTGACTGTTGAACAACCCACATGGCAGGTTGATAGGGATGAATGACAGCAGAATAAGTAATGTGACAGAGAAGACTGAGCACCGAAGAATCGATGCTTTTGAACTGTGGTGTTGGAGAAAACTCTTGAGAGTCCCTTGGACTGCAAGGAGATCCAACCAGTCCATCCTAAAGGAGATCAGTCCTGAATATTCATTGGAAGGACTGATGCTGAAGCTGAAGTTCGTTCTGTAGTCTTGGCATGCCGCAGTCCATGGAGTCACAAAGAGTCAGATATGACTGAGCAACTGAACAACAGCAGTGTGACAATACCCTGCTGTGTATCCAAGCTGGACAGTGGCCAACCTGACGTCATGGTTCATGACGTCATGGTTCATGACGTCAAGTAGAATAATAATTGCCAGCATGTTTTGAGTACTTACTGTATGCTTGCCAGACCCACCATCTCATTGCATCCTTACTTATTATGATGTGCTGATACTATTCTTAACCTTATTTTATAGATTAGGAAGCTGTGGATTAGAGAGATCAAGTCATTTTCTAAGGGTAATGAAACCGGAAGATTTCTGGGTTGACTTCAAGCCTGGGAATCTAGCTGCAAAACTTTTATTTTATCACCATAGCTTCTATTTTATAGTGGCCACTGTCTCAACTGTGAGTTATCGTTTACCACATTGGTAGTTTACATTTTGAAGAAAAAGATGAATATTATCATAAAAGACAATCATAACATAGGCTGTAAAAAAATTAGAGAATTATAGTACAATAATCCTTACAGTCAGGTGAATTCCTGACATTTTGAAACCACTTCTTATTTTCCTTTTTTCATTTCTTCTCCAGTATCTGTTTCTCCCCACATAATAAACAGGCCTGACGTCCTAAGTGAGTAATGAGAAATCACTTTCACACAGAACATAATGAGTCAAGCTATTCCTGTGATGGATTTGTGGGAGGAAAATAATCCAGTTCTCCTGGGGAATCAAGACTCTGCATGATCTGTTAGGTCCTGAGAACATGTGAATAAGTAAATCGTGGTGGGAAAAGTACTTGGATTTTTCAAAACTTCCTAAATAGAAACTGGGTTTTATTCACCGTGGCAGTTTTAGTTAGGTAAGTTCAAATGAAAGGAATGGTCTGAATTATTTGTCTTATTCTATCCAGTAATTTACTTTCCCATTAATTCAAGAACACAATAAAATCGTGCCTTTCAGGGCTAGCATTTCCCCCATACAAATATGATCTGCTTAGTATTAAAAGTGCCCAAGTAAAAAGATTAAAAATTCCCTGGTGCCTCCTGACGGGCGGGCGGGAGGTCCAGGAGGGAGGGGTTGTATATGTACATGGAGCTGGGTCACTTCGTGCCACAGTGGAAACGAACACAACGTGGTGAAGCAGCTATACCCAATTTAAAGAAAATAGAAAAATCAGAGGGGAGGAAATGATGAAAGCAACATTTTAAGAAAATTTCCCTCCGCTGTGGGACTGGAACAGCCTACCAGGTGCCCAGCATAATGAATGAAAAAAGACCCTCACGGGACGGGCACATCATAAGATTTCATAAGACTGGGGAAAAGAAGAGGCACCAAGGTTGAACTTTAGAGTAGTACCTAACTTTCCCAAAGCACCCCTGAACACTGAAAGAAAGACGCCTTCTCAATCCCCAGGGGAATGATTGCCGCATCAGAATTCTGGGTTTAGCCAAGTGACCAACTGTAAGAAGAAATTTGCGGCCAAAGTGGGGTGTGTGAATTTCAGAGGTAAGGTTCTAGGTGATCCAAGGTGCAGGGTGATACCCAGGTTTCCTGATTAAAGGTGCCTAGTAAGAGTTGTTGTTGTTCAGTCGCTAAGGCATGTCCTGACTCTTTGTGACCCTGTGGTCTGTAGCCTACCAGATTCCCCTGACCTCCACTATCTCCTGGAGTTTGCTCAGATTCATGTCCATTGAGTCCCTGATGTAATCTAACTATCTCATCCTCTGCCACCCTTCTTGTTTTGCCTTCACTCTCTCCCAGCATCAAGGTCTTTTCTAATAAGTCAGCTCTTCACATCAAGTGGCCAAAGTGTTGGAGCTTCAGTGTCAGTCCTTCCAATGACTATTCAAGGTTGATTTCCTTTAGGATTGACTGGTTTGATATCCTTGCTGTCCAAGGAACTCTCGAGAGTCTTCTCCAGCACCACAACTCGAAAGTATCAATTTTTTGGTGCTTAGCCTTCTTTATGGTCCAACTTTCACATCTGTACATGACTACTGGGAAGACCCTAGAAGAGTGGCAGTTGTCTAAGTACTGAAAGGCTGGGATGTCAAATGAGTTGTGCATGGGATCATGGACATTTCCCAGCTTGATGGCAGGACCTGAGGTAAGAGGAAGACCATGTCTAGGAGTAAGTGAAAGTCAGTAACTATAGCTGTAGTGACAGCAAGGAACAGTGTTAGAGTATATCAGCCAATAGTTAGGTACCTCCAAGGAAAAAGAGTTTAACACAAGCATAGGGCTTCGAGTTCCGGTGAGGTGGTGCTGGGTGGTTTGAAAGAGATCTCCTGACTGAAAGATAAGTTGGGTGAGGATGATGAGGACCATTTGAGAAAGTTACTCTGAAAGATTGAGGCCAGTTGTGGGTGGTAGTGGTTTAGTCACTCAGTCGTATCTGACTCCTTCAATCCCATGGACTATAGCCCACCAGGCTCCTCTGTTCATGGGATTCTTCAGGTAAGAATCCTGGAGTGGGTTGCTGTTTCCTTCTCCAAGGGATCTTCCAGACCCAGGAATCAAACCTAGGTCTCCTGCATTGCAGACAGATTCTTTACTGTCTGAACCACCAGGGAAGTCCATACTTGGGGATTATAAAACTTTTAAATAGATATGGTATTTTCCCCCAAACCTCACTCCTTCATTCTTACCTTTTCACAACAGTCTTCAAAAGTAAATTATCCCTGCTCTTATCCCAGGAAATAATTAGATCTCTGTTACAAGTCTGATTTTTGTAGGTCTTTATTTGAGCACAGAAATCTCCTTTATTCTACTTTGAATTTCCACTTCCCTCACACATGCAATAAAGGGTGGAGGAAATGGAATGAACCTTTAATAGTTTCAATCTAGCCTCATTTCAGGTATATTTAGACTGTTTCCCTCATTAACTCCATTTTCCACCAATGTCAGATATTTCTGTTGATTTTTTAAAACTACTATTGGCATGGGGATTCCCTGGCCATCCAGTGGTTAAGACTCTGAGAGCCCACTGTAGTGGGCATGGATTCGATCCCAGGTCAGGGAACTAAGATTCTGCAAGCCAAGAGTGGCAGTAAAAAAATATATTACTATTGGCAGCTAAAAGCTGTTTCTTTCTCTTATCTCTGCAACCCCTCTGGAGTCCTCTCTCACCTCCCCCCTCTCATTTATAACTCATCCAGGTTCCTCTTTTATTTGTTGTGTTTTTATCTAGATAATATTTCCTTTCTTCATCCCATTCAGTCCCTATAAATCTTTCCTTGAAATGGCCCCTCATTCTATCCATCTCCTAAGTGACAACAGAATCCCTGCTTCCTGGTTACATCACTCATGTTTTCCTATTCGCCTTCTGCAGCTCCATTGCCTGATAATCATAACTTACATTGTTGTCACATTTACCTTTCATTTTTCTTCCTGTTCCTCTTCATCTTCCTAACGGGGCCTTTCATGACATCTGGGCCAGGTCTGTTGGGCTAGGGGAATTAGAATTAGCCCCATTAATTCCACTTTCACAAGTGGATAGAATGAGAAAGTTAGACAGTTGGAGCATAAAGTCTCTGGCTGTGCAGGTTTCTTTATCCTTTTTGTTTCTTATCTTTTCTTACTTCTACTGAGATTTATTTTCAGGGATTGGTGGCCCATTGTGTGTGAGGTTAGGAGCCTATGAAAATTCCCTTTGATTTTTTTTTTCTTGATATGCTCATTTTATTAAAAAATATATATAGCATTTTTCTTTTTATGAAAAAAAAATAGAGCATTTTTCTAACCATTATCTATAATCGAATTTTTTCTTTTCATTTTGATGTGCTCCCTGAGGATTCTGAATTAAGCATTGTCATTTGTCATCACATTTTTAAGAGCACAGCCTCGTGCTCATCCACCGCTCTTGACTGGGGGGCTCTGGTCCTGGGCTCAGGGCTCTGCTCAGGTGGACTTGGCGTTAAGCATCCGTGATGAGCAGTTGTAAGAAAACACGAGGTGGGTCTTGGAGCAGCACGTGTTGGAGTCTTGCATGTGGAAGGCCCGTGTCCAGGAGAAGCTGAGCTCACACGCTCTTCTTTCCTCCACCGAGGAGCAGTGTCCAGGAGCTTTGCCAGGGAGCTCCTTTCGACCTAAGCCTCTGAGAGGCTGTTTGCTGCTCTGTTTATGGTGAAACGCTTTAGGGATTGTCTGGAAATAGGTGACTGCTGTCAGTGACTGTCAGTTTCAAATGAAACTCTATGACTTCTCCTCTGAGACCAGAGGGAGACCAGCATTTCTTTCCCCACTGCCGCCTTCTTCTGCCCCCGCTCCAAGAGCTGCAGTGACAGGGTTCTGGACTTTGCACACACACAGCCGCGTGGGGTAAGGGGCAGGATGGGGCACAGTTGAGGGGTGGGAAGGCAGATGCCTGTCCAAAGTCCAACCAGGGGGCAAGAGCTTTTATAGATGGAGGGAGGGGGCTGTAGGCAGAAACAGCACAGTCAGCTCTGACAGTCATCTTGAAATTGGTCATTGGGGGTCTGACCAGCACCATCTTGTTTTAAGTACAGTTAGCCTTCAGTTCCAGGGCATGCTCCCAATTTCCTTGAGGCCGGTTCTCAGAATTGTTACAGCTTATGTCACGGCTACAGTCTAGTCATTATATAGTTAGCCTCCACCTGGTGGAGGTTTCAGTATCTATGAGACAGCTCACGGCACATGGTTCAGAATATTATCTATAGCTCTTGAGAAGGACCTAAAGGTCCTTGGCTATGCTTACAGACTAAACTATCATTATTTGGTCTCCTGTGACTGTTTTCCTCTGTTTTTGCATGGTCTCAGTTCTCTGATTAAACTTATTCTTTGGCTAAATTTTTCCACAGACAGAAGACAGGCAGAGGACCTGGGGCAGGGGATGGGATGTGGGGGCAAGGACCATCGGGTCCTGCTCCATTTCAGTAGGTACTCTGGGATCTTATGGAGTAAAATGAAAGTTTACAGTGTACTTAAAAATTATTTACTCTGAGTCCACATTGCAAGAAAATTGCAGAAGCCACTGTATTCTTGACTAATTGCCCTAATTTTCTGTGCCATCAAGAGTTCCCTGAACCACAGAGAAATTTTCTCGGCAGCTCCATGTTCCTACGGGGACAGGATCGTGAAACTTTCGATCAAAGTTATGCTTGTGGAATTGTTTGTACTCAGCTGGTTGCTTTCCTTATTCCTTCATAGAGCAGACAAATTATTTTCATTTTGTTTTTGGTTTCATGGCTTTTGTTTTTTATTATAAAAACAATGTATGAGATCTTCATTAAAAGTGGAAATAATGCAGAAGCATATGAAAACAAAAAGTAAAATTCCCTTGATCCTACTGCTCAGAAGTAGTAGCCATTATCAAAAATATTTTAAAACTAGTAATATTTTAAGCTGGCTTAAAACTCAATATTCAGAAAACTAAGATCGTGGCATCTGGTCCCATCACTTCATGAAGGGGAAAAAGTGGAAGCAGTGACAGATTTTATTTTCTTGGGCTCCTCAATCACTGTGCACAATGACCACAGCCATGAAATTAAAAGACTGTTGCTCTTAGGAAAGAAAACAATGACCAACCTAGACAGTGCATTAAAAAGCAGAGACATCACTTGCTGACAAAGTCTGTCTAGTCAAAGCTATGGTTTTTCCAGTAGTCATGCATGAATGTGAGAGTTGGACCATAAAGAAGGCTCAGCACCAAAGAAGGTGATGCATTCGAATTGTGGTGTTGGAGAAGACTCCTGAGAGTCCCTTGGACTACAAGGAGATAAAACCAGTCAATCCTAAAGAAATCAACCCTGAATATTCATTGAAAGGACTGTTGCTGAAGCTCCAGTACTTTGGACACCTGATGCAAAAAGCTGACTCATTGGAAAAGACCCTGATGCTGGGAAAGATTGAAGGCAAAAGAAGAAGGGGACAGCAGAGGATGAGTAGGTTGGATAGCATCACCAACTCAATGGACATGAATTTGAGCAAACTCCTGGAGATGGTGGAGGACAGGGAAGTCTGGTGTGCTACAGTCCATGGAGTCAAAGGGTTCAACACGACTAAGTGACTAAACAACAACAACAAAACTAGGAAACAGTCTTTCAGAAATTTTTATATATTTACAGCTGTGTGTGTTAGTTGCTGAGTCGTGTCTGACTCTCTGCGACCCCATGGACTGTAGCCCCCCAGGCTTCTCTGTCCATGGGATTCTCCAGGCAAGAATACTGGAGTGGATTGCCATACCCTTCTCCAGAGGATTTTCCCAACCCAGGGATTGAACCCTGGTCTCCTGCATTGCAGGCAGATTCTTTACCGTTTGAGCTATGAGAACATCCCATTTACAGCTGTAATATAGATAATATCTTTGTGTATTAAAAATGTGATAATACCATGCATACTTTTCAACAAATAGCTTTTTAATTTATTTCTCATGAACATCTTTCCATGCCAGTATAATATAAAGCAACCTTATTGTTTTTATTGGCAGCATAGTGCTACATCATATGAACATACTATAGTTTATTTAACCATTCCCCATGTGCATTTTGGTCATTTTCATGTCTTTATCATTGTGAATGATGTATGAAGTGTCTTTGAACATACATCTTTTCACAGTTGTATTCCGAAGAGAGATCTCTAGAAGCAGAATTGCTGAATCAAGTCTATCAATGTTTAAATTTTTGATAAACGCTGCCAAAGAGCATTCCATGAAGGCTGGATGGAAAGTATTGAAACTCTGAATAAATATTTATGTTTTGTTTCCCTTCAAAGTGTGTGTTTAGCTCAAACTTTGGCCTTTAACACTGTCCTTCTGAGCTCCCAGGAGTCTGGGTGACTTTCTGTGTTACTTGAAACCTAAGATCTGAGCAGAGGGAAGGAGAGTGAGATGAGCCACAAATTGGATCCTCTGTGGGGTGGGTGTGGCTTCAGTGGAGTGGCATGGGGCTGGGCTTTCGGGTCCCCCGAGGGTCCAGCCTCCTGTAGCCCCTACATGCCTTGGCATGAGCTGTCTTGAACAGAGCCCAATAGGAAATGGAGGGGACAGTGGGCATTGATTGGATGGCCATGCTGTCCAGGGCAGGGTGCATTGTCTGGCTGAAGTTTATATTCTAGTGAGGAAGGTAGACAGTTAGCAGACAGATCTGTTTTGGATGGTAGTAAGTGATGTAAAGAAGAATGAAGCAGGTAAGGGGAGAGTGTCAGGTGGCAGGAGGGCTGTTTTACCTGTTGTGCCAGGCACTGCCTCCCTGGAGACTGTTAGCTGTGCCAGGACCTGAATGAGCAGGTGAGTGAACCAAGCTCAAGGTTCAGGGAGGTACATTCCATGCAGAAGGAATGTGCACTCAAGAGAATGTGCCTGCAATGGGAGGAAGTTCAGCAAGTTTGAGCACCAGCAAGATGTAGGAGGAAGAGCAGGAGGCAAGTGGACATGGAGGGAGGGGGTGAAGCAGGCCCAATGGGGTCAGGAGAAGCAGGAGCCCAATCAGGTCAGAAAAGTAGAGAGAGGTTGGTTGCAAATACCTGCCTCCCTCTGCAAAGCCCGGAAATAACTCCTCCCCAATCATGTGTATGGGCGCGCGTGCACACATACACACACACACGTGCATACACTTGCATACACACATGCATATAAATAATCTCAAATAGTGCTTTTAAAACTGTAAGGGAAAATCGACATATTTGGACATATTGAAAATTTAAAAATACAGTACAACAAAAGGTACTATAAATAAGTTGTAAAAAGTGAAATGTGGAAAATGTAATGTGTAGAAAAGGCAAAGGATTAATATCTAGGATAGATGAAGAATTCTTACACATCAATAAGAAAAATGGGTGAAGGGTTTAATGAGGCAATTTTCAAATGCATATGACCAATTTAAAAAGATTCCAAGCGTTTGGCAAAAAATCAAAATGATGGAGACTTCAGTGTCAGTGGGGCATGGGAGATGTACAAAGAGCTGGTCTCCCACACTTGGTTGGGAATGTCAATTAGTAGCTTTGGGTGGAGGACAACCGGGCTATGTCTGGCGATACTGCAAATGAGCAGACTCTTAATCTGGCAAAAGCATATCTGTGCATTTATTCTGTAAAGAGGCCGATACATGCTTACAAAGAAGTAGAAAACTGTTTACATAGCACATTTATCTTTTTTAATAGCTGACGCCTGCAAACACTCTAAATGCTCATCAACCAGAGGATGGGTAAATTATAGTGCTTCTTTGCCCCTTAATATGATGTGACGTTTTTAAAAGATCTATAAATGCACTGATATGAAAAGGATCTTGAAAAGTGTGGGTAGGTAAAAAGAAATCACCGTATGCGATTCATTTAATTAATTAATAACCATGTATGTGTTTGTGTAGGTATGTTTAAAAATAACTAGAATAATGTCTGGAAGAATAGATGCAAACTGCTAGCAGCAGTTACCTCTGAAGGGGGAGTAAGGATGTGGGGCTGAGAGTGAAGAGGGAAGTTTGTATTCTGCTTCTAAGGGACCATCACCATTACTAGGGTTTTTTTTTTTTTAATCACAGTGTTTGGGGTTTTTAAAAATTTATTTATTATTTTTGGCTGTGCTGGGTCTTTGCTGCTGTGTGTGGGTTATCTCTAGTTGCAGCGAGCAGGGGTCACTCTTCATTGCAGTACACGAGTTTCTCATTGAGATGGCTTCTCTTGTTCCTGAGCATGGGCTCCAAGTGCACAGGCTTCAGTCGTTGTGGTATGTGGGCTTAGCACATGGGATCTTCCCAGATCAGAGACCAAACCCTTGTCTCCTGCATTGGCAGTCAGATTCTTTATACCATTGAGCCACCAGGAAAGCCCAGGGTTTACTTTAGAAATGGCATAATAAATGGTCCTGAGGTGGAGACAGGTCTAGGTACGCCCAGGTTGGTGTTACTTCTCTGATCTTCCATCCATCATTCTTTGACTTTCTGATGAAGGGGATGTGAGGTGAGGGTCTGTGCCCAGCACACAAGGGAGAAATGGGGCCATGTCCCGAGTGCCCGTTCTTAGATTGAGCCCAAGTTCAAGATGTCCTGTGCTGCTGCAGCCGCCTCTGCCATCTGGTCCCACAAAGGCTCAGCTGCTGCAGAGATAGAACTCGGAGGCTCTCCAGGTCACCTCTGCAGACCAGCTGCATGGAAATTAATTAGAGGCAGACCAAGTCCCCCGAGGCTCAGCTCTCATGATGCTGGAGTCATTAGCAGTTAGATTCGGCTACAGCTTCCTTCTCCATCTTCTGAAAATTTGTTTTGGCAAGGAGACAGGCCGACTGAGTTGGTGGCTGAGGACAGTGAAATTTTAACTCCCACATAGTTTGTCAGGGCCCTTGGGGTGCGGTGACCCCCAGAGACAGGGGCGGTTTTCATCATGTCAGAGACAGCAGTGTACTTATTCCTCTGACTGCTCATAACAAAATTCCCTTTGCTATAAACAAGCATGTCATTCCTGAAGCACAGGAGGTGGTGACTATAGCAACAAATCACCCAAATATTATTTTGTTCTGTGTGCCTTTTGTTAAGCCTCCCTTTCCACAAACAATTTGTGTTAACCGTTTTGATTGTAATGAGCTCTCTTTTGTTTGTTTCTCTCTTTTTCTAATTATTTATAGGAGCCAAGAAAGAAGTACAAAAAGAGCAAGATGCCAATAAACCTGCAGTTTCATCTCCTAAGAGGACAGCGGCTTCAAGCACCAAGCTTCACTCGCCAGGTATTTAAGAAATGTGAACTATGTTATCTGAGGAGACTTGAACTTGGAATTCATTTTGTTCAAATGTCATTAATGGAGCACTGCCAGCCCACGTGGTACGCGTGACTGTTCCAGGGCTTGACGTGCGTGTGCAGCTGTGTTCTGACTCCAGCTGAAATGAACCAGCTGTTGGCATCATTTCGTCTTTAAAAAAATGTTATTAATCCTACATTTAGAGGGTAGGATCTGCTCTGTGTAGGAGTATCTGCTATTCCAACAGCACCTGAGATAATTTATAATTGAAAAACAGATTTTGGAGATCTTACCTCAAGAGATAAATTTTCCAAAAAGAGGAGAAAAAGATGAACCGTGGATATCAAACACTTGTTATTTATTTACATACTTATATGAACAAGCTATGTAATGTCGTGAAAGTTGAAAACTACCTATTATGGAAATTCATATTGTAAGACATCAGCCTCTTTGTAGAACAGAATGCAGTATAACCTTTAAGCACAAAAATAGTAGCAATAATAGCAGCTAAAGTTTGAGTTCTTACTGTATACCAGGTACTGCCCTTAGGTCTTTAAATGTATTCATTTACGTAACGCCCACAGTAACTGGGGGATGGGTACGATATTGCCTCTTCCTTTGTATGTGAGGAAATTGAGCTTCATAGATTTTCATTAACTTGCCCAAAAGTCACAGGAAATAAATAGTAGAGCCTTTGTTTTAACACAGGCACTTTGAATCCCAAAACTGCACTCTTACTTGCTACACTATGAACCAGAAACCTTGTGGAATAATGACCTTATTAATAATGTTTCCAGTAAATTCTAAAAATGTATAGGAAGTAATCCAAAGTCACACATGAAGAGGGTCAGGAGGCAGAGCCTGTTACCGAAGGCAGATTTGTGTGCCTGATGCACGATGAGGCAAAACAAACGGAAACGTCGGAGTTTGGAGCAGAAAAAGGTTAATTGCAAGGAGACTGGTAGTTTGTGCTCTGAAAACCCAGAACTGCTCAAAGGATTTCAGCAAAGCACTTTTAAGGGCAAGTTGAGGGAGGGGCATGGTTAGTTGTTGCAAACTTCATGGTGTGGGAATCCTTTGCTCTTGCAGCTGTCCATGTGGGTAGTCAGGATATTCCTGTAAACTTCCAACAAGACATATGCAGGGAAAGGTTGAAATGAGGGCTTAAAAAATTTAAATCCATGTCAATGAAGGCCAAGAGAGGGGAGAAAAGAAAAAGAAAACAGGAAAGGAGAGGAAGGGGTTGAGCTCTACTGAAGCAGTAGTCCATTCCTTTTTATCGGCGAATAGAACTCCACTGTGTACGTACCACAATATATCCATTCACCTATTGAGACAGTTTGGAGATTTCCCCCAGGGATTTGGCTATTATAAATGAAGCTACCACGCACATTTGTACAAGCCTTGGTACAGACCTCTGCTTTCATTTTTCTTGGCAAATAGCTAAGAGTGGAATGCCTGAGTCATATGGTAGCTATGTGTTTAGCTTTAAAATCTGTTTAAAAGTTTTCCAATCTGTTTTCCAAGGTAGTTGTACCATTTTATATTCCCGTCAGTGATGTCCAAGAGAGCCAGTTCCTCCATGTCCTTGCCAACCCTTGGTATGGTCAGTCTTTTAGATAATAAACATTATAATGGGTACATAGCAGTATCTCATGGTTTTAATTTGCATTTACCTGGCAACTAATGACATTAAAATGTTGAACATCTTTTTTATGTTTATTTGACATCTGTGTATATTCTTCCATAAAATATTCCAATCTTTTGCCATTTCAATTGGAAGTGTTTTTTAATTGAATTTTGAGAGTTTCTATATATTCTGGTCACAACTTTTTCAGGTATGTGATCTGCAATTTTCTTTTCTCCACAATTTATGTGCTGTTTTTTACTCCCCTAACAATGTCTTTTGAAGATTAGAAGTTCTTAATGTTCATGAAGTCCAATTAATGATTTTTTCTTTTATGGACCGTATTTTTAGTATTATCTTTAAAAATCTTTACATAACCCAAGTTCATAAATATTTTCTCCTATATTTTATTCTAAAATACTTATAGATTTTATATTTACATCTGTGATCCACTTAATTTGTTTTGTATGTAGTGTAAAATATTACTTGATTCTCAGTAGATTTCTACTGTGATCATTATTATCTCTTCTGCTTGCATTGAGTTTAATTAGCTGATATCATTAATTTGAAGTCTTTCTGATTTTCTAATGTACATTTAATACAGTAAATGTCCTTTCATATACTACGTTAACTGTAATTCACATATTTTGATATATTGGGTTTTCATCTTCATTGAGTTCAAAATATTTTCAGGTTTCCCTTTCTGATTTCTTCTTTCCCCATGATTATTTAGCAGCATTCTTTTTAGTTTGCAGATATTTAGGACTTTCCAGAGGTCTCTCTGATTGTATTTCTAATTTAATTCCATTGTTGCTGGAGAACATACTTTGGATAATTTGTTTGGTTCAGTGCTGTTCAGTCACTCAGTCGTTTCCAACTCTTTGTGACCCCATGGACTGCAGCATGCCAGGCTTCCCTGTCCATCACCAACTCCTGGAGCTTACTCAAACTCATGTCCATCGAGTCAGTAATGCCATCCAACCTTCTCATCCTCTGTCGTCCCCTTCTCCTTCCGCCTTCAATCTTTCCCAGCATCAGGGTCTTTTCCAGTGAGTCAGTTCTTCGCATTGGGTGGCCAAAGGTGGATGATTAGAGTCCTTTCAAATTTGTTGAGACTTGTCTGATACTCCACACAACAAGGGCTATCTTTTTAAATCTTGCTTTGTCAGCATGCGGGGAAAACAAGGTCATCTCTCTGGTGTCTCTTCTCATGAGGCTACTAATCCCATTCATGGAAGCCTCACGCTCATGACCTAAAATGCTTTCCCCAGAGCACCTCCTCAAAATACCATCTCATTGGAGATTAGGGATTAGCACATGAATTTTGGGAGAACACGAACAGCTCAAAGCATCTGCATATGTGTGCAGAGGAGCAGAAACATTGGAGTCCAGGCTACCACAGGAGAATGTCAAGCCAGCTCTGGTGAAGAGAAACGTATATAATGAGAGTGGACAGGTCTGGGAGCACAGCATTCCTGTCCCCAACCTCCTCTCCTTGCCTCCTCCATCCCTCTCTGAGGGCAACTCTCCTTTCTTCAGATTACTGAACATCAAATAAGCTGAGCTGCACTGGTCGGTGGTGCCTACGTCAAGCCTTGGACCCTCGACTGTCACCTGACAGGAGTGGCAGGTGAAGCCCAGGTGTGTTTCCCTCCCCTGCTGATCTGGAACTTCCTTGAGGATGGTCTTGACCCATTTCTCTCCCCACCTTTGCAGCCAGGCTTGAGGAATAGGCATCTTGTGATTCTCGTCTCTGTCCCTTGCTTACGGATGATTTCTCCCATCCCTGCCAGCTAGCAACCCCCTCCCTCTTCCACTGCCTCCCCTCCCCCAATCCTGCAAAGGCCTCTCATGACCTCCTGGTTATTAAGTCTAAGTGACACGTCCTGGTCCTTATCTCTGTGGCCTTTGGCGTTACTGATCACTCCTTTCCTGAAATTTTCCTTCCCTTAACTCTGTGACACCTATTCTTGCTGGTTTTCTTCCAGCTTCTGGAAATGCTTGCATGGAGTTGTCTTCACTAGAAACTCTTCGGCAAATTCTAAATGTTGCCAAGCAGTTTGGCCCAGGAGAATAGACCAAACTGAGTTCAAATCCTGGCTCAGTGGCTCACGTGATGTATGAACTGGGGCAAATAGCAGAATTTCTCCAAGCCTCAGCTGCTTCTTTAGTAATTCACATACTGTGAATTTTACTCTTTTAAAGTATACAATTCAGTGGGTTTTAGTATATTCACAAGATTGTGCAGCCATCACCACTACTTCCAGAGCAGTTTCTTTTACCCTCAAAAGAAACTCATACCCATGAGCAGTCACTCCCTATCCATGCTCCCCAGCCGCTGACAACCACTAGTCTACTTTCTGTTTCTTGTTTATTCTGGACATTTCGTATAAATGGAATCATATTCTGTGTGGCTTTTTTCATCAGTTGTTTTCACTTAGCACGTTTTTGAGGTTCATCCATGTCAAAGTAAGGATCAGTATTTCCTTCCTGGATCAGTGTTTTGTTCCTGGTTTGGGCTGAATAATATTACATCATGTGAATGTATCATAGTTTATCCACTCATTGGTTGATGGGCATTTGTTTCCAGATTTTGGCTACTATGAGTAATGCTGCTATGCAAATCCATGCCATTAATCTTTTCATATGCAATGTCTAATCTTAATCCCATCCAGTGTATTTTTATCTCAGACATTTGAATTGTTAATCTCTAGAATTTTTATTTAAGTCTCTTTTTATCTTTGTTTCTATTTGATGTACTCAGTCTTTCCTCCAGCCTCTTGATATATGGAATATAGTTATAATAACTGTTAATTGCTGATGCTTTTTTTGGCTGACTTCAATTGATTGCATCCCCTCTTCATCATGGCTTGTACATCCCTGCTTATTTACATGCCTGAGAATTTTTTTAGATGACTGACATTGTGAATTTTTCCTTGTTGGATCTTTTTTTTAATTCTATAAATATTCTTAAGCTTTGTTCTTGGGTGAAACTATGTGACTTGGAAAGAGCTCGATCATCTTGAATCTTTCTCATCAGCTTTGTTAAACGGATCCTGACCAGCAGTTAGTCTGGCACTGGTTTCACCAGAGCACCATGATATGAGCCTTCCAGGTGTTCTGCTGCCCTGGGAATTGCGGTGGGCACAGGAATTGATCTGGCCTTCTGTGAGCTCCCGGTAGTGTTCCCGCTAGTCCTGGGTAGAATTCTCTCCCTGGCTGTGGACACTGTCCTCACCGGCTGCACTGATGTAAGTTGTCCAGAAACTCGAGGGGCCCTTCTGTGTCACTCTGTGTCTCTGTGGAGCTGTCCTCTCCGCTACTCTGCCCTGTAACCGCTGAGCCTTGAACTTCCTGAGCCCCCAGCTCCACCGTCCCAAGTTGGGAAGACTACCAGACTCCCCCTGGGTTTCCTGACTCTCTGTGCTACAGCCTGGAAGACCACCCAGAGAGCAGGCGCAGGCATCCGTCGGGGTGGTAGGGGTCATACCGTGTGTTTCTGAGTCTTTGGTTCCTTGTGCTTCATTGCCTAATATAATGTCTTGAGATCCACTGACACATATTTTGGTCGAGTGTTTTGGGTAGTTTCAGATGAGAAAATAAATCTACTTTCTTACTCCATCTTCACCAGTGAAAGTCGCTCAGTCATGTCTGACTCTTTGCAACCTCATGGATTATACAGTCCATGAAATTCTCCAGGTCAGAATACTGGTGTAGGTAGCCTTTCCCTTCTCCGGGGGATCCTTCCAACCCAGGGATCGAACGCAGGTCTCCCACACTGGTGGATTCTTTACCAGCTGAGCCACAAGGGAAGCATAAGAATACTGGAGCGGGTAGCCTATTTCTTCTCCAGTGGATCTTCCCAACCCAGGAATCGAACTGGGGTCTCCTGCATTGCAGGCAGATTCTTTACCAACTGAGCTACCAGGGAAGCCAGATGTAACTATAATTTTTAATATAAACATTAAGCAATTGTTATAACACCATTAAGCCAAGATTTTTCACCCTTGGAGAAAGGAGACATTTAGATTTACTTTGATAAATAACACTCATACTTCTTGTAAATAATAAATGATAATAAATGTCCCAAAGTTGAGACTATTTTGCATAAATTTTTGTCTAAAGCATGTGTTATCATAACCAATTCTTATAGTTGGCTTGGGAAACTCTGGCTGTAACGTCTTTTTTTTTTTTTTCCCCTATTTTCTGTACATCAAAATAGAAAATAATCCACTCTTTCCTTGGAATGGGAAAGGTAACCCTCTTCTTTCTAGTGCGTGTGATTAGTCTCTCAGTTGTGTCCAACTCTTTGCAACCCCATGGACTAAACCCACCAGGCTCCTCTATCCATGGGATTGCCCCAGCCAGAATACTGGAATGGGTTGCCATTTCCTTCTCCAGGGCATCTTTCTGACCCAGGGATCGTCTCTTGTGTCTCCTCCATTGGCACGAGGGTTCTTTAACCCTGAGCCACCTGAGAGGCCCTTCTTCTTTCTAGAATACTTATGTATGATATGATTGGGCGGGTTGGCCGAAATGTTCGTTTGAGTTTTTCTGTAGATCGAACTTTTGGCCAGCCCAGTCATTCCTGCCTCACTTGTGCTCCGTGCTGGCCAGAAGGGAATTTCCTGCTCTCGCACTGTCTGCTCTCCACTCTCCCCAGCACTAGCCAACTCCAGACAGACAAGTGCCAGTGGGGAGTAGAAAGTAGTGTGCTACTGGGCACATTTTTTCTGAAATAAATTTAGATCAGTTTAAGAAAAATAAAGTCCTGTCTAACGATGGAGAACTCAGCCCATGTGCTCCCTGGGATGTCATGCTGGTGCCAGCCTGCAGGAAACAGACTTCCTGTCTGTTGGGAGGTGGACCAAACTCACGAAGTGCTTTTCCTTAAGCTGGAGGGCTATCAAAGTTGCGTCCTTTCATTCTTCTCCCTCTTGTTTACAAGTGTTAAGGTCATGGGCCTTCTCTGAGGTTGGAAATATGCAGGTCCCAAGGCTGCAGAGTTTGCTTGTTATCATGTCAGTTGAGCTTCCAGCTTCAGGACTGAACCATGCTTTTCCATCCATTAGAATCCTCTGGATAGTGACCAGATGACTACAGATGAATTTTTCATGTTCTCTTTGCATTTTGAAGGCCCATGTTCATCCTGGCACTCAGCCTTTGCACGCAAACTGCTTGCATTCATCTTTGTAAGAACAGAAGGTGACTGGCTTCTTTGCTCTGAGTTGCCAGTGGTCACTGGGATCACCATAGATTCTATGTGCCCCTACTCAGAGTAATGCAACCAGGGGATGTGATTGGGACAAGACTGGGGGAATGGGAGAATGTTCTAGGTTCAGGGTGTGCCCCCAAACCTGCGAGTTCAGTCAGATGCTGCAGAGTGGATCAGCAAGTGTCCTTAGGTATTGAGATGCCTGGCGAGGAATCAGAGAACCTGAAGCCCAGATGCTGACGCTGGCTTGCCCATGGTCAAGGGCAGGGCCTCGTTTCTTTGCAAGTCCACTGGGCCTCCCACATGTCATTGACTGAACAGGTGCTTGGTGCATGCATGCGTGCGTGCTTAGTCGCTTCAGTCATGTCTGATTCTTTGCCACCCTATGGACTGTAGCCCACCAGGCTCCTCTGCCCATGGGATTCTTCAGGCAAGAATACTGAAGGGGGTTGCCGTTTCCTCCCTCAGGGGAATCTTGCTGACCCAAGGATCAAACTCACATCTCCTGCCCTGCTGGATTCTTTACTGCTGAGCCATCGGGGAAGCCCATCAGTGAAAGGGTTGCTAGGTTTTAAGTCTGGCTTCAACCTGGATTGAGTGATTTCCCTTTAGATGTTTTCTAAGAGGAATCCCCTTGAAGGAAAAAAAAAAAAGCCAACTGCTCCAAGTCTCTCTAAGCAGACCGGGAAGAAATGTAGGCAGCTGGGAGGAATTGGGCATTTCTGTCTGTTCCTCTGCTTCCAAGCGTGAAACCTTGCACTTGGAACCACTTCAACAGAACAACACTTCACAGTCCTTGTCTTTTCATTTTAACGCTTACAATGACACACAGCGGGCCATTCCTTCTCAGCCCCTTGCCGGCATCCTCGTGTTATAAAGAGCAGTTGTCACATCTGGGCTGACTGTTTTCTCACAGGTGACCCTCCTTGCTTCCTAGGGTACCCCAAGCAGAGGACCGCGGCCCCCCGCAACGGGTTCTCCCCGAAGCCAGACCCGCAGGCCCGCGAGGCGGAGCGGCTGCTGGTACAGCGGCTGAAGGAGCGCTGTGAGCAGCAGGCCCGACAGCTGGGGCTCGCGCAGGCGGAGCTGAGGACCGCCGTCCGCGGCTTCCAGGCGCTCGCCGTGGCCACGCAGCTCTTCTTCGGGAAGGTGAGGCCACGCCTGTTGACTGTGGAAGCGGAGGGCAGCGGCGGGAATGGTTCTTAGTGTGTGAGCTTTAATTCGGGTTTGGGGTTAGAGATGGTTTGATTTTCAGGTGCTGCAGTGTCTCGGCCAGCATCGTGGGATGTTTTAGGAGCCGAGTTGAGACTTGCATGTGAAAGACGTTAGTCTGGGAAGACGGATTCATAACCTTGATTCCAAAAGGGAAAATTACGTTAAAAAAAAGAAAAGTGAAAAAGTGAAAGTGAAGTCGCTCAGTTGTGTCCAACTCGTTGCAGCGCCATGAACTGTAGCCTACCAGGCCCCTCTTGTCCGTGGGATTTTCCAGGCAAGAGTACTGGAGTGGGTTGCCATTTCCTTCTCCAGAGGAAAAAAAAAAAAAAAATGAAAAGGTATAAAGGGAGATTTGGAAGGTGAGAATGGGACATGTGGTGGTTTGCATTTTGGACCCGAGACGGCCAGGTTCTGAGACGTCTGTGCCTCTAAGCACAGAGCAACCCAGGGCGGCAGAGCAGGCCACTGTGGCCCTTGAGGGGACCTGGGAGCTGCCAGGCCTGGGGTCTGTCCTCCGGGCCACGCTCTCAGTGTGAAGTGGGCAGCGTGGGGAGGGGGTGTCCCCCTGACCCCTTGATTCTTCTGACAACGCAGAGAGGCCTTGGGTTCCTCAGCCTAAGAGTCCACTCAGAGTCTCCTGGGCTCATCCGGACGCTGGGTCTGTTATCAGATTTGGTTTGTTGTTGTTGTCTTTTGTGACACCTTGGATTGTAGCCCACCAGGCTCCTCTGTCCATGAAATGCCCCAGGCAAGAATACCAGAGTGGGTTGCCATTTCCTTCTCCAGGGAATCTTCCTGACCCACGGATCAAACCCACGTCTCTTGCGTCTCCTGCATTGGCAGGCGGATTCTTTACCACTGTCACCACCTGGGGAGCCCTTGGTACAGTCTGGTAACATTCACGATGGTAACATTCACCAAACGTAGTTCGGCCTCCCTGTCTCTCAATGGAGAAGGGAGGTGGTGGGAGCCTGGGTCTGACTTTGTACATTCTTGCCCCATCCCGGGGTGACCAAGGAGCATTTGGGGGAGAACTTGAACCTTTACCTTTGAAGTTTAAACACTACGAGTTATCATATCAATAACCTATAAGGCATTAATTTCATGTATGGACCTCCTGGGATCTATAAATGAAAGTAAAAGTGCTATAGAAATGTCCCCCAACCAGGAAAATGAACTAACTAAATTTCTAGCTAAAGAAGAAAAATCCAAAGAATATTAACCAACACCATGTCCACTGGTTTTCCTTATTATCTGAACCTTAAAGTGCAGAGGACTCTGGCCTTTTATGGCAGCCTGCAGCCTCTCTTGTCCCTCCCTCCCAGTGTAGAAGCCTCAGCTGCCCTGTTTAATGCTTGTTTCCTTTTTTTGCTTAAAGCTTTTCGCCCAAGGAGCTAATTCCCAGGGTATAGTTGTGATCAAAGACAAGATGAACAGATTTCAGTTTTATCAATAGTTTCCTTTTCCTCCCTTGTCAAAATGTTAACACCAGCAATCAATGACCAATTTGAATATTATGTCTTCCCTTCTGGTCTGGTACCCCTGGGGTCAACCTCGAGCTGAAATGACTGTGTTCCCATCTTGTAAGAATTAAAATTACAGACACGTTTTTGAGGCACCAAAAGGGGCAGGGCTTGCCGTGTTAAATATTGAGCAGTTTTCTTATTAGAGAGAGTCGTATTTTCTTTTCTTCGGCTGGATGTATGTTTTCCACTGACAGTCAGGTCTTTAATAAAGAGAGGAAATCCGGGCTGTTCGTTGCAGTTCAGTGATAACATGTACTGTGTTACTCTGTCCACCGTCACTTCTGTGCAGCACACAGTGTCGTAACGAATCCGTGATAAAGATTTGCTGTGGATTGATTTGCCAGCGAACACCAGCTTAACACGTTGGTCACATGCACTGTGAGGGCTTCCCTGGTGGCTCAGATGGTCAGAAATCTGCCTGTAATGCAGGAGACCCAAGTGCTATCCCTGGATCGGGAAGATTCCCCTGGAGAAGGGAATGGCTACCCACTCCAGTATTCTTGCCTGGAGAATCCCATGGACAGAGGCTACAGTCCATGGGGTTGCACACAGTCAGATATGACTGAGTGACTAACACTTTCATAGTTGTTGTTTTGTTTTTGTTTTTTTTCCTAACATGCAGTGTGTTTTCAAGTTGGAGATTTTGGACCCTACTCATGGCATCATGGCAGAGAAAAAGTTTTCTGTGATGAAATTAAGGGTCGGTTCCCTGTAACGGTGCATTTCTGGGCCCCAGGAGAATTCCTGTTGGTCCAGGGGCCACTAGTTGTACTTCACTGTAGCATCCGCATGGCTCTTCGGTCGGAGATCCCAAAGGGCTGGGAGGTAATTTGCAGGCATGTCCATCAGAGCCCCCTACTGGCTGGAGCCACACTCAGCTTGACATTTCAGCAAGATAGATGGTGGGCCTGAATTTCATTCTCTTTTCAGTAAATCACAACCAGTGACTCCAGACAGGCCTCCTGATGACCATGGCATTTCACCTCCCACCCAGTGTGTCCTTTTCTCTGTCCTGATCGCAACTGTCTCTCCAGATAAGCTCCAGAAGAAACAACGGACATTTTTTTAAAAGTCTGTAATTGAACATAAGCGGCTTCCACATAGGCTGGATTTGCTCCACATGGTTTAAGATGATTGATTTGAGAGTTTGTGACCCGGGTGGAGCACTCAGGGAAATAAGAGGCCAGGCAAGCCAGGAAGTGTGGGTGACGGAGCCCTCTGTTACAAGATATCGTGACCCTGACACGTTCCCTGTATCCTATTGTGGGAAGCTGATGCGTTAATGTGTGAGATATGGTCACAGCCCAGCATACTGTAGCTATGCAGAGCATGACCACCACAGCCAGCCTGAAAAAACAAGCTCTTTCTGCTCTTCTCCTTAAAGACCCTGCTGGAGCTCCACACCTGCATCTTTTCTCTGCTGAAGCATTTTGTCTACAAAGGCTGGCGTGGTAGAGCAAGGGCACCGTGCTGGCAAGGGGTCAGTCCCACCAGCACCTTCATCCCCCTTAAGACTTGAGCAAGTTACTGTCTCCCTTGGAGCCCTGTCAGCATCACCCACGGGAAATTAATACATCCTTGCCCTACTCAGCTGCTTGCAGCCAAGTCCCCTCTGAGCAGTCATCTTTGAGTCTCAAAGTTTCCTCAGTTGCAAATAGGATCGTTAATAACTCTTCACAAGGTTATAGAGAGAATGTCATGAATTAATGGGCAAAGGTACTTTGAACAGTATTCAGTAAAGCTTCCTTTCTGAGGACAAGGAAATCTGACAAATATTTTACTCTCAAGTGGGATGAGTAAGACAGGTGAGAAATGTAAAGTGAAAACACAGACCCCTCTTATTTCATTTTATGTATATAAAGGATTTGACTCGGGTGTCCTTTAAGAATAGAAGCAGTTTTCTAGTCCAGCTATTCAGCTGGGGCTATGTATTTTTTCCAGAATGTGCTGATTCCATTAAGGATGGGAAGTCACTAGAAAAAGGAATCAGAAGCCTAGATAAGAATCTTCCATTTCTGCCCTGTGCTCCACAGCTCATGGCACAGCGGCTGTGAGCATTGTCAGCTGTGTTTCAGTCTGAGCCCAGCGTCCGGGGACGCTCAGATGTCACCTTTAAGTGCCAACACAAGCCTCACATTTACGCTGATTCAATGTAGCTCCGCTCTGCCAACAGGGCACGGTCGTCACCACCAGCCAGACAGCTTTGCTGAAATCTGTGGTCTCAGACCTCTGCGGGGTGTAGTAATAAGTGTGATTCTCAGGGACTTGCACTTCTCAGGGTCATGTTGAAAGATTATTTTTTATATCTTTCTCTGCCTGGTTCCCAGAAACACTACTCTTTAGCAGCCCCTGGTGGCTAATCCAGGAAACAACACAGATGATGGTCCTGTTAATATTAATGTATTAAGCGGCATGCCTCGCCCCATAGCATCAAATGTTACAAGTTACATCTGAGAGTGTATTTGTTTTCATTTAATTTTTAATCAGGTTTATTATATTTATTCAGTTTTTTCATATTGGTTTATATAATTTATCATTTCACTTTATGAATGTGACAAATGTTGGTTTTATTTATTTTTATTTATTACTGAAAATATTATTAGGATACAGAGAATGAAAATTAATGTCAAGCATTTGTGTATCTTCTAAGCTTAATCAAAATTAATAAGCATCAGCCTCCTTTTCCCTAAAGTATATAGCGTGAAAGTGTCAATTGCTCTCTTCTCAGACTCTTTGCGGCTCCTCTGTCCGTGGGATTTCCCAGCCAAGAATACTGGAGTGGGTTTGCCATTTCCTTCTCCAGTGGTTCTTCCTGACCCAAGGATTAAACCTGGGGTCTCCTGCATTGCAGGCAGATTCTTTACCGTCTGAGCCACCAGGGAAGCCCCAGTTAAGGGTGTACATATTTTTTAATGTAGTTCATATATTTAACTTTTCATCTTCAATTCACTTATGTTAGTAGGTTTTAATCAACCCTGCCTCCACCAACGAAAGGGTCTGTAGAGTTCAAAAAGTAAAAGACAAAGCATTTTAATAACAACATCACTCTTGTCTATTGACCATCTCCTGTGTCCTGGACAGCTTACATATAACATTTTAACCCTCACAAAACCCTGCCTGGTGTTGACATTATTTTCATTGGACAGTTGAGGAGACTGAGGCTCAGGGAGGTTCTGTAGCCTTCCCAAGACAATAGAATTAGAAAGCGATGGAGCCACAATACAACCCATATCAACCCATATCCAACCCATATCAGTTCAGTTCAGTTCAGGTCAGTTGCTCAGTCGTGTCCAACTCATTTTGACCCCATGGACTGCAGCATTCCAGACCTCCCTGTCCATCACCAACTCCCGGAGTTCACTCAAACTCCTGTCCATTGAGTCAGTGATGCCATCCAACCATCTCATCCTCTCTCATCCCCTTCTCCTCCCACCTTCAATCCTTCTCAACATCAGGGTCTTTTCCAATGAGTCAGTTCTTCGCATCAGGTAGCCAAAGTATTAGAGTTTCAGCTGCACCATCTGTCCTTCTAGTGAATATTCAGGACCGATTTCCTTTAAGATGGACTGGTTTGATCTCTTTGCAGCCCAAGGGACTCTCAAGAGTCTTCTCCAACACCACAGTTCAAAAGCATCAATTCTTCAGTGCTCAGCTTTCTTTATAGTCCAACTCTCACATCCATATATGACTACTGAAAAAATGATAGGTTTGACTAGATGGACCTTTGCTGGCAAAGTAATGTCATATCAACCCATGTCCAACCCATATCAACCCATGTCCAGCCAATGTCCAACCTGTATCAGCTCATGTCCAGCCCATATTTTCCAGGATGATATGGTATTTCCTCTCCGTCTCTGCACAGCCTCCAAGGTTGTGAGGATTTGCACTGTGCCTACATTCAGGGGAGGATTGGGAACATCGTCCACTTGTACCAGGACCCTCATGGCCTGAGTGAGTTACAGTGAGACTCACCTCTTTACTCCACACACACTCTTTGGATTATCTCTGACCCCAGATATACATCACCATGCACCCTAGCCATTCAGTTTAATTCTACACCTGTTGGTTAGAAGATTTAAAAAGGAAGATTTAAAAACTCAGTCTCAGACCCTGCCTTCTAATTCCAGAGGGGAAAGACACTGGTTCGAATCCCTGGAGGACAGAGTATTGATGTGGCTCTCAGGGGTCCCACAGGGAGCGATTACTCCAGCCGGGGCCACATGGCCGTTCAGAGAAGACAGATGCTGATGGACTGGCCCTCGAGAGTAAATCAGGCTTCCATAGCAGAGGTGGGGGGCCCAGCATAGCGGGTGGCACAGCCCTGGAACAAACCAGGCTGGGTCTGCCAGGAGTAGAGTCTGATTTGCCTAAAATGTGGAGCTTCTGGACTGTCAGTAGCCAGAAATGAGGCAGAAGGGTTTGGTGACTCAAATAGCAAAGTAAAGAGAGGCTCAATTTGAGGCAGTCAGGAGGCTTTGAGAGTTTTGGACAGAGTACATTTGAAGCTGCATTTCAGGACAATTGATACGATAGCAGAGTATGGGATGGAAGGTAGAAAGAGAACCCCAAGCAGAGAATACACTTAGGAAGTGTAGTAATAACCTGGGCAAAGGGTGGGAGGGTGAGGAGGAGGGTCTGACACAAAGGAGAGGGTGGATACAGGATCCCAGGATCCAGCCTGTGAGCCAGTTAGGGGGTCCATTGGGGTTTAAAAGTCCAAGAGGCTCCAGGTGGTAAGAGGTAAACCATTCCCACCCTGGCCCCAACAAGTCCCAAACAGAAATCACTAAACTGAGGAATGTTAGACTCATGTAGGACTCTTGTGTTTATGGCTCAGGAATATTTATAAAGAGGTTGCGGGTTCTCTGTTTAACTGTTTTCTCTGGAACTGCACACTTTGTGCATCCATGAACCCTCAGGGTCCAGGTCCCTTCTAATGTCACTTCTGCACATATGGACAGAGGAGCCTGCTCCCATATGCAACATCCCCTCCCCCAACCTGGCCTAGTCCTGCTTTCTCGATTTCCAAGGTTCTTTGTTCTCTGTGATGCTGGGGGCTCCACGAGGAAGTTAAACGTGGGTTTAAATGTCAGGAGAGAAAAAGGAAGCTCTAGAAAAGCAGATTTGGGAGTCATTTGTGTAGAAGTGACATTAGAGGAGAGGTTGACAGGAGCGTGTGTACAGGAGGACATGGGACAGAGCCTCTGTAGGGACCCAAGGAGAAGCAGTGGGAAAGAAAGGAAATGCAGGCGATGAGGAGAAAGGTCATTGCGAACAGGAGAGTCCCTCCTCAAAGAAGCCAAATGAGAGAGGAGTTTCTGAAGGAAGGAGTGAATTGTAAAACCAGGTACCAGACAGTAAATGAGAATGATACAGAATGAGAAAGTATCCAGAGTTTGGTACTTTCAGAGGAGCATCTGTAAATGGGTCAGAGCAAGCAGACTCCCCTAGTTCCTTAACAACCAAATGGTTCAACAGGTTTGGCCTCCATCACCTTGGACTCCAAAATCACTGAGTATGGTGACTGCAGCCATGAAATTAAAAGATGCTTGTTCCTTGGAAGAAAAACTGTGACAAATCTAGACAGTCTAATAAAAAATAGGCATCATTTTGCTGACAAAGGTCCATCTAGTCAAAGCTATGGTTTTTCTAGTAGTCATGTATAGATGTAAGAGTTGAACCATAAAGAAGACCCAGCACCAAAGAACTGATAATTTCAAATTGTGGTGCTGTTAAGGACTCTTGAGAATCCCTTGGACCAAAAGGAGATCAAACCAGTCAATCCTAAAGGAAATCAACCCTGAATATTCATTGGAAGGACTGATGCTGAAACTGAAGCTCCAGTACTTTGGCCACCTGATGCAAAGAGGCAGCTCATTGGAAAAGACCCTGATGCTGGGAAAGATTGAAGGTGGGAGGAGAAGGGGACGATAGAGGATGAGATGGTTGGATGGCATCACTGACTTGATGACATGAGTTTGAGCAAGCTCCTGGAGTTGGTGATGGACAGGGAAGCCTGGTATGCTGCTGTCCATTTGGTTGCAAAGAGTTGGACGCGACTGAGCGACTGAACAAGCTTGTGAAGCTGGTGCTTTTCCCCATCAGAAATGGCAATGGTGACATCTACAGGGCGCTGGCTGCAAATGAAGTCTGTGCTCTGAGAAGAGTGCTGGCCAAGTATTACCTTAAATTCCAGAGTGTTTTACAAAAGCAGGTGCTGCTCTCCTCCCCTCGTTCACTAAAGTGCGAATTGCAAGCCTGCCTGTTCTACACACGTAAGTGATACTAGGTTTGAAATGAAAATCACACAACTGCTTTCATTTTTCATTTTATTCCTGACAATCAAAGTACTAAGACAGCAAGAATAAGATGGATGTCACACACTGCAAGCAGTTTGACTAGGAGATCATTCATAAAAGCAATTACATATTGAGAGTCCAACAATCTATGTCTGTAATTCAGTCCCTAGAGATTATAAAGGCCCATGATGTCTGCTCCACCAGGAACAGAAGGAGAAATATTTAAAACTGAAAAACATTGACTCTGGAACATAGCAGTGTTCTCTTTAAAACAGAGGCATCATAAAAACTGTGCTGACAAAATAGGTAGAGGGGGTCTCATTTCTCAAATTTTTCTTCAGGAGTATTCCCCCATTGTTTTTTCAGTGTGAAAGAGTTGCAGTGCCAGAAATATATATCTATTTTACAAGCATAAAGGAGGCAGAAGGAGAGGAGGGAAAAAAATGAAGAATAAATGCAATGCATGCATGTTAAGTCACTTTAGTCGTGTTTGACTCTTTGGGATCCCATCGAGTACAGCCCACCAGACTCCTCTGTCTTTGGGATTCTCCAGGCAAGAATACTGGAGTGGGTTGTCATTCCCTTTTCCAGGGGATCTTCCCGACCCAGGGATCGAACCCATGTCCCCTGTATCAGCAAGTGAGTTCTTTACCTCTAGTGCCACCTGGGAAGCCCCTGTGCAATGCATAGAAAAGTTATAAAGATATTAATCCAGCCAGAACAATAATCACATGAAATATGAGTGGTCTAAACACACTACTTAAAAGGCAGAGATGGTCAAAAGGGTTTTTGTTTTTTTTTTTTAACCACAGCCCTGTCTAACTCAATGAAACTAAGCCATGTCCGTGGGGCAACCCAAGACAGGCGGGTCATGGTGGAGAGATTTGACAGAATGTGGTCCACTGGAGAAGGGAATGGCAAACCACTTCAGTATTCTTGCCTTGAGAACCCCATGAACAGTATGAAAAGGCAAAATGATAGGATACTGAAAGAGAAACTCCCCAGGTCAGTAGGTGTCCAATATGCTACTGGAGATCAGTGGAGAAATAACTCCAGAATGAAGGGATGGAGCCAAAGCAAAAACAATACCCAGCTGTGGATGTGACTGGTGATAGAAGCAAGGTCCGATGCTGTAAAGAGCAATATTGCATAGGAACCTGGAATGTCAGGTCCATGAATCAAGGCAAATTGGAAGTGGTCAAACAAGAGATGGCAAGAGTGAACGTCGACAATACAGGAATCAGCGAACTGAAATGGACTGGAATGGGTGAATTTAACTCAGATGACCATTATATCTACTACTGCGGGCAGGAATCCCTCAAAAGAAATGGAATGGCCATCATGGTAAACAAAAGAGTTCGAAATGCAGTACTTGGATGCAATCTCAAAAACGACAGAATGATCTCTGTTCGTTTCCAAGACAAACCATTCAATATCACAGTAATCCAAGCCTATGCCCCAACCAGTAACACTGAAGAAGCAGAAGTTGAATGGTTCTATGAAGACCTATAAGACCTTTTAGAACTAACACCCAAAAAAGATGTCCTTTTCATTATAGGGGACTGGAATGCAAAAGTAGGAAGTCAAGAAACACCTGGAGTACCAGGCAAATTTGGCCTTGGAATACGGAATGAAGCAGGGCAAAGACTAATAGAGTTTTGCCAGGAAAATGCACTTGTCATAACAAACATCCTCTTCCAACAACACAAGAGAAGACTCTACACATGGACATCACCAGATGGTCAACACTGAAATCAGATTGATTATATTCTTTGCAGCCAAAGATGGAGAAGCTCTATACAGTCAGCAAAAACAAGACCAGGAGCTGACTGTGGCTCAGACCATGAACTCCTTATTGCCAAGTTCAGACTTAAATTGAAGAAAGTAGGGAAAACCATTAGACCATTCAGGTATGACCTAAATCAAATCCCTTATGATTATACAGTGGAAGTGAGAAATAGATTAAGGGCCTAGATATGATAGATAGAGTGCCTGATGAACTATGGAATGAGGTTTGTGACATTGTACAGGAGACAGGGATCAAGACCATTCCCATGGAAAAGAAATGCAAAAAAGCAAAATGGCTGTCTGGGGAGGCCTTACAAATAGCTGTGAAAAGAAGAGAAGTGAAAAGCAAAGAAGAAAAGGAAAGATATAAACATCTGAATGCAGAGTTCCAAAGAATAGCAAGAAGAGATAAGAAAGCCTTCTTCAGCGATCAATGCAAAGAAATAGAGGAAATATGCAGATGACACCACCCTTATGGCAGAAAGTGAAGAGGAACTCAAAAGCCTCTTGATGAAAGTGAAAGTGGAGAGTGAAAAAGTTGGCTTAAAGCTCAACATTCAGAAAACGAAGATCATGGCATCCGGTCCCACCACTTCATGGGAAATAGATGGGGAAACAGTGGAAACAGTGGGTGACTTTATTTTTCTGGGCTCCAAAATCACTATAGATGGTGACTGCAGCCATGAAATTAAAATACGCTTACTCCTTGGAAGGAAAGTTATGACCAACCTAGATGGCATATTCAAAAGCAGAGACATTACTTTGCCAACAAAGGTCCGCCTAGTCAAGGCTATGGTTTTTCCAGTGGTCATGTATGGATGTGAGAGTTGGACTATGAAGAAGGCTGAGCGCCGAAGAATTGATGCTTTTGAACTGTGATGTTGGAGAAGACTCTTGAGAGTCCCTTGGACTGCAAGGAGATCCAACCAGTCCATTCTGAAGGAGATCAGCCCTGGGATTTCTTTGGAAGGAATGATACTAAAGCTGAGACTCCAGTACTTTGGCCACCTCATGTGAAGAGTTAACTCATTGGAAAAGACTCGGATGCCAGGAGGGATTGGGGGCAGGAGGAGAAGGGGACGACAGAGGATGAGATGGCTGGATGGAATCACTGACTCGATGGATGTGAGTCTCAGTGAACTCCGGGAGTTGGTGATGGACAGGGAGGCCTGGCGTGCTGCGATTCATGGGGTCGCAAAGAGTTGGACACGACTGAGCGACTGATCTGATCTGATATGTTATCCACAAGAAAACCTATTTAATGGATTAAAGATCTAAACATAAGACCAGAAACTATAAAACTCCTAGAGGAGAACATAGGCAAAACATTCTCTGACATAAATCACAGCAGGATCCTCTATGACCCACCTCCCAGAATATGGAAAATAAAAGCAAAAGTAAATGGGATCTAATTAAAATTAAAAGCTTCTGCACAACAAAGGAAACTATAAGCAAGGTGAAAAAACAGCCTTCAGAATGGGAGAAAATAATAGCAAATGAAGCAACTGACAAAAAATTAATCTCAAAAGTATACAAGCAACTCCTGCAGCTCAATTCCAGAAAAATAAATGACCCAATCAAAAAATGGGCCAAAGAACTAAACAGACATTTCTCCAAAGAAGACATACAGATGGCTAACAAACACATGAAAAGATGCTCAGCATCACTCATTATCAGAGAAACGCAAATCAAAACCACAATCAGGTCCCATTTCACGCCAGTCAGAATGGCTGCGATCCAAAAGTCTACAAGCAATAAATGCTGGAGAGGGTGTGGAGAAAAGGGAACCCTCTTACACTGTTGGTGGGAATGCAAACTAGTACAGCCACTATGGAGAACAGTGTGGAGATTCCTTAAAAAATTGGAAATAGAACTGCCATATGACCCCACTATCCCACTGCTGGGCATATACCCCGAGGAAACCAGAATGGAAAGAGACACGTGTACCCCAATGTTCATCACAGCACTGTTGACAATAGCCAGGACATGGAAGCAACCTAGATGTCCATCAGCAGACGAATGGATAAGAAAGCTGTGGTACATATACACAATGGAGTATTACTCAGCCATTAAAAAGAACACATTTGAATCAAAAATCTAATGAGGTGGATGAAACTGGTGCCTATTATACGGAGTGAAGTAAGCTAGAAAGGAAAACACCAATACAGTATAACAATGCATATATATGGAATTTAGAAAGATGGTAACGATAACCCTGTATGCGAGACAGCAAAAGAGACACAGATGTACAGAAGAGTCTTTTGGACTCTGTGGGAGAGGGAGGGGGCATGATTTGGGAGAATGGCATTGAAACATGTATATTATCATATGTGAAACGAATCGCCAGTCCAGGTTCGATGCATGATACAGGATGCTCAGGGCTGGTGCACTGGGATGACCCAGAGGGATGGTGTGGGGAGGGAGGTGGGAGGGGGTTTCAGAATGGGGAACACGTGTACACCTGTGGCAGATTCATGTTGATTTATGGCAAAAACAATACAATATTGTAATGTAATTAGCCTCCAATTAAATACATAAATTTATATTAAAAAGAAAGAAAAAGAAAACCTATTTAAATATAAAGACTCTGTGCTCCATGTTAAGTGGCAGCCTGGATGGGAGGGGAGTTTGAGGGAGAACGGACACATGGATTTGTATGGCCGAGTTGTTCTGCTATACATCTGACACTACTGCAACATCGTTAACCCACTGTACTCCAATATAAAATAAAAAGCTTAAAAAGTAAACAAGTATAAAGACTCTTACCAAAGTAAAGGGATGGAGAAAGACATACCATGCTAACACTAATCCAAAGAAAGTTGGAATAGCTATAATTTTATAATCTTAGACAAAGCAGACTTCAGACTAAGATCATCACAGATAAAGAGGATATTATGAATGAAGGGATCAGTTCTCCAAGAGACATAAAAAACATGAAGGTAGTTAGGATGAGATGGTTGGATGACATCATTGACTCAATGGACACGAGTTAACTTTGCACAAACTCCAGGAGATAGTGAAGGATGGGGAAGCCTGGTGTGCTGCAGTCCTTGGGGTCATGAAGAGTAGGATATGACTGAGCAACTTAACAAATTATTGGTATTTTAGGTTGACTCTGTTTGGATCCAGTGACTTTACATTCAGGAATTGCTCAGTTGTTCCAGTACAGAGAACCTTGTCGCTTTAATCTTTTGAAAAATCTGCTGAAAAGCCTCCAGGATTTAGGGAAAAATTAGTTGTAAATACCCAAAGTGTCCTGGACACTGTTCTGCCCTTTATATTTTTATGTGCATCATCTCATTTAATCCTCACATTAAACTTCTGATGCAGGTGTTTTGATGCCCATTATATAGATAACTCAAGTTGCCTTGATCAGCTATTTTGCTTATTACTTCACTCATCAACTATTTCAGTTCAGTTCAGTCGCTCAGTCGTGTCCGACTCTTTGCGACCCCATGAATCGCAGCACACCAGGCCTCCCTGTCCATCACCAACTCCTGGAGTTTATCCAAACTCATGCCCATCGAGTCAGTGAAGCCATCCAGCCATCTCATCCTCTGTCGTCCCCTTCTCCTTTTGCCCCCAATCCCTCCCAGCATCAGAGTATTTTCCAATGAGTCAACTCTTCACATGAGGTGGCCAAAGTATTGGAGTTTCAGCTTTAGCATCAGTCTTTCCAGTGAACACCCAGGACTAACCTCGTTTAGAATGGACTGGTTGGATCTCATTGCAGTCCAAGGGACTCTCAAGAGTCTTCTCCAACACCAGAGTCTACTATTTAACACCTGGTAATCTAAGAATAATGAAATAAATAATAAATCCAGTCAAATATCCTTCCTGACATTTGCAAAGCACCAAGGAACTTCCCTGCTGGTCCAGTGGTGAAGGATCCATCTTGCAATGCAGAGGACATGGGTTTGATCCCTGGTCAGGGGTCTAAGATCCCGCATGCTTCAGGGCCAAAAAACCAAAAAATCATAAAGCAGAAGCAATATCATAACAAATACACCAAAGACTTTGAAAATGGTCCACATCAAAAAAATCTTTTAAAAAAATCATCAGGGTATGTGTGGAAACATGGATTAAAAAACATGACTCAGCTGTCTGCTGTCAACAAGAATTTTGCTTAAAATACCGAAAGATGCAGGTTAAAAGTATCAATAAAAGGATGGAACATGGAACCACAAATCAAAAGTCATGGAGTGGCTGTGTTGGTAGCAGACAAGGTAGACTTCAGAGCAGAGAAAATTACCAGGGGTAAGAGGGACGGTATACAATGTAAAAGGGTTAATTTACCAAGAACATATAACAGTCCTCAATGTGTCTGTCTAACAATAGAGGTTTAAAACACACCAGGCAAAAACAGAACTGAAAGGAGAAGACGACAGATAAAAAATTATGCTTGGGAGATTTCAACACCTCCTCTCTCAGGAATAAACAGAAGCAGTCAACAGAAGACTAGCAAAGATATAGAAGTGAATAACATCATTAACCAATGAGAACTTATAGATGTTTATAAAATACTGCACCCAACAGTGGCAGAATATACATTCTTTTCAGTGCACATGGCGCATTCACCAAGATAGAAAGTATTCAGGGTCATAAAATTTACAAATTTTAAGTAGTTAGAATCATACAAAATATGTTGTCTGACCTTGATGAGATTAGACAAAAGTCAGTAAGAGAAGGATAACAGGAAAATCTTTAACCATCTGGAAGTTAAATGACACATGCCAAATAACCCGAGTGTCAAAAAGAAGTCTCAAGGGAAAATTTTAAACTTAAATGAAAAATTGCAACATTTATAAATTTGTGCAGCACTGCTAACCTCATGCCTAAAATGATATTTATAGTATTAAAAACTCAGAAAAGCCAAAGATTTAAATCAGTAAGCTTCTACCTCAAAACACTAAAAGAAGAATATGTTTGTAGCCTGTGTCATAGGTAGTACAAAAATAACCTCAAAGCAAGAAAACGGAAGGAAATAAAGACAGGAGGAGAAATTAGTGAAACAAAACAGAAAAATAATAGAATCAATGAAGCTGATAGCTGTTTCTTTGAAACTATCAACAAAATTGATAAATGTAAGTCTGGCAAACAAAAAGACAAACTTAGCAGCCTCAGGAATGAAAGAGGGGAAATCACCACAGATCTCACAGGTATCAAAAAGGGATGATCTGTTGGTGCACATAACAGCTCGCCTGATTTGCACAGGCTTTATGCTGAGTTCAAGAAGCTACACTTGAGATGGCGTGCTCTTTGATTCTGTGAGATCTTCCAAAAGGCAAAACCGTAGCAATGGAGAACAGATTAGTAGTTGCCAGGGGTCAGGGATGTGGGAAGGGTGTACAAAGGGAGATTTTTAAAAACAAATTTTTATTTTATATTGGAGTGTAGCTGATTAACAGTGTTGTGATAATTACAGGTGAACAGCAGTGGACTCAGCCATACATATATATGTATCCATTCTCCCCCAGTGGAGAGAGCTAACTCATTGGAAAAGACTTTCACACTGGGAAAGATTGAGGGCAGGATGAGATGGTTGGAGGGCATCATCGACTCAATGGACATGTGTTTGAGCAAGCTCTGGGAGGTGGTGAAGGGCAGGGAAGCCTGGCGTGCTGCAGTCCATGCGGTCACAAAGAGTCGGACCTGACCTAGAGACTGAACAACAACAATTCTCCCGCAAACTACCCTCCCATCCAGGCTGCCACATAACCCTGTGCTGTACAGTAGGTAAAGGGAGATTTTTGAAACAGTGGAACTGTTCTATATTCTAGTTGTGGTGGTTACAGAAACCTATGCACGTTTTCACATTTATAGACCTTTCACATTTTCACAAAAAAATCGCTTGCACACACAACACAGTGTTATTATATGTTAATTTTTAAAGTAAATTTTTAAAAATTGCAATCCATATGTCATTTTCTTATTGTCCTGTGGGTCTTATTTTTTAGAAACTTACAGGAAAGGCAGATATATCTAGTGTTTGATGAGATGCATTCTCACTTCTTCACAGGAATAGGTTATATTTGTAATGGGACAGTGTGTAGAATGTCGATTTGCAGTACGTCATATTCAGAGCATTTATCTACGTGCTCCGGCCCAGCCTAAGATTTGGTCCACCCAGCACAAGACACTCCTCACTGTAGCTCAGCCTCGGAGCTAACAAGGACTCAGATTCTCACCTTCAGCCTGAAAAGCCCAAGAGGCAGAGAAAACTTTGAAAAGGGCAGTTAATCTGAGCAGAAATGAATCTCTTATCTTAGGCTCCTGGTCTTCCTCAGTTGAAGGGAAATTATCCAAGCTGGGAAGGGAAGAGAGTACCAGAAGAATTGCAAGATCAAGCTTACTCAGTTTGCACCTGCTTCAGGATGAATCCAAGAGGAGAGAGAAAATTCAGTGGAGCCTCCAGAATTCAGTAGGTCTCAGGATGATGGCAGGGGGGAGGGCTTCCCTGGTGGCTCAGTGGTAAAGGCTCCACCTGCCAATGCAGGAAACATGGGTTTGATCCCTGGGTCAGGAAGATCCCCTGGGGAAGGGAATGGCAACCCACTCCAGTATTCTTGCCTGGAGAATCCCATGGACAGAGGAGTCTTGGGGGGCTGCAGTCCATGGGGGTCCCTGAAGAGTCAGACACGACTGAGTGACTAAACAACGATGATGAAAGGGTGATGGAGCTCTCTGCCTTGCTCATCTCACGTGCACTCCTGGTGGTCACAGACCTTCCTGACCTCCTTCGAGCCACGGTGGACTGAGGGTGATAGAGCAGAGGTGGATGGAAGGCGGAGGGCCGGATGAGGACCCTGGCAGCTTTAGGGTGTGGAGAACACCACCCACGGGAGATGGAGCGGGAGATCGGCGTGTACATGACGACCAGGGGCCGCAGTGCGGACGCTGTGAGGACAGGGCTGGGCACCACAGCCCTTACGGCATGCGTGGTTGTGCACACAGCAGGTGTGAGGTGAAAGGAGACACCAGAGTCCTTCCAGATGAGCCATGGTTCAGAGGCTGCCAGCCCCGGGGCACATGGAAGGAGAGCCGGGGGCCACCCAGCCCAGCCGCACCAGGACCTGCTTGGAATCAAGCCAGGTGGCATGGGAGAGAAGAAAACCCAGGAGAGGGGGGCTTCAACTGGAAAGTGGCTGATTTCTGTCATCCTAAATTGAGAAATTATGGCAACACCAGCTCAATGGACATGAGTTTGAGCAAACTCAGGGAGCTAGTAAAGGACAGGGAAGCCTGGCGTGCTGCAGTCCATGGGGTCGCAAAGAGTCGGACACGACTGAGCAACTGAACAAGAGCAACAATGGTTTTTGACCTAAAAGCCACAAGACTACATTTCTCCAAACTGAGGAAGATCAGAGGCACCAAGTAGAGATGAAGGGCGGTCAGAGAATAGGAAAAGTATACTTGTGATGATTTGAATTTTTGACGTTCACATCTATAACAGTCTTTTTGTTGTTGTTATGACTGAAAATAAGAAGGAATGGTGGAATTTGTGTTTTTTGAGCTGGTAATGTGTTCTAGCCTCCAGATGAGGCCCCGGGGCTATAAAAACCACCCTGTAAGTGAGGCAGTCTCCTTTTCACAGATGGAAAACAGGAGCATACAGAGGCTTGGTAGCAAAGGCTGCACAGTGCAGCCAGGATTTGAAGGCATCTGACTCTCAACCAGCGTTCCTTGCCCCTGTGTTCCACACCGCCTCTCACAACAGGAAGAAACACAAGGGCAGCTGGTCATTTGGATCCCAGGATAACCCTGTCCCATGGCCAGGGAGAGAGAGAGGCCCAGGGGACACAGTCGTGCTGGCATCAGAGTGGCCAGCACGGGTCCTGACGTGGGTAGCTGTGAATCTCAGATGATGCTGGAGAACAGTCTCAGACCACGAACTCACCTGTACTCTGAGTTTGTATTGTGATTTCGAGCTGCGTATAGTAACACTTGCTTTAAAGATAACAGAGTGTAAAGTGGGGGAGTTCCCAAGAGAAAAGGGGCTACCCCCAGCGGACTCACTTCTCCATGGGTTGGACTTTGGCCTTGCTAGTGAGCTGTCCCGTGTGGGTGGTCTCAATCTTTAATTTCTATTTGCAGTAGAGTAAGTCCTCTACATACAGATGAGTTCCATTCTGAGAGCAGGTTCATCAGTCCAGTTTGTTCATAAGACCAACAAAGTTAGCCTAGGTACCCAGCTAACCGTCGGCTCTAGAGTTCTGAACTGTACATCACCGCTGCTTCTACCCTTGATTCTGGACCTCCTGGGCTTGAAATGAAGATGCTCTCCAGCTGTATTTTATACTGTACAGTGAAGCACACAAAAGCACAACCGCTTGCAGAAGATGCACACACAGGACAGTGCACGCCAGACTCGTGAACCAACCTACGTGATTGGACATGCAAACAGACGTTTGCATCTTCACAAGTTTGCAACTTGAAGGTTCATATGTAGGGGACTTACTGTAGTTAGGTTGTTCTGATAGAGGAAGGGAGGCTTCACAGAGTGCTGGCTTCACAGAGTGCTTCTCTCAGCAAAGAAGAAACAGGTTAGTTTAGGCTGCCACAGAGCCCATGCCTGCCTGGGAACAGCCCTGACCACCTGTTTTTTATTCCCTTCTAGGAAAATCTGCATTGATTTTAGGAGGACTAAAATTAGCTAAGGAATAAAGAGGTAAAACAACCCAGATTGGACTCCATAGCTGGCTAGAATCCTTCCTGAGCCTGGAATCTATAGCTGGTGACCTCAAGGGGCAGATTTCTCAGCTTCTCCTGAGACACAGGCAGTCCTAGAGTTGAGGAAGAGAGAAAGCTCTGTGCCAGGAAAAAATCTGGGGTATATAATGTAGACTAGCCAGGGTGAGGAGCAAGTTTGCATCTGGGGCAAGCAAAGAAGGGCTAAATTCCTAACACAGTGAAGCAAAAGGATTTGATGTTACATAATCAGAAGCTGACTGTGCTTATAGTGTAGAGCTTGCTGCTGCTGCTGCTAAGTCACTTCAATCGTGTCCGATTCTGTGCGACCCCATAGATGGCAACCTACCAGGCTCCCCCATCCCTGGGATTCTCCAGGCAAGAATGCTGGAGTGTGTTGCCATTTCCTTCTCCAATGCATGAAAGTGAAAAGTGAAAGTGAAGTCGCTCAGTCGTGTCCAACTCTTCTCGACCCCATGGACTGCAGCCTACCAGGCTCCTCCGCCCATGGGGTTTTCCAGGCAAGAGTACTGGAGTGGGGTGCCATTGCCTTCTCCAAGTGTAGAGCTTAGACTGTTGTTATTCAGTCCCTTAATTGTGTCTGTGACTCTCTGCGACCCCATGGACTGCAGCACGCCAGGCTCCCCTGTCGTTTGCCATCTCCCAGAGCTTGCTCAAACTCATGTCCATTGAGTCAGTGATGCCACCCAACCATCTCATTCTCTGTCATCCCCGTCTCCTCCCACCTTCAATCTTTCCCAGCATCAGGGTCTTTTCTAATGAGTAGGCTCTTTGCATCAGGTGGCCAAAGTATTGGAGCTTCAGCTTCAGCATCAGTCCTTCCAATGAATATTCAGTATTGATTTCCTTTAGGATGGACTGGTGTGATCTCCTTGTGGTCCATGGGACTCTCAAGAGTCTTCTCCAGCACCACAGTTCAAAAGCATCAATTCTTCAGCCTTCTTTATGGTCCAACTCTCACATCTGTAGATGACTCCTGGAAAAACCACAGCTTTGACTATATGGGCCAGTTGGCAAAGTAATGTCTCTGCTTTTTAATATGCTGTCTCGGTTTGTCATAGCTTTTATTCCAAGGAGCAAGCGTCTTTTAATTTCGTGGCTGCAGTCACCATCTCGTGACGTGGGTACAGTGCACAAAATTGCCTGCCAGCCTAGGGGAGTTAGTTAGAGCTACTGCAAGTAAGAAGGGCTCGTGTACTGCTTATCACTCCTTGTTATTAGCTAACGCTTGTGTATCTTACCGAGTGCCAAGCACTTGGCAGGGGCTCACCACCGCTAGTCCTGGTTAATTCTCAACACAGCCCTGTGGGTGGCCACTGCTGGAACCTAGAGAGAAGAGCCATTTTACCTGAAGTCACACAAGTGACCCAGAGCCAGGTTGGAGTCGGACCCAAGGGCAAGGTCGTTCAGACTTCATTGCTTCGTTCCGTGGCCTCCTAGGAGCTTATATGTGGGATGATACTTCGTACAATAAAGTGAGAAAACACCGTGTCTGCAAAGCACAGGACTGGGCTCAGAAGCCCGCTTCAGTCTGCCTTACCAGCTCCGTGATCTGAGAGGGCCACAGACCCTCTCTTTCAGTCTCCTCTCCTGGAGATGGAGACTGCTCTGAGGGTGAGCCAAGGGATACCTGCGGAAGTGGTCTGGAGACTCTACCACTTGCCTGTTTATTCAGAAAATAATCCTCAAGTCAAGTGCCTGCTCTAGACTAGAAGCCATGCTCAGGGCTGGAAATACACAAGAGGGCGGAACAGACTCGGTCTGTGCCCTGGTGGAGATGGGGCTCCGGCGCAGGGATTGAGCAAGTCTTTTAAAGAGAAAAAGGAGGGTTGGAAGCTGCGACCTCATCTCGGTGCTCTGGGATGTGGACTCTGAGAAGAAAAAGGTGGAGAGGTCAGGAACACAGGGGCAGCAGGTGTGCTAGGGGAAGGGGGCTGCCTGAAAAATCACAGTGGCAGGAGGGGATATCCATATGCATGCTCACTCAGTTGGGGTGGGGGTCAATAGACCCCTAGGCTGGGGAGCTGGTTGATGGGCCAGACCTTGCAGGGCCTCCTAAGAAGTGAGGGGACACCCATTCCTCATGGAGAAGCAGAAGGAAGCCCTTGTGTGGAGGGTGATCTGGGCAGACTCAGGTTTCAAAAGCAGACGGGCAGGAAGACCACATGGGAAGATGAGGCTGTGGTCCATCCAGGCGTGGATGGTGGTGGCTTGGACCAGTGTGATGAACGTAGGGATGGAGAGATGTCCGTGGTGGTGGGAGAGGTGTTTCGGAGGTAACTTGGGTAGGATTGGTGATGTTTTGGAATAAGGGGTGGTGAGGAAAAAGGGGGCTGCCAGGGCTGGGCTGGGGGATGAGGTGAATAGGGTCCCACTCACTGAGATGGAGTTCCCTGGTGGCTGGTTCCCTGGTGGCTCAAATGGTAAAGACTCTGCCTGCAGTGCAGGAAACCCAGGTTTGATCCCTGGGTTGGGAAGATCTCCTGTAGAAGGGAATGGCAACCCACTCCAGTGTTCTTGCCTGAAGAATCCCATGGACAAGGAGGCTGGCGGGCTACAGTCCATGGGGTTGCAGAGAGTCGGACACAACAGAGCAACTTCCACCACCACACTGAGATGGAAGACAGGACCAGTAGGCTCCTCAGAGGTTCATGGACCCAGTTCTCAGACATGTGGAGTTTGAGATGCCTTTGAGACATCCTCTGAAAATGTCCAGTAGTTTAAATAGAACTGGTGCTCTTGACACCAGCAGCTGGTGCACATTGACTTGTGAAAGGAAGTGGCAGAGTCCCTGCTGGGACCTTCATGGTCTGGTTCCAAAGAGACTCTTCTGGGGTATAAAACAGTGCCCTTCCTTCCAGAGTTGGCCTTATTTGTGTGAGATCAGATGAACACGTGGCACAGGGAGAAAATACAAGTTGGTATGTGATTGACTGCTGATAAGATCTCAGAGTGTGCGGGAAGTGAGTGGAGAACCTTCCTGGAAAAAGTGAGGCTCACACAGGAGACCCCTGGCTGGCTGAGGGACAGGTGGGAGGGAAGACAGCGACACAGTGATGCAAGCAGGAGAAGTGAGAATAAATCCAGCTCTGTGCCAAGTGGGGGTGGGGAGCGAGGCGGGAGACTGAAGCTTGCTGTGTTTCTATCAGAGGGCCTCGCGGCATGGCGTCCAGCTCTGAACACAAAGCTGTGTTTGAAGATGATAATTGTGTTCTTGGAATTGTGACTTTTAATTTCATTGGCTGGTCTTGTTAAAGAATCAGTCATGGCAAATGGCAAACCTAAGTTCAAATGACATGAAAATTCAGTGTGTATGTGTGTGTTTTTCACCCTAGTGGAAGGCTTTGCACAGTATCTTTAACAGCCAGCTTAGAAAAACAATATTTTAAAATAGATGTGAGCACCTCAAGAAAGTGATGTCTGTTTCCACTCCATCCTAATCCCAGCTCTTGGGGGCAGCTGGGGTGACCTGGAATCAAGCCTGGAGGCCCTGCAGTGGGAGCGAGTGGATGGCCCTGGAGAGCCAAGGCAGAAACCGAGTGAATGACCCTTCTCGAATTGCCGCTCACCTGGCTGACTTCTGATTTGAATAACATGTGTGTCCACACAGGGCAGGTGTCTCGTCCTGGGCTCTGGGTTTTTGCGTCCCTGCCACACCAGCCTGCCATCTGCCCTCACCTCCTTGGGGAGTGGGAACCAGCCCTGCGATTTCAGAGCCCATCAGAAGGCATGCGCATGGGAACATAGGAGATACCGCATGGGTGTGGGCCTCACTGAAGAAGGGGCTCACCCTCCTGGTCTGCTGAAAAGGAGACCCAGTGCCCGCGGAGTCAGCATCTTCTATTTCCATCTGCTTGTTACCATTCCTGGAAACTGTCCACAGGCTCCTCACAGACAGGAAGCGCTCGTCTGCTTCTAGCTGTCCTCTTGTTCTCAGGAATAGGGAAACAGACTCATGTGAAACATATGAAATAGTTCAGGGAGAACCACTTTGGGGCCTATTTAAAATAAGTTGACCTAAATTGTCTATAATTAAACCTGGCATGGGGTTACATTTTGAAAAATTCTTTTTAGCTAATGAATCCTTTTTCAGTACACCACAGCAGAATCCCCAAAGAAAGTGAGAAAAACTATCTGTGTGTATTTATAAAGCATCCTCTTTGGAAGAATATATTTTGTGAGAGGAGGCTAGCAAGGGGAAATATTACAGCCAAAATGATACTCTTCTCTTCCATAGGAAGAGACTTTTTTTTAATAATGAAACCAAATTCAGATGGCTCTAGTGGTAAAGAACCCACTTGCCAATGCAGGAGACATAAGAGACGCGGGTTTGATGCCTGGGTTGGCAAGATCCCCTGAAGAAGGGCATGACCACGCACTCCAGTATTCTTGCTGGGAAAATCCCATGGACAGAGAAGGCTAGTGGGCTACAGTCCATGGGGTCGCAAAGAGTTGGACACGACTGAGCGACTGATGCATGCATGCCCGCAAGTCATATTGAGTCATTCTATTTCCTTATCCAAGTGCAGGGGAACCCTGTGCTCATTGACCTTGTGACATTAGCTGAAATTTCCGATATAATCAAGATTGTAATCAGGAGAAGAACACCAGCTTTCTCTAGCGCAGGGTCTGATCTGTTACATTCTCTCCGGAAGCTTCTGATGCAGAAGCACACGCGTTCTGTTCCCACGCTGGCCACTGTGTTGGCACGTAGGGAGGATGTCCAGATAGTCCAGGAGAAGTGCTCGGCCCAAACTTGTGTTCTGGATTTCCACCTCTTCTAACAGTCTTGGGGCTTCCCTGGTGGCTCAGTCTGTAAAGAATCTGCCTGCAGTGCAGGAGACCTGGGTTTGATCACTGGGTCGGGTAGATCCCCTGGAGAAGGAAATAGCAAACTACTTCGGTATTCTTGGAAAGTCCCATGGACAGAGGAGCCTGGCAGGCTGCAGTCCATGGAGTCACAAGCGGTGGACACAACTTAGCAACTAAACCATTATCACTAACAGTCTGGAGCCCCCAAGAGCAACAGGGTTGAAACAAAGCCTGCCATTTGCGTTGGCTGAGGCTTCTGCTCTGTGTGGTTTGTTTCACTTATCTTTGGTTCTGACAGCAGCTTGCATACTTGGGACCTGTCTAGCCACAGCTGCCAAAGACAGCCAGCGCCTGGAAATCGTTCAGACGTGGCGGGTCCCAGCCTCAGGGCCTAGCCAGTGGTGCCCTGCCCCCACTCCCATGACCAGCCTGTCTGCATTTTAGCCACTTTGCCTGAGACTGTGATTCCCAGCTGAAAAGAGACTACACCTTCTGTTCAGATAGTAATGACGGCCTGTAAACATCTAAGTGTCAGTTCAGTTCAGTTCAGTCACTCAGTCGTGTCCGAGTCTTTGCAACCCCATGGACTGCAGCACGCCAGCCCTCCCTGTCCGTCACCAACTCCTGGAGTTTACTCAAACTCATATCCATTGAGTCGGTGATCCCATCCAACCATCTCATCCTCTGTCATCCCCTTCTCCTCCTGCCTTCAATCTTTCCCTGATGCCCAAAAGCATCAGGGTCTTTTCAAATGAGTCAGCTCTTCGTATCAGGTGGCCACAGTATTGAAGTTTCAGCTTCAGCATCAGTCCTTCCAATGAACACCCAGGACTGATCTCCTTTAGGATGGACTAGTTGGATCTCCTTGCAGTCCAAGGGACTCTGAGAAGTCCTCTCCAACACCACAGTTCAAAAGCATCAATTCTTCGGCACTTCATTATAGTCCAACTTTCACATCCATGCATGACTACTGGAAGAACCATAGCATTGACTAGATGGACCTTTGTTGGCAAAGGAATGTCTCTGCTTTTTAATATGCTGTCTAGGCTGGTCATAGCTTTTCTTCCAAGGAGTAAGTGTCTTTTAATTTCATGGCTGCATCACCATCTGCAGTGACTTTGGGTGCTGGTCACATTGCTGGGGCACTGGTGTCCCTCAGGGAACAAGAGTGACCCTGGCTTCTGGGCTGTAGGATGAGATAAAGTCTCAGGAGTGTCGTAAGGCAGGTTGAAAAGGTGTCATGAGTTGTAAGAAATACAAGGTGATTCTTCCAAAATACTACCCCAACTCATATTCTTTTATGGTCAGGTCACACCGATTCTGGGTTCATTTTCCCAGGGGCCCCACAGAGAGCTCCTCTGGCCTGTCCCTGTTGTCTGAGGAGGGGGCTTGGGGCAGCCCCCCACCACGGATCACTGAATTACCCGCCCTCGCTGTGCAAATGCCCAGGCAGAGAAGGGGTGGGAAGCAGAGATGGCAGGGACAGACGAGAAGGTCCCAGTTGCTTCCTTCTACAGCCCCTTTCTTCCTGGTCCTCCTCTTCCCATCCGAAAGGGGGCTAGCGCATTCCTTCAGCGCCTCTGCCCTGGTGCTGGGCAGGGGCCCCCGTGTTCCCCAGCACCAAAGTCTTTAGTGCCTGGCGTCACTGGAGCCCTCCTTCCCCTGGTGGTCATTTGTCCAGTTACCCAGACAGATGGACGGCAGGATGGAGCTGCCAGGTGCCAAGTCAGGGACAGAGTCACCAGCACCCAGAACACCATCCCAGCCTGATGTGAGGTTTTCCCAAAGAGGGGAAAGAGTCTCACCCATTGGGAGAGAGACGTGGTTATTTGATCAGCTTTCTGATCCAGCCCTTCTTAGTACCCTCCCACACTGGGAAAGGTAAACTCTGCCTGCCTCTGCCCCAAACAGGGGACCCCGTTCCAGTGTGTGGAGAACGTTTATGAAGAAGCTTCTTATCACAAGAGGTCCCCACTAAATGCGGGAAGGCTGAAAGCACGACCCACTTAGAATGCTTGGGATAAACAGATGGATGAATGAACACCTCAAGGTGCAGGACCCTCAGTGGATAACATCTTTCTTCTTACTAGAGAAAAAAACTTGCTCTGACACGTGTAAAACAGTAAGAAGGCTTTACTCAGGACTTGTGATAGCTGTCATGACTGTCACAGGAGGGAGAAGAGATAGGGCTCGACTCCAAGTAGAGCAGAGACAGCTGGGGTTTAGCACCAATGAACCAAGGTGCCAGGGGTCGGGGGTAGGGGTCAGTGGATGGGAAGTTACTAAGAGGAGATGTCAGAGACAAGGGATTCTTGCTGAAGGCAGATCAGGGTGAGCAATTGTTGAGGGTGGGGAATGAGGAATCTGATCAGATGTGGAGGGTGATAAGATATCAGGATTCTTTTAAAAATAAATTTTTTTTATTTGGGTGCACCGAATCTCGGTTGTGGCATTCAAGATCTTTAGTTGTGGCATGTGAACTCTTAGTTGTGGCGTGTGAGATCTAGTTCCCTGACCAGGGATCGAACCCAGGCCCCCTGCATTGGGAACTCAGAGTCTTAGCAACTGGACCACCAGGAAGTCCCAACATCAGGATTCTTACTCGATGAAAGATGCTCAGCAGGATGGGGAGGACAGGACCCAAGGGTGAGGCCAAGTCATCAAGTGGGCTCAGCGGAATCCTAAAGTTTGACTAAAGTTTGGCCTTTGTCATTTTGTGTTTGTTAGCACATTTTAACAGGGACTCATTTTCCCCTATATTTATTAATGTATGTATATTACATTTATTAGTGTACGTATCCCTGAGCAACTGGATCCAGCTGCCTGGCTTCTCCCCTGCAAGAAGGTAACTCCAACAAGCCTGTCTCCTAGATAGCAGAGATTTGAGAAGTGGCTGAGGCTTTGCAGCTCCTCCCTGACTGTCAGCAAAGCTCAGAGCCACAGGGATAGCAGAGTCACTGTCTCTGATGGGCTAGTCCCTCCACTCCAAGGGGAGGGGCTCGGGGACCATGCCTTTTGCTAATGTCTTGCCACTTGCATCTTTGTAGATTTCTCACTCCAAGGGTTTAAAGGTTTAAAGCCCTGGAATCTTAACGTTTTCATATTCTCAGTCCACAGATATTTATTGAGGGCTTCTGACATGCTGGGTAAGGTGGCCATCCCTGGAGATGGAATTGGAGAGAAGGCAGGTAACAATTTACATGTAAACTGATTGAGTTTACAGATGTGTGGATAATCAGGACTGTCACGGGTGGCCAGTGGCGAGGCTCCCTGTGCAGGGCAGACTCAGAGCTGGCTTCTCGTGGGAAGGGAGGGAAAAGATGGCTTGTAAGGAAGAAAGGACTGAGCTGAGAACTGAAAGATCCATTCAGTAGATGAGGACGAGAAAGGATGAGTATCACAGGCAGTGTGCGTGGTGGCCCTAAGTCCTCTGTGGGGAGAAGCCTGGTAGGACCTTAAGCATGAAGGATGGATGGGACTGCAGAGAGGAGCAGGGCAGGGACAAGAACAGGTGAAGCAGGTTAATGAGTACAGTCTTGTCCCAGAGCAGCAGGAAGCAGGCTAAGCTTTGGGGGAAAGGTGTTGCCATCAGTTTTGTGTGCCCACGAAGGTTATCTTGCACAGACTGACTGAAGGATGGGCAGGAGGCTGGAGTGAACTCAAGGAGACCAGCAAAGGGCCTGATAGAGTGATGAGGCAGGAGGTGATGACATCCGGACCCCACTGGGGTGGAGGAGAAGCAGGTCAAGGTAAGAGATACTTGTGTGATGGGAAACCAGTAGGACTGGGTGAAGGATTGGCTACGGGGTGTGGGAGTTCTTAGGAAGAGTGTTTAGGGAGAGCTTGGCTTCAGATTGCTTACCTGGGTGGACGGCAGTGCTGTTTACTGAGACTGAAACGGTACCTTCCACAATCTAAGGAAGGCAGGTCCTGTCAATGGCAGTCAGCATTTAAAAATTCTCCTTGTGATATTTCCAGCTATCATGAATGGATAAAGATGTGGTACACATATTAAAAAGAATGAAAGAATGCCATTTGCAGTGACATGGATGCAACTGAAGACTATCATATTAAGTAAAATGAGTCAGAAAGGAAGAGACAAATACTGTGTGGTATCACTTGTATGAAAGTCGCTCAGTCGTGTCCGACTCTGTGCAACCCCATGGACTGTAGCCCGACAGAGTCCTCTGCCCGTGGGATTCTCCAGGCCAGAATCCTGGAGTGGATTGCCATTCCCTTCTCCAGGGGATCTTCCCAACCCAGGGGTTGAACCTGGGTCTCCTGCATTGCAGGCAGATTCTTTACCATCTGAGGTACCAGGGAAGCCCATCACTTGTATGTGGAATCTAAAATATGCCACAAACGAGCCTATCTATGAAGCAGAGTCAGGGCCATAGAAAATAGACTGACAGTTGCCAAGGGGGTGGAAGTTGGGTTGGGGAGGGATGGAGTGGGAGGTTGCGGTTAGCAGATGTAAGCTATTATATGTGGGATGGATAAACAACAGGTCCTACTGTACAGCCGAGAGAACTCTATTCCATATCCTACGATAAACCATAATGGAAAAGAATCTTAAAAAGTTATACATATATGTATATGTATAACTGATACATTCCACTGTACAGCAGAAATTACACAACACTGAAAATCAACTGCACTTCAGATTTTAAAAAAGAAAAGATGTAACAGCACGTGCATGATGATGGCACCGCTTCACCCCATGTGTCATTTACTGGAGCTCAGAACTGTGTCGTGCTGCCCTGTATCATCACAGCTGTGCCACTTCGAGGACCCAGCACAGCCCCTGCCCACAGATCCCCAGGTGGATCGTCCCCAGCTCCAGCAGTTCCACCAGCCCACGAGAAACCCCCTGTGGTTGGGAGGCAACAAGATGGAGAAGCCACAGCTCATCTCAGGACTGCCGTCAACCTCAGCATCCCCCCGGGGTTGGCGTTCAGGGTTCCCAGGCTCCTGGGAAGTGGCTGACCTCACTGGTGCATCTGGAAGGCTGGCCTTGTCCTCTTCTCGTTGTCTTGTGTGACTTCCCTGTTTCATTTTGTGGGTAAAAGGAGCACCGTTTGATAAAATGCGGCACGCCAAGCTTTCTAAACAGAGGAGTCCTTTGCCATCTCCTCAAACGGAAAGTATACTCAGACTAAACTTTGTTCTTTAGGGTCCAGAGTCTGGCCTCTGTCTACACACGTGGAGTTTGGATTTAAATCTTTATTTTGGCTTCATAGTTATCGAAACAGCTAAGAGCCAGATTCATTGCTTATAATCTTAAGGTCAATTCTGACTTTCCTCTGGCAGATCATTTTGTCTTCACACTGAAAAATAATTATGCTACCTTTGCAGACACTGTGAATTGGGCTAAAAATGAAGGAAATGCCTTATGACACATTGTCCTTGAAGCACTTCTATTGAACTATCACATCTGAGTAGAATTTGAGTTTAGCTCCATTATTATATGATTTTTGATGGGCACATTCTTGATTTTTGTCTCAATTTGAACTGAGAAGGACAGGTTCATATCTGAGGTCTGTGTGTATCTTGCCTAAGGCCATTGTCTCACCCTCAGCCGTCTTTCCTCGTAGAACTTTCATCGTAAAGGTCCCCCAGCATCTAGGCTGCCCACCCCTCCTTGTTCTCGTAGCAGTGATGATGTATAAATTAAACTGATTAACATCTCATAGACACTGTTACATACGCAATGCCTATGTGCTCCTGGGCACAGGATTTTAATCATTTTAATCATACTTTCATTTTACTGACAGAAAGGAGAAAACAAAGGTTGTTTTGACAATAATCTCTTACTTTTTTAATAAAGAGAAACTGCTGGAAGGAGGGAAGAGTAAGGAAGAATGAGCCCCAAATTAATATTTGTAGGGAGAGAGATGCATAAGCAGATCAAGAATAGCTTATGAGTCAGATCAATTGATGTGTTGCGTTTGTAAGATGCTTTTACATTGAATCTGAAAAGATGTTTCGAGTTGCAATAGATGTTGGCTGGAAACAGAGTTGCTGCAAATAGTGCCATGAGAAGGTGGGATCTCCTCGCTCCAAGGGCACACAGAGAATCAGGCTGAGTTTTGCCTTATTAAAAAAATCCCTAGCATTGATGCACGGCTGGGCCAGGATTATTAATCAGAATGCCCGAGACCCGTATCTGTCATCAGTCCGCTAGGCCATGCTGTCCTGCCACCTAGCAGCCCCTTATGGGGATGCTACTCATTTTGCTTAAGTGGCGGTTTGAAGGAGACCAGAACATAACTCTTTTTGTCAGAATTCATTCATATATTCATTATGTTGGGGGAATACCGTCATGTCATGTTTCCAAAATATGATGTCTATCGGATCATTTTACATCTGCCGTCCTGCAAAATTCAATAGCAGACGTCCAAGAAAAGGAGAAAGAAGTCTGGGTCTATCTCTCATGCTGTCAGATTGGAAGTGAAATGCTTAACAGCCAGCCAGGACTCCAGCAATGATACAGTTTGGGAGTCTTGCTTTCCAAGCTTCATGAAACTAATGACGCTTGTTTGTGGACTAATGACCTTGTATTTCTGTGGGCTCCTGCTGGGCTGTGGGGAGGATGTCACTCGGTCACGTCCCTGGGGAGAACACTGCCAGATATGATGAAAGGCTCTTTAAAAGAACAGTCACATAATTTGCATCACCTGGGAGCTTATAATCCAAAGAAGGAAAGAGGCCCATTCTCAAAACACTAGGTAACGCAAACACAGGGAACATATAATCAGTGTGTTTAATAATTCCTGGTCTATATGTTTCAGCTCTCTGGCATTTAAATCTATATAGGTAAATGCTGTGTTTAAAAAAATCCCAAAGTCATAATTAGCTTAGTCTGGAATAATGCCTAATATATAGGAGGCCTTCATCATATTTGTTTTAATCTTAAAAAATTTAAATTTATGTTTTAACTGAAATACTGTTGACTCACAATTTTATGTTTTAGGTGTATAACACAGAGATTCGGTTTTATATTTATACAAAATGTGTAAAATATATATAATGTACATGAATATATATAATGTCTATTTTTATATGGGCTTCTCTGGTGGCTCAGATGCTAAAGAATGTGCCTGCAATGTCTGACTCTTTGTAACCCTACAGACTGTAGCCCACCAGGCTCCTCTATCCATGGGATTATATTACCCCGGCAAGAATACTAGAGTAGGTTGCCATTCTCTTCTCCAGGGGATCTTTACAACCCAGGGCTCAAACCCAGGTCTCCTGCATTGCAGGCAGATTTTGTTCCATCTGAGCCACCAGGAAAGCCCCATATAATATATATAATGTATGTAAATATATGTAATTATATTTTTATATGGGCTTCCCTGGTGGCTCAGATGGTAAAGAATGTGCCTGCAATGCAGGAGACCTGGGTTTGAGCCCTGGGTCAGGAGGATCCCCTGGAGAAAGGAATGGCTACCCACTCCACTAGTCAATATGTAAAATGTATATATTTTATAGTATATGTATACTGTATTATATTCTCATATATTCTATTATACTCTTATATATGTTTATATATTCTTTTTTATATTCTTATATATATTCTGTGGGGCTTCTCTCATAGCTCAGTTGGTAAAGAATCCGGTGGCAATGCAGGAGATGCCAGTTCAATTCCTGGGTTGGGAAGACCCTCAGGAGAAGGGATAGGCTGCTGCTGCTAAGTCGCTTCAGTTGTGTCCGACTCTGTGCGACCCCATAGACAGCAGCCCACCAGGCTCCCCCGTCCCTGGGATTCTCCAGGGCAGAACACTGGAGTGGGTTGCCATTTCCTTCTCCAATGCATGAAAGTGAAAAGTGAAAGTGAAGTCGCTACCTACTCCATTATTCTTGGACTTACCTTGTGGCTCAGCTGGTATAAAGAATCTGACTCCAATGTGGGAGACCTGGGTTCTATCCCTGGGTTGGGAAGATCCCCTGGAGAAGGGAAAGGCCACCCACTCCAGTATTATGGCCTGGAGAATTCCATGGACTATATAGACCATGGGGTCGCAAAGAGTCAGACACAACTGAGCTACTTTCACTTTCACTTTATATTTTCTGTATATTCTTTTTCAGATTCTTTTCCCTTATAGGTTATTAGAAAATATAGAGTTAGTTCTCTGTGCTTTTATACCATAGGTCCTTGTTGGTCATCTCTTTTATGTATAGTAGGGTATGTATGTTAATTCCAACCTCCTAATTTATCCCTTACCCTAAACCTCTTACCCCTTTGGTTAACTATAAATTTGTTTTCTATGTCTATGAGTCTTTCTTTTTTGGAAATAAGGTCATTCAGTTCAGTTCAGTTCAGTCACTTGGTCGTGTCCAACTCTTTGCGACCCCATGAACCGCAGCACGCCAGGCCTCCATGTCCATCACCTGGAGTCCACCCAAACCCATGTCCATCAAGTCGGTGATGCCATCCAACCATCCCATCCTCTGTCGTCCCCCTCGCCTCCTGCCCTCAATCTTTCCCAGCATCAGGGTCTTTTCAAATGAGTCAGCTCTTCGCAACAGGTGGCCAAAGATTTGGAGTTTCAGCTTCAACATCAGTCCTTTCAATGAACACCCAGAACTGGTCTCCTTTAGGATGGACTGGTTTGATCTCCTTGCAGCCCAAGGAACTCTTAAGAGTCTTCTCCAACACCACAGTTCAAAAGCATCAATTCTTCAGCGCTCAGCTTTCTTTATAGTCCAACTCTCACATCCATATATGACCACTGGAAAAACTATAGCCTTTATTTTTTATTTCACATATAAGTAATATCATATGATATTTGTCTTTATCTGACTTACTTCACCTAGTATGATCATCTCTAGGTCCATCAATTCATTTGTTGAATGAATTAATGGCATGGAAAGAATTATTACAAAGTGCCATACATTTTGGAATACACCTTTAAAAATGTAGCATTAGGATTGAAGATTGTGACTGTCACACTGTGCGTGGTACAGATTTGCCTTTTAAATGAAATTAAATTCAGGAAGCATTGTCTGTATAGCCACCATCATGCCTGCACGGAACCCAAAGAAGGAATCCAGGTCATTAGGTACGTTCTCAGTAGGTAGTGTGATGTGGAGGGCTTGCTTGTGGCGTCTCTGGTCAAAATACTTTCTCCAAATATGTCTGGAGAAATAGCACACGGGAGCCACATGTCTGCAGTCCCCCAAATCAAACGTTTCCAGGGAGATGCTAGGTCAGTGTCGAGGGAGTGAACTAGTTTTCCTTCTTGTTCACTCACCCTGAAGCAGCCCTCACTCAGGCCCTGGGGCAGGGGGTCGGGTGGGCAGCCTCTGTCTGGGACCTCCATCCAGTTAGGATGCTTGAGGCCAGTCACATCGAACCATGGTTTGTGTTCATTCCTGTTCTCCACGGCCATCATGTAAAAGCCAGCCCTGCTCCTTCATGCGTGACCACTTCATCCCTTTTATGACTGGGTCTCAGGTTGAGTTTCCTAGAAGCATAGTCTGAGACAGGGATCTCAGAGCGCATGAATTATGGGGAAATGTGCTCCAAGAAAGCCCATAAGGGAATAAGGGAAATGGCAGGACTGCTGGACCAGGCTGAAACTCATGATGAATGGTCCCCGAATCTGTGTCCCTTCAGACCTTGCAGATTCGGAGACAGCACACAACCCTGGGTGTCTCTCCGCACGTGCACCCTTTTCCAGCTCAGCACATGAGCCGTAGCATTCTGGGGACTGTCACTGCTCCTCCCACCCCATCATCACTGGGGCTTGGGGGTGATGCACTCCAGAATCTGTCCTTGGACTTCCCAGGACTACTTCTGGGACCACCCACCTTATGTCCATCTCCCTGGCAGCAGAGCTGAGACAGAGACTGGGGTGCACAGGATTTATCAAGGGTGTGCTTTTCAGGAAGGAACCATTAGGAAAACAGGGCAAGAAACTGGGGGCAGCAGTTGAGCCCGGGGGGGACTTCGGTGACATCCAATCTTGCCTCTTCACACGGAGACTCTAGGACATCAACCACCCCCAGTATTGTCCTGTCTGGAGGTAAAGAGCTTTAGGACAGCCACATCTGCCTTTTTCTAAAATGTTCTCTGCATTTCCTTATCAAGTAATTCTCTTAACTGTGCACATACCAACTCTTTCTCATGTTTTCACTCAGATCTCAAACTTCATCCTAGTTTGAGGCTGTGTCTGCCTTCTACCCCACCCTGCCAGTCTCAGCCACCAACCTCTGAAATGCTCTCATGACCACCACACCCAGCCCCAAGCATCAAAGACCTACAGTCAGGTGCCTGTCTTTGCTACCCCAACTCCTCCCATAATTACTGTAGGTTTCACCCACAACTGAGCTTCCCTGGGGCTCAGATGGTAAAGAGTCTGCCTGCAGTGGGGGAGACCCAGGTTCGACACCTGGGTTGGGAACATCCCCTGGAGAAGGAAATGGCAACCCACTCCAGTATCCTTGCCTGGAAAATTGCACAGATGGAGAAGCCTGGCAGGCTACAGTCCATGGGGTCACAAAGAGTCAAACATGACTGAGTGACTTCACTTTGATCCACAACTAACAACTAAACCTACAATTCTCAGACCTTCTGAATTCCAGACGCTTTTACTACTCCACTTCAGCTACCTGCTCCACGAATAGGCCCCGGGTCCTTCCTCAGCGAGAACCACTTTACACCCCGAACACTAAACTTGTCACGTGTCATTCTGACCAATCTGCTGTCCTTGCCCTGCTCTCATCTCTGACTCATGCTAATCCTCTTCTTCAGCATGCAGAGACCTCCCTCCAGTTTCTCGGGCCATCCTACTTCTTCCTCTGTGTGGGGACCCTTTTTATCTCTATTCCCTCCATGACCAGGTCCTCTTGGCTACTAGAAGGCGAGTCCCTAGACCACCAGCATTGGCACCGCCTGGGAACTTTGGAAATGTTTAGTATCAGGCACCATCCCAGACCCCCTGAGTCAAAGTCTGCATTTTCACAAGGTCCCTGGGTGATTTACATGCACGTTAAACCCAAGAGTGTTTCTGCAAGCCACTCTACCTGTGGCTTCCCTAGCTGTTGTCCTGCCAGACCCACCCAGCACAACTCCGGTCACACGAGGACACTGCAACTTGGACACTCCCAGTTAAGAGCCTTGGCCAGTCTGTGCCTCCAGTCATGGTTGAGCAGTAGGGGCTATTGCTTATCAACCCTTTAATCTGTTTTGTCATCTCTAGTTTCAGCAGCTTTTCCAAATGCTTACCATTTCCTTCGGTTCTGATTCAAACCCCTACTCCCCTTTATAAATTAAACTAGTTTTTGTTAATATGTATTAGAGTGAAATATTTGCTCATGTTTTCCATCTCTTTGAGTATAATTGTTTTATTTTCTTAATACAGATCAGCACAATGTTTTTCCAAGAAAGAGAATTTTGAAATAGATATTAGAAAAAAAGAGTAAACAGAACAAAAATCACCTGTTTGATTGTGGTATTTATATATTTATACATATATGTTCTATTACTGTACTTCTCTGTGAGTTTGGTTTGTTTTATAATTTTCAAATGAAACTTAAAGATTGTGCTGGTGCAAAGAAAAATTTAAGAGTTTCCCCTGATCATTTGTACACTGGCCAGCCCACATGTCTCTCTCATTATACCACTTGCCTAATCTGAAAAACTGTAAGCCAAGAATTTAAATTTGATATGACCTTGGGTCCAAATAAAAGAAAAATGTCCCAAAAGGAATGCATTCTCAAACCAGGCCTCAAAGAATTCTTTCAGATGGAGTTCCAAAAAGAGGAGCATGCAATTAAAAAAAAAAACAAACACAAAACATGCACACAGAAAGTCCCATGTTAGAGTCAGCAGAAACAACAAACATCAGAACCGCATAAGGACTTTCAGTGTTAAAATGATCAAAAACAAAAAAGATATGCATGACGTGCTTTAGAAGAGGGTCAGTCCAAAATATGATTCAAAGACTATTAAAAATTACGAAGAATCAGAAAGAAATTCTCAAACTTGAACATACCCTCATTGAAATTTATAATAAAGAGGTCAACTACAGAAGAGATAATTCATGAAACTGAGATTTGAAGAAATTGTATAGAATGTAGCCCAGGAAGACAAAGAAATAGAAAATATCAAAGAGGCTAAGAGACATGGTGGGTAGAATGAAATAGGCTGACATATGTAAGGAGACTTTCAGAAAGAAAGGAGAGGATTAAGGGAAAGTGAAAGTGAAAGTCACTCACTTGTGTCCGACTCTTTGCGACCCCACGGACTGCAGTCCATGGAATTCTCCAGGCCAGAATACTGGAGTGGGTAGCCTTTCCCTTCTCCAGGGGATCTTCCCAACCCAGGGATCGAACCCAGGTCTCCCACATTGCAGGTGGATTCTTTACCAACTGAGCCACAAGGGAAGTCCCAAGAATACTGGAGTGGGTACTTCCCAACCCAGGAATCAAACTGGGGTTTCCTGCATTGCAGGCAGATACCATTCAAAATGATAATGACCATATGGGTCAAGGGAATAGAACAGACATCCCAGGGAACTATACCCACACACCTACAGTCAATTAATCTTAGACAAAGGAGGAAAGAATATAGGGTGGAGAAAAGACAGTCTCTTAAGCATGTAGTGCTGGGAAAGCTGGACAGCCAAGTCAGTTAATGAAGTTAGAACACATCCTCACACCATGCACAAAAATAGACTCAAAATGGCTTCAGTTCAATTCAGTCGCTCAGTCATGTTTGACTCTTTGCAACCCCATGAATCGCAGCATGCCAGGCCTCCCTGTCCATCACCAACTCCCGGAGTTCACTCAAACTCATGTGCATCAAGTCAGTGATGCCATCCAGCCATCTCATCCTCTGTCGTCCCCTTCTCCTCCTGCCCGCAACCCCTCCCAGCATCAGGGTCTTTTCCAATGAGTCAACTCTTCGCATGAGGTGGCCAAAGTATTGGAGTTTCAGCCTCAGCATCAGTCTTTCCAATGAACACCCAGGACTGATCTCCTTTAGGATGGACTGGTTGGATCTCCTTGCAAAATGGCTTAAAGACTTAAATATTAGACATGACACAATAAAACTCCTGGAAGAGAACATAGGCAAAACATTCTGATGAGCAATAATGACTAAGAATTTTCTCAGAATTAATAAATGACATGAACACTCAGACTTAAAAAGAATAATGATTCAGGATGAATACAAAGCAGCTCACACCCATGTGCTGCTGCTGCTGCTGCTAAGTCGCTTCAGTTGTGTCCGACTCTGTGAGACCCCATAGACGGCAGCCCGCCAGGCTCCCCCGTCCCTGGGATTCTCTAGGCAAGAACACTGGAGTGGGTTGCCATTTCCTTCTCCAATGCATGAAAGTGAAAAGTGAAAGTGAAGTTGCTCAGTCGTGTCCGACCCTCAGCGACCCCATGGACTGCAGCCTTCTAGGCTCCTCCATCCATGGGATTTTCCAGGCAAGAGTACTGGAGTGGGGTGCCATTGCCTTCTCCATCACACCCATGTACTGTGTGGCGTAATTGCAGAACACAAAAAAACAAACAGCAGATTTTTATAGCAATCATAGGGATAAAAAAAAAAAGAATAAAAAGGAGCAACACAGACTGGGAAGTAACTTTGCAGCAACAAAGATGGAGAGAAGACAGTAGAATAAAGTTCTGGGGAGAAATAACTGTCAGTTTCTGATAGTGAATTTGTCTTCCAAAACATGGGGAAAATAAGGACATTTTTAGACAAGGTTTACAAACTTTCATTAAAGAAACTTCCACATGACAAAATGAGAAAAAAAAAATCTCAGGTCTGATGTGAAAGAGGGAATGTTGAGTCTGGAAATGGATGTGATGTAAGTGTAAGTGGTTAGCATTTATTAAGAAGGAGGGAAGAACCCCAGTAAAACAGTTGGGGGGGGCAGTAAAAAAGAAATAAGGACATGGACCTTGCCTTTGAAGAGCTTATGGGTTAGTTGAGACCTTAAGAACATCTCTAAGAAGCACTGAAACGATACTCTTTTTTTTTTTTTTTGGAAAAAAGGAGATCCTGTGATATTATTATTAATACTGTGACATCTGTTCAGTAAACTGAAAAGTCCTAATATCTAATCAGAGCAGATAATCATCTCTCCTGGAATCTCTGAAATCTGGCCTTTTCCTCTTCCATGGGCTGAATGGAAGGTCATAGGATGACCCTTTGTCAACAATAGCCGGGTTTAAGGCTAAAACATCATCATCCGTTAGTTATTCATTCCTAGGAGTTAAGCACACTGTACTCCAGGAAATAGCATGCTTAGCAGTTCAGAGGTGCATCTGGTGTTTGGCAGAGTGGGCACGGGTATCGTTTTTTTTTGTTGTTGTTTTGTTTTGTTTTGTTTTTTGTTTTTTTTTTTCTAATTTTATTTTATTTTTAAACTTTACATAATTGTATTAGTTTTGCCAAATATCAAAATGAATCCGCCACAGGTATACATGTGTTCCCCATCCTGAACCCTCCTCCCTCCTCCCTCCCCATACCATCCCTCTGGGTCATCCCAGTGCACTAGCCCCAAGCATCCAGTATCGTGCATCGAACCTGGACTGGGTATCGTTTTTAAAATCTCAAATCTTACACTCTTTGCTATTGCTCAAAAGATTTGGGACATGCCAGCTGTCCACAGCTGCCTGCTTATCTTTTTTCCTTTCTATTGTTTGTCTTCTATATATTGATTTATGAAAAATTATATATTAGAGATTAAGCATTTTATCTGTCATAAGTGTTGCAAATATTTTCTTCAAGCTGTAGATTTCTTTGTACTTGGTTATGCTGTTTTTTTAACACACAGACGATTTTTGCTTTGCTGTATAGTCAAATCTGTTACTATTCCCTTTGTCTTAGGGGTTTGACTTCATACTTGGGAAGACCTTCCGTCCTCAAGATGATAATGATAATATTATGTATTTACCTCTGATACTTTGATAGTTTTAATTTTAATGTTTAGATCTTAAATCCATATGAAATTTGCTTTGATATGTGATTTGAGGTAGAGGGGTCACCTTTTTGCTTTTCCACATAAGTTGCCTGTTGTCTCCGCACCACTGATGGAGACTCCATTATTTCCCATGGACTTGAAATGCCACCTCTCTTAGATCACTGAGTTTCCAAAATGTACAGAATTCTGTGTCTGACTCCCTTTTTTCCATAGATCAATTTACCTGGGCCAGACCAAACTGTTTTATTTACTGTAGTTTTATAATAGTGTTGATAGAAATAGAGATATCAAGCATTTCCTCCTCATTATTATTTAAAAATTTTTTTTCATGGATATTCTAAGGCATTTTCTCCTTCTGTTGAATTATTACAACAACTTGTCAAATTTGGTGGGGGGGAAAGCTCATGGGATTTAAATTTTAATTGCCCCAGATTTAGAGATTAATTTGAAAAGAATTGATATCCTTACAATACATGCTATGCTAAGTTGCTTCAGTCATGTTCAACACTTTCTGACCCTGTGGACTGTAGCCTGCCAGGATTTTCTGTCCATGGGATTCTCCAGGCAAGAATACTGGAGTGGGTTGCCATTTCCTTTTCCAGGAGATCTTCCCCACCCAGGGATCAAACTGGTGTCTCTTAAGTCTCCTGCACTGGCAGGCAGGTTCTTTTACCACTAGCACCACCTGGGAAGCCCCTCACAATATAGGATCATTCAATCAAGAACAAAAAATGGTATTACCTCATTTATTCAGGAATTGAGTTTGTGTGTGTGTATGTGTGTGCACACACGTGTTTCTGTGCAAATCCCCATGTGTGTGCTTAATCACTCAGTCATGTCTGACTCTTTGAGACCTCTTGGACTGTAGCCTGCCAGGCTCCTCTGTCCATGGGTATTCTCCAGGCAAGAATACTGGAGTGGATTGCCATGCCCTCCTCCAGGGGATCTTCCCAACCCAGAGATGGCTCATCTGAGCCATCAGGGAAGCCCAAGAATTCTAGAGTTGATAGTCTATGCCTTCTCCAGGGAAGCTTCCCGACCCAGGAATCAAACTGGGGTGTCCTTTATTACAGGCAGATTTTTTACCTGCTGAGCTATCAGGGAAGCCCACCAGGCTCCTCTGTCCATGACCATAGCCCTTTTTTGTATTGGTTCTGCACATTTCTAACTATTAACTTTGTGCATGGGTTTGTTCTTCTTTCAACTTCCTGCCAGCAACTACCTGTATAAGAATTACCTATGATATTTGAGTGCCTTTTGATTATATCACTATGCTTGGTACCCAAACTCCATAATCTTGGCCCCAACACATTTGACCATCAACTGAGACAAGAACTCTGTCTTGTAAGAGTGTCTGCTTGAACCAGCCAGAGCCTTTCTCTTAGGGGTGTTGTTTTTGAGATACAGTAATAGAATCAGCATAGGCTTCCCTGGCGGCTCAGATGGTAAAAGAATCTGCTTGCAATGCAGAAGACCTAGGTTCGATCCTTGGGTCGGGAAGATCCCCTAGAGGAGGGTATGGCAACCCACTCCAGTATTCTTCCCGGGGAATCCCATGGACAGAGGAGCCTGGCAGGCTACAGTCCATGGGGTTGCAAAGAGTGGGACACAACTGAGCGACTACCCCAACACACAGCAATAGAATCAGCAGAGGTGGTGGAGTCAAGAAGCTGAAAAAGAGAACGTAGTAAAGCCAAGAGGCAGGTGATTTTACTTCATCCCTCTCTGGTCCTGATTGCTTCACAGAGGGAGCTACCTGGAACACCAATAACCATGTTCTTTCCCTCTTGAAAACCTTCTAGCAGCCCTTCAGGGTCATGGGGTCAACTAAATAAAGAGCAGGCTCCTTGATTTGAAAGTCTAGGCCATGATTTGGCCCCTGCCTGCGTCCCTGGCTTCATTTCTCTCCACAGAGGTCCCATTTTAATATTGTCCTTAAAGCTGCAGGAGGCTTCCACCATGGGTGGGCCACATCCCATCAGTAGATCCAAAATGGCCTTTTACTACAAAAGGTCGAGTACCAGAGAATTCTTTCTGCCTGGCTGCCTTCAAGATGGCTCCTCAGCTTTTTCCTGCCTTCACACTCTATATTGATTGTGGAACTAAGTGGGTTTTGATCTTTCTTTAAATCCTGACCAAGAAATCTTCAGTTGCTTTCATATTTCCAGGAATTGTTCATATTTTCAAAAACCCAGCGTATATTTCAACAAAAGAGTAAAATCACCGGTTTTTCTGCCACTGAGGAGTAGCTTAATGTTCTTGGGGAATTTGTGACTAATTAATTTCATTTGAATAATCAGCACTTATAATCATGTTAAACAGCTACAGCTTAAGCATTTTGATTTGCTTCTTAAGTAATCTTACCAGAACCTGTACAAAATTTTCAGCTCTAATATTGACAACCTGTTCTTTAAAAAAAAAAAAAAAAACTATTTATTTATATTTGCATTGGGTCCTTTGTGCTGGGGCTTTCATTTTAATGGTACTACATTAAATTTATCAGTGAGAGCTGACATCTTTATGATGCTGAGTCATCCTTATAAGAATATGAAATGTTTTCCATTTGTCTAAGTCTACTTTTGTGTCTTTCCAGAATAATTTTTTTTTATGTTTTGCATATTTTTGGTAGGTTTATGCCTACATACTTAATCTTCTTAGTTGCTATTGTAAATTGGGGTTTCACTTCAATTATTTCTCTAGTTATTGTTTATGTGTATGAAGGATATTGACATCTATCGGTTAATTTTATATATGGCTGCTTTGATGAATTTTGGTACTATTTGAATCGGTTTTATCATTAACCATTTATTTTATAGAACTTTCCAGTTACACTATTATATCAAGTAAAGATATAGCTTTGCTTTTTTACCAAATCTTTTGTCTCTAATTAATTTATCTTTTCAAATTGTGTCAGCTAATATTGCTAACATACTATCGAATAAAAGTAGAGGTAATAGATACTCTTGCCTTGCTCCTGGTTTGACTGGAAATTCAAGCCAGGAAATCTAGTATTTCCACATTAAGTAAAACAATAGTGTTAGAACAAAATTTTTTTATCATGTTGACCAGATCAAATTTACCTTGTCAATTCTTATTTTCTTGAATGCTGTTAATAATAATTGGTATTGAATTTTTGTCAAAGACTCAGTTCAGCATCAGTGGAGATAATTAATTATCAATATTGATTTCCTAATATTGAAATGACCTTAAGTTAATAGAATAAATCTCAACTACTCATGGTGTATTATTTTCTTAGTGTGGTATTGGATTGCATTTGATGATTTTTTTTTTCAGTCCTTTTGTATCCATATTCTTGAGTGATGCTGGATGGTCAGCAAGTTTTTCTTTTTTTAACTCTCTTTGGAGTCTTCGTCAGATTTAGATATTAAAATACTCAGTTTGTTAAAGGAATTAGGATATTTTCCTTTATTTTTGTATCAGTATTTTAAACTAGTTTTCTATTTACTGCTATAACAAATCGCCACAAATTTAGTGCTTTAAAACAATACAGATTTGTTACCTATTTGTTGTAGAAGTCAGAAGTCCAGGGTGGACCCCACTAAGTTAAGACTGAGATATTAGCAGGCTGCATTCACTTCTGGGGGTTCTAAAGGAAGCTCCTCTTCCTTCCTGAACCAGCTTCTAGAAGCCACCTGTAGTACTCGATTTATGGTCTCCTTCCATCTTCAAAGCCAGCAGTGCTGTTTCTCTTACCACGTTTCTCTGAAATTGCCTCTCCTGCTCTCTCCCCAACATTTAGAGATGCCTGTGATTACTTTGGGCCCCCTGGATCAGTTCAGTTCAGTTCAGTCCCTCAGTCGTGTCCGACTCTTTGCAACCCCATGAATCGCAGCACACCAGGCCTCCCTGTCCATCACCAACTCCCGAAGTTCACTCAGACTGATGTCCATCAAGTCAGTGATGCCATCCAGCCATCTCATCCTCTGTCGTCCCCTTCTCCTCCTGCCCCCAATCCCTCCCAGCATCAGAGTCTTTTCCAATGAGTCAACTCTTCGCGTGAGGTGGCCAAAGTACTGGAGTTTCAGCTTTAGCATCAGTCGTTCCAAAGAAATCCCAGGGCTGATCTCCTTCAGAATGGACTGGTTGGATCTCCTTGCAGTCCAAGGGACTCTCAAGAGTCTTCTCCAACACCACAGTTCAAAAGCATCAATTCTTCGGCGCTCAGCCTTCTTCACAGTCCAACTCTCACATCCATACATGACCACAGGAAAAACCATAGCCTTGACTAGATGGACCTTTCTTGGCAAAGTAATGTCTCTGCTTTTGAATATGCTATCTAGGTTGGTCATAACTTGTCTTCCAAGGAGTAAGCGTCTTTTAATTTCATGGCTGCAGTCACCATCTGCAGTGATTTTGGAGCCCAGAAAAATAAAGTCTGACACTGTTTCCACTGTTTCCCCATCTATTTCCCATGAAGTGATGGGACCAGATGCCATGATCTTCGTTTTCTGAATGTTGAGCTTTAAGCCAACTTTTTCACTCTCCACTTTCACTTTCATCAAGAGGCTTTTGAGTTCCTCTTCACTTTCTGCCATAAGGGTGGTGTCATCTGCATATCTGAGGTTATTGATATTTCTCCTGGCAATCTTGATTCTAGCTTGTGTTTCTTCCAGTCCAGCGTTTCTCATGATGTACTCTGCATATAAGTTAAATAAGCAGGCTGACAATATACAGCCTTGACGTATTCCTTTTCCTATTTGGAACCAGTCTGTTGTTCCATGTCCAGTTCTAACTGTTGCTTCCTGACCTGCATACAGATTTGTCAAGAGGCAGGTCAGGTGGTCTGATCTCCCTATTTTAAGGTCAGCTCATTAGCAACCTTAATTCCTTCTTGCTGTGCAGCATAACATAGTCAAAAGTTCTAGGGACTCTGACAGTAGACATCTTTCTGGGGAAGGAAGGCATTATTCTGCTGCCATCATCTTCAGTGCTCTAGAGCACGTTGCAGAACACTCCATCTGTCAGGTCTTTAAAGGTTTGAGAGAAGACAATGGTGAAAATATCTGGGCCTGATGTTTTTGTGGGTGTGGTAGTTCTTTAATAATTGTTGCTGTAACCTCTGTGGAAATTTGCTCTGTTTAAACGTTCTCCAATGGGCCCAATTTTGGTAATCTATATTTATTTAGAATATTATCCATATAATAAAGGATTTCAAATGTGTTTGTATAGAGGCCTGTTAACGACTTTTGATTATTTTTTCTGTTTTCTTCTTGTCATTTCTTAGTTTATTTGTGTGTTCTCTCTTTTTCCTTGCTCAAGTTGGCTAGTGGTTTGCTATTTTGTTAACTTCTTGCAGCTAAATCTACTGGTTTCCTGTTCTCTACTTCATTAATTTCTGCTTTTGTCTCTACTTTTTCATTCCTAGTGCCTTTTCTTGGTTGGCTTTGTTCCCATTTTCCAGTTTTTTCCAGCTAGGTATAGAAGCCATTGATTGATATGCTTTCATTTTTCACTTATGAAAGCATTCCCTGCTATGAATTGTGCTCTCATAACTGCTTTAAAAATATCCCATATTTTAGGGATTTTGCAGGTTTTAGTGGTTTTTAAAACTTTTTAAAATTTCAGTTTGTGGTTTCTCTTTCATCCAAGAGGTGTTTAATAGGAGGCTTTCAAAAATTTTCAATAGATGACCTTTTTGTTTTTAGTGTTGGTTAATGATTTCCACGTTCATTTTATTTGTTAATAATCTCTACTTTCATTGCATTGTGATCAGAATGTTGTCTGTCTTATTTCTAATTCTTGGAACTTACTGATGTTTCTTTATGATGAGTTTTTATGAACAGTTTAAAGGCTCTTGATGAAAAGATATATTTGCTTACATTATCAAAATACAAAGTTCAGTATATACCCATAAGACCCTCCTAATTAATTCTGCTCTGCTCTGCTTGTTTGTCCGCCTGACCTGTCTTGAATTAAGAGTGATAAATCTGCTTCATAAAGTTGGTTACTGTGTTATTCTAAGTATAGACATTCATAAGTGTTTTATCTGTATTATAAATATGGCTTTGGGCATTAAAAAGTACCATTCTTTGTTCATTTTAGGCTTGAATTCTTATTTGTTGACTATCAAGATTGCTACTCTTGCTTTCATAGTGTTTTCATTTTCCTGGAATACCTTCATCCATCCGTTCTATATTTTATCTTGCTGAATCATTTTGTTTTATAGATCTCATGAATATAGCATATAGTTGGGTCTCACCTTGTGAGCTGAATTGAGGATCTTTTTTCTTATCGTTGGTGAAATTAGCCCGCCATCCTCATTGAGACAGCTGATATGCTTGGTCTCAATTCAATCATAATGTTTTACAGTTATATCTGTTAGGTTCTACTTGCTGTGTTTATTTTCCCAAAGCTGTTAAATCCTTGTTCAATCATTTTAAAGAAGAGAATTAAGGAACATTTCATTTTTATTTTAGTGGTTGCCTTTGTACTTTCATCAGGGTCTTATCATCTGTGGAGAGAGAGAGAGAGGAAAGTGGTAAGGTGGTTGTGAGAGTCCACTTTCTCCCATGCTTATGTAGTGAAGATAACAATGGATAGCAGCCCCTTTACCATCTTGTACTTCTTCAGAGCTCCAAATCCAAAAAAGAGTCCAGGTGGATGTCAGAGCGGTTCCTCTGTCTTTGCTTGACGTTATCTGTGCAGATGGACCCAAGGATTAGTGTCCTGCAGGGGTCTTAAGCCCCCGACCCCACAAATGTTAGAGGGACAGCTGTGTTGTTGCGTATTAGCAGGTCTCTATGCCCTGAAGTTCTTCAACTTTAACTGGGGTGAGTCCGCTCAATCTTTTTTTTAAATATTTACTTTTATTCATTTTATTTGGCTGCACCGGCTCTTAGTTGCTGCATGCTGGATCTTCAGTTGCAACATATGGGATTTAGTTCCCTGACCAGGGATTGAACCTGGGCCCCCTGCATGGGGAGTATGGAGTGTTAGCCCCTGGACCACCAGGGAAGTCCCTGAGTCTGCTCAATCTTTCATGTATTTCTGCAACATGTCCTGGTACTTACTGTGTGTCTGGTCCTGTGCTAAGTGATAAGGCTCTCATGGAGCTGGTAACCTTGTTTGGGAAGATAGACAGGTCAGAGAATTGTTTCATTGCCAGGGTGAGAAGGGCTACAAGGGAGGAGTAGAGGTTTCTGGGAGAACTTAACCTGGTTGAGATGCTGGGGGCTTGTCGAAGCAAAAGTAAGAAGCCATATGCTGAGATCAGTAACACATCCCTCACATTCCTGCAGTGATCCTGGTCCGCTCTTGGTGAGGCTGCTGCTTCACCGCAGTATAGTAAGAAGGGTTAGAGCGCTGCGGCAGACACCTGGATTGGTCCAAATCCTTTCATCCTTTTTCTATAATGGCCAGTCAGTCACATTGCTGATTAATATTCTGCTTGTGGTCCACAGTGACCACCCTTCTTACCTAACGTTTGTCAGATAGACAGACACACTTGGTAGCTTTGCCAACTGCATACCATCTCAGTATCTGATTCTATCAGTTATCCAATCTTGTCTAGCTTATTTATCTAGCTGTTGCTGCTGCTGCTGCGTCATATCAGTCATGTCCGACTCTTTGTGACCCCATAGACGGCAGCCCACCAGGTTCCTCTGTCCCTGGGATTCTCCAGGCAAGAACACTGGCGTGAGTTGCCATTTCCTTCTCCAGTGCATGAAAGTGAAAAGTGAAAGTGAAGTCGCTCAGTCGTGTCTGACTCTCAGCGACCCCATGGACTGCAGCCTACCAGGCTCCTCTGTCCATGGGATTTTCCAAGCAAGAGTACTGGAGTGGGGTGCCATTGCCTTCTTCCTGTTTATCTAGCTAGTAAAGATCATGTTGAATTTCACTCCTCTTACAAGAATAATCAGCTCTTCTGAATATAATGCAGAAACCTAATGAGGACCTCTCTCCTGTAGTCATCTTATTCACTGACTTAAAAAGATAAAAAAAAAAAAAAGAGATACTGTCAAAGACTAACAAATGAAAAACAAAAAAGATTGTCATACCTAAGTAGCAGCCTTCCTACTCTGCTATTACAGAAAGGTGACATTTTTATAGTTCTCTTTTGACAAGCATCTAAAAACAGAATAGTATATATGTCATTTGCTTCTTTTTTTATATATACCCTTAATATTCTAGATCCTGGTTATTACATCAGAGGTGTTTCAGAGCATCTGTTATCTGTATGCAAATGATCCTAACCATCAACTATTTCCAGTTTAAAGAATTCTGGTTTGTATTTTCCCTTTCCAGCCCGTTCTCACCGCATTGAAATCTCTAGATGGATTGTGTTTGGTAAAAACTACGCATATTTTCCTGGCGGCTCCGTTTACAAAATCCAGCTCAGGAGCTCACATTTTCGATGCATGGAAAAAGGAGGAACAGGGACAGTGGAACCAAAATAAACAGATGGTTGCCTTGACGATCCGTAAGAGACTCTTTCATGATCGTATTTCATGGTTTTCTTTTGAAATACATAGTGAGATAGACAGTTTTTATCTCGTTGACTTCCTGCCAGAGGCCCCATGGCTGAGAAAACACCTCTGCCAAGAAGCCACCACCACTGAGTCCACTCTGGCGAGGTCCTTCCCACATCACTTGAGGAGATGGTCACGGGGCCCTCATCCCCAGGCTGGTGGCTGGTGCTGTGGGTGTGGACGAGAGTGAGGCTCAGCAAGGAGGCATGGTATTTGGGGGAAGACAAATGTAAACAATGATGATTGCATGGAACAGAATGTCATGAAATCACAGAGGAGAAAATTCACTCCAGTGGGAGGGTCAGGCAGAGGAGGTGAAGTGGTGGGACTGGGCAGGTGGGTTTGAGCACAGGGAGCCTTGGATCTGACAGGTGATTGGGGTGAGGGGTGGGTAAAGAGTTCCAAGTTCAAGGAAGACAGAGAAACAGGAATAATAAAGTTGACTATTTTAACAATGACTTAGCCTTTGATCTCTACTATGTCAATTTAAAGTTATTTGTACATAGGTTTGTAAATGTTCCTTGAAGAAAAAAAGAAAACCAGTACAGTAGAGGCTCTTGATTTAAGTTCTGAAAATGTGGGGCAACTTCATAGATGTGTTTGAATTTCCGTTTATATTTTTATATACCCACACGCCTTATCTAGATTATAGCACAAATGAAATCTCGGGTTTCCCTGATGCCTCAGTGGGTAAAGAATCCGCCTGCAGTGCAGAAGACACAGGAGACATGGGTTCCATCCCTGCGTCAGGAAGATCACCTGGAGAAGGGCATGGCAACCCACTCCGGTATTCTTGCCTGCAAAAATCCTATGGACAGAGGAGCCTGACAAGCTACAGTCCATGGGGTTGCAAAGAGTCAGACACAACTGAGCACACACATACCCACATCCCTTATCCAGATTATAACACAAACTTATAATTGTGTAAACCTTACAGATAAAAGCCTAGTGTTAAAGACATGGCTTTGGAGTCAGATCTGAGTTCAAGACCCTGCTTCGTCATTTCACAGCCTTAGGTACACTTGACCGGATGGATGTACAGTCTCTGAGCGTCATTTTCTCATCTGCAAAATGAAGACAATAGCAGGGCTTGTTTCACATTGCCTTCACATGGCCCTGTTACATGAGCACTTCGCATGCAAGCATGGTGCCTGGCATCTGCTAATGATCAGTTAATGTTCGTCATTAGTTATTGCTGTAAAACATCGAGTGTTTGTGAGGTTTTCTCTAAAGAGGTATCCCAGTAGACCTTTCTGTAACCTTTCTAAATGTTTGTTCCTTACTCCCGTGCAAAAATAGCAGGGATGAAAACCATCTCAAGCTTTTTTATTTTTTTAAAAAATGATAGGATCTACAATTTTATTTTTATTTATTTATTTTCGGTTGTGCTGGGTCTTCGTTGCTGTGTGGGCTTTTTCTCTGCGGTGAGCGGGGGCCACGCTCTAGTCGTGGTCCTCGGGTTTCCTATTGGGGTGGCTTCTCTTTTGTGGAGCACAGGCTCTAGGGTGTGTGGGCTCAGTAGCTGCGGCTCCCGGGCTCTAGAGCACAGGTTCAGTAGTTGTGGTGCACAGGCTTAGTTGCTCTGAGGCATGTGGGATCTTCCCGGATCAGGGATCGAACCCGTGTCTCCAGCATTGGCAGGTGGATTCTTTACCACTGAGCCACCAGGAAAGTCCTCAGACTTTTTTAAATATTAGCAATCAAAGTGTCCCAGATTTCTTCAGCCTGCGAGGTCACAGCTTCCTGTTGTGCTGCATTACAGAAGTCTAACCCCTCATTCTGTATGCCTTCAAGAAGTTCAACCTTTTTATCAGATATCCATGCGCTAGGGGAACTCTAGAAAATTCTTATGTCAGCCTTTGGGTTGGCCATGTTATATAGTCCAGTTTATCTCCTCCAAAGTGAGTTTCACTGAGCATTTTTTCATGTATAAAGGACCGGAGAGAAGGAGTTGTCACTGTGTCATCCTGTCCTAGGACCCCATCCTGATTTATTCAGTGACTTTTTCCAGGGACGTTTTGTCTGTGGGAAAGACCACTTCCTTCCAGGGAAATCTCAGCCTCAAAAGACAACAGGCAACACCAGATTGTGACGTGTAATTCCCATCCCCAGCTAGAAGGAACCAGGGTGCCTGAGGGGAGGGATGGCTGGTCCCAGGTCTGTAGCAGGAAATCACCAAGATTTTTAGATAAGCCTAGGATACAGAACTGTGTCAGAAAGCAGAGAAGGGGGACAAATGAGTTGTGTCCAAAGGACACAGGGGCCAGTAAGAAGGTGCTCCCATTGGTCAGAGATGAGCATCAATTGAGCATCTAAAAAGGGTACTTGATTAAAACACATTGTATATATTAACATAAAAATAGGAGTTTATCATGATGCTTTGAAAAAGTGAGAGAAAGCAAATAACCTCATTGGGTACCACTAGGACCCCAAGTCTTCATTCAGAAAATTGTCACTTTTGTGAGCATTTATCCAGTCTTTCCTGGACAGCCTGTATTGCTGGGAATTGAAATTGCCCTGGTTGATGAAAAAAAATCTTCTCTTATAGAAAAATTCTAGCTAATGTAAAAGGGTGGTAGAATCACAACATCATGTTGTAACGCCCAGTGAAATCACTGATTCCAGTAATAATCAGTAACAAACGGGACTATCAGATGAGCCAGTGACGGGACACTTTGTGATGGAGGAGATGAAGCCATCACGTCTATACTGTAGCATCCCCGAAGATGGAACTCCCTGTGTGCTTCCGGACGGGATACAGGATGATGCCCACGAGGTCACATCTGAGGTATTGTTGCCCGGAATCTCACTCAGTCTCACGAACTAAATTTTATTGACAGGATTGTAGGAACAAAGCAAACAACATTGCAAGGAAGCACACTGGCAAGTCCAGAATGTGGGACAGTCTATGAGCCGAGCAACCCAGTTTCTGAACAAATCAATGGCTGGGTCGGGTGTGGGGAGAAAGGAAGGGGAGAGGAGGGCACTGCTGTCAGTACCGGAGGCAAAGAGATTTAACACCTAATACAACATGCAGACCTAGTTTGAGCCTGATTCAAGAAAACCAACTGTAAAAGAACTTTCCTTCAGAAACCAGGAAAATGTTGTTAGAGACTCGGCATTGGATGACAAAGAAATATTGTCCGTTTTTTTCGGGATTTTAACAGCATTGTGGTTTGTAAAAATGCTCAGAATTTTCACCAATGCATACTAAAGTATGTAGGGCTTGGCTTTAAAGTTCCTTAACCAGAAAGAAAGAAAGGAAAGGGACAAGTGAAAATAAAGTTTTAAATTTTGATACATTTTGACTGAATCTGAGTGATGGATATATGAAAACATTTTAAAAAGGGATTGATAAACCAATGTTCCAAAATCTTGGTAACTGTTGAACCTGGAAATGGATATAGGAAAGTTCTTTGTATTTATCCCTCTGTTTTTGAGTATGTTTACAAATTTTTTTAACTTCTAAAAAAATAAACACGGTGTAACTCTAGGACACTGGTACATTTCTCAAAATCTGGGTTGTTTGCTCTGAGACCTCATCACATGTGCCATTTGAGCAAAGCCAGTCCCCGGCCCCTTAGCACCTTCTATGCGCCAAGAAGAGAAGCTGAATCCATCTTTCTTTGGGGCAGCCTCCCCTCTCTTCCTTGTCTCCTATGGGCGCTGCTGGAGTAAGCACACTCAGACCTCACACAAGAATAAGCCATCATTTTCTAGGACAGTGCAATCTAAATCCTAATTTAGATGGAAACCATTTCTTCGGGTGCAGAAAGACAATTCTGCCTAAAGAAAGCCTTCTACATGTGGCTGTGGGGAGACGGTCATCTTCTCAGAACCTCCGTGTCCTGCTTCTCTGCCCACAGTAGAGGTTTTGCTCTGTCTTCATGTGATCAGATACCGATTGTGCAAGGACTGGCTATACCCGGGGGAATGCAGGCCACCACTTTTCTTATTTTTAATTGTGGTAAAATGCACATGACAAACCAGTTACCATTTTAATCATTTAAGTGTACGGTTTAGTGGCATTTGGTACATTGTGGTATAACCAATCTCTAGAACTCTTTCCATCTTGGAACACTGATACTCTGTCCCCATTCCCCCTCCCCCAGCCCCTGGCAACCACATTCTACTTTTTGTCTCTATGAATTTGACAACTCTGGCTACCTTGTATAAGTAGAACCATACAGCGTCTGCCTTTTTTGACTGACTTCTTTCACATAGTATAAGTGGGCTTCCGCAGTGGCTCAGATGGTAAAGAATCCACCTGCAATGCAGAATACCTGGGTTCAGTCCCTGAGTTGGGAAGATCTCCTGGAGGAGTGCATGGCAACCCACTCCAGTATTCTTGCTTGGAGAATCCCATGGACAGAGGAGCCTGGTGGGCTACACATCGTGGGGTTGCAAAGAGTTGGACACGACTGAGTGACTAACACTTTCACTTTTTAGTTTCAGTGTCCTTAAGGTTCATCCACTGTAGCATGTGACAGAATTTTCTTCCTTTCTAAGGCAGAGTAATACTGCATTGTATGGATGGACACATTCTGTTCATTCCCTCTGTCAATGGACACTTGAGTTGCTTCCACATCTTGGCTATTGTGATCAGTGCTGCTGTGAAGATGCGGGTACCAAGCCATCGCTTTTGCAATATAAGGTTTTTCTCTCAAAGTGTTGAAAGTCCCAGCAACAGTTTTCAGCCCAGGTCCTGTTAGCTCCTCTCTCTCTGAGAGGTCTGCCCAAGCTCCCTCCCAAGGAGGACAAGCCTGTGTGCATGCATGCGTCTGTGTGTGTGCATGTGTGCTAAGCTGCTTCAGTCATGTCTGACTCTATGTGACCCCATGGACTGTAGCCCACCAGGCTCCTCTGTCCATGGGATTCTCCAGGCAAGAATACTGGAGTGGGTTGCCATGCCCTTCTCCAGGGGATCTTCCCGACCCAGGGATTGAACATGGGTCTCTTATGTCTCCTGCATTGGCAGGTGGGTTCTTTACCACTAGTGCCATGTGGGAAGCCCAAGCCTGTGAGAGGGCAGCAGCTCTGTACCTCCTGACATCACAGAGCCAGGCAGTGGTCACTGCCTTCTCCTAATACACTTTGTCTGAAAACAATTAAAGGAATAGGTGCTGGCAAGATGGTGAACAGTGGAAATTCCATCCCTCACTCCTATTCCATTCCCCAAGGACCAACTGCTGTTGGATGAATGGCATTTTTTCCAGTGGCTTTGTACTTGATTGTAGACATATATTGTACAAATGCATATGTGTGTATAGTTTTGCTTTGTAGTTTATAAAAGTATTATCTCATGAAACAATGTATCACAATTCCATACGATGGATAGGTGCTGGATATCCTCTGTATATACTCTTGTATATTTGTATATAGCCTCTGCATTTACTCTTGTGTATTTGTTGTTGTTCAGTCACTTAGTTGTGTCTGACTCTTTGCAACCCCATGAACTGCAGCATGCCAGGCTCCTCTGTCTTTTACTATCTTCCAGAGTTTGTTCAAACTCATGTCCATTTAGTCAGTGAAGCTATGTAACCATCTTATCCTCTGCTGTGGCCTTCTCCTTTGGCCTGCAGTCTTTCCCAGCATCAGTGTCTTTTCCAGTGAGTCAGCTCTTTTCATCAGGTGGTCAAAACATTAGAGCTTCAGCATCTGTCCTTCCAGTGAATATTCAGGGTTGATTTCCTTTAAGATTGACTGGTTTGATCTCCTTGCTGACCAACGGACTCTCAAGAGTCTACTCCAACTTATATATGTGAGTGTCATTGTTGAATAGAAGCCAATCTGTTGGGTCAAAGTGTATGTACGTTTAAAATCTTAATATAAACAGCCGAAAGAATTATGTCAGTTTACTTGTTAGCGTTAAAGATTTGAGCTTATTCTTTCAAGTTTAGGGCAAACGTTCTTGTCTGTTCTTATTTAATCACTGGATATATCCTTGACCTCTCTACAAGCAAATCTAAATAGCCTGTGCTACTCAGTTAAAATCTTCTTGGAAAATCTCAAGTTAGTAAAATTATCTAATTTTAACTGTTTTCTGCTTACTGTCTTAGGCAGATTTGATGGGCAAAAATGTAACTGTATATTTCTGCAGATGGTAAATTTCAGGATTGGTCCTTTGAGGTATCAGGAAGTCTGAAGTTAATTTTATAAATATATGAATCTCTTGTTTTAAGGATTACACAAACATATTTTTAAAATACCATGTCTCTTTTGAAATTAAAAAAAAGAAAGAAAGAAAACCCTTCACTTCACCCCCTTCCCTTTTTGATTTTCAGCTGCTTGAAAAATTGCGGATTGCCCAGAAAGATCAAGTCCTCTAAGACTTTTATGCTGATATGCCCAGGAAATGTGTTTGCCCCACACCCCAAATTTAATTACTTAAGCCACTTGAACAGTTTGTGACTGTCAGCCCAGACAAGTGATTTCACAATTATATTTCAAATATAAAGATTTCCTCCAATGAAGCAGAAACTGTTCTTGGCACACACATTTGAAAGGGAGCGATGGGGTGGTTCCCGGCCAGGCAACGATGCCCTGAGAGGCGGGTTGCAGGGAGGAAAGGCCATCTACATCGCGTTGAAAAATATTTTTAATTCTCAGGGAACACAGAAAGCCAGTATTGGAGCAGAGCTGCATCTCTGCCAGCCCTCTGCGCGGTCCTCAGCCCGGAGCATCCCTGGACGCCCGGCTCTTTTGTGTTTCCTGCGTCCTCTCCAGGCGTGTCTGCGTCGTGCGGGGGAGGGTGGGGGTGGCGTGCCGGAGATCCCCTCCAGGAGGAGGGAGGCATCGGTACCTGCTTGTTATGCGACTATTGACTCGCCTCACGGGGAGGACTCCAGTGGCAAAGTGACCCTCCCCTCCGCCTGTCCCCTCCCTCCCTGGCTCCCGCCCTCAGTCTCCCCGCAGCAGGAACCTAACGCGGCCGCCCTGCGCTCCTCCTCCTCTTCTCCTTCCTCGGGCTCCCGGATTCCTGAAGTTACTAGGAGAAATAAGGGGACCACATGGAAGTTGTGACAGCTCCCAGCGGCGCTCCCCTCTCTCCTGAGCCATCACCTCGCCTTAGGGATTACCCGCTGACACGCTGAATGAAGGAGGTCCCCCTGCCAGCCAGCCTGCCGGGATGGGCCACTGCTGCTGCAAGCCTTATAACTGCCTTCAGTGCCTGGACAAGACGGTACTTTGCCTCCCACACCTGCCCCTCCCCTCTCCTTCCAAAGGGCCAGCCGCCTCTGTCTCTGTCCCCCGCCATGGCATGTGTGTGCACTTGTCTTGTGAGTGGAACAGGATATACTGCCCTAGCTGGCAGTATACTTCCCTGTGCTGAGTCGTGAGCCCTGTTACTCTGCAGTGTCTTACATAATTGTGTTTCTGCAGCCTCCGATGTAACTGTTGCATTCTCCTGAAATGTTGAGGGCTCTGCTCCAACATCGTGAAATCCAAACTGCCAAGAAATCCTTGGAATATTCTGACTGCCTTTTAATGTACCTGCTAGAGCTGAGACATTCCAGGTGGGGGTGGGGGGGGAGGAGGAATTTAGATGAGCTAGACATGTTTCTCTTGGCCAACCGCTAACTTTGAAAGTTTGCCACTCTCTGTGACAAACAGCATCTATCCTTGTAATTTCTGTGCTTAAGGTCAGAGATGCAAGCCTCCCCCCAACTATCCCTCGTCTAGTTCTGCTCTCTGTATGTGTTTGCATTACGTAGGGATGCAGAACACAGAGGTGAAGACTTAAGGAGCCAGAGAGTCTGAGGGTGTGTTCCAGATTTCACTGGAAGGGAAATTCACAGCCAGGGGACGGAGACCAGAGTGTGAGCAAGCGCCGGATGACAGTTCCAACACAAAGCCTTTCTTTGCTATTGACATTTGACTGCGAGCTTGCAGAGGGATTCGGAGATGCTTTTAATTTCACAACTAGAAATGTACTGGCAAGAACTCTTGCCTCTGTGATATGTTTTATTATCACACATGTTTGGATTTCTCAAAGATGCATGAAATGGAATTTAGCGGGACGATGAAATTGCCTCCTTTCTACTTGTGGGCGTCAGTTATATAGCTTGAGGTCTAGTGTGTGACCAGGTGAAGAGAAATAAACGGCTTAATATAAAACTCATTAGAAGGAGGTCACTTGGGAAAAATTGGTTACTAGTTCTGTGGGTGAACTCTGACCCAAAGTAGAGTTATACACCACCTAGGAAAATTAAACTGATACATTAAAAGTCACCTGTTCCTTCTTTTCCAGTAGAAATGACTATCTCAATGGGATTGGTTTTTGCCACCAAGACTGAATTAAAATATTTATGTACACATTTATGTGCTTTAGACAAATAGAAATATGCAGCATTTGTACTCAGTTTTCTGCATTTGAATCCAACATTGAAGTGATTAAGCCCTTTTTTCAAGAGAAATGGTCACCAAGTGGTTTTGAAGAAAGCCTTGTAACAGTAATAATTATAGAAGGGAAGGATATGCTACATGTACAGCAGTATTATAATGTTCGTATTTCTAAGCTCTGATATAAAAGTTTTAGAAATAAAAGCTGGTTACCTCATGCGAAGAGTTGACTCATTGGAAAAAGACCCTGATGCTGGGAGGGATTGGGGGCAGGAGGAGAAGGGGAAGAGAGGATGAGATGGCTGGATGGCATCACCGACTCGATGGACATGAGTTTTGGTAAACTCCGGGAGCTGGTGATGGACAGGGAGGCCTAGTGTGCTGTGATTCATGGGGTCGCAAGGAGTCGGACATGACTGAGCAACTGAACTGAACTGAAAAGTCTTTTTCAAGAAAATATATTTTAAAGTGAATCCGTCCTCCTTTTTTGTTTCACATCAAGTCCTTGAAAAATATTATCCCTGTGTCAGTCTTTAAATTGGAGATTTTAAGAAAGATAAATGCTGTTTCTTCTCTTTAGCAGTGTGATGTAAGTGACTTTCGAATGTTTTAGCTTTGAGATGTCACACTTAAGGCTAGTTATTCTTTCCTAATGAAAACTTGCACAGAACTTTCAACTTTCTCCTTAAGCTTACAGTGACATTTCTTGCTGTATCTTTGCTATATTTTAGAATGATATGCCCATTGCAGGTTTTATAGATGTTATGTCCATAGGTGCTTATCTCAGGGATTAGGGCTTTCCATTCTTAATTAAAATTTTTGTTTTATTTAGTTACCCACCTTTCAGCATAACTTCCTAAATGGTATGCCAGAATTGGTAGTTTATTCAGTAGTTACCTGTTGGGCCAGGCATGCTACTTCTAGGACTGTTACGGGATTCCAGTCCAATCTCAAACTCTGGAAATTAGTTTATTCTTTAAATTCCACCATAAAATCCTGTAGTCTGCTCATCAGCTCTGACAATCCCAGGATCAACATGAAAGAGACCTGATGAAATGGTCATTGAGTTGTTTCTGATTACTTCAGCCCATCTTGTTGTTGTTTAGTCGCTAAGTCATGTCCGACTCTTGTGACCCTGTGGACTGTAGCCCGCCAGACTCCTCTGTCCGTGGGATTTCCCAGCCAAGAATGATGGAGTGAGTTGCCATTTCCTTCTCCTGGGGGTCTTCCTGACCCAAGGATCGAACCTGTGTTTCCTGCACTGGCAGGCGGATTCTTTGCCACTAAGTCACGAGCGAAGCCCTTAGTCCATCATAATAAGCCTTAAAAAAATAAAAGGAACATCCCTTCCCCCACTGACCCATACTGTGTACAAATACAAAATAGAAAACTTTATTTTGCGAAGCAAAAATGCCTTTAACAGTTGCTCCTAGGGTGGGCAAAGATGTTCTGAAACATCTTTAAACAATTAAAGAGACCTTTAGGTAATCAGTTTCAGAGGTGGGCTAAGAAATAATAATCTTAAGATGATTCTTTAACATTAATTTATTGGGAGGAAGTATGGAATTTTGCCTGGAGTATAAAATGCATGAAAAGTTTGTTAAATGAACAAATGGTTTTTAAAAGTTGATCATGCCTAAGTATTTTAAGTTTAAAAACACGAGTAAAAGCATCAACAATATTTCTTGCTGGTTTGCTCTGTGCCCAGTTATTTTGGGGACTAGCAAAGAATTCTTAAAAGGCACAGCCTGCCCTATGGAGTTTACCAGTTATTTGGTTGTATTTCCACCTTTTCCAGAGAAAATGCGAGTGGGGCAGGCAGCAGTAACACATACAGGGCAATAAAACCAGTAGAGCGAGACTGAAATATCGTTAAGTGAAAGTTATGTGGTCCTTACCATTCCTGTTTCTGGAATCCAGTGAAAGGAGAAATCAGTGCTGGAATCAAAAGCAAGGTTTCTTGGAAGAAGTGGATCATGACTTGCATGTTGAGGAATGGGGTAGAATTTTGAGAAGGACAGTAACTCTAAGCAAAGGGAGCTGGAGTAAAGATGTTTTAGCCCACGTAGGTGAAAGGTGAGAGTCAATATTGGTACATACAAGCTCATAGGGAGTGTGGGGAATGTTTACCAGGCTGAAACCCAGGCTGATTTTTAACTTGAGTTAAGAAGAGATAGGGATCCATGTTGGGATTTGAGCAGGAAGCCAGTCTGTAGAGAGACTCATTCCACAGGTATCTGTAAGGGAAAGCTGTGACCCATGAAGCCCCCTGGGATGCCCAGATGGACCCCCAGGAGTCCGTCCACCGGTGTATTCAGTGTGGTCCAGGCTGAAGCCAGCAGCTCTGCACATACAGACACCTCCCAGAGCTGGTCCTTCTTAGAAACATTGAGTTACTAAGGGAAATCAACTAGATGTACAACTAGAATGCCAGCCCGTTTTTTAACAATAAGAACTATAACTGACAAGCAAATGAATGCTTACGAGCCTGATTAGACAGGTGATTTCTTTTTAGCGTCAAAGTCTAGCTTCATAAGAGGTAGTTGATAAGGATGGAGTCTGAGTCAACAAGTTACTTAGGCATCCAGTGCCCTCAGGTCTCATTACCCGCCCTGCCTGAGATTACCAGGGAGGCTGTGTGATGTGTGACTGTCACTGGCCCTGGTGACCGCCTCTTCCAGGCTGCCACAGCTTTGCTTCTTCTACTACATATCCCCCCGCCCCACCACACCCCCTCTTCCTGCTTCAGATACAGTCCTGTCCCTTTCGGGCTTACTTTGCATATCTCTACCCTGATGTTTTCTGTGTTGATTGTCATCTCAGAGGCTAATCTAACTTACCTTTTCTCTAAATTCTTGGGAGGGGTGTGAATTAGGGGAAGGCACCTCACTGCTTCTCCCAGCTACGCTTAGGTGATGGGACAGTAATAAATTTGGGAAGGTCATTAAAAGAACATAGAATCCAGAAAGGTCAAGAGACTTCTTCTGTGAGTCATAAATGGGTGAAAAAAAATCATGGTTCTGGCTAATTTTCCTTCCCTCTGCTTGCTCTGGAATCCAGAAGTTTCCAGCCTTACTCCTCTGAGTTCACAGTTCTTCTCCTTGAGGCCCCTGAGTCTTTGTCCTTCCTAACTGCTCCTTGGTAATCCACATGTGGGCTGACACCCCCTGTTAACTGCAGCCTCTTAGGTAAGCTAGATGTTTCCCAGCTACCAATGCCCCAGCATGCATGCATACTCAGTCATATCCAGCTCTTTTTGACCCCATGGATTGTAGCCTGCCAGGCTCCTCTGTCCATGGAATTTCCCAGGCAAGAATACTAGAGTGCAGTGCCGTTTCCTCCTCCAGGGGATCTTCCTGACCCAGGGATCAATTTAGCATCTCCTGTGTCTCCTGCACTGAGCCACCTGGGAGCCCAACACCCCAACATGCACAAGGGCAAAGGCTGGAATGATGCATCTTGGAATTTCATCTGATTTCTTGGGAAACCAGATATGGCCTTGCTCATTTTCCACACGAGTAGACACTGACATGTATTTAAGAATATTAAACATGAATGATGCTTTCCCTTCAGCCGGTCTGTATTAAATTTGATTTCCAAGTAGAAAAGCAGACATAAAATACAGTGGCCTGTGCTAATTATATGTGAAAGAAATAGTACTTATTGATTAAGTCGAAGCATGGCATCAGTGCTCCCTTAAAGCCATAATAACTGAAATGAATAAAAGGTCAGTCCACTTCCCAAAGGAATTTTCCACAGTGCTATATTAGGGATCTGGCCCATCTTCACAATATTAATATTGAAAATGAATGCTGTATTCACCAAAGGCAGTATGAAAGCGACACTGAAGACTTACGTGTTCTGTTGACGTCACCTGGTGGCTGGTTTGTTTTGAAATATAAAAGAAAATGTTTCCCTGTTAAGACAAAATTTTACCATGTGGAATTAACCCTCATGGGTGAGAAGCAATATTGTTTTGTGGAGGAATGAAAAAAAATTCCTTTAAGCTCTTTGTAATTACATGTGTAGGTATATCACTTTGGGTTTCAAAAATTCACAATAAAAAGGATCTGGATGTTTCCTCAAATACCAGAATTGTATAGATTTTTAAATTTAACTCCTTGTTAAGGCTCTTGTGTTTAGCCTGGGAAAAAGGGGCCCAGCTCAGGTGATCAAATTTTCCTGATCTACACTGATTTCAGGGCAGGCTAAAAAGGAAGTTTAGTTGGGCATATTTAAACTTAAATATATATGTATACATATATATACACATACATACATACATGTATATGATGACATCACCGACTCAATGGACATGAGTTTGAGCAAAGTCCAGGAGAGAGTGAAGGACAGGGAAGCCTGTCCATGGACCTCATACTGCAGTGCCTGGGACCGCAAAGACTCAGACACAGCTGAGCGACTGAACAACAACAACATATATTTTTTAAATGTACATACATATGTCCTTTAAAAAAACTATTAGGTGGGGAGGAGGAAGCTGACAAAAACACTCAAAACTATAGTGAATTTTATGAAGTTTTCATCAGCAGGCTTATAGCTGGTCAAGCATTCTTTCCGGGAGAGTTGCCAACCAGAGGCAGACTTGGCAAGAAGGGCCCATCTTATGGGGTGACAGAGGTCCCCAGAAATAGCCAAAGTGCTGTTTGGTGTTGCTGGCCCTCCTGACCTTTGCCTGGGGCGCTCCCTTCCTAGCCCCCTGCTTACTCATCCTCTGGTCTCAGGAAGTCCCCAGGCTGGCCCTGCCGAGTTGAGTTTTATCATGTTGTTTTGTAATTACTTGTTTGTTTACTGACTCTTTGGGAGACTCCTCAGCTTCTTGAAGGCAGAAATATCCTGCCTGGCTTGTCTGCCTGCCAGTGGTGTATGTGTGTGCTCAGTCGTGTCCAACTATTTGCGACCCCGTGGACTGTAGCCCACCAGGCTCCTCTGTCCATGGAATTCTCCAGGCAAGAATACTTGAGTGGGTTGCCATGCCCTCCTCCAGGGGATCTTCCCCACCCAGGGATCGAACCTAAGTCTCCTGCATCTCCGGCATTGACAGGAGGGTTCTTTACCCCTGAGCCATCAGGAAAGCATGCTACGTAATAGGTGCTCAGTAAATATGTGCCATGTTGGATACATTTCCTGTTTCTGGATCAGTTGGGGTGAAAACTCCTCAGATTTACTCAACCTTTTATATGTCGATGATCATTCAAAACACATATATTCAATTTTAATAAAAACCAGGCTGTTCTGTTGGTTCCTAATGTGGGGAGGGGCTTAGGTGGCTGATGCCCAAGAGAGGGTCACATGGGCGATGCTAACTAACAAGAATGGGCTTTTTCACTTCCTGTCATCCCCAGTTTCACACGGGCGGCACTAGCCGCCTAAACAGACAGCCCTGTTGACCAGGCATGTTAGGATAAAAGAGTGTGGCAGGCTTGCTTGGGGCTTGGCCTCACATTCAGTTGCTTGGAGTTCACAGAGTGATGAGCAGGTTGTATACTTTGCCAGGCTTCTGTAACCAGGACAGATCGAGGGCAGTGTTCCCCAAGACTTTGCAGCGCCATGGCTAAGGAGAAACTGGGCTTCCCTGTAGCATACTGATAGGGTGAGAGGTGGTGGGGAGCCTGAGATGTTCATGGAGGGGAGCCTCTGGGATTCCGTCTGCGGGTGCAGCGGGCCATGCTGGGGACACAAGAGGACTCGGAGTGCCAAGGAGACATGCCGAATCACAGAGGCAGCTAAAAAGACACACTCCTGCCATGGGGCCAAGACGAACATTCTACAAGCGTCCCCTTTCCAGTTAAGCCCATCGTGGAGTAAATGGCTGTTTTAGAGGAACAACCTTCTTGGACTTGGCGATTTCTGGACTGTATCATTAGGATAGCTTGGATGCCTAATACTGAGCTCTATTTTTAGCCTGTTGGAGTGAAAGCAGGGGCTCGTGTGCTTGGCACCAGTGAGGAATTTTCCACTCAGTCCCCATGTAGGGAAGCACTAATCTAACGCTGGCCCATCGAGGAGACCTTGCTCCTATTTCAGCCATCCGCTGTGTCATCACCCCGGATCTGGCTTAGGGTGGAAGATGGGGGAAGGAGGATGGTGTGTGAAAGCCTTTCCAAGGGAACCTTCGGGGCAGCCTCACTCCTGATAACTCAGCAGAACTTCAGGCCATGCTGGGCTCTGCTGAGCCACAAAGGGTTGGAAGGGTGACTCTACGAGGCAGGGAGTGGAGAGTGGAAATTCCCTATAGGTTCTCATCCTGCCTGAGGAGCAGTGTCCCCGGAGTCCAAGCTGTTGACTCATTCCATCACGTCATTCTGGTTTGGCTCGAAGAAAACCAAGAGGAACTTAATTGATGCAGAGAATTCATAAATTAGAAGAGTTATGTCATTTCAAAAACAGGCACTTAAGGAAGAAGGGCTGCAGCTCGACTGCTCTGGCCAGTCCCCTGGAGCAGAGCTGCGCCAGCATCTTCAGCAGGGACGCGTGGGGAGGCGGTCGGAAAGGGTCAGAGAAAGCTGACCAGGAAAAGCTAAACAGCTACCCTATCAAGTATTACAGCCCCATGTAGGCTGGAAGGGAAATGAACTGAAGTGCAACCCGCAAATCCACACCAAGGACAAATACCCTGCCAAGGAGGGCAGGGGTGGGTGGGATGTGAATGTAGCCAGGGAATATTTTCAGTGAAACAGAGTCATCAGGGGCTGGCAGTGCCTGTCCTCCAGTTAGATGTAGAAAGCTTGCTGGTAACTTGTGCTTGGATCCAAGCTGGGGATCGGTGTGATTTGGGTGTCAACATTGGGTCTTTATAAGTGTGGGTTGGAGGGAGAACCTCCTTGTGTTAGTGTTTGATGAAGAGTGTAGACCTTGGCTTGAACCTCCTGCTTTGCCACTTCCTGGATAGTTGTGCATGTTACTTGGCTGATTTCCTAACCATGGAGCCTCAATTTTGTCCTCCAGAATGGAAAATAAACCATGGAGCCGGTTGACCATATTTGGAGGAGTAAGTGAGCAAAAGGCTTACCCTGTGCTGTGCCTGGTGTCTAGGAAGTGTTTGGTCAGTTCAGTTCAGTCGCATAGTCATGTCTGACTGTGACCCCATGGACTGCAGCACACCACGTTTTCCTGTCCATCACCAACTCCCAGAGCTTGCTCAAACTCACGTCCATCGAGTCAGTGGTGCCATCTAACTGTCTCATCCTCTGTCATGCCCTTCTCCTGCCTTTGATCTTTCTCAGCATCAGGGTCTTTTCCAAGGAGTCAGTTCTTCCAATCAGGTGGCCAGAGTATTGGAGTTTTAGCTTCAGTATCAGTCCTCCCAATAGATATTCAGGACTGATTTTCTTTAGGATTGACTGGTTTGATCGCCAGTGTTTGATCAAGGTCAGTGTTAATGTTGATCTAGTAATCAGCATGGGCTTCCCAGGTGGCTCAGTGGTAAAGAATCCGCCTGCCAATGCAGACAATGCAGGAGACAGAGGTTCCATCCCTGGATTGGGAAGATCCCTCTGGAGAAGGAAATGGCAACCCACTCGAGTATTCTTGCCTAGGAGATCCCATGGACAGAGGAGCCTGCTGGGCTACAGTCCATCGGTTGCAAAGAGTCATACACAAATGAGCAGACACACAATCAGCACACCTTTCCCGAGTTTAGTTATTTCCCTTGACTTTTTAGCCATCAGATTTGTTGCTTCTGTTTGGCAGCTGACACTTCTTGATGAGCTGTTTGATGACTTTGAGACCATTGGTTTGGTCATCTGCCTTTGCAGAAGGTTGGGCATGAGGGCAGGATGGATCTTCATTGATCATCCTCATCTTTGCTTCCCAGAATGTAGAGGGTGCAAGTCTCTCATCTCACTGGCTTCCCTCCTGTTTGCCCTGCATCTCTTTTCCCTTCCCGCCTCCTCCTTTTCTTCTCTTCCTTCTTCTCTTTCGCTCCCTCATTTGCATTTCTCCTCAAGCAAAGATAGGTGGGGCAGGCCTGACCATACATGTCAGTGTCGTTTTCATCCAAGTGATTCAAATCTAAGGATCTTCACCCACATCATCAGCACCGTCTCTACCTGAAGCCTGTCCTCCCTGGACCTTCAAGCCCCTCCTTTCCCATGTCCCCAAGGCTTCCGTGGCTGGAAAGTGGGGTGTGATGGCTGGTGATGCGGGATACCCACGTACGGGTACCATCCACCCAGGGCTTCATCCCAGGGCTGCTACAAGAGCTGAGGGAAACCTTGGCTTTGGATTAGCAGTCAGAGTTGGCTTATGGATTTTTTGTTAGGTTCTGGTTGTTCCGTTTGCAACCTTGACTAAGTCTTTGCAACTCTCAGCAGCTCAAGAGTGAATCGTGAGTGATGCTGTTTCTGTTCTGATAAGGTTAGTATTTCAGTTCTCTGACTGTGCTTCAAATTGAGGATGTGAAGTGAAAGTCCCTCAGTTGTGTCTGACTCTTTGCGACTCCACTGACCATACAGTCCATGGAATTCTTCTCCTGGCCAGAATACTGGAGTGGGTAGCTATTCCCTTCTCCAGGGGATCTTCCCAAGCCAGGGATAGAACCCAGGTGTCCCGCATTGCAGGCGGATTCTTTACCAGCTGAGGTACCAGGGATATAATTCAAAATGTCTCTTTCTCAGGTGCCGCTAGTGATAGAGAACCTGCCTGCTGATGCAGGAGACATAGAAGATTAGGGTTCAATCCCTCAGTTGGGAAGTTCTCCTGGAGAAGGAAATGGCAACCCACTCCAGTATTCTTGCCTAGAAAATACAGAGGAGCCTGCAGACTACAGTCCATGGGGTCACAGAGTTGGACATGACTGAAGTGACTTTGGAGATATTGAAGGAGCAGAAACAAGTTAGTTTTTTCAGTAGTTTGAGATCATTTCAGGGTAAATACTGAAGTTTACCCTCTCTGGAATATCAGGCTCTCTTAATCTGTAGTAACAAGTCAGCTGGCTGTATTCTGCTGATGTTCGAACAAGGACCTGTCCCTGTGATCAGTCTGATTAAATGTTTTCCCCGTGTTGTACTCTCTAGTCTTTGAACTTAGAGTAGAATCACAACAGAGCCAGGAAGGTGCTTTAAAAAGAGAGAGAGAGAGAAAAGAGATAAATGCAAATTCTCAACACATTCAGATATTCAATATGGAAAAGCACCTCTTATCTGTAGGATGTCATCCAGTTGCAAATAAAATCAAAGGAAATGGCAGAGTTGTAATAACAAGCAATGCTTTTTATAGAGGGTATAAGTGCCAGGCATTGTTCTGACTGCTTCACCTATGTTAATTTATTTAACCATCAGGATAACCCTGTGCAGTGGGCATGGCACTGGAAGGGTATGCGCTCTCAGAGGTGGTCTCCTGCCTTCAAGTTCCTGGAGGGCAAGGATGCCGCAGGCTGGGGTGGGAGGTGGGAGCTTCATGAGTGAGGTGGGGTCGACTGTCCCCCAAAGGGTATATCGTTGCTGCATTAGTCTCAAGAGATCCGTGACTTAATCACTGTTAATGCTTGTGACTAAAATAGCTCTCAGAGTTTTATTTTGGCATGAAATTCTGGTATTGCTTAGCACATGCCCTTTGTATGACCTGAGACCCTGCCATGGGCCCAGAGTAGCTCACATGTCACCAGGGTCTAAATGCAGAAGACACAGGGACACAATCGTGACAACTGTCTATTCTCGTTCAGCCCAGATTGTCCGGAGGTGCTGACATCAAAGTCAGTGGAGGTTATGAAAGAAAGAGGGTTCACGCAGCCTTGATGATATCTCTGCTAGATATTTGGTATCCATTTAAGCCAAAATTCCCTCTTGGGAAATGTTTGCGTTGGGTGTGCATTCTACAGAGTGAAAGAAACTTTCCTTGAAGGCCTGTATTTTTGGCATCTCTCACTGGAAGAGAATTTACAGAACACATCTTTCCTAGTTATTATTAATAATAAAATCATAACAAATGTAAGTCTTGATGCTGACTCATATCTTCAACTGCTTCTCTGTTTTATGTCCTAATAGGAATTTGATTTGAAAACAAGTAAGCAGTCATTTAGTGACAAATGGCATTCTTTGCAGTAAATAATACTTCGAGTGGGAGTTTTCCTCTTCTTCCAATGCACAGAGTGGAACAAAATACTTGGAGACCTCTAATTTAGGTGTTGATCTTATGACAAAGAGAAATGTTTCGTATTAGGTTTTCTGTTCAGTGTTCATTAGGTAGCTGGCCGTGCGTGTATGGACGAAAGGGTAAGTTTAAGGAGACTTGGTAAAATAAACATCTGTCTGTCAGAGAGCTATGGCATTGGCATTTTCATGGTCAAAAATCTCGTTAATAGTGACAATAATTAAAAATGTAAAAATAATATGTAACAGTAGATTAATGTGTAGACATGCAGAGAATTACTGTAGGTTGATACCCACAGAGTAGAATGTAGAGAAAAGTGCAACTACAGGGTATTATTAATATTATATGACAAGCTTTGTGATTTGAATGTGGTACAAATGAATGAGTCATACTTGGCTTTGTTAAGTTTTGTATATGCTTATCTAATGAGAAAATTATCTCCTTAAGGACTCGACTTATAAATATTTGCTTAATGTGATTCATTAGTTAAACATATGAAAATCCTTATCCAGCCTCAAACGAGGGGAATCTCGGTGTCCGTTTTGTTTTTTCAGAATGAAAGTGCCCTTGTGAAAGAGAAAGAGCTGTCAATCGAGCTTGCAAACATCAGGGATGAAGTTGGTAAGTGGGGCCTCAGCATGAGGAATGGGAAGAGGGTGTCTTTTTCCTGGTATGTGAACATGTAACAAAAGCAGCTGTGTCTCGATTAATAACCAGAGCAGACCTGCCTGGACAGATGGGAGCATCTTCCCCAGAGCAGTGGTGGGTTCTTGTAGTCTTGGGGGCGGGGCACTGATTTCTCTGCAGCATCTCTGTTATCATAAAGGCAGCTTGCTAACAGTTCACAGTGGAACTAATCAGGCTTGACTCCACTTCTCACAGATGGCAGCGCATCTCTGCATCTGCCTTGTGTGGGGTGACACGCACCCCCCGTGTGATCCCTCCCTCTGCCCCAGGGAAGGCACAGCTCCTAGAAGCAGCTCAGCTCTGGTGGGTAGCTGGAGCGCTCCCGGTAAGATGCTTCCTGCCATTGTTCACCCCGCCGTGAAACATTGTGATCTAGAATGTGAATCTGGATGGCTGTAACAATGCTAGGGTACATCTCGAAACTCCTCCTCTTTGGCCGATAGGATGGTGTCATTCTGGCTGAACCATAGGAGACCTTGCCAGTGACGGGATGACCCCTAGACCCTGGGATATCTTCTATCATAGACTTTCACTCTTGGCCATAGGTCAGACCAAGGATCTGCCACATTCCGATTACTTGATCCCATTCTGTTCTTGGGATCCTTTACTCCAGCAGAGGTGACATGAACATGACCTAGTTCCCTCAGCATGCTCTTCTCTTTATGAGGAGCGATTCTCCTCCATCCAGTGTGGTCCTGGGGGTGGACCACCTGTGCAGGTGTGGCGTCCTCCGCCAGCAAGGCCCTTGAACAGGCCCATCCATCCTAGGTGGGTGGCACCCATTTTGGGGTCAGCTGTGAGGCATCGAGTGTAGAGGCCAGACTTCCTGGAGAACACGGGCCCCCAGGATGCATGGTGGATGGGGTCATGATTTTCAGTTTCCCCCACCCTTTCTTTTTAGAAGTGAAAGTGTTAGCTGCTTCAGTTGTGTCCGACTCTTCGCAACCCCATGGACTGTAGCCCTCCAGGTTCCTCTGTCCATGGGATTCTCCAGGCAAGAATCCTGGAGTGGGTTGCCAATTCCTTCTCCAGGGGATCTTCCCCACCCAGGGATCAATCCCAGGTCTCCCACATTGCAGGCAGATTCTTTACCATCTGAGCCATTATTTTTACCTTCAAGTTTGTGTTTTGTTTCTTCACCATGAGTTTTCCACTTCCTCTGCCATCGAGACAGGGCGGCCGTGGCCTCTTCTCCCCTCCTAGGGGAGCAGTCCTGTGGGGAAGGCCTCACGTCATGGCCCCTCCCCAGCCTCACCTGTGCGGCGCCCACACGCCCGCCAGTGGGATGGATGCGCAGGACCGGAAGCGGCAGTGTTGGTGAGGGTCTCAGGTGAAGCCCCAGTCCACACACGCGTGTCTCTCTCATGCAATGGTCGGGCTCTTGGGTGGTTCCTGGGCCGTGGAGGAAATGACTGAGGTCCTGGCAGAGTGAGCTGGCTCACGTCCGTGTCCGCGGGTTCTCCTTCATCAAAAAGAAATTTGATTAAAGAAGAGAGTGATGACAGGGCAGTCTGCAAGGTGACTCATAGCTCTGAGGTGTGTAGCACCTTGAGTCTGAAGACGGAGGACAAACTCTTCCACTGTGGGGTGAGTGCCTGCCAGGAGAGATGTCTGCTCCCCCTGGGCAGACGTTAGATCCAGGTGTCCGTCCTGACCCAGCGGGTGAAATGTACCAAACCCAGTGCCCTTACCCCCTGTGCTTTCCCGAAGCTTCTGAGTGCAGGAGGAACCCCTCAGGGATCACATTGGGGCTTTGTATGGAAGTCTTCTTTGATTTCTGCATTAGTGCTAAGAGGAGCACCAGAATTCACCTGCAAAGTAAAAAAGCCATGGGGTGTGGGGAAAGGAAGGCCATTCAGCCCAGCATTCGGCTCCAGAGTGCGCTTTAGCTGTGAGTCCCTGAGCCACTGTGGAGGCGGCATTTGTGAGGGGGAAAGACAGGGGGACGGGGGGACCAGCCGTTAACTGTAACATCATGAATTCTGGTGTCTTGACCTGAGCGGTGTTCCTTTGAAGTGAAGAGGGCACCTGGCTATGTTCACCAAGCTGGAAGCTCTCTGAAGCCCACTGTTCCAGAGTTTTTATAATCCATCCTCCAGTGCCCCTCTCCCTGGAGGTTGGTGAGGGGGCCCGGAAGCTCCAGCCCTCTGATGGCCTGGTCTGTCCTGTGACCCACCCATCCTGAGGCTTTCTAGGTGCCTCAGGGAGTCACCTCCTTAGCATAAATTCAGTCACAGAAGGACTCATTATAAATATGAGAGACACTCCTGTCACCCAGGAATTCAGAAGGGTTTTAGGAATTCCAGGGGACAAAGACCAGTACCTCACCTAGCCAAGGCACCTGGCCAAGGTACTGCCCAGACATAGAGAACCCCTCCTGCATTCAGCAGTTTTCTGAGCACTTTATGTAGCAGGTGCAGTCAGCACATTGTGATGGAGGTCCAGGCCTTAGTGACTATAGTCTGTCTACTCACTGCACTTGAGAGATCAGTAAATCCAGACTTGGTCAAAGATTTTATCTAAAGCTGAGTGTCTGTAAGAAGGACCAAGAAGAAGAGCTTAGTTCTCCTTAATCTCAGTCCATCCATTCATTAAACAGTTATTTATTAGGTACTTAGTATGTGCCAGGAGGGCTATCCAGGTGGCTCAGTGGTAAAGAATCCACCTGCCAATACGGGAGACTCAGGTTTGATCCCTGGATCGGGAGGTACCCCTGGAGAGGGAAATGGCAACCCACTCCAGTATTCTTGCTTGGGAAATCCCATGGGCAGAGGAGCCTGACAAGCTACAGTCCATGGGGTCACCAAGAGTCAGACTGAAGTGACTTAGCTCGCACTTGCGTTTTTCATCTGACCCGAAAACTTTAGAAACGTTAATGTGAAATGTAGTTTTAAAACCGAAAGCAGTGATTAATAAAGCAGTCATTCTGGCAAAGCTTCTTAAGTGTTGTACAGGAAGCTAAGTGGTTAAGTCTACATTTGGATTCAAGTTGGCATATTGAAACAGAGCAAACAATACCTGAATGTTTTCTGCAACATGAAATAAAAACATTAAAGAATTCCAAGAGCTTTGATACAAAGGTATGATAGTAATCTAAGTTTGTGATAGTAAGCACTGGATTGTTATTTATTATGTTCTTAAGTTACTAAATAGAATGAAAATGTCAATTTGCTCTTGTTTATAACTAACAGCTTACATATACACACCCCACTGTAAGTATATTTGTGAGATGATTTTACCTCCTGGGGTTTATACAGAAAATGTGTTTTCCAATTTATGATCATAATCCCTTGTATTTACCAGGAGCTTAGTACTTACCAAGCTCTGTCATATGATATGTTTTATTTATTCATTCATTCAGATTGCTCTGTGAAGTAGGTGCTGGTGTCTCTTATATGAAATTGAAGCTCAGAAAGATTAAATGACTTCCAAAAGAGCATACAGCTAGTGTGTACAGAGTCGAGTCTTAAACCCGAGTCTAGAATTCTTCTACTCATTGTATGTGATTTTACTACAGCATCTCCAGCATCACCATCACATTTGGTGATAATTTTTAATTTAATAGATTAAAAAATCAGGTGAACAAAATAAAATAGCTTTTTCTTCCAGTTCTATATGTTGTTGTTCAGTCGCTAAGTTGTGTCTGATTCTTTGCGACCCCTTGGACTACAGCACGTCAGGCTTCCCTGTCCTTCACCAGCTCCCAGAGCTTGCTCAAACTCATGTCCATCGTTGATGATGCCATCCAAGCATCTCATCCTCTGTTGCCCCCTTTTCCTCCTGCCCTCAATCTTTCCCAGCATCAAGATCTTTTCCAATGAGTTGGCTTTTCCCATCAGGTGACTTCCACGCAAAAGGATGAAAGATGCTAGTATGCATCTGTCCAGACATAGGTTAGAGTATAATTATGTTAATTCATCAGTAAGCTATAGCTGTTAGGATTGGGTTCTAGAACAAATAGCAAACTCCCTAAAGAATGGGAGTTTACTCAAAGTAGATGTTTATTTCTCCCTTATATAAAAGTTGGAGGAGTTCCAGGTGGCTCAGTGGTAAAGAACCCACCTGCCAATCCATTGAATCTGCATGCAGGAGATGCTGGTTCGATCCCAGCTGGGCATGGCAACCCACTCCGGTATTCTTGCTGGAGAATCCCCATGGACAGAGGAGCCTGGTAGGCTGTGTCTATGGGGTTGCAAAGAGTTGGACGCACCTGAGCATGCATGTGAGCACCCAGGGGTAGGTGTGATTCTGTTCCACTAAGTCCACGGAGGGGGTGGGCAGGCTTCCTACAGCTCAGCATTCTCCCATTCCCAAGACAGTGGTGCTTCATCTAGTGGGCCAGGGTAGCTGTGGTCAGTACTAAGTGCCACCTGGTCATCACATCTCTAGTCCAGTTAGTAGGATGGAAGAGGGAATGAACAAAAAAGCAGAGACAGTAGGTCAGCTCTTTCCTTGGGAAAAACGTTTCCAGGAATTTCTATCTCATTGCCCAGCTCTAAGTCACAGGGCAAACCTAGTCATAAGAAGGACCTGGAGTTGTGCTCTTCTTTGGTGACTTTGCCTGGATATTTTACTGCTATGGAGGAAGGCGAGAATGTGCTGTGGGCCTCACTTTCCTCCATCAGTAAGATGGAACCCTAGTGCTTGTCACACTAGCTGAATGAGAGGAAAGGATGGAGCGCAATGTTTGGCAGGAAATTGGGGCACAGTATATGCTAATTCCCTTAGGTTTCAGATTAGATTCTGTTGTCTTCCTTCCCTTCACAGCTTAAAAAAAATCTAAGTTAAAATGCAAAACCCAAGAAGGCACCTCAGAAAAAATAACTAATCTTGGGATCACAAAAATAATGCACATTTTCTTATGTATAAAAATATCTCTTCTAAGCACACCAATGAAAAGACAATTTGCCAGACTGGATAAAAAAGCAAGATTCAGCTATGGGCTGCATAAGAGAAATCCACTTCAAATGTAAAGGAGTGGATATTTAAAAGTAAAAGGAGAGAAAAAAGATATACTATGCTAACACAGAGAAGGCAATGGCACCCCACTCCAGTACTCTTGCCTGGAAAATCCCATAGACTGAGGAACCTTGTGGGCTGCAGTCCATGGGGTCGCTAAGAGTCGGACTCGACTGAGCGACTTCACTTTCACTTTTCACTTTCACACATTGGAGAAGGAAACGGCAACCCACTCCAGTGTTCTTGCCTGGAGAATCCCAGGGACAGGGGAGCCTGGTGGACTGCTGTCTATGGGGTCGCAGAGTCGGACACGACGGAAGCAACTTAGCAGCAGCAGCAGCAGCATGCTAACACCAGGCTTCCCAGGTGGCGCTAGTGGTAAAGAACCTGCCGGACAATGCAGGATATGTAAGAGATGTGCGTTTGATCCCTGGGTCGGGAAGATCTGCTGGAGAAAGGCATGGCAACCCACTCCCATATTCTTGCCTGGAGAATCCCATGGACAGAGGAGCTACTGTCCATGGGGTTGCAAAAGTGATTTATCAACTAAACAACAATAACAGTGTTAATATTACGCAAAGTAAACTTCAGATCAATACCGTTACTATAGATGGAGATGCCATTACGTAAGGATCAAGGAGTCAGTTCACCTAAAAAAGATAGCAATGCTGAATACCTACGTGCCTAGAAATAGAGCTTCAAATCAGACGAAGCAAAACACGGTGGAACTGAAAGAAACAGACCCACTGTTACTGTTGGAGACTTCAGCACTCCTCTCCCAGTCCTGAGAGAAGGAGCAGGCAGAAAATCAGCTGGAGTTTAAAAGACCTGAATAGCAGTTATCAACCAGTTGAGCTAGTTGACCTAATTGACATTGACAGAAGGTTCCAGATAACAAACAGGACGTACATCCTTCTCAAATACACGTGGAATGTTGACCCACGTGGACCATACGCTGAGCCATAGAACAGACCTTAGCAGATATTAAAAAACTGAAATTATACAGATCATTTTGGACTATAACAGAATTAGACTGTAAATCAGTAACACGAAAAGAACCTGGAAAGCTGGAAATACTTGGAAATAAAACAACATACAACTAATACATGAGTCAGAGAGGAAACCACCAGTAAATTAGAAGCTTATGTTGAATTGAGTGACAACACAAACACAAAATCTGTGGAATGCAAAATTCTCTCTGATCAGGGGAGTTGAATCTTCTCACTCAATTTTCTCAGCAGCTTTGTCAGCCGGGTACCCAAATACATATTAATGTTCACTATTTAACTGTCACTGTTCTAGGTTCTAAGGCGGAGAGCAGGCAGTGTTATTTAGAAGAAGGTTTGATCTAGTCCGATGTCAGAAATGTGAGTGTGATTATAGAGCTTCACATATACTGTTCTCTTTGCAAGATAACTTCTCAACATGACGAAGTCCAGAAGTTACCTGGCCTTCCTGTAAGTAAATGATGTTCTGAGCTGGGAAAAATTCAAATCAGTGATGTCAGCTGCCAAGATTAGATTTTTATCCCAGTAAATGTAATTTTCTAAAGTTATTTTAGTTTCTATCTCAGACAGGTGCTTAACCGTGCACAGTAATATCAAAACTACAAACTCCCTTAAATGTACCAGAGACTGGGTTTGGTTGCCATGAAAATTACACCATCAGATACAGTTCCAAAGAACTACTTTCTTAAAGACAATGATTTATTCCAATCGGCAGCAGCACATTTTTTGATATTTATAAAATTCTTTAAGGTTGCTAGGTGTATAGCACCATCTGATTATTTTAGATGGAGATGTCTATTTTGTGACCCTCTAAAACATTCGCTCCTTTGTGAATAAAGATAATCCTTTCTGATATATGTTAATATTTTTAAATCTGTGGTTTTAATTCTTAACCTGAATTGACTGAATAAAAGTCAAGATACTAAGGGCTGCCCATAAAATACCCAGAGGACAAGCAGTTTCTTGAAACTTGGAGTCAGCTGCTTCTGCAAAATTTTGACTTCATAATAAATCTAATGTTTAGATCGGTGTATGATTTACAAAGCTCTTCCACGTATTATTTCATTTGATCCTGACAACAGCCCTAGGGGACAGACAGGTAAGGTAGATGATACAATCACCGGTTTAACGGTGACTAAATCATGGCTCTAGAGAATAAAAGCAAACCCCAAATCATGTAGCTATTAAGGATAACGGAGCTGGGTCTTTATCTTGTTCCACCATGACCATAGCATGCTGCCTTCGTATTGTAAGATTTCAGTTGGTGTCTTGGGGAAGATAAGAAAAAGCAAGAAAAAGATGTGACATGCTGTATAGATTTAACCTGAAAATTGCCAAAGAGCAGTTTTGCAAAAAAACGTAATGCTTTAAATGACAGACAATCACATACAAATTATACAAATATAATCATCGCCTCTTTGTGAGTTTCTCAGTCACATAGATCCCTTTTATTTTTCTTTGTATCTTGAGCCCCAGCCCAGAGCTTGTTAGCACATTAAGTGTGAACTATGTCATTGTTTCATTTTATAAATGTGATTGGAATCCAGGAGATGCACCTGTTAGTGTGCCAGGAGTAAAGATGGGTGTGATGTGGTCTCTGAGCTCGGGGGACATCTGTGCACTGGAGGGACGGGTACATAAGCAGGTAACTAAAACCCAGTGTGCTGAGTAAGGTGCTGGAGGTCTGGAAGTTCAGAGGATGGTTTGTAACCCAGTTAGGGGTCTGGGAAAGGCTTCTGGGGTAAAACAGCTAAGCTTAAAGGAAATCAAGGAGTCAGTGAAGAAGTGGTTCTTCTACACTTGATCAGTTACAGCAACAGGGTTAGTGAAGTCCTTGACTTATCTCGTTTGGGAAATGAGAAAAATAGTAAAGAAGTGTTTTCCTGGGGTGATCCCTTAACCAGAGGAAAAGGGCAAATGAGCTTGTCTGTGTGGCACTCCAGTACTCTTGCCTGGAAAATCCCATGGATGGAGGAGCCTGGTGGGCTGCAGTCCATGGGGTCGCTAAGAGTCAGACATGACTGAGCAACTTCACTTTCTCTTTTCACTTTCATGCATTGGAGAAGGAAATGGCAACCCACTCTAGTGCTCTTGCCTGGAGAATCCCAGGGACGGGGAAGCCTGGTGGGCTGCCGTCTATGGGGTCACACAGAGTCAGACACGACTGAAGCGACTTAGCATAGCATAGCATGAAACTCTTTAAACTATTTGCAGACAAAGCAGGGCAGTGTTTGGACTATTAGACTTCGATGATTCTCCCTTCAGAGATTTTTTTTTTACCATTTAGTTTTTCTTAGTTTTTCCAATGCCATTATGAAATTATTCTCACTCATTCAAAAAGTATCCACAAATACCACCAAAGCCAGATTTAAGAATACTGTCCATCAATTTACTGTATTTGGCATTAATTTGAACAAAGTAATAATGTAAGTTGGGCTTCCCTGGCAGCTCAGTGGTAAAGAATCTACCTGCCAAGGGAGGAGATGCAGGTTCAGTTCCTGGGTTGGGAAGATTCCCTGTAGAAGGAAATGGAACCCACTCCAGTATTCTTGCCTGGGAAATCCCATGGACAGAGGAGAATGATGGGCTATAGTCCACGGGGTCACAAAAGAGTCAGAACTTAGTGACTAAACAAGCACAACAATACATAAGTTGCAATATATGCATCTGTTATATTCAGATCACTCTTTTTTTTAATCAGAATTGTAGTTTTTCATCTGAATTTCAGGTCTTCAGGAGGTTAACTCTGGTGAAGAACAAGGAACTTGACCGATTCTGCACTGCAAGGAACCATGTAAAGACGTAGCAGGTTTCAGTGATAATGAAACTGGTCATGGCCTCTGGGCTCCTTGACATAGCTAATTTCTTTAAAAAAAGAAAAGAAAAAATTAAGAATTTGGTCAGAATTTAGCTAATCAGGAGTATGATTCCAGATGGAGAGACCAGGGCGGCTGCCAAGTGTGGACACTGTTAGTGCAACAAGAATGGCTTTGACTTTCAAGGAAACGCCTTTTAACTAGGTTTACTAGAGCCCAATATAGAAAACAGAAATCCCAACTTACTAATTTCCAGTGAGAAATGATATTTCTTCTTAAAAGCAGATCTACTTAGAAAGCTGAAATTGTAATCAGAAGATGTCTTCGTGGACCAGACTCGATAGTATGCTATAAATAATAATGGCATCTCGCTGAGATAGCCTTGGGCAGCTATCTACATGCCTTTCTTTTCTGGGACCTCAGTTCTTAGCCAGGGATCCCCATGGAGGGAGATGGAAGCCTATTAGAGCCACCTGGGAGCTTATTTCAACTATGCATTCATTGCCCTGCTTCCAACCTTTGTAGAGTAACCAGTTCTGGAGAAGACTCTTGAGAGCCCCTTGGAGTGCAAGGAGATCAAACCAGTCATCCCTAAAGGAAATCAACCCTGAATATTCATTGGAAGGACTGATGCTGAAGCTGAAGCTCCAATACTTTGGCCACCTGATGTGAAGAACTGACTCATTAGAAAAGACCCTGATGCTGGGAAAGATGGAAGGCAAAAGAAGAGGGTGGCAGAGGATGAGATGGTCGGATAGCATCACTGATTCGGCGGACATGAACTTGGGCAAACTCTGGGAGATAGTGAGGGATTGGGAGGCCTGCTGCGCTGCAGTCCATGGGGTCGAAAAGAGTTGGACATGACTTAGCAACTGAACAACAGCAGTAGCATTGGGCTAGTTACAGTGTACCTCACACAGCTAGTTACCGTAGCATTGGACTAGTTACACTGTACCTCACACAGCTAGTTACCGTAGCATTGGACTAGTTACAGTGTACCTCACACAGCTAGTTACTGTAGCATTGGACTAGTTACACTGTACCTCACACAGCTAGTTACCGTAGCATTGGACTAGTTACAGTGTACCTCACACAGCTAGTTACCGTAGCATTGGGCTAGTTACAGTGTACCTCACACAGCTAGTTACCGTAGCATTGGACTAGTTACAGTGTGCCTCACACAGCTAGTTACCGTAGCATTGGGCTAGTTACAGTGTGCCTCACACAGCTAGTTACCGTAGCATTGGGCTAGTTACAGTGTGCCTCACACAGCCAGTTACCGCAGCATTGGACTAGTTACAGTGTACCTCACACAGCTAGTTACGGTAGCATTGGGCTGGTTACAGTGTACCTCACACAGCTAGTTACCGTAGCATTGGGCTGTTTACAGTGTACCTCACACAGCTAGTTACGGTAGCATTGGACTAGTTATAGTGTACCTCACACAGCTAGTTACGGTAGACTGTACACAGCTGTAAGCACCAAGTACATGAGGCAGCTGTTCCTAAGCAATAGATGTCACAGGCCTGTGATCCTGTGGCTACGACTCTGTATTCCCAAATGCAGGCCCAGGTTCAATCCCTGGTCAGGGACCTAGGTCCCACATGCCTCAACAAAGAGTTCACATGCGACATCTAAAAAAACCCCACTTGCCACTATCTAGACCCAGTGCAGCCAGGTAAATAATGAAAACATAATCTTAAAAAAAAATGAGGACATCACTCTGAGCCCCCTATTGGCCCCGACTCCCTGCCTGGGGTCACTGACCAGACCACAGCCCAGAGAGGTGGTCTGGCAGTGACCACTGACTGTCTCGCTGTGCTGCAGAAGCAGATACCAGTTCCAAGTGATTAAAGTCATGGGACTGAGCACTGAGAGCAGTCCGCTGGGCAGAGGAGGCCCTGGGAATTTGCACAGGGAGGGTGTTCCTGTGTGTTCGGAGATGAAGTGTGAGCATTGAATGCCTGGGGAGGCCTGGCAGAGGGCAGCCGCTGCAGGATGAGCTGGGTGGAGGCACCAGACACTGTGCGGTGCAGGGAGATGTTGGAATTGCAGCTGAGCCAGGGCAGAGAGACCTCACTGAGCACCTCGACTCAAGACCCAAGAAAGGCCAGGCTTCAGGAGTGAGGACCAGGACTGAGAATAAGGGTCTCTAGGAAAACTGAAGCGGACCCACCCTAACAAAGGGTAAAATCTAAGTCTGGTGGAGTCAAGGGTAATTTACCTGCCTGTTCAAGTAATACACGCTCCTTTCAGTAAGTGTGCATGTGTGCCAAGTTGCTTGCCGTGTCAGACTCTGCGACCCCAGGGACTGTAGCCCGCCAGGCTCCTCTCCCATGGGACTCTCCAGGCAAGAGCACTGGAGTGGGTTGCTATGCGTTCCTCCAGGGAATCTTCCTGCCCCAGGGATCGAACCCACGTCTCTTATGTCTCCTGTATTGGCAGGCAGGTTCTTTACCACTAGCGCCACCTGGGAAGCCCTCCTCTAGATACCATCCATTTAAAAATTAGACCTACAAAAAATGGAACCCATAATTAAGCGAAAAGTAGGCAATAGACATGGGTATTGAAGTAACCCAGATGTTGGAACTGGCAGACAAGACATTTTTAAAAACTGTTACAAACATGTTGGCCACTTCTAGAAAGCGAGGAACATAGTAACCCAGATGGGGAAGCCCAACAAAGAAATGAAAACTACAAAAGAACCAATTGGAAATGTTACAGCCCAAAAGTTAAATCTCTGAAATGAAAAATTCACTGGATGGGCTTTACAGCGGGTTGGAGACTGCAGGGGAAAAGGGTCAGTGGGTTGAAAACAATCAATAGACATTATCCAATCTGAAGAACAGAGAGAAAAAAGATAAAAAGAAAAATGAACAGTGTCAGGAACCTGTGGCAATCTAACAGATGCATAATTGGATTGTCAGAAGAAGGAAGAGAGAGGAAAAATAACTTTTTAATGATGTGCAAAGATGTCTCAAATTTGATTGTTAAAAAACAACCTGCAGACTCAAGAAGCAATGAACCCCAAACAGGATAAATACAAATCCACAAATCACGCCTAAGACATCGTAGTCAAACTGCTGAAGGCCAAAGATAAAGAGGATTAATGAAATATAACCAGATAAAGACACGCATCACTTACAGGGGACAAAGATGTGGGTGACAGTTAACCTCATCAGAAACAGACAAAGACAGTGGAATGACATGTTTGAAGGGCTGAAATAATTTTTTAAAAACATCAGAATTTAATGTCCAAAGAAAACATTATGAATGATAGAAACTTAGAATTACAGGAAAAATTGAGATTATCAAAATGGTAAATGTGTGGATAAATACACAAGATTATTCATTTTGTTTTAAAAGTTTTCTATTTTTAAGTGTTGAGCTTGATGTTCTTTGTCTGTGACTACATTCATATCATGACTACCCAAAACAAGACATAGGACATTTACATCATCTGAATATTTGCCGCAGGCTGCTTTCAGTCTGTTCCACCTACCACTTGCCTATTTCTGTCCCTGTAGATTAGTTTTGCCTGGTCTTGGATTTCCTACAAATGGGAGCAGACAGTCTTTTATGTCTGGGTGCTTTTGCCCCATATGAGAGATTCATCCACGTTACCGAGCTTGTCAGTGGTTTGTTCCTTTTTATTGACTCGTGTTCCTTTGGCGTGCATATGCCAATATTAATTATCCACTCTTGGGTTTTGTCCACATTTTGCTTTTATAAATAAGGCTGTTGTGAATATCCTTGCATAGGTCTTACTGTGGACAGATACGTTTTCATTTCTCTCCATTCAATTCCTTCATGAGACATGACTGGGTCAGAGGATAGATGGGAGTTTCACTTTAGGAGAAGCTGCCACACAGTTCTGGAAATGGCTCTTCCATTTTTACACCATCCCTCAAACATTTTGGAGCATTCCACTTCCTCCATAACCTTGCCAGCATTCGGTATTGTCAGTAATGTCATTGTTACCTTTGTTATTATTACCATTGTTTTAGCCATTCTGGTAGGTGTGAAGAGCATCTCACTGTGGCTTTAATTTGTGTTTCCCTACTCACTAAGGAAGGTGAGCACTTCTGTGTGCTAGTTGGCTCTGTGGGTATCTTCTGTGAGTTTTCTGTTGTCCATTTTTTATCGAGTGGTTTGTCTTTTTACTGAATGGCAGCCGCCCCCTTCACCTCAAGGCCACCATAGCCCCACCTTCACTGTGTTCCTGGTCTGCCTTCTCGTTTCCAAGACTTGGGTACTGACTCAGGATAGCCTAAGTATACAGCCACGAATATCAAACAATTGAAAGCAAGTCTATTGCTAAGATACAAAGCATTTTAACAGTGTCATTTCTAAGATAAATTTGAATGCCTTTTCTGCATAAAAGTATTCTAGGTATTTTATTTTATTTTGAGATCAGTATGCTATAATCCAAGAATTCAAAGAGTTTGTAATCAGTTGGAAAAGAGGGCGTGGGGGCGAATGATAGTAGCATGAAATTAAGTTAGTGACTTTCTCTTTAAAATATTTGTCCCTGACGCTGTTCCAAGCCCCTTTTCCTTCTGACTCCCTGTGGTCTCCCTGGTGATCTCAGTCTACCCCTGTGGCTTCAACTGCCCCCTAAGCTGCACCCTCCCGGGTCCATGTCTCTAGCCCTGTTCTCTCCTGAGGTCACCTCTTGGTGAGCCACAGGCATTTCAGCTCTTTGAGGCCAATTCATGTTATCTCCACCTACCCCATCCTCTCTGTGTGTATGCGTGCTAAGTCACTTTTAGTCTTGTCCGACGCTGTGCTATACTAGAGACGGCACCCCACCAGGCTCCCCTGTCCATGGGATTCTTCAGGCCAGAATAGTGGAGTGGGTTGCCATGACCACCTCCAGGGGATTTTTCTGACCCAAGGATTGAACCCGTATCTCTTGCATCTCCTGCATTGGCAGGCAGGTTCTTTACAACTAGCGCCCCCTGGGAATCTCTACCCCACACTCTCTACTTCAAAGTAAAACCGAATTACCACTTCTGTTATAGTCCTAATTTATTTCAAGTACAGGCTAAGTTGCTGTAACAAAGACACCCAAATGCGATGGAATAAATAAGATAGGGGATATTTTTCTTGTGTCCTTGTCTGCCTAGGAAAGGCCCCAGGTTTCAGCCTGAGGGAGGGGGAAAGGAGGCAGAGTCGAGGGCAGGCAGCTCCCTCATAAGACTCTGATCTAAAAGTTGCCACGTCACTTCTTCACATCCCTTGACTTAAGGATAGTCACGTGACCCCACAGAGCTGCAAGGGAGACAGAAAGGTAATATGTCCAGCTGGGCAGTCATTTCTGTTAACGCTTAAAGAGTATTTTGAATAAAAGAAGAGGAGGAGATGGGGAACAAGTAGGCTCAACCACAATTTTAAGCTCCGTGTTGACACCAAAATTTGCAGAGGATGTCAGCCTGGACAGTGGAGGTGATTACCATCTCTGCCTCTCTGTCTCCTTCATTCTTGATGTCCAGGGAGTCCCCAGGTTTTACCTACTTGGAAGTAGGTCCTACTTGTGTCCTTTTCATCTCTCCTTTTAAAAGGAAAAGGGAAATTATGGAAATCTGCCTGGGCCTGGAATCGCAGTAAGAGATGGATATCCACAGAGGAAAGTTGCACAGGATCTAGCCAGGGTAATAGACAAATATTTCTACTTATCACAAAATACTCTTGGACTATTATAAATTGCCTAAAACCTTAACTTCTTCTGTGTCTGTGCCTAAAATCAGTGGGTAGAAACAATTCAAGAAACAATTCCTTGGAGTTGATTTGATATATTTGGAAGTTAGACAGCAAGAGGCTGGGAGGAGTTCATGGGGAAATGCACACCTCTTTAAAAATTAGATTCTATGGATTTCAAACATTAACCCTTCATTCCTATGCAGGAAACCCCCGAACAACAAATAAAACATAATCATCAGTCTAGGGAAACCTCAGAGAAAATGCCCCAAGTCCCATGGAGAAAACAGAATACCCCGGCCATGCATTTGTCATCACCATCAAATGGATTAAACTATATTACCCAGTAGTCCCTTGGTCTCTATTCCTCTCATGGGCAATTAAGGGGAATGCGGCCACCCAGACTATGGGACAGAGGGTGGCAGTCAGCACCATGCCATGGGCTGGGCCTCCCCTCGCTGGGAAGCTTAGGAAGGAGCAGGGTCCCAGGAGTTCACTGGTTAGAGCTTTGTAGGGTGGATTCTACCCAATGAAAGAGGAGTCTGGAATCTCAACTTTCAGAAAGTTATTAAAAGCTCCTTCTAAAAGGGATGTCCAACCTGGGAATTGTGTACACTGTCCAGTTTATGTAACAAATATTAATTGGAGGTAAAATTTAAGGGTCATCTTTTCAATGCCGTTTTGCACAGGAGAAAAAAGTTAAAAGCAGTCAATTGTCACTGCAGCCACACAGACCCACCGTCTGACCTGTCCATAGCCAGACTTCAGAGAGGTCCCCATGGTGTGTTGGATGAGCTCTGCCAGCTCTGTAGCCCAAATTAGCCCAGAGGAGAGGGAGGGGCAGGCGCCATGCAGGATCCCCGGAAAGCCGCTTCCCGTTTATGGGCAGTAGTATCATATTAGCTCTCATGTAGACGGCATTTGTTTCTCTCCTCAAAACTTCCCATCATAACCATCGTCTTAAATCCACTTCCTCTTTCCTCTTTTGCCCCTACAAATCACTGTTACGTTTTTCTCCTCTTCGACCAAGAAGGTTACTTCTAAGCATTGCGATTACATTCACACACAGGGTCAGTCATTATCCATTTGTTGAAAGGCTCATCCTTTATCTTAAGACCACATAAAAATTGCTCCAAGTATTTATGACTTTGAAAAGCACCTTAACCTTGTTGGGATTTTTGTATCTGTTTCTCCCTCTCCTTCTTTGTTTCCTTTCTTCCAGAACTTAAGGCAGAATAGCCGTGTTAGTATTCGAAAGAGCTCTGCTGAGATTCAAGGCACCTGGAGGGAATCCCACCTTTGCAGTTCTTGCCGGGTCAGCCTGGACAAGTGACTTAACCCCTCTGAGCCTCCATTGCTCTTCTGTAAAATCAGAGCAAAACTGCCCACTTTCTCCAGCTTTAAAATTGGCTGCAAAGATTAAGCAAATTAATATTGTGTATTTTGTTGTTGTTGTTGTTTAGTAACTAAGTCATGTTCAATTTTTTTTGTGGCCCCATGAACTGTAGCCCGCCAGGCTCCTTTGTCCATGGGATTTCCCAGGCAAGAATACTGGAGTGGGTTTCCAGTCCTTCTCCAGGGGATCTTCCAAACCCAGGGATCAAACCCATGTCTACTGCATTGGCAGATGGATTCTTCGCCCCTGAGCCACCAGGGAATCCCCAATATTGTATGTTAGAGAACTTCATTAATGAAGCACAGAGATGTTGTCATTGATGTTACTGCTAATGTCTCCTGTCGCTGGGCAGCGAGTCATTCTGCAAAGCACATTTTCTCTGTAGATGAAGCTTCTCTCTTTAGGGCTCCATTTCAGAGGGAAATCATAATAAAAATAGTATAGCCTTCCCGGTCTTCTTTAAAAAAGCACAGTGGAAAACTGTCCTTGATGACCCTCAGTCACCATTACAATATCCATAGAATTCTAGAAGGCAGGGGCAGAAGGGGGCTTCACACTCAGGGTGCCTGTGTTAGCCGGCTCAGACTGCTGTCACAAAATAATACCCAGGCCCGAGGGCTTAAACACAGGCATTTATTTTCTCTCGGTTCTGGAGGCTGAAGTGCAGGCCAGGGGCTGGCAGAGTTGGTTTGGTTGGTTTGGCTGCTACAGCATCTGTCCTTGGCCTGTGGAAGGACGCCCCTTTGCTGTGTTCTCACCTGGCCTCTGAGACCTCACCAGTGGCTCCTCCTCCTCCAAGAGGGACACCAATCATGTTGGACTAGGGCCCCACCCTCCTGGCCTCATTTGAACTTAATCAACTCTTCAAGTACCCCCACCTCCAAATACGGTTACACTCTGAGGTCCTGGGGAGTGTGGCTTCACCCCGTGACCCTAGGGGTATACACTTCAGCTGGTAGCAGTGCCCCACCTCCTCATTTTCCAGGTGAGAATCTCAGATCCAGAGAGGTTGAGTTAGTTGCCAAAATTCCCACCGCTGGTGTCTGCAGGACCCGGGAAGACCTGGACTCTTCCTGCCCTCCCCCACCTGCCTTTGTCTCCTGCCCCTTCCAGGTGTGACCTGCCCACCTCCTGTCCTGGGCTGTCACTCCCCCACCCTGCCTCCCCACCCCTCCTAATCTGGACATGCTGGCGGTCTGGATTCCGTCCATGGGAAGGGTTGTTCACCGTCACTGTGCGGAAGTTTAAGTAGTGTAGGGGTGGGACGTGAGTGGGCACTTCAGGGCACGTATTTGGGGATCTTGAGGCTCCTATATGCAGTCATCCAGTTTGGGGGCCATGTTCCCATAGTGTGACCCACAGGTAAGTAAAGTATTAATGCACTTTTTATTTTGTGGCTATGCCCCGAGCCTTGTGGGGTCTTAGGTCCTTGACCTGGGATTGAACCTGGGCCCTTGGCAGTGGAAGCATACAGTTCTAACCACTGGACAGCCAGGGAAGACCCTTGTTAATGCACTTCAAAGCGTCACCTTGATAAGAACTCTTCTGTGTTTGTTCTGTAGCACTGGGAATGCCTAGCAGCTGGAAAATGCGCTTCATCTTACTGCAGCCACACGTCTTATATCTTCCCACTAACCATTTACACATCCATGGAGAGGAGAAAACACATCTGTCAATCCAGCCCCACTTCACTGGGGAAGATTTAATAATGAGAGTCTACCCTGAGGTCTCATGCTTTTAAGATTTCAACACTTTTATAGAATAGACCACAGCACATGCCCATGTGAAATGGAATATTACCGTTCATCACTAACATGTCACAAAACTTGTCAAAATTCAGCAGTTTTGATTTCATGTTTTTCATACTAATTGACAACATCCAGAAAAGCCTTTCCTAAGTACCGTGGACCAGAGGCGAATCCACCATCACATTTGTGAACCAGGGGCCCTTATATGTACATAAATCTGGCTGTTAGTTCCGTGGAGATTTATTTGGTGTCTAGTGTGTGCTTGTCTCCCCAGTGGGTCTCCTCCTCTGATGTTCTCCTCTTCTTAAAGGGCACCACCACCCAAATCACTCAGACCAATTGCCTGAGTCATCTTCGGGTCTGATCCCTGCCCTTCCCTCACCTCCCTCGTCCAAGCCAGGGGCAAGTGCAGGTGGCTTTGCCTCCCAAATGCTTTGCATACCCACCCAGGACTGCAGCTTCAGCCCCGGGTTATGTCCACCTGGACCCCAGACATGTCATCCGCTCTGTTCTCCTTGCCTCCGCCAGCCCATTCACCATTGCAGCCTCCAGGGCACTCTTGTAATCAACACTTCATAAGCTCCTGTTATCCCAAGTTGAAGACTGTTGAGGGGTAGGGGGGCCCTTTCCAGTTACTGGAGTACAAGCCTCACTCCTCCCTGGGGACCAGGGGCCTCGTGAGATCCGACACCACCTCTCTCCACCTCCACTGTCTCCATCACAGACCCTCAGGCCCCTTGTTATCTTCCTGTCCCTTAAGTGAGCCCCGTGTTCCCAGCTCAGGACCTTTGCTCTTGCGGTTCTTCCTCCTGGAACCCCCTCCCTCCAGCTCTCTGGGCCCCTCCCCTTCCCCATCATTCACATCCATCTGGATGGGGTTTTCTCAGGTGCCCCCTGCATCCGCCATCCCCTAACATTGCTCTCATTTTACTTTCTCCAACTGCTGTTATCTCAGGTTTTCATGATCTGACATCTTGCTGTTTAAAACTTCTGCCTGTGTCTTTATTTACCCTCCTGGCAGTGAGTCTGGTTCTCACCGCACGATTGGGCATGGGATGTAGCAGCTGCTCAGTAAATTCAACTACTGTCTGTTGATAGTCCGCCTGCCTGTCTGACCACAAATACTCAAGCGTCTCTGACGCTGTCCCTGCCCGCTGGTGAGGGAGGCGGATGGGTAAAGAGATGTGCTGCAATTCTCAGCAGTGAGGGCTTGAAGGCTGATTTACCAAAGCCTCACCTCTGAGACATTGAAACCCTGGTGCAGCCGTCACTCCCACCCAGGTGCGGAGGGACCCGGGCTCCAGCCCCTGCTCTGCAAGCCTCGCCCCCTCCCGTGGAGGCTTTGGATCCTTGAGTTATCCCTTCTCAAACCTCCTGTCCTACTGAACACCCACCTGGGGCCCAGGGCATGCCAGTTGCATAGTACCCAGGAGGCACTGCACTAATGCCAGCTCTTTGGTCCAGGGCCCTGGGGATACTGTGTGGACCTGCAGAGATGCCCAGAGACCCCCGACTCCCCACCCTGGCCTTTCACCCACATTTCTACTCCTAGTCCCTGAACCTTTCCTCCGTCTCAGCCCCTCCTTGTCTCTCTTCTTGACCAAGTGAAGTTGCTCAGTCATGTCCAACTCTTTGTGACCCCATGGACTGTAGCCTACCAGGCTCCTCCGTCCATGGGATTTTCCAGGCAAGAGTACTGGAGTGGGTTGCCATTTCCTTCTCCAGGGGCTCTTCCCAACCCAGGGATTGAACCCAGGGTCTCCCGCACTGTAGGCAGGCGCTTTTACCATCTGAGCCACCAGGGAAGTCTCTTCTTGACATTTTCATCAAAAAGAAGGTCCTTAAAAAAAAGAGGGCAGTAGAGGGCAGTGTGGCCGAGGATCCCAGGCAGCATGTTTCATGGACTGAGCCTGCCGCCTGCCGTGGGTCGCTGTGATCTGATAAGAGTGGACAGAGGCCTTTGCCACCAGAGGGCTTTTCCAGGCATTATAGTTCCCCCTGGTGGACACAGATTTGTCACAGGATCACTGCCATCAAAAAGGACCAAACACACACACACACACACAATCAACTGAAGTTTACAAAGATGCTATAATCTTTAAGCCCACATAATTCCACTCTTAAGAATGTATCCTAATGAAGAAAGCAAAAAAAAAAAAAAAAAAATATGTGAGTGACACAAATCAAATGTCCAATACTAAGGATGTATAAATTACAGTGCATCCACATGAAAATATGGTGGCTCAGATGGTAAAGAATCCGCCTGCAATGTGGGTGACCTGGGTTCAATCCCTGGGTTGGGAAGATCCCCTGCAGAAGGGAAAGTCTACCCACTCCAGTATTCTTGCCTGGAGAATTCCATGGACGGAGGAGCCTGGCAGGCTACAGCCTATGGGGTTGCAAAGAGTCGGACACAACTGAGTGACTAAGCACACACACATGAAAATATGAGGGGACCATAAAGATATTAAGCAGGAAGACATGGAAAATTCCTACCAGGGATACTGAAGTCACACTACTGCAACAGCTGTGAAGGGATTTTCAGTGGAAAGTTTTCATTTTCTTTGTGTCATGAGATTATGGGTAATTTTTAAATTACATTTTTTTCCCTTGAAAGTTATTTTGTCTTTTCAATTACTCCCCATATCTCAAAGAAACAATTTAATCATTTATCTGACTGTGGGATCCCCTATCAATATGTAACAATACTGACTGTTAACTTACTAAGGCTGCTGTACAAAGTACTGCAGGCTGGAGGGCTTAAAAGACAGAAATTAATTTTCTTACAATCCTGGAGGCTGGAAATCGAGATCAAGATGCCAGCAGGGTGAGTTTCTTCTGAGGCTTCTCCTCTTGGTTTATAGATGGCTACCTTCCCCCCCACCCCCCGCAGGTGTCTGTCCTTAGACTTCAGTCATATTGGATTGGGGCTGACCCTATAAATGACCTCATTTTAACTTTATTAGCTGCAAAAATCCTGTCTCCAAACATGATCACATTCTGAAGCACTAGGGATTAGAACTTGAACATATAAATTCTGGGGGACACAACTGAACCCATAACAGTGACTATTATAATAATTCCACATATTTGTATACAGTCTTCACCTTTTAGATGACTTATTTTATAATTGTCAAAGCTTAAGCATTATCTGTGATGTAAAAGGTAGTATGATATTATTCCTTATGCTTTATCATGAACTGCAACCAGATTCTTTTCTTCAGTTTAAGTCTAGTGTGGTAATTACTGATCCTTGCTACCTCTTTCCAGTAACAAGTTGTAATTATTCAAGGGACATTTTGGGCAATTGTGTAAAGAAAATTGCTCTTACTGAGTTTTTCCCTTCAATTTTGATTTATGAACTGTGGTGTGTGTGTGTATGTATGTACTACATACATGCACTCTATATATTCATACATACATATGTTCAATTATTGAAAACTACTGCAGACTCTAATCCTGTTTTTGCTTTTCAAACTTATGCTTATGAATTAGAAATGTAATCAGTGCTCCTGGCCTGTCATAATCCTGTTCTTTTAGGAACTATTTTCTCAGCATTTTAGGTTCCAGGGATTTATTATTGGTGTGTTTGCCTCTCACATTATAAAGTACTAAATGTTTTCTCATGAATAGAAATAAAGGAAGAATGTATGCAAGGCTCCAGAGGTTACCCATAAAAATTAGCCTACTTTAACCTCTGTGTACAAAATGCCCCAGTAGATACATTTTTGAGAATTTACCAGAGGCAAGAGGCTGTTTATTTCTTTAGGGACTCTGTTATTGGAACTTGCTCCCTGGTGCCTCAGCTGCAGCTCTTATCCAATATCTTCTGCAGGCCTGGGGCTTGTGACACAGGGTCATTGGAAGAATAGAATATCACTTCTTGTATATAATAGCTGTTGGGAATTTGGGGCTTGGTGCTAGATGTGGAAAGGTGATTACTTTGGCCACCTGATGCAAAGAACCAACTCATTGGGGAAGACCCTGATGCTGGGAAAGACTGAAGGCAAAAGGAAAAGGGGGCAACAGAGGATGAGATGGTTGGATGGCATCACTGACTCAACAGACATGAATTTGCACAGACTCTGGGAGATAGTAAGGACACAGGAGCCTGCCTTGCTACAGTCCATGGGGTCCAAAGAGTCAGACATGACTTAGCAACTGAACAGTGATAACTGAGGCCGCACAGCTCATGATTTATTGAAGCAACAGTACAGTTCAGGAAAAGCTCTAGGATGAAAATCAATCAATCATTGCTGACCCCCCGCCCCCGCAAATAGAATCCCAGGCCTTGAATCATCCCGCCGCAAACATGTACAAAATCACACATTCGATGGAAGTGTCCTATCCTTTCTGACTGCAGGAGACCATAACCTTTTCAAACCCGGTCTTCTTAATCATGGTAGTCATTTAAAAAATATTTTAACTCATAAAACATTGAAACAAATCATAGGATTTTCTTATATACATATTGTTGCAGGTGTTCATTGGGAAGTGAGTCCTGTCAATTAAGCATACAACCTCCGAGGGGGGAAGGACAGATGGAAGGTCAGACACACAGATGCATTTCCATCACAAGTAGAATTCTGCTGTCCTGCTCATCCTGCTTCTTGCCTTTTTTGTTTAACGATGTATTACAGGTCATTCCAGGAAAAGATTGACCTTGTGTGTTTTTTTTTTTAGTTACCTGTATCCCATTGAATATGGGATTTGTCCTATGTGTATAGTGGACTTATCATCATTTATTTAACTAGCCCCCCCACCAACTATTTCCCAAAGGCAAATCATGCTGAACTAATTATCCTTCATCAGATTTTTTTGGTTCTCTTGTGAAATTGTTGACTTAAAAGATATGTGCATTTAATTTTTTTTCTCCAGTGTTAACTGATTTGTTGTTATTCATTTCTTGACCTTTTTTTCTGTTTTATTCCATGTATGCAATCTATATCATCAACTTATTGTTTAGATTTACTAGAGTTAAAGATACTGATATTAGTATTAATATATGAAAAGTACATTTTCCCCATATAAAACAGTACTTGTTAAAGAATAGTACATGGTGAGCATTTTTTATTATTTTCATTTGAGTGCAGTGTGCTGTATTTCTAGTTAAGAAACAGTAAGAATGGTTCTCAGATTCCACGAGCTCCACATTCCATGTGTGTGCATGTGTGTGTGTATAAAACAGTGTAGTGGTGAGGTTTTTGTTTTGTCAACATACATCTTCATCATCATTATACAGAGTTTCAAAATCCAAATATGAACTTTTCTTCTACAAACACGTCTAAATTTATCCTCTGAGATATTTTTCCTGTCATGTTATTTTGCAGATTTTCTTTCCATTTTTGGTAAAAACTTTATTGAGATATAATTCACATGCCATACAGCTCGCCCGTTTGAAAACAATTCAGTGATTCTTAGTATATTCACGGAGTTATGCAGCTGTAACTATAATCTGTTTTAGGACATTTTCATGACCCCAAAAAGAAACCCCGAACTTTTCAGCTGTCACCCTTCCCAAGCTCCCATCCCTAGGATTTCAATTTTGAAAAAAACTTGAACCTGCAAAGCAGCTCCTCAGTTTATACCCCCACCGTTGCTCCATCAAAGGCCAGTTTTCTCCTACCTTCCCTGTATTATCAGAATATTTCATCTCGATCAACCTTGGAGGTAAAAAAAATCTCTTGCTTTGATCTGCATGTATTGAATCATGAATGGTGCCGACCATCTGTTCTTGTGTTTGTAGACTGTGCTTCATCTCTGCACTGCCTTGTGGGCCTGTTGTAAATACAAACATTGTTGTCACTGCTTTGTTTTTATCCCATTCACCGTGGCACGGTACACGGGGCAAAGACTATGAAGTTCAGTTCAGTCGCTCAGTCATGTCCAGCTCTTTGCAACCCCATGAATCACAGCACGCCAGGCCTCCCTGTCCATCGCCAACTCCCAGAGTTCACTCACACGTCCATCGAGTTGGTGATGCCATCCAGCCATCTCATCCTCTGTTGTCCCCTTCTCCTCCTGCCCCCAATCCCTCCCAGCATCAGGGTCTTTTCCAATGAGTCAACTCTTCGCATGAGGTGGCCAGAGTATTGGAGTTTCAGCTTCAGCATCAGACCTTCCAGTGAACACCCAGGACTGATCTCCTTTAGGATGGACTGGTTGGATCTTTAGTTCACCTGAATTTCAGAAACAAGAGCACTCTCCAAAGAGACCCTGTGCACCCGGACACTTACCCTGGAGCCCATTGCTCGAGGCTCACCAATAGTTACCGTGTGTCTCCTGTCCATCCCCCATCCTTTTCTGTCGGAGGACCCTTCACCTTCCCCCAGTATAGGTGAAATGATTGCTGTTTGTGTGGAGGTGGGGAGGAGAGATGGACTGGGAGTTTGGAATTAGCAGATGCAAACTATTACATATAAAATGGGATAAACAACAAGGTCCTATTGTATAGCACGGGGAACTATATTCACTATCCTGTGATAAACCGTAATGGAAAAGAATTTTTTTTAAATGTATATATGTTGCTCCTCTATTGGCCTCAGTTTGACTATGTCTCAATCCATCGAGCACTGTTTTTAATGGATATTCCATGGTCGTTCTGTTAAAGCCCAGTCACTCCAGGATAAACCTGTCTTTGCGTGTACATCTCTTCCGTAGTCTGTGGATCCTGGTTGTTTCTTTCACTAACTAGGGTCCCTGGTGAAATTCTAACAACTTGCCAAGGTTGGAGGGTCTTTGGGGAAAACTGGAGCTCTATTCAGACCCTGGGGCATAGGTGATTCCTCACCGCTGCCTCCAAGCCTGAGCCACTGTGACCTTCAGTTCCTGGTAGGTTCTGGCTGTTTTTATGAGGCCCATGACCTCCCTCTTCCATGATCTCACTGCCAGGGACCAGAAAACCTCAGTCTACTTCTGCCATTCCTGCTGTATTTGTTAGCGAGCGAGTCTTGCCACCCGTGGTGGAAAGCCCAGTGCACACTCATCCTGACATGTATATTGTTGTTGTTATCGTTTGGTTGCTCAGTCATGTCTGACTCTTCGTGATCCCATGGACTGCGGTCCACAGGGGAGAAAAAGTCTGTACAATAATGTCCTTGTGCATATTAATACTTCCAGCTTTCCTCTGTTTGTGATTTTTTATAAAATACAAAACTAGTTTTTAAAAGCCTCAAGAGTATAGCAATTGCTTAAACTGTAGACCAACCAAAGACTTTTGAGAAGTACTTTTGTCATCAGCATTCTTTAGAGTTGCTGGCACTGGTGGTAGTAAAAAGCAGAGGGCTTTTCTGATCAGTCTGGTTATTGCTTTTAAATTCTCTACAGACATTATATCCTTTTATTGCCCACACCTGACGTGGGCAGCTCACCACCTTGTTCTCAGTACACCAGCGGATCCTAACTTTCTCAGATTGTGTATCAGAATCCTCCGTCAAACAGTGGGACCCAGGACACAGGCCAACTGAAACCCTGGACCAGGAAGGCCTTTGGGACAGCATTAGGCTGCTGGGCTGGGCCATATTCTTATACACTGCACACAGAGCAAGACCCAGCCTGTCCACCACTCATTTCACCAGGGAAATAGTGTCCTTAAACATATCCTGCCTTTGCAGCTCTTACTCTACACACTGTGTGACCTTGGGCCAGTCACAGGAGCTCCCTGGGAGCAGGTTCACCCCAACATCCAGGGTCTGTGTTGAGGCTCAGATGCTGTAGGTGGGAAAGCATTATGTGTGCTTGCGTGTGTCCTAAGTCCCTGCAGTCCTGTCCGACTCTTTGAGACCCCATGGACTGTAGCCCGCCAGGCTCCTCTGTCCATGTGATTCTTCAGGCAATAATACTGGAGTGGGTTGCCATGCCCTCCTCCAGGGGATCTTCCTGACCCAGGGATGGAACCTGAGTCTCCTGCCACTCCTGCTTTGCAGGTAGAGTCTTTACCACTGAGCTTCTGGGGAAGCCCAGGGAAGCATCTTACAAACCATGAAGCTCTGCAGAAGGAAGGGGATCTTGCCCTGGTCCTTCTGCCCACACCTTGATGTTGTAGCACAGGGGTTGCAGACGCGAGGCTCTGGGCGCATCCTGGCAGGTTTGTGACCGTGCGCTGTCCATCCCCCCCAGCTTTCCATGCGGCCAAGTGTGAGAAGCTGCAGCGGGAGAAGGCAGAGCTGGAGCGGCGCTGCGAGGCGGAGGTGCGGAACCTGGGCTGGCAGCAGGAGGCCGAGCTGCGGGACCTGGAGCGGCGGCTGCAGCTGCAGTTCGAGACCGAGGTGGCCCGACTCCAGGAGGAGCACCGCGCGCAGCTGCTGCGGATCGGGTGTCAGCACCAGGAGCAGGTGAGTCCACCTGGCCCGCCCTGCCCTGGGGAGCCACAGGCCGGAGGTGGAGGGGAGCCGGCCGCCTTAGCCCGGAGTCCTGCCACAGGTGAGCTCCCCGGTCCCCACCCTCACGCCTCGGTTCTGTCCCCTGTCCCCTCTCCGTCATCCCCACCAGCCACTCTGGCCTCCTCCCATGTCCTCCCAGGCACACTCCCACCTCTGGGCTTTTCTGCTGGGCTGTGCCCACTGCCTGGTAAGCTTCCCTGGTGGCTCAGTCGATAAAGAGACTGCCTGCAATGCAAGAAGACTTGGATTGGATCCCTGGGTCGGGAAGATTCCCTGGAGGAGGAAATGGCAACCCACTCCAGTATCCTTACCTGGAGAATTCCATGGACAGAGGAGCCTGGCGGGCTATAGTCCTTGGGGTTTCAAAGAGTCGGACATGACTGAACAACTAAACCAACACACCAATGCCTGGAATGCTCTCCCTCTGGACATGCCATGGCTCCCTCTCTCCCTCCCTGGTAGACTTTTCTCACTGAGGCCTTTCCTCACCCAGAGTTACAGCTCCTTCCCCCCACACACACACTCCTGTCCTCCTCCCTGCTTTAGTTTTTCCTGGGCACTTATTACTACCTAATGTGTGATAAACTTGACTTTGTACCCTGTTGATCTTCTGCATAGCCCATGAGGGCAGTGGAAATAACAGACACACGTATATCTAGCACGTGCTGTGGGCTGCACTCTGCTCCTCCCTCTTTTCCTGGACTAACTCATTTAACCCCTATAGTCACCCTACCAGGGAGGGACCATTATTACCCCATTTTACAGGTGAGAAAACTGAGACCCGGAGGTTAAATACCTTGCCGGAATTCATGCTCATGGAAGAGCCAGGGTTGGACCCAGTCTGAACCCAGGGTCCGTGCCCTCAAGCCCTGAACTAGGGTTTTCTGCTGGATTTACTCTCGAGTCTCTGGCTTGGCACTGCCTGCCTGCACAGGGTAGGCCTTCAGTGTGTATTTGCTTGATGAAACAAGGATTCTGCTCATTAACCTTAGCCTGGCAGTCTTCCCAGAGAGGGTCATTCATCCTAGAACAGCTGGGGAAGAATACCCAGGGAGCCAGTCAGTGTGAAAGCGGGTGGGAGCCAGGCATGCCTGTCCCCATAGCCGGCTGCAGGGTCCATTACTGCATTGGCACCAGGGTGAGGTGAGCCCATTCTGCCTCCATGAAACTCATCTGCTTCTCCCTTCTCTCTTCTTCCTAAGTCCCTAAGGCTCTGATGCCCTAGTGCCCACCTTCTAATTGGTGTATTGTTGCCCAGAGTCTGCTTCGCTATCCCTAAGGTCAACTGCACTCATGAAGAGCACTCTTCACATCTCAGGCTAATGCCAAGTGGCCTTTCACAGCCATGAACATTTGGGCTGCATCCCCAGTAGGTATCCCTGACAGCGATGGTCCCCAGAGGCTTGACAATCATAGGGGAGAGATATTAGAGTAATAATAAGTACTGTCGTTGGAAAGAGCAGTCTCCGATTTGACAACACTTTCCTCTATTCAGCATCTCAGCATCTTCTGTTCAGCATCCTCCTCCTTTTAGAAGCTTGTGGAAACCAGACACACCTGCCTTTTTAAGGTAGTGTACTTAGAGGCCAGAAACAGATAGGTTACAGGTAAGGTTACCTGCTAGGCTAAGATTAGAAATGGAACCTGCAGCATCTGCCCTAAGTAGACATTCGCTCAGCTGCTGTCTGTAGTCTTACCTGCTTCTTGACTCCCTGATACGGGTCAGTCCTGGGGCAGAGATCGGCTGTCCTGTGTCCTATATCCTGGGGTAGTCAGGCCCAGTTTTATACGTATACCCATATTCACTGATTTTGGGTCCAAAATTTTGGTTGGTTGAGAAGATGTCAAGAGATGGGAGGAAGGGCAGGAAGGGGTCTCCCAGCAGGAAGAGGAGCCTCTGAACAAAGGCTCACATGGGGGTGTCATGTGTGGGGAAACCACTGAGCCGGGGCCCCTGCTGAATGGAGCCCGTCCACCAGCCGAGGGACCCCAGGCAGAAGCTCAGTAAGCTGGGCACGTGCTGGGGGGTGTGGTCTCACCTACCTCTAAGCTGAGACCATAGGCTTTAAAAGATTTTCATTTTGTTATTGTTTAGTTGCTAAGTTGTGTCTGATTCTTTGCAACCCCATGGACTGTAGCCCGTCAGGCTCCTCTGTCCATGGGATTTCCTAGGCAAGAATACTGGAGTGGGTATTCTCCCTTCTCCAAGGGATTTTCCCAGCCGAGGGATCAAACCCAGGTCTCCTGCATTGGCAGGCAGATTTTTTACTTCTAAACCACCAGGGAACCTAAAGATTTCATACTGGGAGAGATTGGAGGCCCTGACTTTTCCACTTGAGAGTGAGTTACCTGAGCTACTTAGTTATATTTTTAAAGAGCTCTGTCTTATGAGGGCTCTGAGTTCTGTTCTTCTGGATCCTTTATGATAGCTAAAGTGGTTCATTCATTTATTCATTCACCTATGCGAAGAATAGTTGTGAATGCCCTCCATACACAAGGCCTCATGTTACTGCAAAAGATGCCAAGCTTTATAAAATGTGGACCTGCTTGCTCCATAGCCTCTGGTTATAGATCCGGGGAGTCTCTGAAGCACGTGCTCCAGAAAATGTAATACTGGGTGGGAGATACAGCTGCTCTGTTCAGGAACTGAGAGTTTGCTTCCAGCTGGGAAGATGCGGGAAAGCTGTGTGGTGGAGGTTTCATCTGCATGCTTTGCATTTGAGCAGACCTTTCCTCTAGAAACCCCTGGAGGAGGGCATGACCACCCACTCCAGTGTTCTTGCCTGGAGAATCCCATGGACAGAGCCTGGTGGGGCTATAGTTTATGTGGTTGCAAAGAGTCAGACACGGCTGAGTGATTTTCACTCGCTTCCTCTAGAAACCCATTGGTTTGGGGATGAGGCCAGGGATGGATGGTTTAAATCTGTGAATTATTCAGACCCTTGAGTCTGCTTCTGCGGCCGGATGTTGGCTGTTTACCTGGCCTTCAGCTTCTCTGGCAGGGAGCACGTGGCAACAAGGAAGAAGGCGAAATGAGCACCATTTCCAGGTAGAGGAGACGTCCGTGTGCTTGGTCCAGGACGGGACTCGGTGCCTGAGCACAGTGGGATCTGGAAGGAAGGTCTGTGGTTTCGGTGATGTGTGCAGACCCTCCACAAGCAGGTCTTCCCCTTGGGGTGGTCAAATTCGGCAATGCCCACACCTCCTGCCGCCTCTGTCCTTCTCGAGCCTTGAAACTTGAGTTCACTGACCCAGCCTCTCCCTGGTGCCCTAGTGTCCCAACCGTGCTGGGAGGCTGCTTCTGTTCCGACCTAGGAGGTTTTTTTTTAACTTACTTATTTTGCTTTTGTCGGCGTTGGGTCTTCGTTGCTTTGTGCAGGCCTTCTCTAATTGCCAAGCATGGGGGCTAGTCTCCGCTGCAGCGTGCAGGCGTCTCACTGAGGCGGCTTCTCTCGCGGCAGAGCCCGGGCTCCAGGGCGTGGGCTCAGTAGTTGTGGCTCACGGGCTTTGTTGCTCCACGGCACGTGGGATCACCCTGGATCAGGGATGGAACCCGTGTCCCCTGCATCGGCAGGCAGATTCTTACCCCTGGACCACCAGGGGAGCCCCGGACACTGGATTTCCTGAAACTTTACTCCAGTCCTCCCTTGCTAAGGCAGGCTGACCTCTGATGTCAACACAGGACCCCCCCAGGAAAATCCAGCTGTCCATTCACCGCAAGAGGCAGAGGCCATGTCTCTGGCCACACGTGGGAATCCCATGGGGGAGCTGCTGATGAAACACCCCTTCTGTCCGCACCTGGGAATTGGAGTCGCCAAGTAGGGGTCCCTGGGGCCCAGAGCTGTAGGTGTCTGGTGTCAGGGGACGAACTGGGCCTCATTCTTTGCCCTGCAGCCTAGTTAGGGCACAAGCAGGGGCATGGCTTGGCCTATGCCTTTAAAGATACAGCGTGACTCTTATTTTAAAAGTCTGATTATAGAGGTGTTTCATCAAATTGGTGCTCATTCTGGAGCTCATCGTGCATTAACAGAAGCGAAGATTGCCCGAGCTTCCCCATCTCAAAGCACACGAGGCAGAGTTTTCACTGTAAACACAGATGCTTTTCATTTTTGCTCCAAACGTACTCATGCACCAAGCCTGGTATTTAGTGATCTGACTTGTGACCTTTGACCCCTGCCTCCAAGACCTCTTGGTCTGGCCCTGAAGCCCCTCGCTCAGGGCCCCCTGATGTTCTGGATTCTGCATTTTGAGCAGAGATGCCTTTTGAGAGGAGCCTAAGTGTTCATCCTCTGGGTTTACGTTTGCTTTGTCTCATATCCAGGATACACTTTCTGCCATTTCCTAAAGAAATGATCCTTTTAGACTCACTGGCGGCCACAGCATCCTCACGCTTCATCACATGTACAGAGGCCGCTTTGGCGGTCGTCTTGCGTCCTGACTCTGATTCGTCCCACACAGCAGGCACGCAGTCACCATCAGCAGAAACCACACTTTCTAATCAAAGAGAATGAGGTCCCAAGGGACCCTCCATCTTCCAGTGTGAGAGCCCCACCCGTCATAGCACGGGGCCTCCGGATGCTTAGACATGGCCGAACAGGAAAGATGGGGGCCTCTGTGGACACCTGCCCACCCAGCGGGTGGCAAAGGCACCACCAGGCAGGGGATACAGTCAGCCAGGGAGCTCGGGCAGGGCTGGCCGTCAGCTCCAAGTTGGTACCAGAGATGCTATAGCAGGAAGGCGGAGTCAGAGGGATGGTGAGTTGCCTTGGTATCTGGAAAGCGTTGTTTAGAGGGCCCTGGAGAGAAAAGACAGGGGCGGCCCCCTCTGTCTCATCAGATAGGAATACGTGTTATGGGTGGGGGGCAAATGGGAGTTTAATCTGGTTTTCTTTAATGAGAATATGTAAAGCCATGCTTCTTCATTCTAAATGGAAGTCTTCTCTAAGTGAATTGGCGAAGCCTCCCCTAATTGCATTTTGCAAGTGGCTGGATGAAGTAAGCCCACAGCTCTGTTTTTGACTGTCTAAGAGAAGAGGGTGGCTTCCCAGGCCTTTGCTTTGATAGGACTCAGCTAAACAGCAAGCAGCTGCGGAGACAGCCTGGTGCAGGGAGCAGCTTCTCTGTATGACTGGGACTACTTGCTGGGCATGGGGACAGATCTCTCTGTGGCAGCTCAGAACTCTGTGCTCCGGGAGGAGGAAGGAGGCTGGTCCAGCAGTGGGTATTTATTTTGGGGGTGGGTGGCTGGGAAGAGAATTCCTCAGGGTTCTAAAAGGAAAAAAATGAAGCTTCACCCAGCATAAGTTTGCTGTGGCACGTAATGATTCAGCACCTCTGTCTCTTTCTTGGTGTTCCCAGGTGACTCAGCAGTAAAGAATCTGCGTGCCAATGCAGGAGACACAGATTTGAGCCCTGGGTTGGGAAGATGCCCTGGAGGAGGAAATGGCAATCCACTGCAGTATTCTTACCTGGAAAATTCCAAGGACAGAGGGGCCTGGCGGGGCTGCAGTCCATGGACTCACAAACGAGTCGGACACGACTAAGCTACTAACATGATGCAAAAAAAAAAAAAACGGACCTTGTGTGTTCCTTGGGTCCACTTATCTGACCCTTTTCCAATGCCTGCCAACCTGGAGGTCTTCTCAGGCTGAGCACTCAGACAGGCTGCTGCTCCATGTTCTGGAAAGAAGCCAGGAGCCATGGAGGAGAAGCTATGGGGATTGAAACTGGGGCCAGAAAGAGGAAGGCCAAGAGTGCACGGCCCCTTCCTCATAGAGGAAATGGCCTTGAAAAACCATCCACAGGTCTAGAAACCCAAATCACACAAGAGGAAGGACCACGGTGCCCTAATTTTGGCTCACTGGCTCTCACTGTTAGTCTCTCAGTCATGTCCAATTATTTGCGACCCCATGGGCTGTAGCCCACCATGCTCCTCTGTCCATGAAATTCTCCAGGCAAAAATACTGAAGTGGGTTTTGCTGTGCCCTTCTCCAGGGGATCATCCTGACCCAGGGATCGAACCTGGGTATCCTACATTGCAGGCAGATTCTTTACCATCTGAGCCACCAGGGAAGCCCCGGCTCTCACTGGTTTCCTTCAGAACATTCTGGGCTCTCCTCTTGTTGCATATGGAGAAATTAGGGAATCAGTATTGCCTTCCTAGAAGCCCCTCTGAGAGGCTGTAATAGATAGATCATGCCCTTACATCATCCTTAATATACTGGGTATGGCATTTCATCACCACTGAATCAGAGACCTGCCTCCAGCAAGCCAGAAGGGCATGCGTTTACCCACCACCCTCGCCAGTCAGGGCAGACCCACCACCAGGACACAAGGTATTCTTCTGGAACCTAGGCCTGGCATCCATCTCTCTTTTCTGGAGCCACCCACAGCAATTTGGGTCAGAACCCAATAAATTAAAATCATTCCAAGCACCAGTGAAAGATTTTTCTTTATACTGAGCTGAGTAAGACACCTCCTAACAATGTGTGGGCACTTGTTTTTTATGGACAGCGTGCTCTGGGCTTATGGGACATCATCAGTGGAGCATAAAGGAAAGCTAGTTCCTTTTTTTTTAAGCCAGTGATTTATTTTTCCAAGAGACTGAAAGACTTTGGACAACAAATCCATTAAAAACCTTCATATAAACAGGATTTGGACAATTAAATACTGTGGCGATCAGCCTTTCTGCTGAGTGGATTCATAGCTCTGAGCCTCAAGTAAAATATTATTTAATCAAGAGTGACCAGTAAATAAAAGTGAATCATCGCATACCAAGTCCATTTTCATGTCATAATGCAGATTTCCTATCACTTGTCAGATTCACTGTTGGTTTTGCCAGTCTGTTTTAGTGGATGAAGGTCTCAATTACCATAGGAGAGAGAAGCCGGGCAAACCTCCCCAAGCAATGACAAGTCCAGAATGGGAACCAGTCCTGTTTTAAAATACGATAGTCCTTTGCATTCCCTTTACAAGTGGGCTTCCTTTCTTGTGAAAAGCTCTTCCTCCTAACAAATCAAAGATCAGCCTGTGAATGACCCCCTGAGAAATGAAACCCTCTGAGAAGTGGCTGGACAGTGCTCTGAACTGCCCCCCACAACAGCTCCGGGGTCTGGGCACATATCCTTCCAATGCCAGGTTCTGACACATGAGTATACCACAAAATGAACGTAGTGGTTTGTAACTAGCATTTTGAAAAATATAAAGTTACAAAGGATGAAAATTTTAAAGCCAGGTTATTGCAGGTAAGAAAGGAAAGTGCCGATCCATGAAATTTAGTTTCACACATGCACCCATGTACGTGTGTGTGTGTGTGTGTGTGTGTAACAATGTAAAATGGTGCTTTTACAACGGGTCACCGACGGAGAACTTGGAAAAACATTGTTCTGGTTTGCTGTCATAGGGAGAGGTCACCTTATGCAATGATTCCTGTAAGTCATACACTTGAAGTTAAAATAATACCCCAACAACAAATGGAGAAGGAAATGGCAACCCACTCCAATATTCTTGCCTGGAGAATCCCATGGACAGAGGAGCCTGGCAGGCTATAGTCCACGGGGTTGCAAGAGTCAGACACGACCGAGGGGCTAAAGCACCACCACCAACAAAAATAACAAAAACAGTAAAGGTGGTAGGTGCGTGGTGGACGGGCGGTGGCGGTGGCGGTGGCTGCGGAGGTCGGGAGGGGAAAACAAAGCATCCTGGGCTGGCTGCGTTCCCAGGATTAAGTTCCTGGAGATGCATCTTCAGCCAGAGAAAGAGCAGCTTCTCGGGGGCAGCTCCCACAGCCTGGGCAGGGGAGGTCCACTCCGCCATCGGCGGGGAGCACGTTCATGGCTGAGGAGCAGGGGTGGTGAGCACACATCTACCCGCTTGCCTGGGGCTGGTGAGCAGGCTGTTGGGCGCTGGTTGCTGGTCTTGCAGGGGAGGCAGTGGCCGGGCATTTGAGAGCCTCATCCATGGAGTCAGGCAGCCTCAGGCTCTGCCACTTACTAGCCCTTGGGCAAAACGCTTCAGACCTCTCGAAGCCTCAGTTTCCTCATCTGGAAAATGGAGATGAAAATATTGACTTTATTGCTGTGAGGGTTGAGTGGAGGATCAGGCAGCTGGATACGTGTTGGTTCCCTCCAGCTACCTTGCCTGCTGTAGCTCCCACCTGCCGCTGGGGGGCAGGACGGACCGTCTGGTCGGGGAGGACCCTCTTCTCTTCCTTATTACCTGGTGGAGGGCTTGGTGGAAGGGGCAGGAATGGAGGCGGGGGTGAGAAAATGGTCCTGAGGAGGCCCAGGGCAGTGAGGAGGTGGCTTAGGCGGCCCCCCACCTCCAGCCGGGAGCTGCTTCCTCCTGCGTGAACAGCAGACCTGCCGCAGTGACCTCCCCGTAACATTCCCCCACCCACCCACCCCCGGCTCCAGGGTTCCCACGTCACCACCAGACCCTGTCTTCTGCCTCAGTGAAGTCTGGAGAGGGCAGCTATCACCTCAGCAGAGTGTCCCTCCCTAGACGTCCGGGCCACGGACCCTTCCCCTCATTCAAGTCCCCCTCTGTCCTCCAGGCAGTGGGGCGTCGCAGCCTCGGGCCCCAGCTCTCCAAGTAACCAGAGCTGTGATCTCCTGCAGGTGGAGGACATCACCGCCAGCCATGAGGCTGCGCTCCTAGAGATGGAGAACAGCCACACGCTCACCCTCGCGATCCTGCAAGATGACCACGAGCACAAGGCCCAAGGTAGCTGACCTTGGGGGGGTGTGTGTGTGTGTGGTCAGCGGGGCCGGGTGTGTGCACCCACTTCTCCCGCTGCAGACACAAGGGGCCTCCCTTCACCTCCCCCTCCTCTATCCTTTCTCCCTTGCTCTTCGTCCTAGTATGTCCTTTGTGTTGCTTCTTGTGTTAAGAAAACACCAAAATCCAGGGCCTGAGTAACTTCTTTCCTCTGAAGCTGATCCTCTCAACCCTGAAGTCTAGACTCCCCAAGGAGCCATGGTCCTACCCCATGGTGTGGGGCAGCTGGTCTGGGGTACAGCCTCAACTTGTTAAAGCTCAGGTGAGTGAGTAAGTGAAGTTGCTCAGTCGTGTCCGATTCTGCGACCCCATGGACTGTAGCCCACCAGGCCCCTCCCTCCATGGGATTCTCCAGGCAAGAGTACTGGAGTGGGTTGCCATTTCCTTCTCCAGGGGATCATCCCGACCCAGGGATCAAACCCGGGTCTCCCATGCCAACAGGGAAACCCGAAGGTGATTCCAATGGGCGGCCAAGCTTGAGAACCACCATTTTCAAGTAGGTGTAGAAATCCTGGGCTTTGTCTTGTGTGGTGGCCTTGCAATGGTCAGGACCACTCCAGCCTCTGATGAGGCCTGGCTGACTACACTGGGCACTCAGACGACATTCACCATGGGCAGAAGTGGACTCTCGGGATCTTGCTTTTTTACGTTTTTTTTGTAACTTTGAATTGTCTTTGGGTACCTAGGATTTTATTGGGTTGGCCAGAAAGTTCCTTTGGGTATTTCCTTACAACGTCACAGAAAAACCCAAACCAGCTTTTTTGGCCAACCCAATAATTCGGTCATTAACAACAGTAACAGTGTTTAGTAAGTAGAGCTGAGATTTTTGACTCTGTGAAAGAAGCTTTTTACACATTCACATGCGTATACATTCAGTTCAGTTCATTTCAGTTCAGTTGCTCAGTCGTGTCCGACTCTTTGCGACCCCATGAATTGCAGCACGCCAGGCCTCCCTGTCCATCACCAACTCCCGGAGTTCACTCAAACTCACGTCCATCGAGTTGGTGATGCCATCTCATCCTCTGTCGTCCCCTTTTCCTCCTGCCCCTCAATCCCTCCCAGCATCAGAGTTTTTTCCAATGAATCACCTCTTCACGTGAGGTGGCCAAAGTACTGGAGTTTCAGCTTTAGCATCATTCCTTCCAAAGAACACCCAGGGCTGACCTCCTTTAGAATGGACTGGTTGGATCTCCTTGCAGTCCAAGGGACTCTCAAGAATCTTCTCCAACACCACAGTTCAAAATCATCAATTCCTCGGTGCTCAGCTTTCTTCACAGTCCAACTCTCACATCCATACATGACCACTGGAAAAACCATAGCCTTGACTAGACGGACCTTTGTTGGCAAAGTAATGTCTCTGCTTTTTAATATACTATCTAGGTTGGTCATAACTTTCCTTCCAAGGAGTAAGCGTCTTTTAATTTCATGGCTGCAGTCACCATCTGTAGTGATTTTGGAGCCCAAAAAAATAAAGTTTAACGCTGTTTCCACTGTTTCCCCATCTATTTCCCATGAAGTGATGGGACCAGATGCCATGATCTTCGTTTTCTGAATGTTGAGCTTTAAGCCAACTTTTTCAGTCTCCTCTTTCACTTTCATCAAGAGGCTTTTTAGTTCCTTTTCACTTTCTGCCATAAGGGTGGTATCATCTGCATATCTAAGGTTATTGATATTTCTCCCGGCAATCTTGATTCCAGCTTGTGTTTCTTCCAGCCCAGCCTTTCTCATGATGTACTCTGCATAGAAGTTAAATAAGCAGGGTGACAATATACAGCCTTGAAGTACTCCTTTTCCTATTTGGAACCAGTCGGTTGTTCCATGTCCAGTTCTCACTGTTGCTTCCTGACCTGCATACAAATTTCTCAAGAGGCAGGTCAGGTGGTCTGGTTATCCCCTCTCTTTCAGAATTTTCCACAGTTTATTGTGATCCACACAGTCAAAGGCTTTGGCATAGTCAATAAAGCAGAAATAGATGTTTTTCTGGAACTCTCTTGCTTTTTCAATGATCCAGTGGATGTTGGCAATTTAATCTCTGGTTCCTCTGGCTTTTCTAAAACCAGCTTGAACATTTGGAAGTTCACGGTTCACGTATTGCTGAAGCCTGGCTTGGAGAATTTTGAGCATAACTTTACTAGCGTGTGAGATGAGTGCAGTTGTGCAGTAGTTTGAGCATTCTTTGGCATTGCCTTTGGAATTGGAATGAAAACATTACTATCTGTAGTAATGCATTTTTTAATATAAATTTATTTATTTTAATTGGAGGCTAATTACTTTACAATATTGTATTGGTTTTGCCATACATCAACATGAATCTGCCACAGGGGGACACGTGTTCCCAATCCTGAACCCCCCTCCCACCTCTCTCCCCATACCATCCCTCTGGGTCATTCCAGTGCACCAGCCCCGAGCTTCCTGTATCCTGCATCGAACCTGGACTGGTGATTTGTCTTATTTATGATATTATACATTTTCAATGCCATTCTCCCAAATCATCCCACCCTTGCCCTCTCCCACAGAGTCCAAAAGACTCTTCTGTACATCTGTGTCTCTTTTGCTGTCTTGCATACAGGGTTATCATTACCATCTTTCTAAATTCCATATATATGCATTAGTATACTGTATTGGTGTTTTTCTTTCTGGCTTACTTCACTCTGTATAATAGGCTCCAGTTTCATCCACCTCATTAGAACTGATTCAAATGTATTCTTTTTAATGGCTGAGTAATACTCCATTGTGTATATGTACCACAGCTTTCTTATCTATTCATCTGCTGATGGACATCTAGGTTGCTTCCATGTCCTGGCTATTATAAACAGTGCTGTGATGAACATTGGGGTACATGTGTCTCTTTCCCTTCTGGTTTCCTCAGTGTGTATGCCCAGCAGTGGGATTGCTGGGTGATAAGGCAGTTCTATTTCCAGTTTTTTAAGGAATCTCCACACTGTTCTCCATAGTGGCTGTACTAGTTTGCATTCCCACCAACAGTGTAAGAGGGTTCCCTTTTCTCCACACCCTCTCCAGCATTTATTGCTTGTAGACTTTTGGATCGTAGCCATTCTGACTGGCGTGAAATGGTACCTCATTGTGGTTTTGATTTGCATTTCTCTGATGAGTGATGTTGAGCATCTTTTCATGCGTTTGTTAGCCATCTGTATGTCTTCTTTGGAGAAATGTCTGTTTAGTTCTTTGGCCCATTTTTTGATTGGGTCATTTATTTTTCTGGAATTGAGCTGCAGGAGTTTCTTGTTTATTTTTGAGATTAATTTTTTGTCCGTTTCTTCATTTGCTTTTATTTTCTCCCATTCTGAAGGCTGTCTTTTCACCTTGCTTATAGTTTCCTTTGTTGTGCAGAAGCTTTTAATTTTAATTAGGTCCCATTTGTTTATTTTTGCTTTTATTTCCAGTATTCTGGGAGGTGGGTCATAGAGGATCCTGCTGTGATTTATGTCGGAGAGTGTTTTGTCTATGTTCTCCTCTAGGAGTTTTATAGTTTCTGGTCTTTTGTTTAGATCTTTAATCCATTTTGAGTTTATTTTTGTCTATGGTGTTAGAAAGTGTTTTACATTACTACAGATAGTAAGCATATACATTACTATCTGTAATTTTTTTTTTCAATTTTCCCTCTCCTTTTTTTCTCTCTCCAGTCAGCTGGTTGCTAAATTAGATGGAAAATAATTAATGTAAGAATAGATTAATACATTTTTTAATGCCAGAATTTTTTAATGTGTAATTTTTGTAGTTGCAAAGGCCTCTGTTAGCAATATAAAACCAAAATATAGTAATAAAAAGGCTGATACATTCAACTAAATAAAAATTGTTATAAAAATATAAACAACTTCAAAAGGCAAACTACAATTAGAAAATATTTTCTGCATCTATACAGCAAAGGACAAATTCTCTTAATATATCAGTTCAGTTGCTCAGTCATGTCCAACTCTGCGACCGCATGGACTGTAGCACGCCAGGCCTCCCTGTCCATCACCAGCTCCCGGAGTTCACTCAAACTCATGTCCATTGAGTCAGTGATGCCATCCAGCCATCTCATCCTCTGTCGTCCCCTTCTCCTCCCTCATTCAATCTTTCCCAGCATCAGGGTCTTTTCGAATGAGTCAGTTCTTCACATCAGGTGGGCAAATGGGAGCGGGAGTCAGGATGGGGAACACATGTACACCCTTAGCTGATTCATGTCAATGTATGGCAAAACACACTACAATATTGTAAAGTAATTAGCCTCCAATTAAAATTAATTAATTAATTAAAAAAAAATTAAAGATGCTTGCTTCTTGGAAGAAAAGTTATGACCAACCTAAACAGCATATTAAAAAGCAGAGACATTACTTTGCCAACAAAGGTCCGTCTAGGCAAGGTTATGGTTTTTCCTGTGGTCATGTATGGATGTGAGAGTTGGACTGTAAAGAAAGCTGAGCACTGAAGAATTGATGCTTTTGAACTGTGGTGTTGGAGAAGACTCTTGAGAGTCCCTTGGACTGCAAGGAGATCCAACTAGTCCATCCTAAAGGAAATCAGTCCTCAATATTCATTGGAAGGACTGATGGTGAAGCTTAATACGTTTTAAGAACCAGAGTATCAGAGTTTTAAAATCATTTTTAAAGTGTTCTTTGTCAATAATGAGCCACACTGTGTTAGCAGTCAGTGTTCATGTGGTTGCCTCCTCAAGCTCTAGCCCCACCACCTCTGGGAACTCTTGATGCATTGAAGAGTCCAAGCTGGAGGCAAGGAGAGGGCAGGAGAGGAATTTCCTGAGAACCAATTTAATGTATTACCTGTGTCCTGAGAGCACATCTTATGCTTAGAGTACCAGTTCCCATCCTTGGATGAACACTGGAACCACCTGTTTTTTTTTTTGTTTGTTTGTTTTTTTTAAGTACTGTTGTGTAGATCCCATTACAGACATTCCAGTTCGATTGCTCTGGGGATGAGGCCCAGACATCAGGGTTTTTTTAAAAGCTGCCCAGGTGATTCTAATATGTAGAAAAATCTGAGAATCACTTAGAGCATCGTGTTAAGTATGGGACGGAGTGCCATGACCTCGGAATAATGTACATCGTGGGTACATAGATAGTTGCCATGGTTATGCTGTCTCCAGGATAGATGCTGACTTTAATTTGCTGGTGAGGTACTGGGATCTCCTGAAAATGGCCTAAAGCCCATCACCGTGCTGTAGGAAAATGGTCCCAGAAGAGGGGACAGGAATGGAAATGTTACATTGAGCGTTGCCTTTTGTTTGTGGATTTCATGTAAACAGACCTGGTAGATTTTTCTGATTAATGAAGTCTCACCTAGACACCACATCCAGGGACTTTGAATTATATATAATGTGCAGACAGTGCAGGCATATGTAACGGTAACGAAAATATTCATTATTATGGTTGATGCACTCAGTGGCTATTAACAGTAATCATTTAGACAGAGGCACATAGACCAGAAGGCCACATGGTTTTATGGCAATGAACTAATCATAAATTTTTTTTTTCCCTCCAAATGTAAACTTCAGCTGTAACAACTGGATTTCTTAGAGAGCTTCACGATCATTAGTTAAAAGACCTAGGTCAACGGGAACCACAGAATTTTTCCTAATTGCAGCTCATGCCAGCCAGGAAGATTATTATTAGTCTCCAGTACTCTCCTGTGCTAAAGCATATGATACAGGCTGATTAATGAGACCTTTCTTCCCTCCAGTTATAACTGGAAAACAAATTGCTTCTGTAGCTAGAATGAGACGGGCTTCATCCAGCTAATAAGACCATTCCCATCTGGAGAAAAATAGAATCCATTTGCTTAATAATTCTCACATAACATCTCTTCTGCCTAACTTGCAAATTACTACTGGAATGTCACTTTTCACAGAATAAAATTGTTCCAAACACTCCAAGAGGATTCCATCCAGTGAGTCCTTCATTCTGCCTGAATGTCTCAACGTTGACTCTCTGCTCAAGCAAACCCTAGCAATCTGTGGTTTCCAGAGTGTGGTCCAGAAGCCACCAAGGGGACCTTGCAAGCACCGCACTGGTCCCATTCACCTGTCCATTCTGCAGCAAGCCACACGCTGCTGTCCTTGGAAGACTCCCTCCTTCAACCTGAAAAGTGATCCTGGGAGGGAAGAAAGTGGAGATTTAACGTTAATCACTCAGTGGTTTTACCATCGGGAAGAGTTGGAAAATCAATGAGTGTTGTGAATGGAGAAGCTGATTCGGCTAGGGTGGTGGTCGAGCTGCATGTAAAGGGAGTGTGTGTGTAGGCGGCTCTGCTTGCTTCCCTCCTTCCTTTCTTTCCTCTTCCTCTCACTCTTTCTTCTTTTTCCCTCCTATCCTCTCTCCCTCTCTCCTAAACAACATCACATGCAATTTCAAACTAACGGAGAGATCTCTTTTGGCTTAAGTCTGCTATATGCTGGTGTCCGCTAGTCACTTCTGTCACCAGTCTTCCTCTGGCAAAAGAATCTTGTTTGACCCCTTTTCCAGAGAAAGATCAGCTTAACAATTTGATGTCTCCTCTGCAGAACTGATATCGACCCACGAGCTCGAAAAGAAAGAATTGGAAGAAAACTTTGAAAAGCTGCGGCTGTCATTACAGGTTAGTATTTCCTAACTCTGACTTTCAGGCAATGGCAGCAGACATCTCTTCCTGACAGTTCTTCCTGTCTGCAGGCATTTATGTGGCACCTGCTGTGTACTGGATCCTGCACTAAGCAGTGGAATATGAGGGATAAATAAGACCTAACTCCCTGCCCTTAAGGAGTTTTCTGTCTGCTCAGAGCTCATCCTTGCACAGAATGGATAATACCATTGGTGCCACGGACTGCTCCCCATGTGCTATGGTCAGAGCCATGTTTAGGGGAGGGGGAGGATTGGGGGCAGAGTATTCTAGGCAGGAGGAATGGGGTAAGAAGATTCATTCAGGGTAGAAGACATAGCAGATGCTCTGGGCATTGTTAAAGCAACTTCAATACCCTGGAGACAAAAGCTTCTTGCTTTGGGGCATCCCACTTCCAACCTACACAAAGCATGGGTCTCAGGTGCCGGGGCTGCTACCTGGCTTCCTCCTGGCCTTGAGGGGAGACTGACAGACCTCTCAGATCACTTGCCTGCCTCTCCCTCCAGCCTGCCAGAGATGCCCACCCCCACCCCCAACCCCCTGGCCAACTTCTTCTGTGAAAAGCTGTTGACTGTCCCCAGGCCTAGGGAAGGGCTGTCGGAGAAGCCAGGGGGAGGTTGGTGGCCCTGCCTCCGTTGGCAGCTGTGGGTGTCCCAGTCCTAGAAAGATTACCTTTGAAATATTAGGGACACTCACATTTGGAGGTTTGGAAGGCGAAGACCATAACTCAAACAGAAAGGCGGGAATTTTGCTTTTTGGATGGCTCACTTTCCCCAGGCAGTGTTTCTTACACAGTGTCTGCCCTGCCAAGCAGAAAATCTAGGATTATGGAGTGTCACACTATTGAGTGGACTTTGCAAAAAATTTTAAATGCAGCTGCTTGCTGCATGCCCACCCCCGATCCATCGATCCATCAGTGGGCCTGCATATGCCCCCATACCCCTCATGTGGCTTATCCTTGGCAGGTTTACCCCAAACTGCCTTCTTTGTGTCCCCTACGTTCCACACTGTGCTAAGTCATTTCAGTTGTGTCTGACTCTTTGTGACCCCATGAACTGTAGCCTGCCAGACTCCTCTATCCACGGGATTCTCCAGGCAAGAATACTGGAGTGGGTTGCCTTGTGCCCCTCCAGGGGATCTAACCCGCGTCTCTTACATCTCCTGCATTAGCAGGTGGGTTCTTTACCACTAGCGCCACTTGGGAAGCCATTCCACACCACCCAGATACATTACCCTAGGGAACACAAACCAGGAATGTAACAGCAGTACTGTAATGTATCAAAACCCCACAATAGTCCAAAAGCAAAAGACAGAGTTTTGTTTCATCAGTGAGTCTTCACTTTGCCACGTCACACAGTCATGAACCGTGCACATTTTAGTGGTGACTCACCGGCAGAACCCATTTGAGCTGGAGACTTGCAGGTACCAGGTGGGTGCAGCTGCTTAAACCAATTTTCTTGGGCTAATGGCTACTAGAGAAACAGGTTTGAGTTAAAAGATTTGAGTTTGGGGCTTAAATCCCACTGTATCTCCTCTTAATAGATTTTAAATCATGGACAGTTACATAAGCTGTAAACATTAGTTTACTCATCTGTAAAATGGGGATAATACCAGTTCCTTCCTCAAGATATGAGCAGCTTAAGGGAAATAAATATGTGTCAACGAAGAAAACTAATCAATAGTCAATCTAAGAAAGAAATGGATAATTTTATTCAAGCCAACCTGAGGATGAGAACCCAGGAGACAATCTTCATGTGGAATACAGTCATATACAATGGAATACTATTCAGCCCTGAAAAGGAATGAATTTTGCCATTTGCAGCAACATGGATGAACTTGAAGGGTGTTATGCTAAAAGTGAAATAAGTCAGGCAGAGGAGGACAAATACTGTATGATATCACTTAGATGTGGAATCTAAAAAATACAACAAATTAGTGAATATCACCAAAAAAAAAGAAACAGAGTCTTAGGTATAAAGAACAAGTTAGTGGTTAGCAGTGGTGGGGAGGGGCCACATGGAGGCAGGGAGACAGAGTATAAGACAGTCTCAAGGATGTATTGTACAACATGGGGAGGATAGCCAATATTTTTTAAAAATTGTAAAATGGAAAGTAATCTTTCAAAATTGTATCTAAATTTTTTTTTAATTTAAACAAAGACAAAAATCCCTGAGATTGTCCCACCTGTTATAGGTCAATGCACAGTTGTATAAATTTTTGAAATAAAAGATCTAGCATCAAAGTCGGAGAAGGCAATGGCACCCCACTCCAGTACTCTTGCCTGGAAAATCCCATGGACGGAGGAGCCTGGTAGGCTGCAGTCCATGGGGTCGCTAAGAGTCAGACACGACTGAGAGACTTCACTTTCACTTTTCACTTTCATGCATTGGAGAAGGAAATGGCAACCCACTCCAGTGTTCTTGCCTGGAGAATCCCAGGGACGGCGGAGCCTGGTGGCCGTCTCTGGGGTCGCACAGAGTCGGACACGACTGAAGTGACTTAGCATAGCATAGCATAGCATCAAAGTAACACATTGTCAGTGCACATGGTCCAACAGGGTGAGCAGCAGGTCACTATGACACCTTAAAGGATTGAGAAAGGAATCTTATCTCCTAAGGAGTTACCTTGCTGGCACCTGGAAAATGTACTTTTTTTTTTTTTGGTCTGGTGAGCAGGCATCCCTGTGTCTTCCAAGGGGATCCAATTAATGCATAATGCAGGTACCCAATGCACACTGAAGAGGGGTAGTGGCCCAGATGGGCAGAGATGGTATTTTATGTTTAAAATTTTTCTGGTCATGCCTTAAAAATAAATACATTTCATCACGTGTAAGGTGTATAGAGCACTAGGCAACAGCTACTTCTTTATAATAGTTCCAGGCAATGTCACGTATATCATCATCATTATGGTACCATAGTAATGACATAGGAGGCAGAATCCTTCAGGACCTGTTGTCACCGTGTTTAGTGGGGTTGGCGGGGGCGGGGGTGGGGGTGGGGTGTGCTCGGGGCTCAGGCAGAGCAAGGAGTCAGGGTCAGTTTGACAGCTTCTGGCTTGAACTTTACAAATACAGAGAGTTCTTCTTTGAGATGGATTAATTGTCCTTCTTGAAGTCTGGGCCGGGGGTTGCGGCTAGAGGCCAGACTAGACACCTCTCTGCTGATGGTTTGCCTCTGTGAGGTTGGTTATTGAATTACTAAATGCCCCCCTTGCTGCAGGCTTCTTGTTGGGGCAGAAGCGAGACGGCATTCCCGTCTCAGAGTCAGGTCTCCTGCTTTGGGCACCCCCCGCCCCCCACACTTTCTGTGCGGCAGCAACATTCACCTGTCAGTGTCTTGTGGTCCGTTCTGGACAAGGCACCAAGGTGGGGAGACAGTGGGCACTTGGGGGCCTCTCCCCCTGGCATGTGATGCCCTTTTTGTGGGACCCAGTGGGGCCCCCCTGACCTCACTGCCCCGTGAGGAGCAACCCGGGCAGGGGGTGCCTCCCAGGGGCTGTGTCTGTGAGGATCGAGCTAGATGTCTCATGCGTTACCTGCAGGACCAAGTGGACACGCTGACCTTCCAGAGCCAGTCTTTGCGGGACCGAGCCCGGCGCTTCGAGGAGGCTCTGAGGAAAAACACGGAGGAGCAGCTGGAGGTACCATGAGCTCTCAGCCTCCTAGCACCCTGCAAGCCTGGTGCTCCCCCAGCATCACCCCAAAGACAGAGCCCCTGTGCTGATCTGACTCCAGAGCGACAGTGGTCGGGGCCTGCCAGGATTTTAAACATACATCCATAGGCACCTGTCCTGAGTCAGGACAGCTGTGGGTTCTCCATCTGAGTGTTATTCTTGCTGCATTTCACAGGGCTCCCCAGCCACTGTCTATGAGCCCCTGGGACAAGCTGGACCTGGAAATGCCTCTGCCTCACCCTTACCCCCACCCCAACCTCTCATTCCTTCCCAACCCCAACTCCACAGGGAGGCATTGCTGAAGGTTGAAGGTTTCTTTTTCCAGAAACCCTGGCAAAATTCCTTCCCTCTATGTAGGGTTGCCAGGTGAAATCCATGACACCCAGTGAAATGTGAGATAAATGAGCTTTTTAAATACGTCTCCTACAGTACAAAAAAGTTGTTTATGTTACATTCAGACTTAATTGAACATCCTGTCATTTTATTTGTCACATCTGGCAGACTTACTCCAACAGTTCTTTTTCCACAATGCCTTTTTAAACTACTTTGCTCATTTCCTACGCAGGGTGTGGAGCGGGCGGGGCTGACCATGGGCACAGGTAGGGACCTGTACCAATCTTTGCCTGTGTGTTGAACCAAGTAGCCTGGGCGAATGTTAAAGGCCAATGTTGAATTTAGTGTTTTTGCCCACTAAGTTCCCTTGGGGGGCTGGGCTGGTAATATCCAGCCACCCCAGTATCTGACATTTCAGGGACTGATGGCCTCCCCTCTTCTGCTCCCCATGAAGCTGGATTTTTAGTCTCACTCCCAGTGGAAACTCCTGGGCATCTTTATCAGGGAGGACTGTGAGCATTCTCGCCCACCTGCCCCTTTGCTCTTGTTAAGCTTGTTAACAGAGACTAGATTTCACTGAGTTCACAACACTGGTGAATGCTGGGCTTTGCCGGGGTGCCTGGGAAACAGCTCCTTACTCTCTGCCCCTGCAGATTGCCTTGGCTCCTTATCAGCACTTGGAAGAAGACATGAAGAGTCTGAAACAGGTGTTGGAGATGAAGAATCAACAGATACATCAGCAGGAAAAGAAGATTCTTGAGCTGGAAAAGCTGGTGAGTTGCCTGTAACCCTGGGAGGCCCCCATAACTGGCATGATATTCCCGCTGCCCTTGTGGGTGAAAGGATTAACAGTGTTTGAGGGAACACCCGGCCCTTACCTGTCCATTGCTTGCACCTGAGCAGAAAAGATCACAGATGAGGCTCCAGGCCTTGTTTTGGGAGCCAGGAGTTCAGGAATCTCAGACGTGGCCTCGTTTGTACAAGTCTAGAGCGCATCTGAGTCCCTGTCTGCATCGCCATCCATCACTGTGAACTGCTAACTTCTCCCCTCCCAGGGGAGGACGTGCAGTGAGCCTGCATCCGGGGGGCATCGCTGATGGGCACCAGGCACTGTGCAGACACTTTGTGTCTGTTCAGTAATTCCGACAGCAATCCATTGAGTGGGATTCCATTGTCAAGAGTCTCCTTTTACAGATGCAGAGATGGAGGCTTAGGAAAAGGTCTTGTCTCATCCAGAGCCAGTTAGTGGCCCAGCCCAGGCAGGAACCATGAGCCAGAGCTCCAGGCCTCGGCTTCCACCGGGTTCTGGTTCCCAGAGAACTAGCAAAGGGCGTGCCTTTCGGGGAATAGAGTGCTCAGAGTTCACTGCCAGACCCTGTGGGTACAAGTGTTGCAACTGAGATAGTAGTCCAAAGTTAGCAGCAGGGAGGCCTGCCTCCAAAGAGATACTATCTTGATGGGAAGGTTGGCCCAAGGGACTCATATAGAGTCATTTTTTTTCTTATCATTATTTTTAAATTTTTGATACTATAGAAGGAAAATATGTGCATTATAGTTAATTATAAGATAAAAATAAGGAAATTAAAATGCCATATTTCTACCACTGTTAACACTTTCTGAAGGCTTTCCTCCATACAAGTGTACACACCCCAATAAACAGCACGTGCACACACACACACACGCATGCACGCACACAGGCACATGCGCACGCACACACACACACACACACACAGATTTTGCATCCTGCTTCTTTTCAGTTAGCACATCTTCAACTCACCATCTCAGTAAGTGATCATCTCCTCTTAGCTTTTAAAGTTCTCTGCATGTCTCGGAAATGTCCTGGCAGCTGGTTTATCCAAACCAGGAGCTGGTCCCAGACCACCTGTTGCATTCAGTCATCATGTCTGCTCTCCTGATCTAGCACCATCCTTCTCTGGGCATCTCTAGCTGCACAGATGCTTATCCGTTAGGATGGGAGCAGATGGGGCTGTGAGTGCCCATTACAGCATCCTGGGTGATGCTGGCGTCCTGGGACCTTCCAGCAGCTTAGCTTGAAGGCCAGTGGGGCCAGCTGAAGTAGACAGAGCCCTGCCCCTCTCAGCCCTGCAGCCCTCCTCCTCCAGGCTGGACTGTCTGCATCCTTATCTGGTCAACCAGCAGCCTCTGGGTTTATCAGGCTATTTTTAGCCCTGCTCTAGGCACTCTGTGGGCATGCAAGAGTTCATTCCAGAAACCTTTCCAGGCAGGGGTGGGGGCAGGGAGAATTGATTGAATCACTTCCCATTTCCTAGGAGGGCTTCCTTGGTGGCTCAGATGGTAAAGAGTCTGCCTGCAATACAGGACACCCACATAATATCCCCTGGATCGGGAAAGATCCCCTGGAGAATTAAATGGCAACCCACTCCGGTATTCTTCCCTGGGGAATTCCATGGATAGAGGAGCCTGGCAGGCTGTGGTTCATAGGTTCGCAAAGAGTTTGGACACAACTGAAGCAACCTAGCACACACAGGCATAGTGAATTACATATGCACAATTTATGTGTGTGCCTATATTGGATTCCTGTGTAGAATACACTTCTCATAGTGAGTGTCTCCGTGCCCCTGCCATTGTCAGAGATGAGCCATGAGCACCCCCCAGGGTCCAGTTTGGCTGGTGGGTCCCCTGGTTCTCCCTATCGGGTCCTCCGCCCTGCACTGGCACCTCTGGCAGTACCTGTATGCACAGCACCACATTCTGAATTAATGGAGGGATGAAAATATCAGTAATGTGGACACTTTCCCTCCTGAGGCTCTGGGCAGCCAGGAACGTGCAGCTCAAGCCCAGCTTTGCACACGAACAGAAAATAACATCCTCCTCCATGGTGGTTATTCCTTTGAGACTTAATGCCCGCTCTCTGTCCGTGTGTCCCCATGGCCTGAGACCTAGCTGAAGTCGAGCTCCATTCTAAGATGAACTGAGAAATTCTTTTTTGAAAAGACTGTGAAGAACTCCCGCGTAGGGTGGTTAAGGAAAACCACCACCCCTCCGTGCATCGGGCCGAGGCATCAGAGTGGAAGGACTGGGCTCTAGCCAGCTCTTCAGCAAGGCTCCCACGCCCGCCTCATCTTTGTTCCCAGGAAATGCATGCATGCTAAGTTGCTTCAGTTGTGTTCAAGTATTTGCGACCCCATGGACTGTGTAGCCCACCAGGCTCCTCTGTCCATGGGTTTCTCCAGGCAAGAATACTGGAATGGCTTGCCATTTCCTTCTCCAGGAGATCTTCCAGACCCAGGGATTGAACCTGGGTCTCCTACATTGCAGGCAGGTTCTTTACCCCTAGCACTGCCTGGGAAGCCCCATAATTCATAATATATACACACAGACATATTATATACCTACATATATATAAGAAAGATATACATATATATATATATATATATATAAAACAGTACTTTTAGAGTGCACTCTGGTATTTTTTATTCTGTTCTTTTGTTTAAAAAAGCAATGCTGGTCACATCCCTCTAGCCTGGTTTTATAGCTGATGCATTGCAAACTGCAGTTTGAAAAACACTGTTTTAGATAATCCTCCAAAACCCAGAAGCCAAGGGCACTGGTCTGTCATCTCCCCCAGGGCCTGGCTGCAGAGCTCTTGACACTGCATCTTTTATAGGCAGAAAAGAACATTATCCTGGAAGAGAAGATCCAAGTTCTCCAGCAGCAGAACGAAGACCTCAAGGCCAGGATCGACCAGAACACCGTGGTCACAAGGTAGGTGGGCCTGGGTGATGGAGCCTCGGAAGCGCGTGTCCCAGATAGAATAGCTTTGTTCCTGACCTTGGAGGGCTCTGCTTTTGTCCTCGCTCCTCCGAGCCCCAAGGCTTTCCCACGCAGGCTCTCCGCGCTCCCCACGTGGAGGAAAGCGTAGAACACACTGCTCTGAGCACCCAGCCGATGCCCTGGCTCCACGGAGCACCCTCTTTGGTGGAAAGGAGTGGGGTGGGCTAAAGCGTGTGGCACAACTGGCAGGGGCGGGGGCAGGAGCGGTGGGGATGGTGGAGGAGGTTTTGGAAGGGCTGCCAGCTGGGAGTTCCAGGCTAAAGAAAACAGCCATGTGAGCCAGCCGACCCTGGGCTCCAGCAGTGGGGCCCTCGACTGCTGCCCTGGCGCTCGGCCAATGGCAGAGGGGAGCTTCCCCGCCGGAGGGCAGGAGGGAGGGACCTGGCCGTGCAGCCGCTTTCATCTCCGTGCTCCTAACCTGCTCCGAGGCTCCGACTTCTGGAAGGGAGGAGCAGCAACCCGGCTGCAGTGAGGACAGAGGCACAAAACACATCGGGTTCCTTTCTACTTGGCATCCATCAGCTGCAAACATCCATGGAGCATCTGTTAGGGCCGGGCCCCAGGCTGGATGCCGAACACTGGAGGAGGGACCGCTCTGGCCCCGTCCTCCAGGGCTCCAGCTCCAGCAGGCGACCAGATGCACTGCCCAGAAGGTCACAGCGCGAGCTGACTGCTGCCAGGGAGGCCCAGGGCGAGGGCAGGCTGCGGAGGCTGATGGCACCACCGATTCCCCGGGGCTGTCCTTATCGTCATCGCCTCTTATGTCTGCGCCGCTCAGCACCCCCCACACCAAGCCCCTCTTGCCTCTTCTTTCATGCCTGCAGCTTCTGCTCTGTCCACTGGCCACCAGCGCCTCCCCTGACTCAGGGCAGAGGGACTGTGGGCGAAATCAGGTGTTGGCAGAGAGACTCTGGGAGAGGACTGTGTGGGTGGGACAGGTGGCGATCATGTTTCAGCCCCCGGGGTCTTGGTCCCTGAGGTCCACAGGAACCCACCACCCACCCCGTTCCCTGTGCGCCCCTGGGCCTGGCCGACCTCAGCCTCAGTGTCTTGCTCTGCCATTGCTATTCTGACTGTTGCTTGTTCCCACCACACCCCCAACCCCCGTGCAGACAGCTGTCGGAGGAGAACGCTAACCTCCAGGAATACGTGGAGAAAGAAACGCAGGAGAAAAAGAGACTGAGCCGAACCAATGAAGAGCTGCTATGGAAGCTCCAAACCGGGGACCCGACCAGCCCCATTAAACTGTCCCCCACATCCCCTGTGTATCGCAGCTCCTCCTCCGGGCCCTCCTCTCCCGCCAGAGTCAGCATGACGCCCAGATGACGCCACCACGCTGCGGGCCGAGCTGCGGCGCCCGGTCCACGAGGGCTCCCACCCATGGGGAGTGGTGACCGCCACGGGCCGGCCCGCCTGGCCCCGCGCGCATGCCCAGTCGCTACGTGGCGGCCTCCCATGCGCGCATGCCCAGTCGCTGCATAGCCGCATCCCAGGCCGAGCCCTCTTCTAACCCTCGTGTGTAGGACTGTCCCGGGACGGGCACTTAGGAACGTGTAAACGGTAGTGTCTCATGTGCAAACGTTTGGCCATAGTCAGAGCCAAAAGAAGGAAATGCCAGTTGTCCTTGAGCAATGAACTTTCACTGCAGAATTTCAGGTTAGTTAACAAACAGCTCAGTTTTGACTCTCCATTGAATAATCCTTGTGTACTGCACCGGTATGTGTGTATATTTAGATACACGTATATACACATGCAGCGGTTCTGAATTGCATTTTTTATAACATGAAGTGCTGACGTATTTTGGTGACGGTCAGCAGTTTTCTAACTCGTGCCTAAGAATTATTGGGAAATGAAAATGCATTTCTATCTACCTTCCCAGGAATATTTCTACCCAAAATAGAAAAAGGAAAAAAAAAAAAAAAGATACAGAGAAGAAGCGCCTTTCGACCTACCACCATGTGGTACTCTGTTTAACACAAACACCAGCCATTCGTCGGTAACTACCTTTGAAACAATCAGCTTCTTAGTCAACATGACGTGAGGTCACTATTACTCCATCCACAGATTTTAATTATCGACATTCCTGTCCTGAGTGGATAAGGGGCAGCAGTGAGAAACCCTGAGGGGGATGAGCAGTTTTGCAGATGTTAACTCAAGACCAGTGGATCGCCTATAGTCTTGTAAACACAAGTTTTTGCTTTTTTCCTAAATGGCATCTTGGAATCCATCATTCGGCTATTGCATCCTTGGGAAAATATGGAAGCACATGACCTTAGAGAATGAGGGTGAGAATGGCCTTGGAGTTTGCCAAGACTATTCACGCTCCATCCTCAAGAAGGAAAATTGCTGATAGAGGCTGTATTCTGACTAAGCGTAGAGGAGAAGAACGTCCTCTGGCATCCTGTTTGATGTGATGCTATAAGTGGTCAACCTACCAAAATACGACCCTCAGCCCTATTTCATTGCCCCGCCCCACTTCAGTTAGGTTCTGTAACCCAACCTCATTCTTGTACATTGAGCAGCTCAGGGGTTCTAGCAGGGGCTTCCAGAAAACCAGTTCTTTTGTCCTGGGGGGATCAGTTCCTGGTTGTGCTAGATCATTGCATGACCTCCCAGAAACCCAGGTGTCTTTTTCTGCTGGATGGTCAAGCTATACCACAGCTAAGAGAGGTCTCATCTTTGGCTCAGGAGGTTCTTCCAAAGAGAGGAGCCCCAGGAAACAGCCAGCCAGTGGTCATAGGCTTCTGGACTGGCATTTGTCTCCTAAATGGATTAGAATGGGGAAGAGATTCCTGTAGTGCTGTGGACCATTAGAAGCATAACACACAAAGTAGTTTCAGCCATTAATACAGTGGTGATAATGACGTCTTTACTGTTCGTGACGAAGACTCTGTACTTTTCTCCCCAAGGCCCCTCAAAGTGGTCCTGAGCACAAGACTGATTCTGAGCAAACCCGAGATAGGCAGACTTATGTAGATACGCTTTGTGGGGTCAGTCACAGAGCAGGAAAGAAACGGCTCAAGAAAGGGTCCCCTGGCCCAGAGCCCCTGCCTGCTCGTGGCATATGTGGCCAGCATGAAGACAGACCTGGTCTGTGTTCCTTGCATGAGTCAAGCTTGGGCTTCCTGGCCTCCCATACATCTCATTTCTAGCAAACCTCCAGGTTTTTGCCCATCCTGGGGACATAGACAGGAGATACCCAGTGAAGAAACATTTCTTTTTCCGTTTAGTGGGTCTGCATGATGCTGTGATGTTGAGTTGGGCATCCCGTTAGAGTAGATGATGCCACGTTGACTAAAATACACGAATATGTATTCTTTTAGCAGGCACCACCTGCAGACACAGTAGCTCAGCCCTCCGAACTAGGAACTGCTTCCATAACGGCACCTGCTAAATGCAGTCACACAGCAATACAGATGTCAGTGTTACGTTAGAATGTGGTCTGGTGTGTTAGCCTGTTGCAGTCACAGTTGTAGTGGTGTTAGAACCAAGTAATCCCCCACTAGGTGACTAGAGCGTGGCTCTAACCATCCCTGACCTTGGGTACCTGAGCTAATTCCCACAATGCCCTGGCTTCCTTTCCTTGTCATGGACGCCCATCATGTATGGCTCCTATCCCCAAACTCTAGGGGCAGCAGCGCCTCCCCCACTTCACCTCTCTCTCCCCGACTCCCAACACTGTTAGGACTTGGACCTCTGTTTCTCTGGTGTCCACCTCCCAGGCTGGAGCTGTTTCCACAGAGAAATGCTACAGCCTCCCCACCTGTCTCGAGCAAACCCACCCAACCTCACCAACCTCTCCTTGGCGTGTGGGATGCTGTTGGTGCCCTGCTCACCCCCAGCCCACCACACGCCCTGTGAGGTTCCGGCTGGGTGTCGGAGCGCGGACAGGCCGTGGAGCCAGCATACTTGGTGACCATCTGAAGGGGGTCACTCGTTCCTTTTTTGGCCCCTGCGGTTTCTGTGTTGCATTATTTGTGTTTGAAGCATATTAAAATGAACTTGAGGGACCTTCTGTGATATGCACTTGATGTGACCATTGGCCTGGCCCCCCTCAGGCTTCAGGAGGTCAGGAGTGGACTGGGAGGCCCGAAGGCCAGGTTCCCTCTGTGTGCACGCCAGGGTCAGCTGGTCATCACTGAGTCTTGAGACCCTCTGCTCCAGTTTAGCAGGGTCCCTGCGCCCAGCTTGTAGCCTGGGACTTTCAGCAGTCTTCCCCCAAGCTTTGGGGGCTCGGTGGCTCTGCTCCTTGTCTTCAGGTAGCCAGGTTGGACTGGAGACCGTCAGAAAAAGGACACAAGAGATCAAGTACAAGCCCCTCACCGTCAACTTCAAATTCAGATGCTGACCTGACTTTCTACCCTAAATGGGCCTGGTCACTTTGTGTCTGGGTGGTCACAGAGTTCTCCTCTCAGAGTGGCCAGGGGGCCACTGGCTCCTAGCATGGGGGCCATGGTCACAGCACTTCCTTGTCCTGCGCTTTCTCATGCCTGCGGGGTTCACAGGACCCCAAAAAGCACTGAGCCAGGACACTCCTTTAACCTGAAAGCATTCGACCCCTCCCACCCCCTTAATACGGGCTTTCAGGCTGGACTGCAGCCAGTTAGCAGGGGCACCAGGGGCCATGGGAAGACTCCAGTCAGTCTGTTCCCCCAAGCTGCTGCTGACCAGGAGCCCCTTGGCAGGTGATAAAGGCCCCTGAGTTACTCTGGACCCACCAACACCATCCTAGACCCCCTGGCTCACTCATGCCTCCAGATATTGGTGACGGCTGCCAATTAACGATTTACTCATCAACACATCCCAATCTGTTCATGTCTTTTGGCGCCTCCTGCCACCACTTTAATCAGAACCACCCTGCATTATCCTTCCCCCCACCATGCATCAGTACTGCCACTTAGCAAAGGGATGCTGGCGCCTGGCCCAGGGCCCCGTGGAGGAACCAAAGGTGGAACAGCCTCCTGGCAACAGAGAACCGTGTCCCCGACGGTTGCTAGGCAGCAGTCGAGAGAGAGACCTTCGAAGTCAACCACTCAGTCTCCGCTCTGTGGTCTCTGGGAGTCCACAGCGGCTCCCCCACTGCCTGGGAGGCGGGGAGGAGTGTGGAGGGTGAGGCTCGGGTAGAACCAGGGCAAATGTGTCTCCCCTGCTGCTGGAGGTGAAGGCTGTTATGCTGTGGATGCATCTGAGAGCAAACCTAGCAGTGGGGCCAGGGAGGGGGGTGTTGGGTGGGCGGTTGGTGGATGGGACAGCCCTCCTGCCAAGCAAGAGGCAGGGCCTTGCCCACAGTGGGGGAGGGGGTGGTGAATCTGGGTCAAATGCTTAAAAAACATCGCCAGAGGCTAGAGCTAATTCACTTAAGTTTGCTAAATATCTTTTTTTCCCCATTTGTTTCCCTTTGGAACCAGTCTGCTTCTCTGGAACTTCTCTATAAACAAAAGCAGGACACTTGGGGTGTCTTGACCTACCAGCTCGGTTTTTTGCCCCCTCAGCGTGAGGGATGAACAGGTGAATTTGTCTGGGTTTCCCAGCGCAGGCATCACGAGGGATAGAGAGTTGTCTAAGTGGGCCCCTCCCCTCCCTACAGGGTCCCACCTCCCCACAGACAAGCCAGCCCATGGGCTTAGCTGCTGCTGATCGGTTTAACTGCATTCAAATCTGTGCAGCACAGCGCATCAGCAGGCGCTCAAGAGGCAACCGCAGGGATTCAGGGAGTAAAAGTGTCAAAGTCCGACCCCGTACCTTCTCTCTATCCGCCACTGCACCCCTCCCCCGACACCCCTACTCCCTCGCAGTCCCAGATGGGTGTTGAGAAGTAGGCCAGAGACTGGCTGCATCAACAGACACACTGTCTGCTTTATTCCCTAAGCCTTGCTCACATCGCATTTATGGCTTCATGGACAAGCTTGGATGGCAAAATGACACGATGCCCCTTTGGAGAGGGGCGCACAGGGGTACCCCCCTAATAGAGGTCCCCGCCCTCCTGGCCGCCTGGTGACTCAGCAGTCCTGAAGGAATCCACGTGATTCCTCCCCACTGCGGAGGCCGGGCTGTCGGGGGCAGCCTCTGACTCACCAGTCGAGCTTCTCCAGGTGACTGCCCAACCCCCGGCCTCCAGACGGGAGTGGCTTCAGAGGCCCTTGTCCGGGTTTCCTGGGAGACGGCTGGAGCCGGGTAGGGGGCTCTCCAGGCGCCCGTCTCTAGGTGGCGGCGTGGCGCCGCGGCACCGGCCTCTCCCGGCTGAGGGGGGCTCCACGCGTGGACCCGGCCAGGTCGCCCCCAGGTCCGGGCGCTTGGGAGCAGTCAGCCCGCCCAGATTTCAAGGGCTGGGGTTCGGCGGTGCCTGCAAGACAGCACAGGGCACAGATCGCCCTGGGGCGGGGGGAGGTGGTGGGGTGCTGGCTTAGGGAGGCAAGTAGGGGCACCCCGCCTGCGCGCGCTCCCGCCGTCCAGCCCAGGCGAGCGGCAAGCCGCGTGGCCCACGGGTGGTCCTCGCTTGTTTGATGGTGGGCATGCGGAGGCGGGGTGGGGCGGGGCCTGTAGCAGCAGCTCCCTGCCCTCCTCTTAGTGAGGAAATGCCACTACGCATCTTCCTGCTGGGATCACACCGCGCCTCGGGGTCTGAGAACTGGGGCCACTCGACTGAACGCACCTTTAATGCAGAAAAACGCCTCCTTTCTCAAGTGGGGCCGGGGGAGGGGGTGATGGTGAGCGCTCAAGGTTTATAACAGCCACACACCCCGCCTTCCACCCCTGTCCTGCAAGCATGCCATCCCTGACGACGAGTGTGTATGGGGGAGGTGGAGGGCAGTGCGAGGCCAAGGGGTTCTGGGCACAGGTCGCGGGGCGGGGGTGGGTGTTGCTGCACTTGATGACAGCAGCCTCATTCCCCACCATCTGGGTGGCGGGGAGATCTGTGGGCCCCAAACCCGAGGCGACCTGGGAAGAGTGGGCAATTAGGGAGATGATCCAGGGGCCCCCCTGGCTGCGGATTCCGCCCCCTCCCCCCGACCCCAGCTGTGAGGCAACGCAACATCCGGCTGTGAGATTCAAGAAGCAAAGACCAGGCTCTGGGACTCTCCAAGCCACACCCCCCAACCCCTCACCACCCTTCCCATAGCTACCAGAATTCCTAAGACCGCACTGGACAGCCAGGGCCGTAGATGGGAGTTTATTAGGATTTGCAGAAGCATGACGGGATGTACCAACAAAGTTTGACTTTATAACATGAACTATTATGGCATCAATGTACCAGCAAAACTGGGATACAGAGCACAGGTTCACATTTTTAAAAGGCAATGGACAACGTCTACTTTTGTCCTTAAAATAAAAATGGGGGGTGGGGGTAGGGGGAGGTATGAGGGGACGGCGAGAGGACCAGCAGAGGCCAATCTGATTTGCAGTTAGCTGTCAGAATCTAAATCTAGTATTGCAATTATAAGAAACTATAAGAAAACTATTAGAAAAATAGAACATCAAACGAGCAAAAAAATATTACACAATTTACATAATAAAAAACACAATCCTCTTAATAATGGCTCCATGTTCAGTAGAAGAAAAAGTACACTGGAGAACCCACACACCTTCAGGTTTGACAATAAACCAACCCTCGTGGAGACTGTCACCCCTGTATGCTCCTTAGACTAATCCACGCTTAAAGGCACAACGTAAGCAGGAAACTTATCTTAAATAGATATTATAAACTTCTCCAATGGGAAAATAAGTCCCAAACTTAAAAAGTTTGTCATCAAGAAACACAACATCATACACACCTTGTTAATAATTTAACAAGGCCTGAATGCCTCTTCCCAGCCATGCTCCGACCCTGAGAAATCTCATTTGGACTTCAAGCCGAGGTCTCACGGTGGAGTGTTCAGCCAGCAGTTTGGCACGTTCACAGGGTGGTCCTGGAGAAGGGGGGGCTCCTGAGAACTGCGCCCCGAGACCCCTGGCTGGTCCACTTCCTCTTGAAAGAGCACTGCCACCCAGTGAAGCAATGGGCACAGAAAGACTGGATCATAGTGATGAACAGGAAGGTCAGTTGACTTTTTTTTCTTTTTCGCCTTAACCACCCATTAGGCATCATAACTACGATGATGAGATACGGAGTGTTTGTAGCTTCTTGCACCACTGGATCAATAAAGCATTTTGTCCCCCAAAAAGTCCACAAGAGTCTGATAAACTGTACATCTCGCTCCCACTAAGGAGCCTTACATAATGCTCTCATTACCAAGGCAGACAGATATTAATATATTTTAAATTATACATAAAATTATACACAACACATATTTAGTTCCATCTGAAGTTGAATTCACACACCTGCGTGGACATGCCACAGCCCTGCCTCTCTGTCCATACTCACACACTGGGGCGACGGACCGGCATGAAGCCGCTCCCTCTGGTCTCCATGGGGGTGGTTCTCAGGGGTCAACAGAACAAGCGGCTCTTAGTGTGTCAAAGTGGAGTGTCCACCCCTGGCGCGGGGCCAGGCCTCTTCTCTGCAGCAGCGAGGCCCCCGAGTACCCGTGGGCTCACCTGCAACAGGGTGGGGCTTTTACAAGCTGTGTCCACACATCCTGTGCTGACGGATCTGCTTCCAATGTCAGGCTAGTCGCCATCCTAGGCAGGACCCAGTCAGCTCACCGTACCCGCCTGGCAGTGGGGGTGGCGGGGAGGAGACCTAGCCCAGCCTGGGTTCCCATTCCCCACCCCCCCTCACCCCATGCACAAAACAGCAAACACAAGCGCAAGGCTCCTGCTTGCAGCCCTCCCGGTGAGAACAGATGTGACCAAGGGGCAGAAGGGAGTGACAAGGGCCCCGGGGGGCTCAGGGTGGGCAGAGAAGCCCCACAAGGCTGTAGTCAACCTGCGGGTATCCAAACGCCACGGGACCAGGTGGTCGATCACTTGATGGAGACCAAGGGGCTCAATGGAACAAAACCCAAAGCGGGGGAGATGCAAGTGATGCTGATACTGTATCAACTAAGCAGCAGTCGTTCGACCATGGCTCTATCACACCCCCCCTCTGGGTTTCTAAAAACTCACCTGGCCCAAAATCAGGGAGGAGGTGTAGGCAGCGGGGGTTGGGGGCCATGCAGGGTCCTGATTGCCCCCAAAAGGTCCCATCCCCACCCAGGGGCTCACGTCTCCCCTGCCCACGGGCCCAGCTGATTCTCCAGAGACACTGCGCCCCTCACTCTCCCACACAGGGCCCGGGGGACCCCAGGTTTTCACAAGGTCACGCACGTGCAGGGAGGGGCCCACAAGTGGTGGGAAGGGGCACTTCCTCCCCACAAGCAGGTCTTTCCAATGTGAGTATTTGGGGCTGGTGCCCAGGGAACCGAGGACACAACATCCCCAGGGAGTGTCTCTGGAAAATAATAGCCAAGCCATGAAACTGAGTCTGGGCGGGGCTGAGATGTGAGACTGTTGGGCACTTCCAGTGGTTATTTTCTGCCTGTGTGTGTGTGTGTGTGTGTGTGTGTGTGTGTATTTATGTGGTATGTTATGTCTCTGTGTGTAATGTCTGTATGTGTGTGTGTTGTCTCTGTGTGTGTCTCACACTTTTGTGTGCATATGTGTATGTGTTATATCTGAAAAGTGTGCATATGTGTATATCTGTGTGTATATGTATGTGTATATACATATGTGTGTTGTCTGTGTATATACATGTGTATGTGTGTCTGTGTATGTATGTATGTTGTCTGTGTATCTTGTCGCTGTGTATACGCGTGTGTCCATCTCAGGCACAGGAAGGCAGGCCGTGGTAACAATGTCTCCCATCCCTGGTGGGGATAGGACATTTCAGGGGCAATCAGGCCCCCCTACATGGCACCCCCCACCCCACTTACACCTCCTCCCGATTTTGGGCCAGGTAAGTTTTTACAAACCCAGAGGGGGTGTGATAGAGCCACTGTCTGCAGACACTGCTCAGTCTCTTGGCAGCATGGCCCCCGCACAGAAACCCCTGGCAACGGTATGAAAGCCTCTCTTCACAAAAGCACGGGTCACTGAACCCCGTCCAATGACCCAGGGATCCTTTCCTCAGATGGGGCTCTGGCCCGGCGTGGAGGGTGGGGGCTTCTGATACCAATGGGGGGCATTTCGGCACAGCCCCTGGGCTCCAGGAGAGGAGGGCGACCATCTGTCAGGACAGGCTGCCCGTGAGATGCTGAGACACACCTTCTCAGCTGGAGGACGAGGCGTGTAGCTGACTCAAGTGTCAGCTGTGCACAGTCTGCTGGGGGCGGTCAGGCTCAGAAATTTCAGCCAGAAATAAAAAAGTGAGAGAAACTCTACCCGCCACCTTTCCTGGATACCCTCGTTCCCTTACACTCTCCACCTTGGTGGAGAACAGCAGACAACAGACAGGTGGCTAGCGGGCCCCAGGAGGAGAGCAGACAACCAAAACACCTCAACGAAATAAGTTAAGATTCATCAAAATAGGGTACAGCACCAGCTACATAAACCTAAATACTTTTCTTTGGAAACCCGAGCTTCGGGCTCTTGTCCCCACTTTGCAAGATTCGCAAGTGAGACTGTGAATAAAGCTCCCACGAGCGACCAGAGGGGACGACGAAGCCTGCAACCGGGGCTGGGCCCTCACCCACCTGGGCCAACCCTGCTTCACTCATTCTTGCATTTTTTTTTTTTTTCCTCCAAGAACTTTCTGGGGCAGAGGGAGAAAAGCCAAGAGCCATCAGTTTATCAGGCTTCTTTCTACCAGTTTTGTGTCAAAGGGCAGAGGGGGAAGATAATGGGAGCTAAGCTTCACAAGCAGCATTTACATTTTGTGTGGAGTCAGAAATGCCAGCCCCCTCACCTCCTGCCAACGCAGGCCCTTCCGTCCCCTGACTCCACTCTTGGGAAGGAAGGCACGGCCCACCTCCAAGGAGTGTCCCTGGGGCATTGGCAGGGAGCGCCATGTACACAGGGACACGCAGTCATCACGGAGGCAGGGGTCCGGGCCTAGGGTCACCAACCCGTAGCATCCAATGACACACAGAGCACGCGAGAGGGACAGCATGGGACCCCACACCGTCCCCTGCAGGCAGACCCCCACACCCTGAACGATTCAGGGAACGACTCGGCCGTTTTCCACATCACCATTACGCACTAGCTGGATTGCGTGGCGACTCACAGCCAAGGGACAGGAGGACTCCATGTGACGATGAGACGCATGAGGGGCCAGAGGCAGCTGAGGGGCAAGGGGGGGCTGTGCGCCACTCAAGACGAGAGGACACTGGCCTGGGTAACCTTGAGACCCACGAGCAGCAGGAGGGCAGGACCCCGTGAGGAGCCGGGACCATGGGGAGCACTCAGCTAAGCTCCGCTCTTTTGAGGCAGGTCCTACGGAAATAGTGTCACGTTCCAGTTACTCAGGACTCAGCCGAAGCAGCAGCAGGGACCTGCTGGAGGGCTGGCAGGGGGGAGCCTGGTCCCCTGGCAGGAGTGTGCAGAGTGCGGGCCAAGCCCCCTGCCTGGAGGGAGGGGGCGGTCACAGTCCAGCGACCCTCTGGAGGCAGCTCAGAGGGCCGAGCAGGAGGAGATGATCTGGCCTTCCTCTCTCAGTAAACTAAACCGCTGGGGCGGGGCATGGGCACAGCCAGGGGACAGACACCCGGCACCGGGGCGGCTGTCTGGGGCTGGGCCAAGGCAGGGACGGGACCCGGCACGGCACCCCCGGGATGGAGGCCCGGGCTCCCAAGGTGACCTCCGTTCTGCCCGAGGCCGCAGCAGCCGGAGTGCCGGATGGGCGAGGAGAATGGCTGCCGTCCTTGTCCGGGAGGAGGCTCGGAGGCAGGCGGTGGCCAGTCCCGGCCCTGGCCAAGTGGCCCCGCAGAGAGCTGCCGGGGGGTCGGGGCCACGGGCCACACGTGGACTGTGTTGAGCTCTGGGCGCGTGGGCTGGGTGGGGTGGTGGTGCAAGGTGCTGCGGGGGTCTCTCGGGGGCTGGCCCATGTGTCACTTGCAATGATCCAAGTGACCGTCAGGAGTCCTTGAGGGGTCGGCGGCCAGGGTCGCCTCCTCGCTGTGCCAGAGACCGTAGCCAAAGTAAATGAAGAAGCCTGTGGGCCAAGGGCAGAGACGGGGTGTGAGTCCGGGAGGTGGCCCCGGGGTCAGGGCCTCACGAGAGGCCTCTGCAGGCAGCCTGCCCCCCAAGTAAGCCCACATGACTTCCGGCAGGGTCACCTCTACAGCTGGCAAAGGCAGGCGCATCTTTCTGGGCAGCCTCATGCTTGGCAAGCCACTGGGGGGGACCCCTGGAGGGGCGCTGGTGCCTCTGCCTCATCCACTGCCCACCTGGCAGGGCGGCTGCCCTGCGGCTGCTGGAGGAGCCAGGACAGACCCTCCAGAAGTTGAGCTGGGTTTCCAAGGGCACTAGGGCTCCCTGGGCTCCTCACGCTGTCTGTTATAGCTTCTGTTTTTCCCATGAGTGGCTTAGACGCCCAGGTCACGTGGGAATTCATGCAACCCACCAATTCAGTCATTCCGGTGAGTTTCAGGGGCCATGGGGGTCTGTGGTGGGACCCAGAGATCTGTGCCCCTAACTACCGCCCCCCACACTGGCGGGGTGCCACCTTTGTGCCAGTGACAAGGGAGAGCAGTCCTGGAGCCGAGGAGCTTGTGGAGGGCGCTCAAAAGCAGGCATCCCCCACCTCTGCAGGGAGGCAGGGAGCTAACCTCCCTACCCCTCAGTCACTGGGGAATGGGGGTTTGGCCATAACTCAGCCTGAAGGCCACTGCTCTCATCAGGGGTATAGCCCAGTCAGGCCAGTCTCCCAGCCACCAGCACTACTGGGTCCATTTCTGCAGCTCAGGCTGCTGGAGGCCTGCAGAGGGGCCATGGTTGGTGCAAAGCAGGGCCAGGCCCCAAGGGGGACCTCTAGTTCTCCACGGGCCCAGCCAGTCCCTGTAGCCCAGGGGGCCAAGGGCGGGGCTGTCTAGATGATGCTGTCTGGGGTGAAGAAGGTGGTGCTCTGTCAACAGCAGACTCATGGGCTGGTTCTTTGAACATTGAGCTCTTTCCCAAATAGACAGCTGGTTCAGGCAAAGGCTTTACAATTATCTACGAGGGAGGGAGGACCCACAGCCTACCAGGTGTTCCTCACTGTCAGAGAGAAAACCACTGACTACACGTGTTTTCACTGTGTTTTGAAATTGGAAACGGGGGCAGCTGGAGGATGCAAGCCAGCCAGCCAGTAGCAGAGAGGACAACGAGCTGCTGGGCATGAGCGGGGTGGAGGCGAGTGGGTGAGTGGGGGGCCTGAGAGATGCTGGGACACCACGTGCTGGTCACCTCGAAACCCACGCCTCACGTACCAATCAGCATCCACACGGCAAACCGGACCCACGTGCCCTTGTCCAGCTGCATCATGAGATAGACGTTCACGAAGATGCTCAGGACGGGAAGGACTGGCAAGAAGGGCACCTGCGGGGACAGGCAGCACAGCATCAGGTGTGACGGGCGGAGAGCATGAGACAGCAGAACCACCCGAGGGGCGCGCCCTCCCAGGCCTGATCTGGACGGGCGGGGCTGTGTGGGGAGGGGCTGAGTGCCAGGCCCCACTCCAGCAACCCCCATCCCCTCAGCACCCCCAGTACACCCCACAGGCAAACCCTCGCAGGTGGGAGTTTGTTCCGAGCGACACTAATTGCCACAGTGAACTTGCGTCTCACTTCTGAGCTTGCTGAACGATCTTATTATTTGTAGACTCTACGCCTGAAGAGGCCCTGGTCATCTCTGAGGCCTGGTAATGACACACGATCCACCAGGCAGACGTTTACTTGTGAAAAGCTTACAGGATGCGGGGCACTGCCCCACCCAAGGGCCTGGGGCCAGCCTTTCTCAGCAGCACTGTCTGTGCCCGGCTCACATGCCCCTGAGTTTGGCCAGCAAGCACCTCACTCCGCACACCCAGGCCTGCCGGAGCCCAGCAGAGCAGGGTGGCCTCCTGCAGGAGAGTCAGGATCATGGTCTCCAAGGGGTGGGTCCCTCCAACTGTCAGGCTGAGCTGTTTACCTTGAATGAGAGCTTGGTCTTGCTCTCGGGCTGCCGCCAAATGATGGCCGTGACCACGGAGCAGAGGAAGGCAGAGCCCATGAGTAGAAAGACTGCCCACAACTCCCCCTTCACCAGGGCGTCCTTGCCAAGCACAGCTGCCAGGCAGAAGGTGATGACCAGAAGTGCTAAGAGGAACAGACAGAGAAAACCACACTTCAGTCATTCCCCAGGTTCCCACAGACAGATCAGTCCTTCCCAAAACCCCAGGAGGGTTGGGCTCCATCTCTGCGAGCACCAATCCCAATTAGGGCAGAATAACTGACATCGTGGTCACCCTGGGACCCCAAACACCACATAGGGAAGGGCAGTCTCTTACCTAGGAGGCTGGTTGAGATGTTCACGATCAGCCCGGAGAATTTGGAAGGCTCCGTATTTTTGGGTGAGAGTATGGTTTTCAAAGAAAGCCTCTCTGCTTCTGGTAAAAAGCCCGTCTGAGAATCGCTGCTGCTCACCAATTCATTCTGGTCAACTGGATCAAGCTCATCACTAGTCCTGGCCATCTGGTATACCGTGTTGGGCTGCTCGGGCTGATATCTGTGAGGCAGCATACTGTTTAGCCATCAGATTAGGCTTTAACTCAGCAGAAGTACACACACCCTAACTCATAGTAAGCCTTCAAAGGGAAGCTGCCTAGGACACAAGGCATATAATGGGAAGAAGATGGTCAGAATGATACGTGTGTGTATGCTAAGATGCTTCAGTTGTGTCCGACTCTTTGCGACTCTGTGGACTGCAGCCCACAAGACTCCTCCGTCCATGGGATTCTCTAGGCAAGAATACTGGAGTGGGTTGCCGTGCCCTCCTCCAGGGGAATCTTCCCGACTCAGGGATCGAACCTGTATCTCTTATGTCTCCTGCATTGGCAGGCAGGTTCTTTACCACTAACTCTCCGCAAATAGAAACAGAGGAGACCTGGGCCTCACTCCTGCCTCAGGGCAACACCTTCTTCCTTTTATGTCTCTGTTTTGAGGCAACTTGACCTCCACCATGAAACAGCCCAGAGGAAGATGCTAAGACCGTTTCTCTCACTCTGAAAAGCAGCACTAGCCCTTAAGATATGAGGCCACTCACAACAAAACTGCAGTTGTAGGAAGCTAAAATACAGACAGAAATAGAAAGCAATCATATTAGGATCCTATTCCGTGCAGAGAGCCAGAGAAACATGTCTGCAGGCTGATGGATTTGAGAAATTCTATTTGCATGATTTAATTGGATCAATTTATTTAAAAACTCTAAGTGCCTTGGGATAAATAACTCTTTAAAGCTGGGTGAAGGACCAACCCTATGGCATGATTTCCAAGACACAAGCCACCTGCAAGTGAAGCATTCATTCTAAATGAGGCTACTTATCTCCCCAGCCAAAAGGAACAGAGCTCCAATCTCCTCCACCAGCTTCAAAACAGGCAGTCCTTTTGCATTATTCTGCATATAATCTACGAGTGAGTATGAAGATACTTCACCATTTTTTTCTTTCACTGACTCACTTAACAAGAAGGTTGGGGGAGACTCAGAGAAGATTGTAGCACTGAGCTCTTGGGAAGAAACACGTGGTCGGAAACACTAGCTCTAGCTGATTCTCCAGAGCCACTACTGAGGCTCAGCCCAGGGACGGTAGCTGCAGAGCATGTTAGGGATGGAATCCATGACTTGGCAAGATTAAAGCTCTGCAAAGTAGGGGGCCTCTCGCCAGGAGACCACACTGGATGTCTATGCTACCTGAGGTCACCCCTGGGAGCAAGGAAGCAGAGCCCTGTCTCCCAGAGCAAAGGAAAATTGGAGCAGAGTGAGCATGGAGAGAGGGGTGCTGTGGCGGCCAGGAACCCCAGGACACCAAGCCCCGGCCCGGATCTGCTGTGTCATGGCCCTCCACAGGGCCGGCTCCATCCGGACGAGACTCAAAGCAAAACCTGGAGAGTTTTCCTGCACATTACCCCCAGCTCTCCAGGCCCTGTAACGGGACTCTCACCTCCACGGAAGCATCACAGTGTCCCTAGTTCTCCCTGTGCCCACCAGAGCCAGGCCCTAGTCTCCAGTCCAAACTGAGATCGTTACCCTCAGCCTTCAAAAATTCTGATCCAAAGATCCAGCCCCCAGCCATCAAGTTGATAACCTGTCTCTGTCTTCCAGACATCCAGCCAGAAAAATCAGAGCACGTGAGAGAGCGACAGCTGTGGAGCCAGCCCGGACTCCTTGCAAGGCTATTCTCTATAACTAGACTTTCAAGCACCAGGTCCCACCCTCTCCCATGCAGTTCCCAAAGGAACGATCCACAGTCTCAAGTTTATAGCGTATAAACCGTTAACATGAACTGGTAGCAGGAAGCTGGCAGGGGGCGTCTGCTCTTCTGTCCTGGAACCCAGAAAGCCACACCTACCGTAAGACCAACACGCAGGCAGCCACCAGAGAGTAAGCCAGGAGAGTGCCGATGGACATGAGGTCCACCAGGTCCTTCAGGTCGAAGAGGAAGGCCATCACCGCTGGGGAGGAGGAGACGAACATCAGGACGGGCCTGAACACACTGGCAGCCAGAGCCACCACCCACCCGTGACCCAGGGCACCAGGGAGAGCCTCCCCTTCCCCCTGCCAGCCCTTTCCATGAAGAAACACGGCAGCACTGCTTAAAAGGAAGGAAAGCTTGGGATTAAACCACATACACAGCTCCCAACAGACAGTAACAATAAATAACATTTATATAGAGAGAGCACTTTTATCAACATGACCCTGCTGACCCCCATGGCAATTCTGCCAGCCATCCCTACACTACAGATGGAGAAAGCAAAGTCCAGACATGTTGAGAGACTTACCTAAGTAAGGGCACATAGCTAATAAGTGGAAAAGTCAGGCACTGAGCTAGGTTCTTATGGCTCTGGGGCAGTATGTCTTCCTCTACACTATGCAGACTCACAGAGAGACATGCACATCTATCCATCCACCCATACACCACCCATCCACCATCCATCCATCGTCCACCCATCCATCATTCAATGGCACTCTTGAGCACACCAGTCAATGGGTGCTAGGTATATGCCACTGAACTTTGGTCTTCCCAAGAATACCACCTGAAGCCTGCATCAGGAGGCAACAATGATGAGGAGCTGGGTGAGGGCAAGTCCGGTGCCCTGGGAGGGCTGACAGGGGCTCCTAACCCAGAATGTGGGCATGGAAAGCGATGTTATTCCCAAACAATACCAGTCCCTTCACCGCAACCCCACTTAACACAAAGCAAAACACGCAGTCTTTTTGGAAAATCATTCCTAGATTTCTTTTTTCATTCCTAGATTTTTATAAGTGTATGCACGTCTATTTATGTGGATATATGTGTCAAGTTTCCCACTTAAAAAATAACTTGGCTGAATCTACTTTGGGATACTTTCAAATCACATGCAATCAACACAAGTTGAAATATAAACACAAAGCCATTACTTTTCCACAAATACTTCTCAAATCCACACAAACCATGGCAACTAAAACAAATTCAAACTGAGGTTAACTAACAGAATTAAAGAGCCGCGAGGGACTACTGGATAATTAGAAAACCCACTGTGTGTGTATCAAATGCTCACGTCCTCCTCACTCAGAGAAACCTGAGCCAAATTTCTTCCATGGGAGGTGATTCTTAGAAAACTAAAGACTTATATATCACTCTGACCAAATAAATAAAAAGAGCAAACCCTTGGTCTGGTAATACAAGAACTTTACAGTGGCTTTAAAGATTATAGTTTCATCTCCCTTAATCAGCACAGGAAGGAAATTAAAGCCAGTCTTCAGTATGATCACATTACATGTAAATATTGGAAAAAAAAAGAAAAAACACTCGCTATTTCCAGTTCCTTAATCCCTTAAACACACGGATCATATACTGACACACAGTGTCACTTAACCTGCCCACAGTGATCACGCTTGAGAATGCAGACTCATACAGCATGCGTGTGAAATAAGAAAAACTGGCTTCCTTTCATTAAACAACATTGACCCATAAAACTAAGCAAATTTTGCTAAGGGTGTGGATGCTGTTAACAATTCACTCATTAAGAGGGTCAAACGCCTCCCCTGTGGCTATCTGAGAAGTTCCTGTGATCCAGCTGTGGCTGGCATGTGTCCTCATTCACCATGGAGACCTCCTGCTCCACCCATGGGCTGGGAGGACCCAGCCAGTCTGGCCCCAACACAAACCGGGAACCAAGAACCACTGCTGTCCTCCCTGGGCGTGCATCCTCACACCCTCTTCTGAGCCTCTGCCTCTCCTCTGTGCACCTGCCTCTGGGCTGTGAAACACGACTCAAAGAGGAAACAGAAAACCAAGAGTCTCTTTCCAGGGCTGCCCTGGCTTTCAAGGCACACACAGAGGCCCAAGGGTTCTCCAGCCCTCCGCTCGCTTCTGTCCTCTTGGCAAGGGACCTGATATCGATCCGTCAGATCCACCTCCTCTCGTCCTGCCGTTTGTTGTCCATAAGCTCAGGGTCCAATCACACCCCCAGTGTCCCCTGGGGAAGAGGTGGCATGTTTTATAAAACGCTGATCATAAGGGATTCTCGCTTCCCAGAGAATTCATGAGCTAAGACACATGGAAGGTGAGTTTCCAGCACCAACAAGACACGGCATGTACCGTGAAGGACTTCACCCCACCAAGGTCTACTCAGGGACACCTGGGGAAGGGGAAAGACACAGCTCTAAAGGGACAGTGTGCATGCTGAGCTCAGTCCAGTGAGACGGTAATCACTGAAAAATGCAACCTGTTCGAGAATTCCATCACATCCTCTGTGAAACTGGCATCTGCCTTTTGTCAAAAGGCACTCAGTTACCTTGTGACAAACCAGACTCGAAGGGTAAAAACCAAATGTTAAAAAGACCAGTCGCAACTTCTCTCAGACCAGCACAGGTCAAGACATTTCCTTAGGGAGTAATAACCCAACTGTTAAAATCCTGGATAGGACATTCTAGTTCTTACCGGCAATGGCACCCGAGGTTAAGGTGGCGATTATCGGTGTTTTGGTCCTGTCGTTGATTCTGGCCAAAAATTTAAACAGCAGCCCGTCTTCAGCCATGGCATAGATAACTCGAGGCATGGGAAACATGGAACCTAAAAGACTAGATGGGAGGAAAAGCGAACCGTAAGAAAGCTCGGGGGAATAAAGGCATCGACACACCAAGCTTGGAGGAGCACTTGCAGCAAGTCTGCACATGTGCGTGAGTGGGAAACGCCTAAGTAAACCAGCGTGGCATCTAGACACAGTTCTATGGAAGAGACATTCTGCATTTATTCCTGCGATTATCTCCGGCTGAATCAAAAAGAAAAGCGTCACTGCCTTCATGAAGATCTCCCGGAGGTCCACAAATGCCTCCTGTGTGTACAAGCTAGCAGGAAGCATGAGAGCAAAATGACTCTCGTTAAAAGGCATTTGCGGCACTTGCTCCTTTTTAACGGTAGCCTTTGCTTTATGGCCAAAATAAGGGCCGGAGACAGTGATCACAGAGGTGGCCTGGTCCGGCCAGTGGCCACAGTCAGGGACAAGAGAAGCAGCCCTTGCTGAGCCGACAATGCTGAAATGTGGGCCTCGGGCTATTGAGATGAAATGTCCGTAATGCAAAGACAGCCTCAGGGATTGATGGAGAGCAGCCCAAGGGGAGAAGTCCCACGATCAGGGCTGGGTTGGGCTCTACTTCAAAGGGAGAGAGGAGTGGTCACGGCACACCTGCCTTCCCGAGCGTCTCTGCCCCTCACCTGGTAGACAGGGCGCAGAGGGAGCCGACGGCCACCGCATACTTGGCGCCCTCCCAGCCCACGTGCTTGAAGGCATCCGGCAGGGGGCTGTCCTTGTCCAGGCAGAAGTAAGGCATCATGAGGGTAAGGGCGGCCGACACTCCGAAATAGGCGATGAAGCAGATGAGCAGGGATGCAACGATGCCCACGGGGATAGCCTTCTGTGGGTTCTTCACCTCCTCCCCTGCAAGCCATGAGGAGTTCAGCCAGAGGGCTTGAGACCACCCTGCAGCTCATGGCCCTGAGGGGCCAGGGCCCTTCCAGGCTCCAGGGAGCCCAGGGGAGAGGCCCTCAGACCACAAACCACAACACCCACGGACCCAGGGAAGGTGCTCTCAGCCTTTGCGCTGAGGGTCAGCGAGGAAAAGATAACACACTGGAGGCTGGGAGCCCGGCCCCCTCGAGCGCCCAGACAACGTTGGACTAGGTAGCCACACTCCCCCGGAGGGCATATGAGGTCTGCCATCAGCTGCAGCCACGGTGCCGTCACCCCAGGCCCGCAGGGGACAGGCAGGCCACTTGGGGAGCAATGAAAGGGGGATTGGCAGGAAGGTGCAAATCCACACTCGGGCACTCAGGAGCAAATGGGCGGCGGCAGGCATGCATATACCTGGGGGAGGGGAATCAGACGCCTGGCCAGGCAAGCCCAGGTGTCCCGAGGGCGGTGGACCTACCTGTGGTAGCGATGCAGTCAAAGCCCACGAAGGCGTAGAAGCAGGTGGCTGCCCCTGACAGGACGCCGGAGAACCCAAAGGGCATGAACCCACCAACACCGGGTTTCCCTTCCTTTGTGTCACTGAAAGAGAGAGCTGCCATCAGGGTCACAGCCCCCTGCTTCATGGTCCTGAAGAGGAGCCACCCTGAGGCCCAGCTAGGCCCGGCCCTGCAGCATCCCCCATCTGGCAGGACAGCAGCCCCAGGGCCGTGGGCAGATGTAACTCCAGGACCTCACTGGTGATCGAGGGGCCGGGAAACAAATGCCTCTCTGGCCAGAGGCCAGCACGGGTCATCACCGCAGGGACACAGAGCACAAGGACGGCCAGTGACAGGAAATTCTATCAGCTGGCAGAAACAGTCTCTTCAGAACAGTATGAATGCCCTGTGTCATGCATCAAACTGGGACAACCCTGAGGGATGGGATGGGGAGGGAGGTGGGTTCCGTATGGATGGGAGACACATGTACACCAGTGGCTGATTCATGTCAATGTATGGCAAAAAAGACTACAGTATTGTAAAGTAATTAGCCTCCAAATAAAATAAATTAATTAATTAAAAAAAAAAAAAAAACAACATCAAGAAGACTAAATCTAGACAGACAACCAGGAGACAAGAGGCGCCATCTCCGTTCAACTCTTTACCGGCTCACAGTGACTGGTGAGGGGGCCGTGAAGCTTTCCAAGTTGACTGGGTTACTCCAAAACATATTTCAAATTGGCTCTACTCCGCCCGGAATTAATGGGCACTGATAAATTTGGCACGAACAAGACTCAGGAATGCTGGGGAGTGACTTATTAAAAGCTCTCAATTCTCTATAGTCACGTTTCGTCCCCAAAAGGAAGGCTCTTTTTGTTTGAACTGTTGACCGTATGGTGTTAGAGCTAGTTTCATGGGTTCGTTTCCTGTCTGCGCTCCAGTTAGTGAACCAGCTGCTGATAAGCGCCTGCCCACAGAGTAGGCCATCGGAGGACACGCCGGGCACCCGGGCCTTAATCAGAGGTCAACGCAACATGTGACCACTCGGCTTTCCGGCCTCTCTTGCAGCTGAACGCGGCCCCCCGCTGGATTCTGGCCAGGGGGATGTGGGCAGGAGGAACACATCTTCCAGATCTGAGTGCATGGTCCTTGCACTCTGGTCCCTGGTGGGAGAGCTGGGTCATGCCTGTGCCCACCCATAGCCCAGCTCTGACCACACTGTGTCCTTGGGGATAATGGGTCAGCAAGGTGGACGATCGGGCCCCTGTAAGCCTGCATGTGTCCACGCTGGCCAGCCACCCCCAACTGATCATTCCTGGAGCTGAGATATCCTTGTAAAGCCACTGCATTTTAGGAGGATCTCTTCAAAGCACCAGTTTAACCTTTAGCCACAATTAAAACAGAATTGTAAACAAAATTAGAACTCCCCATTCTTCATCCCAAGATCCTAACATGTATCAAAAAATCTGACCAAAAAAAAAAAGGTCAGAGAGATCCATTCCAATGTTTGGCTTTTGTTTCCCGAAACAAGGTGAGCTTGTTGGTAAGGGCCTGCCCAGAGGCCTGCAAAGGCACAGGGTGGAGAGCCGGCTGGTCACCTGCTTCCAGCCCTGGGCGTCCTGAGCCCAATGTGGAAGGACGCTGAGGCCACGGCGTCTCAGGGCTGACACACCCCCGTGGAGTGGTAGTGAAAGAGGTTGTCAACATCACGTTGTGATAACTTCAGTTGTTCTGAAAAACTACTCTGAAGAACACCTGAGATAAAAAGTTCCACCGACTTCTTCGTTCAAGGTGATCAGATAGGAAGGCATTTCAAAAGAAAGCAGCATCCACGTGGTACCGCAGAGGAAAATCTTCCTTTCGGAAAAGGAAATTCAGAGTTCCATCATCAAAAAGGATACGGGGAAACAGGGACAACTGAGTGAGCCTGACCACGGTCCTCACCGAGGCAGGGTTTTGGAATCAGCATCCAGAGATGCCGCTGTTCCCCCAGCATCTTCCTGTGTCGTACAACAGACAGTCAAATACAAGGCAAGAAAACACAAATTTCAGACAAACGAGACACCCTCAGCTATCTGACTGCAAAAAAAAAAAAAACAATTCAGTAATGACAAAATATCCTAGCTCAAATTACATTTTTTAACAGAGACCGTACTGGACTGTGTTGTGGTAGCCAAGGTCCGCCCTAGCCGCACCAGGCCCAGGCGCCCAGAGTCAGAGGGACACCCACTTGTTCAGGCAGAGGTGACCCGACGTGTTCCGGAAGTCCTCCTCCGTGAGCTGCCAGTTTTTAATTGATCCTTTCACAAACCCCGACACCATGATGAAGCCCAGCACCAGAACGTTGATACACGTGAATATTTTGTTGACCATGGCTGACTCTTTCACACCCAGAGTTAAAAGTCCTGCAAAAGGGCATAAACAGAAACGGCCTCAGTGCTGACCTCGGGCCAACAAGTCCCTCTGGGATGGGGAGTGGGGACGAGAAGGTGACGTTAGAAGAATCTGAGCAGTGTCAAACCTCCGAAGAGGAACGAGGCTGCAGTGACTCTCATCCTAGAGGCAGGGAACAAAACAACCCAAGTCCGCGGGGTGTTGAACAAAGCCATCAGGGCTGGACTTCCAGCCAGCTTGTGGAATTGAGACAACAACCAGGAGCACCCCAGGGACAGCAGGGCTGGGGACGTCTGAGCCAATGGCGCCCCTCAATAGCAAAGCCCTCTCTGGAATGAAGGGAGGCTCTCCCTGAACCTCCATCACTGAGAACCACTCAGTGAGTAGGAGTTCATTTCCTCCAAGGAGACACTCTGTTCAGTGTCTCGAGAGAAAAAAAAAGTTCTCCAGACATGGAATCATTCAGATGCTCTGTGGGGTATTAGCAGTGTCCGCAGTGACGGCCACCTGGGGGTCCTGCCACAGAGTCCCCCTCCTGGGACTCAGTGCACGTAGAACGTCTGAGCCAGACCAGCTCTACCTCGAAAACTCGAGATAAAAAAGTACTGGGTGAAAAAGCACAGGTTGGGGAACACAGGACACACGTCTGTGGTGAACCCTCGGCCAGGGAAGAGTCAGGGAAGGCGCCCAGTGACACGGGACCACCCATCTGACTGGACGTCTCTTACACATTTTAGCATAAAAGATGCCCTACGTCATAGACTGATTTCTGAAATACAGACATTAGAAGGGCATGGAGCAATTCAGGGAACACATCACACTCCGCTGTGCTTGTTCTTCAGCCTCCCACCCTCCTGTTCTTATGAAAACCTCACTCGTGAAGACTTAATTTCTGATCCATGTTCCTGCCAGCTGGACCAGATGTACCACTGAAACTGACCCTGTGCAGAACGATTTCAATTACATGGTGTGTAAAACAAGGCACGGATGTTTTTAAAACCCATCCCAAATCTTCTAACCTCAAAAGAGAATTTATCTGAGTTTCTGCTTAATGGGTATATTAACAGAACTCCCAACTTGGTGGCTGAGACTCGGGTCAATGTCACTAAGAAGAAGCTGCCATCAGCTGTGTTCAAGCCCTGTCTGCAATTTAAAAATCCTGTACCAGCAACTTTGTGGGGAAACTTCATTATTTAAGGAGGTGTTTTGCCGGCTGGTTGGGTGCAAATCACCTGAGCTGTCTCCAACCCCAAGGTGCAGTGAGCATCGGGCCTGGTTCCTCCATGTCGTCCTGGCTGACAAAGGCCAACTCTCATTTCTAAATGGTCATCCGCTGAGTCAGAAGAACTTGTATTCCTAGGTCACCTCTATACAAAGCCTGCAGCCCTAATGAAATCCTACTCCACAAACATGCAAACACCTGAGAGTCTCTCTTAATTAAACAGCGCACAACTCAACCTATTCAATAGGCCAACCCTATGTGAATCTCTGAGAAGCCACTTTGACAAAAAAAAAAAAAAAGATGTCTGCATCAATTAAAGAAGACAAGAAAACGGGGGGATGGGAGAAAGAGAAAAGGAGGGAGCCTGAGCCTCACCCCAGACTCCTGGTCCCCCTCCTGACACACCCGACATGTGGTTGTACCTGTGAGGATTACAATGATGATCACGGCAAATATGTCCGGGTTCTCAGCCAGCACCCCGGGTGCATGCAGGGCCATGTGCCTCCGTGAGAACTCCCCAATGGGCTTCCCAATCAGCTCATCAAACGTCGCGCTCCAGGCCCGCGCTACGCTCGAGGTACCTGCCAAGAAACACACTGTCAGATGGAAGAGAAGGCAACAGTCAACACAGCGCCTGTTGTCAACATCTGCAGCACCCGCGGGGGCTCACAGCCCTTGGGTGCTGGGGAGCAGGGAACCCCGGGGCAGCCGCCACACCCCAGGATGTACTGACCAAGAAGGGAGCGCTGGTTGGAGTCTGCAGAGAAGCCAGACATAGGGCCTGGGACGAGATGCATTCTCCATCACAACCAACACAAATGTGTGTGAGTGTGAGAGTGTGTGTGAGTGTGAGTGTGTGTGTGTGTGTGTGTGTGTGTACCATGTGTTTTGAACCTACGTGTAGCTGAATCATAGTAAAATTTAACAAAATAACACCATCCTGACCACCAAGAGGCGCTCTGACAGTACTGACTCTACCTATTTTATTTCACTGTAACAAGAAATCCTGGGAACAGACCATTCAGGGGACCTCACGACCCACCCCTGTGTTGCAGTAGGCAGTGGGGGCCACATTCCTCCCCGAAGACCCTCAGCAGCCGAGCTGACAGGGCCTGCCTCCCAGAGGGGGCCGGAGGGCCAAGGGCGGTGGCTCAGGACTGGCCCCTCCCCAGCAGCCAAGTGGCTGGCTCACCAACCCCCGCCCCCGCCCCCGCCCCGCCAGAGTCAGCCACCTCTGCCGCTCTGTGCCAGGCCTGGGGGGACCATGGGCCCAGAGGCTCTGACTGCATGGAACAACAGGTGTGGAGTCCAGCACCCCCCACCACCACCCCAACAGCCAAGAGCACCCGACTGTTCTCTCAATCCGAGTAACACCCGTCACTGCTTTTCCAGCAACGCTTCCCGGGAAATGCTGCTAAAGTTCCAGTCACCACAAAAGGCGTCTTCCTTTATTTGTAAAGGGTGCCTTGCTGGTGACTGTCACTTGCTGGTTTAGGAACGGCAGGAGCTTCACGCTCACCATTCTGTTTTATTCGCAGGCAAGCTCTCTGGAAACGTAAAGGCCCTTTTAAAGTAGTCGCATTCCCACCAAGAGGCTGGGCTGTCAGGCTGGGTAATTTCTAATTTCTTCTTTGTGCTTTTCTGCATTTCTTAAATTTTTCTGTTATCAGTGATGTATTTACTTGAGTAATCAGGAAAAAGACTGAAAGAGACGAGGTCCTTTTTTCACTAGCTACGAGCAGCCTGATTCTGTGTCTCTTTTGTGCTAACAAGACTGGCCTCTTGGGGGCTGGGCTTGTTCCCACTGGGTCCCACGTGCGGCAGGCCTCCACCTTGCACCAAAGGAAAAGGGAAAGCTTGCAGCAGCAAGGGGAGGCGGGAGGTGCCGAGCTAGGGGGGCAGCCAGACCCCGTGGGTCTGGGGATCCAGGCTGGGGCGGGAACACCAGGAGGGAGGTGGGGCCCGGCGCAGAGACCTACCGATGATGTAGGACAGGATGAGGTTCCAGCCGGTGATGAAGGCCCAGAGCTCACCCACGGTGACATAGCTATAGAGGTAGGCCGAGCCCGTCTTGGGGACCCGCGCGCCAAACTCGCCATAGCAGAGGCCAGCCAGCACGGAGGCCAGCGCGGCGATGAGGAAGGAAATGACGATGGCGGGGCCGGCATTCTCCCGCGCCACGGCCCCAGCCAACACGTACACGCCGGCCCCCAGCGTGCTGCCCACCCCCAGCGCCACCAGGTCGAACGTGTTCAGGCATCGCGACAGCCGGCTCTCCTCGCGGCTGCAGTCCACCACCTTCCGCCGCAGCATCTGCTGCCCGACGCCTTTCAGCATGGTGCACCCCATCCCGCGGCTGCAGGTCTGCGGAGGGGAGGACAGAGGCAGGAGCTGCGTTAGCGCTCTGGTCTCACCCAGGGACCCCTTCACCGCAGCAGGTGGGCCACGCGGTCCCCCACTGTCACTGGCCGCTAAGCCCTCACCTCTCACGATCCCACCACCCGCGGGCAGAACACCCACCCACGGATTCCCGGCCTCAGGTGTGACCAGCGGGAGAAACACCCAGAGGCCAACCCACCTGCTGATGGGACTCTGGTCTCTTGAGCCCCCACACTGATTTCAGTTCCCAATCGAGAGCCTTCTCCAGGCAGAAATAGCAAGAGAAGCGCAATTAAGCCCACTGTTCCTGCTGAGAGTCATACAATTCACCAGGAAAAGTAAGCTGTTATTCTAAGGGTATGGGTTTCCCTGGTGGCTCAGACGGTAAAGAATTCGCCCACCAATGCAGGAGACGCAAGTTTGATCCCTGGGTCGGGAAGAAACCCTGGAGAAGGAAATGGCAGCCCATTCCAGTATTCTTGCCTGGAGAATCCCAGGGACAGAAGAGCCTGGCAGGCTACAAGTTCATGGGGTTGCAAAGAGCTGGACACGACTGAGCGACTAAACAACAACAACAACATTCCAAGTGTGCTGTTGTGGAAGGCAAACCAAACTAAACATGAATTTAACTATCAGAGCCCAGAGGCCTTCAATGGCAGTGACAATACTTTTCAGACCTTCCCGGGACCAAGCAGGAGCCAGGCTGTCTCCAGCTTAACAAAGAGTATGCCCAGAGCAGAAAAGCATTGAACTGTTATGAGTTAGGGCCCTTGTAACTGCCGCTACTCTGGGAAGCACTTTTCCTCTGCATGAAAATGTGGGCAGAGTGCTATGTGATACAGTCCAGACGGTGCACATGGGTCCAGTCATTGACCTTCACAGGGACCTTATCACTCCATGGGGCCCGGGATGCCACCCACCTTCTGAACTACGTCCCTGGTCAGCACCCTCTGGGAGACCCCGGCCAATCACAGGAGAATTCATCCCGAGGGAGTGGGGCCTGCCTGGAGCCCCAAGGAAGGGGAACCAGAGCCCCGATCCTTCCAAAGAGGACAGTGTGGGAAGCGGGAACCCTGGCAGAACATCACCCCGGCCAGGCGGCCAAGGTCCACATCAGGAAGTGACAGGTTATACTCGAGCGTATGATGCGATGAGAAGGGAGAGAGAGCTTCCTCCCCAAAGCCGTAACCCCAGGCTAATCCTGAGAAAAGTATCAGACAAATCACAGAAGAGGAACTCTACGAAACACCTGCGTTTCGCTCCTGGTGTATGTGTGCACGTTCTTTTCAGTTGTGCCCAGTCCTCGGGTGTCATCAAGAACAAGAGAAGTCCGTGAGCTGGTGCAAACAGGAGGAGCCTCGGGAGACAGGACACTAGCCTAGAGGATGGGATGAGGCCCCGGGATGGGAGGAGGACAGCGGGGAGAGCTCAGGAAGCCTGAACAAAGCACGGACTCCAGCTGTATCCATACCAGGCGGTTGGCCACAGCCGAAATATCACACCAGGGTTAAGATGCTAATCTCAGAGGAAACGATGTGGGCGTGCAGGAACTACCCTCACGGCTTTCCTGCAAACCTAAACGTGTGCAGAGACAAGCTACCATTATGACTCTGAGCCACGAGAAATTCACCTTGATGACCAATTGGTGTTGCCTGATCTACCTCACTTTGCTGCAGTTAAGTGACCGGAAAGTGCAATCGTCTCAGCGGAGACAGCAGATCTGGCAGAGTCCGTACCTAATCACCTGGAACCCTGAACTGCTTGCCCACACCCCTGTGGGCTGGTCCTCTGCCCGGCCTCAGGCCAGGCCCCCTGCGAGTCACAGAGGGACGGGTGGGGGGTCCTCTCCACATTTTATCTGATGGGCCAAGAGAAGAGAAAAAAACAGTTTCTCGAGACTCAAAAGTTTTCAGCTAGAATGGGGAATAAACTCCTCCGGTCGGAAACCCTTCATGTAAAGATGACGAAAAATAACGCAGAGAGCCAAGAGTCAAATGGGGTCACGAGCTCGGAAGGTGCAGGGGGGCCAGCTCCATATCTGGGTCTGGCATTGGTGGGTGGGGGAGGTAGGAAATGATATCACCCTTGGTGAGGGGGGCGGAAGTGGGAGGAAATGAGGGAAGATGACCGTATTAGTGGAACAGCAGCGGAGCAGGAAAGTCAGAGGTCTGATAAGAGCTGAGAGGGCAGGGACAGAACAGGAGACACAACAGAGAGCGCCAGTGCCCAGGATGCTTGCAGCCACTCGCTGGCCCATTGCTGGCGCTGGGTCGGGAGCCCCGAGCCCTGAGGGGTTCCAGCGAGGCGGCCGGGCTGGGGCAGCAGGTGCTGAGGACCCGCCGGGGACCAACTGGCTGGAAAGCCCGGGGTGCAAGTCCTCCTGGTCCTGCCTTCTTCTTTCTTCCTTCCAGGATTTCCCTGAATTCATTCAAGCCAGACTATGAAACACAACAAAGCCTATAATAAACCACTGCTTGGATAACAAGTTAAAAGGGAAGATGCACCATTTCAACACCACTCTCAGCGGAAGGGCTCTGCCAGGGACGGTGGGAAAGGCAGTGAATAACTTGGCAGCATCATCTCGGGGAAAACCCAGAAGGGAAGTGGAGCCTGAGAGCACCTGACGACCCGTCCTGCTTCTAAAGTGATTGGTAAATGGGACCGACATTTAGAGAGAGCAGGCACCCACTCCCACCCTCTCCTCAGTTCAGTTCAGTCACTCAGTCATGTCCAACTCTTTGCGACCCCATGGACTGCAGCATGCTAGGCCTCCCTGTCCATCACCAACTCCTAGAGCTTGCTCAAACTCACGTCCATTGAGTCAGTGATGCTATCTAACCATCTCATCCTGTCATCCCCTTCTCCTCCTGCCTTCAGTCTTTCCCAGTATCAAGGTCTTTTCAAATGAGTCAGTTCTTCCCATCAGGTGGCCAAAGGATTAGAGTTTCAGCTTCAGCATCAGTCCTTCCAATGAATATTCAGGACTGATTTCCTTTAGGATGAACTGGTTGGACCTCTTTGCAGTCCAAGGGACTCTCAAGAGTCTTCTCTAACACCACAGTTCAAAAGCATCAATTCTTCGGCGCTCAGCTTTCTTTATAGTCCAACTCTCACATCTACACGTGACTACTGGAAAAACCATAGCTTTGACTAGATGGACCTTTGTTGGCAAAGTAATGTCTTTGCTTTTTAATATGCTGTCTAGGTTGGTCATAGCTTTTCTTAAAAGGAGCAAGCATCTTTTAATTTCATGGCTGCAGTCACCATCTGCAGTGATTTTGGAGCCCCCCAAAATAAAATCTTTCACTGTTTCTGTTTCCCCATCTATTTGCCATGAAGTGATGGGTCTAGATGCCATGATCTTGGTTTTCTGAATGTTGAGTTTGAAGCCAACTTTATCACTCTCCTCTTTCACATTCATCAAGAGGCTCTTTAGTTCCTTTTTACTTTCTGCCATAAGGGTGGTGTCATCTGCATATCTGACATTGATATTTCTCCTGGCAATCTTGATTCCAGCTTGCGCTTCTTCCAGTCCAGCATTTCTCATGATGTACTCTGCATATAAGTTAAATAAGCAGGGTGACAATATACAGCCTTGACATACCCCTTTCCGTATTTGGAACCAGTCTGTTGTTCCATATCCAGTTCTAACTGTTGCTTCTTGACCTGCATACAGATTTCTCAAGAGGCAGGTCAGGTGGTCTGGTATTCCCATCTCTTTAAGAATTTTCTCCTAGATGTAGTTTTTAGTTCATAACAAATGGATTCTCTCCTCAAAACGACAGAAGCCAAGTGCAAAGCAAAGACACTGCAATTGGACAGCACGGTCTCTCCTTGGCTTCCCAAAGTGACCCAGGAGGCTAGAGCGAGCACCACCTTCCTCTGAAAGACCACTCTATCCTGGGCCCTGGGAAGGGCTGGTCCACAGTCCACACACCTTTCTCACAGGGGCTGCTGTCTGAGGAAGAAGCCAGAGCTGCCAGAGTGACTGTGCTGGGACACCTGGCAAAGGGCATGCCAGGGGACACCTTCCGAGAGCCCACTGACCTCATTATAGGCTGAAATGAGCCCCCCTGGACACTGCAGCTGCAGTGAACATGCCACATGCCCCTGGTTACCCCTGTCCATGAACCCACTTAACCAACCCTGGGGACCCAGCACCATCTTTAACATAAAGGGGCCGGGGCACTGAGTTCTGTAAATTCAGACCCAGACACTGGACTGCAAACACGTGAAAGGGACTTTTTGGTTGAGACTCCCTGGACATAGCTGACTTCTTGTAAGTGGGGAGACAGCAGCCACTGTTTCTCAGAAAGAGTCCTGGGCTGGAGGGAAGTGCTCGGGTGCAGTGAACAGGAGCGCAGGAGGGCTGGCTGTTTCCTCCTGGGCTGCCTCTCCAGCACGCCCTCTCTGTCTGGGGAAAGGGCAAACCCAGTCCCTTGGAAACCACTGGGGCAGGAACGCAACCAGTCGCCGCCGAACCCCAGGGCTGAGAGTGCGGACAGCACGAGTGCCGTGTCCAATTCTACTTCCCAGGGCGGGAGAGATTGAGATGCTCACTAACCCCGCCCTGGGTTTATTTTAAAGTAACATCCTTTCTTTCCCCTTGGCAGTAATGGAAAAAATCTGGGTTCTCCAGGCAGCATCATCTGTCGGTATTGTGCACATTACCCCACAATTCACGTTCGTGCCCGGGCTCCTGAGCTGCTCATTCAGCCAACAGCTGAAAACAAATGAAACTTCTCCACGTAAAACCAATCGAAGCACACCAGCCTCACCAGTGTCAGGCTCGGACAGACTTCCTGCAGTCAGGATTTACGCAGAAAGTCCCCAATATGCATTGAAAGCATTATCTGGAAATTACGTTATCCTGTCTCCCAGGGAGAAATTTCTGCAACAGTCGAGAGCTACACTTTCATTCCAGTTTTTGACAGGAATCCTGTAACAGCAAGAGCTTTGGCTCTCTCTCACTCCCGACTCACACATTATGAAAGAATGTCCTCTTAGAAAAGCAAAGGAAATCTGTCCCTTTCCCACAGAATTTCTAACTCCAAGTTTGATTCCAGTGATCACTATATAACAGTCGGAGCAAGATGGCCCAACGGGTCCAGACTGCTGAGATAAAGACTTTAGGATGCGGTGCTGAAGGCGTCTGACAAAGGCAGGCAGGTGTGAACTGTATGATTTTTTTTTTTCCACTCAAATTTAATGACAGTCCCATTACCGAAAAAGAAGAGCTTAATGGCTTCATGGAGGGAGGGAAAGAGGTCACAGACGGAGGCTGTGATAGACACCAAGTTCATAAATGCTTTGGAGAAAGTCTTGACATTTGATTCTTCATACGTCTGCTTTTTTTTTTTTTTTAAGTGGTCATTACATTTGGGAGTGGTCCCAAGCAGGGGAGTCATGTAGAATAAACCCCGTCATTCCAGCAGGAGACAGACGCACTGAGGTCTACACAGGACGCTGACCGGGGACGGGCGGTCCCCAGGTCCCCTTCAGCCGCGTGGGGCAGGGCTGCCCAGGAGTCCTGAAAGCTCCGGAACACCTGCAGCTTTAATGAGGAAGGGAGCAGAAGTGAAGCCATCTCAACCAGACGTGGTTCAAAGCGAGAGCATTCCAGGTCACGGGCCACGGCGGAAGAAGAGAGATGCACGCAAGGAATGCAATCTGCGTTGAAGGAAGTTGTTCTCCAAGCCAGATTCACTTCCCCCAGGTGTCAGGAGGCCCAGGTGCAAGAACTTTTAAGTTTTTAAAGAAAAAGAAACAAGGATGGAGGGGACTGGTTGACGCAGATGAAGACCCAACACATGGGCATGTGGAAGGAGGTTAAGGAAACGACAGAACTGAAGCTGGGGCACAGCAGGGCAGTGGAGAGGCAAGGGGAGGAGGGGACCACAGGGCGCTGAAGGTTTGCAGTGGCTGGGGGGGCCAGCCACACCCCCATGACATGTGACCTCAGGACTCGGACTCTCTTAAAGTCTCCCAGGATCTACACTCATCTGACCCCAGGCAGCGATGGACAAGCTGAGGGCAGAATGGAACTCCTCCTGAATTCAGGGATCTCACTCCCGGTATGATGCCCTGGGCTGACACAGCTGGGCTTGGGGAAAGCAGAAAGGCAATCTCAGCCGAAGAGGCAGAGTCGGGGCCAGTAACTTGGTGGAGGGCATGCAGCCAACAAAAGATGGGAGTCAGGGCTCAAACCCACGCCTCACCACCTGCAGAGCCTGCTGTCCTCTGAGTCAGGATCCCCGGGGCCCCGGGAGCGTGGAGGGGGTTGGGGGAAAGGCTGGGCAGCTAACTGGCAGTGGGCAGGAGGGTGGTGGTGGTGTAAGCCCCCATCTCGGAGCTAAGCGTCAACACGTCCCACTGGCAGGGCCGCCTCTAATCGCCTCTGCCCCCAGCACCTACAAGGCCCATGAGCAGAACGTACGGGACCAGAACACGTACAGGGCCCATAGCTCACACTCAGTACGATCACTGATTTAATTTCAGGAAACTTAACAGGACACTGGCTGGACGTCTGTCCTTCATCTTAGGCAACATCTTCACCATTGCCTTCAATGACTTAAAAGGGTCTGTCCATCAAAGGAGATCTCATTTGCTGAATATTCAAAGGTTCGCATCACCAAAGAGTCCGGTTCTGTTTCTCTAAATGAATACACATGTAAGAAGATGCTATTTGGGTTAACATTCAACCCAAGCAACAAGGAGTTGCCTCTGAGGCCTTGAAAGTTTCCCAACAGTTCCTTGTGTCGTGGGAGGTGCTCCACTGTGGGGACAGCTGGTGTCCCTGTCATCTCTGCCCAGGGTTCCTTGGGTTAAAGTAGTGCATGTCTCTGGGGCCTCAGTTTCCACATCTGAAAAATGGGGTGCCTCTCTGGTCCTGCCTTGACAGATAAGGCACAAGGAGTATACTAAGACGGCTTCCCTGGTGGCTTGGTAAAGAATCTGCCTGCAATGCAGGAGATACGGGTTCCATTCCTGGGTCGGGAAGATCCCCTGGAGGAGGGCATGGCAACCCACTCCAGTATTCTGGCCCGGAGAATCCCATGGACAGAGGAGCCTGGCGGGCTACAGTCCATGGGGTCGCAAAGAGTCAGACACAAGTCAGCATACACAGGCAGGCATGCTCAGAGGCAAATTCTTCCCAGGCAGAGTCAGCTCTGGTTCTTTCTTCTAAGTCTCAGCACCTGCCCATCACTTCTCCCTCACAGAAGCAAGGCAGACAAATTCTGGCAGCTTGAGGTCCCCATCACACGGCGGTCATGAATTGACGCCTGGCCTGACACTGTCAACGTTGCTGGCTTACCCACACTCAAGCTTGTCCACAGCGTTTGCCCACATCCAAGAGAGACAGCAGACAAGAAGCCAGTGGACGACCCAGTAAGTGCATCCTCACAAAAATCAGATAAAATCTAGGAACGCTTCCTCCTGCAGCCAGCAGGATGTGACTAAGTCTTTTCGTCTCCCAACAGTGTTTCCATCACCAGGGAAGCTGTGCTTTATCAAGACACACGCCCCGGTTCTGCGTGTGGAAACGCGTTACAACAGAAACCTGTGTTTCGTGAGGGGCTCAGAGTTCCTCCAACATGTGCCTTAGTGCTTCTCACTTCTCTGGGATGGAAAGAAGCAAACGTGTGCCACCTGATTCACTGAAGCCAGTGACAGACAAACTCTGTAGGTAGGCCCGGGGCCGGGGGACGGGCCCCCCCTCAGGGCAGGGTCCATGAGCCAGAGCCCAGCAGGGGCCCGGACCTGAGTGGGGTGCGGGTGCAGAGGGGCTGGTGAGCGGGCTTTGTAAAGTTGCGTGTGTGTGAACTGTGGACACTTCGTCTGGCTCTCCAACCTCAAATGGAAATGTCTTAAATAAAGTTCCCCCAGGATCAGAATTCAGACTTACTGGCAGAACACTGTTTCTTTAGTTCTCCAGGCTCTAAGGAATCCTGAAAAGCATATTAGAGATTTCAGAGGCTCCTTCTCCAAATGTCCTCTTTCACAAAGCGCCAGGACAGCCGGCCCCTGGAACCAAGCAAGGCGGGGACTCCTGCCCAGCAGATCTGACCACACTGCTCGGTCACAGACCATTATTTTCCCATTTACTCAGTTACTCACTCAGCAAACTCTCACAGACTCACCTACTTACCCGTAAGCTTGGGGCCACTGTAATCCTCAAATACCTGTCACTTCCTCCCTTCCCCCAGTCTTCCCACTGCCACAGGCTACTCTGAAAAAACTCAGAATTTCTAGAAAATGCACTGGCTCAAAAGTAAAGTAGCTGTGAGAAGTCAGGGACAGCTTCCCCAAACCGACCTGGAGAAGAAACTCTCTCGGGAGCTGGGGTCCACCTGAAACCAACCCAACACACCAGCTCCTCGCCACACACACACACACGGGTTCACTTTGTCCTCACCAGAGACCAGCCGAGTCACAGGCCTCCCTCCTCTCCCAGGAGGATGGGTAGACCCCCAGCCACAGTCACCTCACTTTAAGTAGGGAGCCAGGATTTGAACCCACGTCCTCTGACTCCAGGAGCCCTGTTCCATGGCAGGTGCCAGAGTGACACAACTTTGACCAAATATACTCTTCTTCCCGTCTGACAACACTCAACTTTGTCACTTATCTGAAATCCTACAAATAAGGGAGTCACATGAGTTAAGACAACCTCTTTCTGAATGCCACTACTCCTGTCAAGTCCAGTCAATGAGTTACTCACACGGTGGGGTGGATCTGCGTCACCCACCCACTTCCCGCAGCCGCTGGCCAGGAGCCACTGGCTTTGAAGCAACAGGCGCTTTCTCTGGGTCTGAGGACAAGGAGGTAACTGGGGCAGCAAAGCCCAGCAGGGGCCTCAGGGGAGAGTTCTGGAAATCACACAGAGGGCAGGGGCCTGGAGAATCATATGGAGCAAGAGCTGCCAAGGAGACAGATCAAATATTGCGTTGGGAGAGTGCGTGTCTCTGAGAAAAGGGGGAGGACAGAGTCAAATGAGCCTGGCAGCAGCCCTAGAAAATAACAGGAACACACACGAGTGTGCGTGTATGCTCAGACTGATAGAAAATAACAGGAACACACATGAGTGTGAGTGTATACTCAGACTGGTAGAAAATAACAGGAACACACGCGAGTATGAGTGTATACTCAGACTGGTAGAAAATAACAGGAACACACACGTGTGAGTGTATACTCAGACTGGTTGAAAATAACAGGAACACATGTGTGTGTATATACTCAGACTGGTAGAAAATTAACAGTAACACACACAAGTGTGAGTGTATACTGGAAGGAGAATCAAGGCAGTGTCTCTGGACAGATTACTGGCATTTTCACCAGCATTTTAACATTCTTTCAGTGACTGCTTACTGCTTCTAAACTGAGGGGAAGGAAATCTCTTAAAGAGTCCGCCTGGGAGGTACCTGGGTACATGGAGTTTCATTACGTTTTCTCTCTGCATACATGCACATTGAGAAATTCCCAAAAGCAAGAGAGAGGATTTCCTGTTGGGCTGACCCAGAAAACAACAAGGAAACTCCTCTGGAGACCTGCACCCCCAGGGCAGCCCCTTGATGCTAAGACACGGCTGTGTACAAAGTCTCTTACGCGTGATTAGGTTGAGCTATATGAAACTATCAATATTCGGCCAATTTTTTTTAACTAGAAAAACAGTAAAGGATTTGTAATAGGCAGTCGTGGACCATGTCCCTGACATTTCTCTGGGCCTAAATTGTACCATTTGGGGACTTTGCCTGAAATTACAGAAACCAATGTGAGTTCCAAAGAAGAGGTTAAAGGAAAGCGAAGAACAAAGTGGTTTGTAGGTTATTCAAAAGCTGGGAGAGAGAAACCAGCAGACACGTGTTTCTGTGCCATCCATGGTGCGGGACATATGTGAAATTTCAGGTTCACCCTCCCCACTTTTTGGCAGGTCACACGCTCACCTGCCCAAGAGACACAGCTCAGGCCCACCAGGCTGAACAGGTGAGGCTGGGCTGGGCTGCGGGGAGCAGCCAGGAGAGCTGTGGCTGAGCGTCTGAGGGATGTGCACTTGAGATGTAAACCTTTTATGTAAAGGAAGGGTTGAGGGCATCAACCACATACCACCAGGAGGATTAATCAGGTCTTACTGGGCAGGACAGACCCGAGGGGAGACGGTCCCAAACCGCCACCCGCCTTTATTTGGGGAGAATCGACACATTAGCCTTCGAGCAGGGTATTTTGATCCAGCTGACAAATTGCCTGTGTGCAAGCAGATACTCTATCCTTTCCCATATTCCTGCATTTACTCCATCCCTGTCCTCTCCCCTTGGAGCCCCTGGTTACCATGGGGATTACCTGTGCAGGGCTTACTGTGCAGGGATAAGCCCCAGCAGGAAAAGCATGTTTCGTGACAGGTCGTGCTGGTGTGTGTACAGCCTGCTTCTCTGGTGGCCAAGACTTCAGACACTCGCCCCCAAGAGAAAAGCATTTAAAGTCTGAAGGAAACACCGTGGCCCCCTTCCTGGCTCCACACCCCATCTGTCTGCAGGCCAACTCCCAAGCACTTGTTTGTACACTTCCCCAGCGTGGGGACTTTTGTTACATCACACACGTGGGGAAACATCCAGCGGGCAGTAACAGAATTGTCTCCCTCACAGAGAACATGCCACCGTGGACCTGAAGTCACTCCACAGATTTGGGAGCAAGCCGCCAAGTGCACAAGGGCCTGTGGACACCATAACGCATGACTGACAATCAAGAGTCAGGAGAAAATGCAGCGGAGGATCACGGTGAAGCCTGAGATGGACAAAGTGGCCAAGAGTGCGGACAGGAGGCCAGGGCCAGCCTGCGGTACTGAGTGTGAAGGATGGACAGTGGTTACACCGACGTCACAGGCAGAGCCCCTGGCTCTGCTGTGATGGAAGCTCCAGGGCCATGACCTTGAAGACAGGCTGTCTCTCCGGAATGCCACTGGAACCTGACCCCGGGCCTCGCCATAAGCCAGGGCTCATTTTCTGGCCTGCAGTTAACTGGTTCCCGCTCAGTGATACAGGAAAGCTCAGGCATACGGGGCTCACTCAGAGCATCCCCATGCCCACAGGGAGGTCTCTACGTGGCAAAGGTCACAGCTATGCGCCCCCCAGTCCCCTGATGAAGGACTCAGCGAGGGCCACTGATCCTGACTACTGTGTCTTCTCAACGCAGCTCCACACTCAAAATTAAGAATATGAAGGGCCCAGAGGACTGTAGGAATGTGGGCGGGGGTGTGAGTGGGCAACTGCAGTTCTTTTACACACACACACACACACACACACACACCCCTCTGAAAAATTTTGTGATGAATGAAACAGTGACAAAAGTGAAGCCTCCATACTCAGTGACCAGTTTCTTATCTAAAAATAACCTGAACAATAACTGTCCAGCACTTATATAGTAGGATTCTTTTTCACCAAACTACATCCTCTGCCAGATGAAAATATAAGCAACAGGTGAAACTTGACCCACTCTCACTATATTTATTAGGTTTTAATTTTTTGGCTGTACCACATGCCTGCTCTCCATGCCTGTTCCTGTCCCACCTTGCCCCCACCCCCGGACTCTGGGGCTCCAAGGACCAACCTGAAATACACTGGTTACGGCACCCAGGAACAAGCTGTGGGAGAACTCTTGAGGAGTAGAGTGAAAGGCTGAGGACTGAGAGGCATGGGGGCCAGGATGCAGACTGGAACAGGCCCTTGAACCTGAGACCGCAACGGCTCCAAGAATCACAGGCAGATGAGGAAAAGATACATTGAGGCCATGGCGTTATGGCCGCCCGCGGGGCCCAGTCCCTCCGAGGACGGCAGGCCACGCAGACAAAGCCCTGAGCGCGGAGACACCTGCTCCCCACCACGCGCCCTGCACCGAAGGCCCTGCCATCCCAGGACATCAAGCAGTCTGGACCAAGCAGAAGTGCACACAGAAACTCAAGAGACCATGAGAGTGAAGACAAGCCTTTCCAGGTGAGACAGAAGAGCTGACTGAGGCAGGCCAGTGAGATGTTAAAAAGAAGACTTAGGGCTTAGCTGTCAGTTAACTTAAAAAGCCAATAGCCAAGGAAAGGCCTAAATGAGTAACATCCCGGCACCAAGAGCAGACCCTCCTGCTGGACTGCACCTGGACTACGATGTAAGGACTGTCGCCTCGTCACCGGGGGGTCCCTGGTCCTGGAGCGATGGCGTCTCAGGAGCCTCGAGAGGGGGCCGCTGGCTCCTAGGAGGCAAGGGAAGAGACCGCGTTAGACTCCATCTGGGGGCCCAGAACCTCCAAGCCCACGGCCGACACAGGGAGGAAAGCTTCTGTTCAGCTCAGCATCAGAGGGCAGACAAATGGTGGGGAGACGAGGTCCCAATGTAGATGGAGCAGCATGGGTGGGGGGTGCAGAGGGGACGTTGTGGGGCACTGCTGGGGAGAACCCGGGAAACTGGACAAGACGGCCTCCAAACCAGGGGTCCCACCCTGCCACCACTGCAAACATGGGGTCACGTCTCAAGTAAGAACAGCAGCAGAGCATCATCCAGACAGGCCACACCCACACACCAAGGGCACAGAGCCGGCCTGTGCACACTCAGAGGCCCTGAGAAGGGCCAGCCGGGCAGTGAGTCCTCTGGGATGCTGGCACTGAGACTTCCAGGTCAGCAGGGCCAGAGAGCCTCAGCTGCATCCTCCAGGGAACTCGGGACTCCAATCTGTGACCATCCGCTCTCCTGTCCTCGCTGGGACCATGGCATGGCTCCAGTACCCCATTCAGTTGGCACTAAGTACCCGCCGGCCCCAGGGACTTCGGGGCAGGCCCCAGACTGCTCCGATGTGGGCGGGCCCTGTCACCGTGTGCCTGCGGTCCCAGAAGGAACAGATGCGGAGACGGCCAGTCCTCACGGGGCGTCCAGGAAGAACCTCCGGGATGAGACGCCTCAAGTCCTCTGTCTTCCTAGCCGCAGGGTTTCTACTCTGCACGCACTCATGCCCTCACTCACTCAGGAGCAGGAGAGGTTTGGTTATTATGCTTCGTGACCCCAGCGAGGATCAGCTCTGAGCCAAACACACACGTGAAGTTGCTCACCAACAGCTCCAGCTTGTGACTTCAGAAAAGCCAAGTTTCCAGCAGCTGGAATCAACTATTCCATCCCAACCAGCACCTTTCCTCTGTTCACCCTACACTAAGATGCCATTCTTTGCCACTTCCTCCTTTGCAGATGTTCAGACCTACAGAAAAGCTGGCATATTTACGTACTTTTCATCTACATTTTCCAACACTGAACATTTTGCCACATTTGCTGTATCGTTACATACATGCACACTTTTCTCCCGAACCCCTTGAGCGTGAGCTGCAGTGGCTACCATGACACTTGACCTCTAAGTATTCTGATAGCCCACAAGGATGACACTCACCTACGTAACTCTTAACGCTGCTGTTACAGACAAGAAACCGAACATTCGCTCGACAGCCTCTAAAACGCAGCCCGTGATCAAACGTCCAAAACTGACAGTATTGCCAGATATTGTCTATCATGTGCCAAGTACAAGGGCAGTGGCAGGAGCGAGGGTGCGTGAGGCTCAGGTCACAGCACAGGGCGGATGGACACACGATCCTTCCCGGGGATGGGGCACCCACCAGTCTCTATCTCGGCCCAAGAGAAAGAGGCAACTCCACCTGGAGACCTCAGGAAAGGCTTCTGCCACAAGGGGATGCTGTTCAGAAGACGAGTTTACCCGACATCACTCAGAGAGCAGGGTCGGAACATAAAGACGGAGATGCTAGACTACGGCAGCCAGAACCATGCCGCCCAACCCCGATGTCCAGGTCCTACTCATGTGACTACAGCAGGCTACATGACAAGGAGGCTGCAGACGAACAGAGGAGCCAGATGACCTTTGGTGAGATGTTCTCGGGTGGGTCTGATGTAATCCCCAGCGTCCCTGAAGGATGGGGGAGTCCCGGTCAGAGGAGTGGGATGGAGAGGCTCTAGGGGCACTGCCAACCTCAAACTGCCCAGGGCCAGGAGCCAAGGCAGGCAGGCAGCCTCGAGAAGCCAACAAAGGCAAGGCCCTGGATTCTCCCTAGAGCTCTAAGAAGGTACACACCCTCCCAACACCTGGCCTGGAGCCCAGTGACACCTATTTTGGATTTCTGACCTACAGAACTGAAAATAGTAAATTTGTGTTCTTTAAAGATTTTCTTTTTCTTTTTTTTTTAATGTAGAGGCTTGAAGCAAGGCTGGAATCCATCCAAGTGCTGGGGGCTGGGAACAAGTCATGGAGTTTGGCCGCCAAGAGCCATCATTAGATCTATATTTTAGGAGGAAAATCCTGGAATGAAAGGAACAGAATTGATAAGGAAAACAACTGACGATGTTTGGGGACAATGATAAGATTTGAACTATCAAAAAAAAAACCTAGAATTGTGGAAAAGTTGTATCTGTCACCAAGGTCTCAGTTGACGGTTTCCCAAGACTTAAGAGTTTTCTGAGGACACTGGTGGTGATATTAACAAATGTGTTTTTAGATAAACATATACATGTGATGGCTTCCCTGGTAGCTCAGACAGTAAAGAATCCATCTGCAGTGCAGGAGACCCAGGTTCCATCCCTGGAGACCCAGGGTCGGGAAGATCCCCTGGAGAAGGGAATGGCAACCACTCCAGTATTCTGGCCTGGAGGATCCCATGGACAGAGGATCCTGGCTACAGTCCATGGGGTTCAAAAGAGTCAGACACATACTGATCCATACCACCCACATAAGTAGAAGCTCCGTGGAGTTCTCCACAATCTTTAGGACCGTAGGGGGTTCCGAGATCAAACAGTTTGAGAACCACTGCTTTAGGGCTGCCCTAAGGCGTGGACACAGCCAGGCTGACACCGGCCCCCCAGGAAAGCTGCTCTCCAGCTTCCTCAGGCAGGGTGAAGCAGCCTGACTGAGGGCCTCCCTGCCCGTGTCTCCCTGTCAGAGCAGCAAAGCAGGTAAGGGATGCTCAATTTAAGTGCTAGAGAAGACTGCCATACATTAAACCAGGCTGAGCCCACCAGGATTATTGGGGCTGGCATGAAAAGCAAGTAAACTCATTGGCACTGCTTTTCTTTACTCCAAGAATGTTCCAACCGATTCATTCTACTTCGGATTTGAAGTTTCACTTGTTAAAAGCAGGGTAGTAAGAATGCTACAACCACCTCAAACCGAAAGCATCTTATTTCACTTATTTCATCATAAATACAGCAGGCCGTATTCCAACACCATCCTGGACAGGCTCCCAAGGGCACAAGTGTGATCACGACACCACGTGTCTGTGCAACAGGGGACACCCGCACACTGATGGGAAATGTGTTTATGCAAAGTCACCTGGAAACATCAGTGAACACACTTCCACTGAATAACTTATAAATCAAGAGGAATCAGGCCTTCCCATTAGGTACATTGATAGGAACTACTAAACAGGTTTTTTTGCTTTATCTTATTAAACATAATGCACAATTTTTTTTGGTTGGTGTTGTTCAGTTACTAAGTCTTGCCTGACTCTTTGCGACCCTATAGACTGCAGCATGCCGGGCTTCCCTGTCCAGCTGAAGTAGCTGCTTTGCCTTTGAATGAGTCTGTGTTTTGTTCTTCAAGCCACAAGTGTCTTGAGTGTCAGACACAGTCGTGGAACCCAGGGACACAGCAGTGAACTCATGAGACCAAATTCCTGCCTCTGAGAGTTTATGTACCTCTTATGATTGGAACATCTTTGAAACATATGGATGAATGAAATATCAACAGGAAGAACATGTTTCTGATTCATTAAAGCAATTCCATGAAATTATTAGAAATAAGATGAGCCCCAAATACACAAGCCAGCGCTTCATCCCGCCAGGTCAGATCCGAGGGTCATGGTAAGGAATGAAGCTACAGGAACATGGTTCAAGGCCTTACGGGGGGTTCTAACAAGTCTTCTGACTCCAGCCAAGTACCACAGCCAGGAGCCCACAGAACAGATGAGGATCTCCTGAGGGGATGCGCAGGGGATGGGATCCTGGAAGGAGAGCATCTTTCATTTGAAAAAGCAAATGTTAATTAAATTTTTCCTTTGGTGAAAAGTTTTGAAATTCCAGCATGATTAAAGGGAGCATGGGCAAAGAGGCTGGTGATCACTGAGAAGGAGTTAATATCCTTCCTGGTCCAGGAGAGAGGGGATGATGGGCTCAAAGCCCGAGTGCTGGACAGAAGCCTCAGGGTCTCCAGAACCGGAGCAGGGTGCCCTCCAGGCACCACCCAGGATCCAAAACTGTCCTCTGAGACCCTCGCACTTTGTCCTTCCTTCCGTTAGGACCCTGTGGGATGGGCACCGTGGGGATACGTCCAGAACTGACATCACGGCAGCTACGCTCGCCAGAGCCTCGTGCTGGTGACTCCACAGGGCCTTCCCAACCACAGGAACCTGGGAGCCATCCCCTCTGTCCTGAGCCTTCCAGCCTGAGGCTCTGCATTTGGGATTTACCCAGAAACGAGCAGACTGTAGTAACCGAGATAATACGCTCGCGAGGGCAGACCTGGCCAGGACCAGAAACCCAAGTACTCTCTACACATCGTGGCCCCTGCCCTCCCCCGACCCACACCGCCTGCCACCTGGATCTCCACCACAGCAGGACCACACACACTCACTCACAGGTTCTCAGTGAGAAAGGATGGGCTTCCACCTGAGGACGGGGGATGGGGGCTCATGAGGACAGGGGGTCTGACTGCTGTTACTAGTGGTTTCCCGGAGAAACTCATGGAGCAGACTCCAGTGTCCAGTCTCCCCCAAGTTCCAGTGTCCACCCTGACGCCACCTTTACTTGGGGCCGACACCATTTCCTGCCCACCCCCTAAGGCAGCGACAACACTTATGCATAAAAGCTGTTTGAAGGACCTTACAACATATACAGACGAGTGTGGTTCTACAATGCCTACTGGGGAAAAAAAATTACAAACTCTAAAGGAAATGCGGTCAAGGAAGCAGCAAGATGTCCATCCAACTCCCAACCCTGCAATAATTAAAATCACTGCAGCCTTTTCTGGAGCAAGGAAAGCCCACAGTCTGATGATTCACCCTCCCTCTGAGATGAGAGATACTTCACAACAAGGTGACTGAGTCTTTTTTGACTGCATGCTGTCGAGGAGGGGAAACCCGCCTCACAGTGTGGAGCTGAGAGCAAGTGCTCTGCAGATGCGTTTATTTTTAATGAATTGGTTTTTAAAAATCTTTTAAAGTAATGTTTCAAAATTTAAAAACCTACAAACAATTCTGGGGATAAGCACGTATTCACAAAGAAACCAATACCTTGTCCCCAAACCAAGACTGAGAATTACTAAGAGGCAGGCAGATTAAGGGAAAAAAGTAAAAGATGAAAAAAATGAACTGATGACCAAGCTCCACTCCTTACAGTGGTTCTAAGACTGAACCTGGTCTTGAAGACGCGTGGGAGCGTGTTCACTGAGAGTCACGTGAGATGCTCAGAAGTCAGCGGGGATGGGCTGCTGGGAGGCATCCCCGCCCCCAAGAGAGAAAGGAACCAGGCAGCATCTCCCACTGATGCTTCACAGGTGGGGTGTGAGGCTCAGAGCAGGTAAGAAGCTCAAGCTATTCTCAGGCTCCCCTGCCACTCTTGTTATGAAAAGGTCATTGCATCAGAGTCTGAGTGGGAAGGAGGACCGTGGACTCTGAGATTCTGGATGAACATGAGGAGGCGATCCACCGCCACTCTTGCTATGACTCTGAGATTCTGGATGAGCACAGAGGAGGCGAGGCCCGCAGGTGGGGACAGCAGCTTCCGCCCCAGAAAAGCTCCACCTGTGAGCCTGCAGCCAGTCTCGATTTGTTAACACCTGAGAATCCAAGTGACGAAATCTTAGACTCTACGACTTGAACAGGACCAAATGGCCACCTGATGCAGAAGTCCTCGTGGACTGTAAAAGGAAAAAGTGAGCAGGGCAGGAAATGTGTGGCAGAGAGAGAGAGGAAGAGGGGCATAGAAAGCATGCAGGCTTTCCATTCAGTCATTTCCCTCCAACACTGCAAACACGCTCAGCAACCAGACTCCGAACTCCACCGCTGGCCCAGCAAAGATGGGCACGCATCTGGGGGTCAGGGGTCTCCCCAACGAGGACAGCAGCATCATGACGGCTGACGTTTTCGTGAAGTGCCTACTTTGTCCCACTGGAACACAATTCCACTTCCAGAAAAGCAGCTTCATAAAGTAGGGGGAAACTCGGAGTTGTGGCTCAAACCTCTGCTCAGCTGACTAAAACTGCTCTGATGCTTCTGAAACTCTATGTGAGACTTATCATAGGTCGCCCAGGGCAACAGGCCATAATGTAATTACAGTAAAATCAGACACAGTGACGTTCCTCCCACTGAGCAAACCATCAGAGGCAATGGAAAGAGGAGAAATGGTTTCTGAAGACAACCTGACTGGGTTTTGACTCCCAAGTACCTGATTGACCTCTCGTAGGTTACTCTGAACCCCTACTTCCCCACTTCTGCAATGCGGAAACCACTGTCGAGCTCACAGAATTGCTTAAAAATAATTAAAAATTGAGATTATTATCCCTATAGCTACATCAAGCACTTCTTAAAAATCAATGAATCGTTAGGGAGACTTTCTCTGAATAAGGGACATAAGAAGAAATACTTCCTCTTTGCTTCCTAGTTTTTCCAACTGCACAGACTCCTGGCTGGCACTCTGGAACTTCTAGCCCAAACAGCTACGTGAGCAACACCAACACACACATGCAGCCGGGGGAGCCACTATTTAAAGGCATCCTCCCATTCAAGTGAACAGCCATTTGACTATGAATATCAGCCCTTACTGATATTCAGTCAGGCTTCCGCAGTGGCTCATTTGATAAAGAATCTGCCTGCAATGCAGGAGACCCAGGTTCGATCCCTGGGTCGGGAAGATCCCCTGAAGAAGGAAATGGCAACCCACTCCAGTACTCTTGCCTGGAGAGTCCCATGGACAGAGAAGCCAGGCAGGCTACAGTCTGTGGGATCGCAAAGAGTCAGACACGACTGAGCGATTAACTTTCACTTTTTCATCAGCCCTTACAAAGTGTGTCACTATTTTCAAAGAATCCGCTCATGAATGAGCTGTTAGGTCGACAATGATGCCTGTTCTGAATTTGGACATTTGTGGCTTCTGTCTGCCAATGACTTACCCCAAAGAGTTTAATAAAACAGCATCTCTGCCAGTGAGGAAGTGACGTACTGCTGGAAAGGTGAAAGGGCTGCTCAGGAAGAATTGAACACAATATGAAAACTCCAGGGCTTTCTCCAAAACAAGCAGCCGAGAGGAGGCCTGGGGAACCTCAGGATGGAGTTGTCGGGGTGGGCCAGGGGGAGGCCGGGCCAGGCATCCCGGGACAGGACGGGGCGTGAGGAACATGGAGTCCCAGATAAGCGGGCGGAGGGAGCCAAGGTCGGGGCGCCCACAGTCCAGGCTGACCTGCAAGATCTCCTCTGACTTGATGATGGTTCCCCCGTAAACACACACTTTGGCCCCACGCAGATACCCTCTCCTGAGACTCAGAAAATACAACGCCTCATGGCCTCTATGCTCGGGATTCCCTGAGGCCCTCTGCCAGGGCCAAGGGAGATCTGGGCATGACCAGGAAAACACGCCCATGTGCGGGGAGGATGGCGTCTCTCCACCACACTGGGTGGGCCCCCCAGGAGGAGACAGCAGGCCCCACTCCCGGTTTCTGGGTAGCCTCGGCAAGTTACCCTCTCCTGCCCTCTTAACCAACGTCTCCTGTCTTTGAGACCCTATGGTCTGGGGCCAAGAACCCTTTACCTGTTCTCACTCTCAGAGGGCAATGGGTAGGCTCACGACTAACCCATCGCTTTGACAGATCAAAGCCAAAGCAACTTCCCCTCCTGGGGCCCAAGAGACGATGCCTATTACGTCAACAGAGCCTAGGAGGGGAACGTGGTGATGACGGCACAACAAGGTGAATGGGCTGAATGCCACTGAAATGTGTAATTCAAAATGTACAACAGAAAATACATATGATTCAAAAACTGAAAAGATTCCTCAAAAAATCAGAGTCATCGCCATAGGACACAACCGCTCCTAGATATCTAACCAAGATAAACAAAAGCCTATAAAAACACTTTAATACACACATTTGCATACAGATGTTCATAGCAGCACTTTTCACAATGGCTGAAAAGTGGCTGAACAACCCCAAAGCCCATCAACTCATAAGTGGATAAACAAAATGTAGTCTATCCATTTGCTGTCGTTCAGTCACTAAGTTGTGTCCAACTCTTTGCAGCCCCATGGACTACAACATGCCAGGCTCCCCTGTCCTTCACTATCTCACGGAGTTTGCTCAAATCCAGGTCCACTGAATCAGTGATGCTATCCACATGAGGGAATATTATTCAACCTAAAGAGGAATGAACGTGGATGAGGAACGACAACATGGATGAACCTTGAAAACATGCGAAGTGAAAGAAGCCAGTCACAAAAGGCCACACGCTGTGTCAGTTCAGGGACACGAAAAAATCCGGAATAAAGACAGAGGAGATGAGGGCTTGCCTGAGTGGGTGATGAAAATGTTCTGAAATTGTGGGAATGGTTGCCCAATTGTGGATATAGTAAAGCCACTGAATTTGTACTTCAAATGGACGAACTTTATGCTGTTAAATTATATTCAGTAAAGCTGTTAAAAGACAAGAGGCACCCAATTCACAAGAAAAGTATGGCTTTTCTATCAAAGGTGGCCAAGCAGACCCTGCACCTTCTATACGAGTTCAGTTGCAAAAGCAGCACTGTGTCCCCCATATTTTAATTCTGCTCAAGTCAAAACTCTGCCACTTCCCCCCAAAATCAGTAATTATAGCTCTGGTTGCAGTTGGTAGGACAACCTCCACTCTATCTGCACAAGCCACTTATACGTACCAGTCATTTTGCTCTGAGAGTTTCACGAACATGGACTTAGCTCCTGTTCCATGAGTCCCTCCCTACACTGCACTCCCTCGTCCTTCATTCTGTGACACTGAACACAAGCTCCAGTTTCAATCCAGAGCTTAAGATTTCATGGTCACAGGGCACAGAATACTTTGACTGAGGACACCTGCAACAAAGGTTGGTCTAAGTGATGCACACGGTTTAAGATTCCAGCTCACACAGGGCCTGGGCTTCCCTGGTGGTTCAGACAGTAAAGAATCTGCCTGCAATGCAGGAGATGGCAGGTTAGATCCCTGTGTCGGGAAGACACCCCTGGAGAAGGGAATGGCAGCCCACTCCAGTATTCTTGCCTGGGAAAATCCCACGGACAGAAGAGCCTGGCAGGCTATAGTCCGTGGGGTCGCAACAGTCAGACTTGACTGAGTGACTAACACCTTTCACACAGGGTCCAGGGGAGAGGGGACCCCTCTCGCTCTGTGTGTGACTATGGTCCAGGACCTCAGAGAAAGCAACCAATTTAATAGAGAATCAGCAGAGAGGAGACCATCATCAGGCAGCAAAAAAATCTAACCAGGTCTCTAAGCACCAGGAGAGTATTTTCTAAGACTGCCAAGGTGCACCACCAGGACAAACAAACCACCCGAGAGGTGGGGACGACACACCCAGCTTGAGAAGCTGCAAGGAAGAACGCACAGGAGGCCAACTGGGGGCCACTTCCCGAGCTGAGTGTTCAGGGTGCTGCCGAGACTGGGTCACAGCCCTGTCTGCCGACTCTGCAACACCTGACACCCACCTTACTCTCGAAAATGCCCACAGGGGCTCCTCCAACACACTGTAGGATAAAGACGTCTAAAAGAGATTCTCAATTGAATTTAATAAAACCTGAGCAGCTGGTATGTCACAGACACAGCCCGGTTACATGACGTGAATTAGGCTGACACAAAGAAGAGGTGGGGATGGGGCAGGGGGGTCGGGGCAGAAAGTTCCTGACGCGACACAGAAGGCCCCCCAGCCACCACAGCCTCACTCACACACCGCACCGCCTGGACAGGCCCACAGGGTGGACACCCACCCCCCTGGCGGCTTCAGCCTGCATATGAACCCCTGGGCAGGTGTGGTCGCCACGTCTTGACCGCACGGGAGACACCGTGAGCTCGGACAAGCACCAGTCCCCCATTCCCCGAGGGAGAGTCTTCTGTCTTGGTTTCACCCCCTGAAAACCGGGTAGAGCGTCTTCAGTTCAGTCTCTCAGTCGTGTCTGACTCTGTGACCCCATGGACTGTACCACGCCAGGCCTCCCTGTCCATCATCGACTCCTGGAGCTCACTCATCTCATGTCCATTGAGTCGGTGATGCCAACCAACCATCTCATCCTCTGTCGTCCCCTTCTCCTCCTGCCTTCAAGTCTTCCAGTCTTACCCCTCTGATACAGCTCCCTACCCACCCACCCCGCCTTGCTTCCCACTGTGAAGACCAGAGACCAGAGAGGCGAGACAGAGGTTAAAGTCTCAGACAAAACTGGGTTCAGAACATGGCAGGTGAGTGACTTAATCTCTGTGGGCTCCCTTTTTCCCCACTGCAGGCTGAGACCAGTCCTGGTTCCGGTCACCTCCCAGCGACGGCAGGGTGGGGAGGAAGGGGTTAACACCGCGGTGCCCGGAGCGCGGCTGGCACACCAGTGCTGTCATGAGCACCTTCTTCATCCATGTGGGATCTTACCAGCAGCCCCCGTGCAAGACGAGCCAGAGGGTAAGCAGGTCCTCCAAACAATACCTGTTCTAGTCTATGACGGGGTTCCGTAGCTGACTAAGCGCTGTGCAAACATGCGGTTTAAAAAACAAAAATAAGCTTATTGTTTGACGTATTTCCCTCTGCACCTGTTTAGATAGTTGCAGGTTTGAGGACTACTGCCTCAAAATAGGTAAACTGACTTAAAACTATTAAGAATATATATATACAAGGAAATGAACTGTGTGAAGAAATGGACATACACATTATAATCAGTATTGAGTTTAGAACCACTGACTTTTATTTCTGGATCTGTAAACATCTCGGGTTCCACGGAGCTGACGGCCGCGGGGTCTGTGGCGCGTGGGTCTGGGGCTGGCCGTGGCGGTGACCCTCCTGGTCCCCGCTGTCCTTTAGGAGCCGGGACCCGCTCGGGCACCCTCTTCGCAGGTGATGGGTCAGATGGCTCACCTGTGAAGGGGGCTGTGGGCTGAGACCACTCCACCCAGGGGCCTCTTTGCCTGTCTGGCCCTTGGGCCCAATCCGGCTGTTTTAGGAAACGAGATGCTCTGTTTCACCTGCTCTCGGCAGGGCGGCCGCGCCCACCATGAACCCCGGCAGAAAGCGATGCCCAGTCATGAGGCCGCTTTCCTCCTGCCAGGAGGTCTGGATGCTCACAAAGCCCTGTGGTTTGTTTTGCCAAACTGCACATACATTGAATGGAAATGTTTGTTTTCCATGTCCCGCTTTACGTCTCTGCAGACAAGTGATTAAAGAGTAATTTCAAGGGCATTTTTTCCGCTCATCCCCCTCTAACCTGGTTACATCACGCTGCTCCACTTCCTGCCTTTTAACTTATGTTTCTGTCGGCGTATCATCCACTCTTCTTTGTTGACCTTTCCGTGCACAGCATTGCTTCAAAACCCTTCTTCAAAGGAGAGGTCAGTGTGAAATGTCACTAGGAAGAGTGCCAGATGGCCAGTGGCCAGGGGCACCGGCTCCAGAGCTGAGCCTACCTGTGACTCGGGCGCCAGAGGCAGGAGGCTGGACCCCTGGACCTACCGCCGGCCACACCCACACCCAGAGAAGCCTGGTCCACCCGCCCAGACCCCCCGGGACCCTCCATCCAAGAGCTGCTCACAGAGCACCCACTGCACGCACGCACGCACACACACCCTGTTAGGCAATGCAGGCGACAGAGAAAGCTCTGTGCTCCCTGTTCTGGAGGTTCGTTTCACAGACAGAAAGGATCTGTTAAAAAAATGTACAGAGGGAACACGTGGGAGGACTTCCAAAAGGTGGAGGTGGGAGAGGCTGGAAGAAGCCAGTAAGGTTACTGCACAGAAGAAAAGACGGCTGAGACAGGGCGGTGGGGGAGGATGCGCTAAACCGCTGATACTGGAGGCAAGAGATGGAAAGGCAGCCAAGGAAACTGATGTCTCAAGCCCGGGAGACCGAGGACCATGAAGAGGCAACGTCAGCAGTACGTTTTCGGGTGCAAAAATCTAAGTTTCTGCATTCCAGGTGAGGGTGAGACCCACACAAGATGCTGTGACCTGCCGTTCTGGCTCCCCAGTCCCCTCCGCTCTGGTTTATAAAATACAAGTGATCGGAGGCATGTGACAGCCATGTGGTAGCCACACAGGGGCCCTGAGCAGCGGACTCCCCTGACGTGGAGAAAGGGGTGTGACTCCGTGTGTCCCCTGGGGCCCCACCCTCCCCCCTCCAAACAAGGCCAGACCACAGGCGGGACACCACTCACCCCAGCCTGTCACGTGAGCAAGGACAAGTAATGGCTCAGTGTAAGTGTGCCCCAAGTGTATCATGACTTCGTTCCAAATACCGCCCGTAAATTCTTTTTCAGTATTAAAAAAGTGAATACTAAAATGGATCCATCGACTGTCTACAACTCAAGTTTCTCTTCGTGTCCAAATTTAACTGGGCATCCGACCAGTCTTCTTATTTGCTCAGCCTGGTGACCCCCAGCCTGGTGTCCGCGGCCCAGGCCTGAGCACCTCGCTCCCACCCCAGACCCTCCTTGCCCCTGACCCTCAGCTCTGACCCACAGACGGCCTCTCTGCAAAGGCCTTGCCCCACCTCCAACATAGTGTGCATGGAGGACGCCCCCATCACAGACCCAGAAAAGGACAGAATCTGCAAGAAAAGGGAAAACCGCCAAGTATATGAAATACATCGGGGAAATGGGTGGGGGGGCTCCTGAGAGCACACAACTGGGTCTAATTAGGAAAGACTGGCTAAAAGGGAGCAGTTTCAGGAGGGATGAAGATAGCTGCTAAGAGCCTGGCATCCTCTCCAGTTGGCTTAATCACAAAGAAATGGGTCCTTGGCTGGCGGCCTACATCTTCGCAGCATCTGCGGGGAACCAACCCCCCGGAACGCGGCCCACGAGGGTCAGCACTTGGGTGGCTCGGCCAAACGCCTGTGGCAGCTGACCAACGTCTGCTGAGTGAGCGAATGAGGGAGTGGATGAGTGAATCTGGACTTCTTGAAGAACTTGTTCAATGAAATTTTAAAATCATCGAAAAATCCAAGTCTAGGGTAAATCTTCCACTCCCTGGCACACCTCACCAGGGCAGCTGATATTCTTTGCTTTTTAGCCAGTTTGTCAGCTGAGAATTATTTGTACTACGAGTTACAAGCATCTGTGCTGGGTCTAAACCAAACAAACGAACCCAAACACCTGCTCGTCCACCCGACGAAGCACCTGTTAGGATTCACACGCAGAGCCGAGGGGCAAGGCCACCCCCTCCCAGACAAGAGAGAACCTTGGTCCCAAAACGTTTTTTTTCCTACGGTCCTTTGTGTGACCATTGTAGCTGGTCTTTAGTTACGGGAGCGCCTAATCAAACAAACATCTGAGAACACCACAATTTTCTTATTTATACATAAAAGTATTATTCAACCCTGTTCTGATTTCCCTTGCTCTGGCTTGGAAAGTGTCCCAAGGACGCCCTAGCCAAACAAAAAACTTCAAAAAAAAGAGGACGACATATATTTTTAAAAGAGGGTACTGCACACTGTTTCCCAGATAAATCCCTGGTGTATTTTGAGTATTTTATAAAGAAACTTTGGCTCTGCAACTATGAACTTCCCATTCTGCTAACAGACCGATAACTTAGGGTTTACAGACACTTTCGAACCTGGACAGTGGACGCTGGGTGGAGCCCTGGGATACAATTCACCTGGTGTCCGGCAAACCTGCTCTTACTTCTGCTGCTAAACATTCAAGTATTTCATGATGGGGTTAAAAAAAAAAATGGCTAAAAGCGAGTTTAATGTACAAATCAAGCCAAAGGTTTTTCATACCAATGTCTGAAGAGTTAAAATTCAAACGGGGTCTATGCTGTTAGTACAGTAACGTGTCTTTTCAGACTCAGCCCAAAAGAACCGATCTCTGTCCTTGCGTGGGGGACACAGGTGCCAGCTCGGGTCATCCCCCTGCTGCCTGCAACCTCCATTCTGAGCTGGACATACACGTTTATCATTAATTTTCAGCAAACGTCATCAAGGCTCTGTGCTGCCTAGAGTTGCCGTGAATAAGAGCAAACATTCACAGGAAGGGCCGAGTCAAGGAAAACAAGACTCTTCGATGGGGGGAAAGGCCCACACGACCGCCTCAGTCCATCTCAGGGCTTGGTCATGCACCACATCACTGCTTCCCGGGGCCCCCAATCCCCACTAAAGGCTAACAACACCGATCTCAGATCAGACCTACAGGACCTCCCGGGGCTGCAGGATGCAGGCTTGGAAGCCATCTGTTGGGGGTCACCAGCTCCCCCGTGCCACCAAGGACCCGTTGATGCAGGCACATGGTCTTCCCAGATGAAAACATGCCGGGTCTGTCGACATCAAGGAGTGAACAGAGGAAGGAAGAGTTCAGCCAATGGGAACCGGCACACACTGACCGGGAGCTGAGAGCGCAGCCCCCGGCCGATGCCTCCAGTTGGCCGCTCCCCCGACCCAGGCCCCAGACAGTTGGACAGGTAGTGTCCATCTGAAGGACGCAGGTGCCGGGCTGGAACCCGGGTCCATCCGGGAACACAATTCCTGCTCCTCCCGCCTCCACCCTGGTGGCTCTGGTGGGAGCCACCCTTGCCCCGGCTGGTCACCTCCACTGCCGAATCTCTTTATCGATCGTGTACGTGCGTGGTAGTCGCTCAGTCCTGTCTGACTCTGTGACCCCATGGACTGTAGCCTGTCAGGCTCCTCTGTCCATGGGATTCTCCAGGCAAGAACATTGGAGTGGGTTGCCATGCCCTCCTCCAGGGGATCGTCTGGACCCAGGGGTCAAACCCAGGTCTCCTGCATTACAGTCAGATTCCTTACCCTCTGAGCCACCATGGAAGCCCAATTTAAATGCCAAGATGAACCTTCACGAATTATCAACAGAGCAACACAAGGTCAACTCTAGAATTCAACTGCAATTCCATACTTAACACGGTCTGCTCTCCCGAGGCCTGACACGGCTAAGGTGCAGTGACCCTGACAGTCAGACAGGGCCCCGCGCCTCTCCTCTGGGCTGCCCCCTCTGCGGCTGACTCTGCTCTCGTGCTGACCTGGCGACGGTCCAGCCCGTCTGGGTCAGGTCAGAGAAGTAAGAATGGGGCACTGACTATAGGGGAGTGGACGGGGGTGGAGGACGCCCTGGAGACAGCCAAGGAACCTTCCAGACTGTGGTTCCGAGAGCGGGCTCCTCATTCAGACCAGAGGGCTGTGCCCAGCTTGCTTCAGGGGGACCCCAGGGTGTGAACAAGATGACTCGGGTGGGCACCATGGACACCAAGTGTGTCCTGCTCCCCCAAAGCCCACACAGTCCTGACTCAGAGTCCCAAGAACAGAAAGAAGGGTATCTCAGTCACACGGGGCAGCTCTGGCCAGAGTCCTATCCCTGGGGAAGCTCACAAAGCACGCTTTGTACAGGGGCCTGTCCCATGACAGCATTCCCAGAGATTCGCAACAACCCCGGCCCCACGGGCCAGGACAATCACATCCTTCTCACGTCCACTTTTCCTCTTCCGCCCCCGCTCCTTCTGGGCCTGTGGGTGACCAGCCGCGGAAAGCACTGTGTTTTCTTCCTTTACACTGAGACCCTTGCAAGTCCTGACGAGGGCCCAGCCCACCATCGGGGAGGGCCAGGAACCCAGGGTCGCCTCGCCCGCCGGGTCACCTCTCTCTCCGCTGGCACTGCCAGACAGGGCGTTCCCAAATCATCCCCTCCCAGCCCACCGACGTGCTCTCCTCCACCCTAAACAGAAGCCGAGCCTTCTTAGCGGTTTGCAGACTAGCAGTTTCCCCTCTCCTGTAACACAACCCTTGTCAGATTCTGCCCAGAAAGCAGACATTCGAGACATCTGAACCACGGCTGTGCAATCGAAGGCTTCTTGCAGATCTGACCATCTGCCATCCTCTGTCTCTGCTGACGCTGACGCCACCTTGACCCCACAGCTGAGTGTGCACGGCCTGACGCAAGGGTGTGTTATTTTCACACGCACGCACCTGCGTGCCTAAATAGGCGTGCTCGGCCATCTCCGATCCTGTCCACCAAGGCAAAAACTAAAGGACCTTAGGCAGAAAGCCCGCCCTTCAAGGGGCTCCTGGAAGTTGAGACCCAGGAAAGGCAGCCAGGCATCCCGGGGTCTGTCTCCAGGCTGATCCACCCCAGAGGAGCAAAGACAGAGGAGCAGCGGTGGATGGAAGGCGGCCTGGAGGCAGAGGGAAACCCATGTGTGGGACACGCCTCTCGCCTGCTACTACTTCCTGTGGCACCGCGAGGGCCCACCCACACTAGGAAAGCGGTGATTCTTCAGTATCCAAGTCTGGCGGTCCATGTGGATGCCGGTCACCAGGTGGGGTGTTTTTGTTGTTGTGTTTTTTTTAATAACAGCCACTCTGCTCCTTCTAGTCGTACAAATCACCCCACTCTACGTTTCTGGGCTCACACAGGCCAAGTGGCACTTCTCAATCAAAACCTTCGCCAGTGTCCTAACTCGAGAGCTTCTGTTTTCTGCTGCATCGGATTTGTACTGTCCCTACTTTTACACTGTGGACACTACACTGCTCCATGCAGCTCTTTAGTCTCCACTATCACCCATTTCCTGCTGAGGGCTGGAACCCCTAAAGTGAGTATCCTGATTCGATCTCTTTCAAACCCAGAAGCAGAGAGCGTGGCCCTGAGGTCAGGAGTCAGGGGTCAGGGTTAAGACTTGCTCAGGGTCACTCCATCTGTGGCCTGGCCAGTGGCAAGGAGGTCTCTGGACTTGCAGGCCCCTCAAACTGCTGGGGAGGCCTTCCCCGGGGCATGAGAGAAGAGTGTGGTGAGTCCCCAGGCGGGACCCCAGGACGAGGCAGCAGGGTCAGGGGGTTCCAGCCCCAGCCCCTGCGGCCCTCATGACACCACACCTGGAACCCAAGACATCCACGACACTCCTCTTCCTGCCACAAGTCAGCCCTCGGCCCCGGAGACGACCCGCGAGCAGGCGGGGGGTGGTCCGTCCTCCTCCACAAGCAGTCTTCACACGTTAACACGTGTCTCCTCGCTGGCTGCTGTCCTGAGCTGTCAAGACCGGGCCCCCTCAGTGGACGGACATCCCCTCCGCCAAGGTAACAAGTGTCAAAAAGCAGAGGGATTATTCAGGGCCCAGCCACGAGGTCTCACCCATGTGACGCGCTGCTCATCCTAACACCTGGTGAGACACATAAATAATGTCTCCAGACACAGAAGAGAGGAGGAAAGCTGTTTATAAGACACTTTGCATGAGGCGCCAGGAATGAAATCTGATTTTGCCCGAGAAACAACACTGTGGTGACGATATAAAAGAAGCTACTAACGATCATGGGATCAAGGGCAGGGGTCAGTCCCCCACCTCGACCCCCACCAGACCCTGCCATGGACACTGCCGTCCACAGCCCTCCAAGAACATCCGGTAATGGCTCATGGTTCTTTACAGAAGTGATCACAAGTTCCAAATTTTAAAGAAAAAACATCAATGATGTTTCTATGTACGATTTAGCCTTCCAATGAACACGTGGATTAATGAGCCAGATAATAAAGCAAAAATAAAACCCGACTACAACTGAATGTAACAATACTCCACTTCCACCACTGTGCCCCTTGCTATCTCCCCGGGAGTGGGGGGGACATTTAGACTGAAGAATTATTCCAGTATGGCGTCTCCACAGCATGTGCAGTGAGGAAACAGGCCGCCTTTAAAGCTTGCTGAGAAGAAGCTGATCTGCTTGGTGGCCAAGCTTGCCTTTCATCCCCCAACACAAATCCATGCACTGGGCAAGAAGCTCCCACCTGGACGGTTGTCAAAGACAGCCAAGCTCCCCTTGACCATTCAAAGGCCAGTGACCAAGGCCACACCCCTGGGGCCTCAGGGCTGCCGGGGGAGGATGGACCCACACCTGAGCACCAGTCCGTTCTGGAAACTTCCTCCAAGGCCGACGGAAGGAAACTGCAGGGGCTTCGCACCTGCACGCCCACCCGGGCCTATGCCCCACCTCTCCAAGTGGCGTCCTGGGCTGAGGTCTCAGGAGCAGGGGGCCCTAACACCGTGCCTCCCGGCCCGCCCCAGGTCCAGCAACACCGGACCCGTAACAAAAGGTCCTGATAGCTCCTCTTCCATTAAAAACCTCCCAACTAGGAGAGAACAAGGGGCAGCCTCTCCTTAGCCCCACCGCAGCCTCCAGGGATACCCTACATACCAGTCCATGCCTCCTCCATCACCTCTTCCACCGCCACCCCTGGGATGGGCTCTTCTCTGGACAGAAACCTCCTGAAGACTAACCCTCTGCACACCAACCTGACCTAGAGCTCACAGGCATGAACACCAGGCAATGTTCTAAACTCATTTTACATCCTGAATCCTCAGCACAGCCTGCAACGTGGGGGCTATTACTGTCCCCATTCTCCACATGGGGAAACTGAGGCAGAGAGCTGCTGGCGGGCCCACACACGGAGTTCTCGCAGCTCTTTCTGGGCCGTCCTGTCCCCTCCCAGGGCCTCTCCCCGGCTGGAGCTCCACCCCTGCAGCCTGACTCACGACTTCCTCTCTGCTGTTGGTGGCAAACAGATAACCAGGCCGGTCAGAGATGAATGGGCCCTGGCCCCTCCCATCACAAGGGCGCCCAAATAAACGGTCCAGGAATAGCAAGTGCTTGGGTTCCTGGAAGGACATCTTTTGAGTGTCTGCTCCACACCACGCTCCACGCCGGGTGCCAGAGCCTGGCCTCAGGGGACTGTGGTCCAAGCACCACTGAGGTCTCCTTGATGAGGTCCGGCTGCCAGGAGTTTGACAGATGCCAGTGACCCGAGAGGATGGGGAGTTGCTAGGAATTCTGCCCCTGGCCTTCAGACGCAGACCTGCAGGCCTGGGAGATCCCTGGGTCTGTGTGCAGGCATCTGAGACACTGGAGGGCTGGAGGGCTGATTTCAGGATGTGAAAGGCCCTGGGATCTCATGCAAACTTACACACTTAATGCACCTGTATTCCTTTTCTCCATCCTGACGTCGCCCCTGCGGCCACATCTGCCCCGCCTGCACCAACACATGAGTTTCAGTTATGGGTGGAAGGCGAACTGTAGCAAAGAAGAGGCCACGTGGCACAAGGCAACATGGGTCTCCTGTACTGTGCACCATCTGCCCAGGCATGGTGAGGCCTGCCCCCTCGGTTTAAATTTCTATTTTTATTAGTGCACACTCTGCAGGTCCAGACACTAAGAGAGTCTGCATGGAGCGGGATGAAGCCCACGGACCACACGCATGTTAAAGTGAGCCGTGGAGCCCTGCTGGCTGGAGGCAGTCTGGGGGAGACGGCGGTTCTAGGAGAAGTCCCTGCACCATCACTCGCTGGAACTGGGGACCATGCTGCTTCCTCCTGCAGAGCCTCAGAGCTCTCCCTCCATCCTGGGTGCCAGCGCCTCACCTGGGCAAGACAGTGTTTCTGGCCTGTGCACAGCCATACACCTTGCTGGAAAGGGAGACCCTGCCAGGGGGCGAGGGCGCTGAGCCAGCAACCCCCAGGAGGCTCCAAAATCTCCCGCCACCCGGAGGCTCTCCAGGCGATTCTGGGAGCTGTAGACAAGTTCATGGTGGCTGAGCTCTCGCCAGAACTCATCAGACCACAGACCCAAGAGTCTTTCAAGGATGAGGACTGAATCCTAGCGCAAATTGGATCCGATAATTTTCCAAAATTCTGCGTGCATCAAACTCTGACACTCACGAGATGCTCTTCCCACTTCAATACAGATTACTCACAGAATTGGGGAATGTTCTTGCCTAACATTTCCTAAGACTGCCCTCAAGGGAGAAAGAAATGTCTCCCAACAAAGTTTTTTCTACAAAGACCAAATTTGCTGCTAAAAATTTGAAGTGATAGATTTATGAGGGACACATTGTATGCATGCTTGCCAAGTTGCTTCCGTTGTGTCTGACTCTTTTGGCAATCACATGAACTGTAGCCCACCAGGCTCCTCTGTCCATGGAATTCTCCAGGCAAGAACACTGGAGTGGGTTGCCATTTCCTCCTCCAGGGGGATCTTCCCAACCCAGGGATCGAACCCACATCTCTTACCTCTCCTACACTGGCAGGTAGGTTCTTTACCACTAGCGACACCTGGGAAGTCCCTGGGAGATATGTTATGCGATTACAATTACAGATTATCTCCTATTTCACATAATAATAACATATATAACAGCATAAAATCAAGCTCCTGAGGATTCTTCTCAAATAGTAACAACAGTGGTGATGATATTTGTAACTTATAAATGAATTTTAATAAGACTATAAATTAGCACTCTCAATCCTTAAATTTGGTGAGAAGCAAAGTAAGTAAAATGAGTTACAAGAAACAAGGACAGATATTTGTACACTGTTTCAATAACCTAGGCAGTTTATCCTGTTCCAATTCTCTTGTCCCTGTGCTTTTGTTCCATACATCAATTCCCTTGATTTACAGTTGTTTGAAGAATTACAACAATAAATTACATATACAGATTTGTAAGTTACAGAATACTAATTTTTTTAGCAAAAAAATTCAAACACTTCTCAAGCAAGAGAACAAAATCCATTCAACCTTTTCAAGAAGAACACTTTAATGGTATGATTGCTATTGCTAATATTGTGTTTTCAATGCCCTGCTCAATTTTAATCCATCAGACCTCAGAGTCCAAAACTTAACGTCTCCAAGAAGAGTGTCTTTTCTTACTCTTCTTCCCACAAATCCTCAACTCTGAAAGAGAAGGCTCACCTTTCAGATGGGCTCTTCCTCAAATCACACTGAATAAAAATCAAAGTGTTGAAATTAACAAATGTTTGTGCCATCCCTGGGAAAAAAAAAAAAAATCACACAGCCCAGCCAGGCCACATTCAAAACGCCAGCGTGTGGGGTCAGCTTAGGACAGAGCGACCCACGTCTACATCAGCACAAACCACCCCGGGAATGCACACAGATCCTGCCTTGTGCCCCTGTCTGATTTCTGGGGAGTCCTCACACAGAATAATGTCCACTTCAGTCAGAGAACCTCAGTCACCACAAAAAGAAACCTTTTTACCCTCACACTGTCTTTGTCCAAACCAGTGTGGACAGAGAATTCCTCCCAGGCCCAGCTCTCCCTGCAAACTTCGAGTCGCCCCCAGGGCTGTCTGTAAGGCCACAGAGAAGAGTAAGAATTCTCAGAGCACACGCAGGTCCAAGAACACGTGCTGTGCGGGGGAAGTTTCGTCTTCATCTCTATGTAAACACGCGTGTCCCCGGGTGTGCACCTGAGCCATGCCAGCTTATCTCCTCTTAGAGACTGAAGCCAAGGAACAGACGGCCACCACCCTCAGGAGCACCCAACCACGGGCCCCAGCAGCCTTTCCCCAGCCCAAAGGATGCCTTCCCCAGGGGCCTCCAGAGCCCTGTGTGGACCGGGCTCCGAAACCCAAGTGCCGGCATCCTTTGGAAGGAGGAACGAAATGCCCTCACCGGGGCAGGCACATGCAATCCCTGAGACCAGGGTCGTTCCTCCAAGCTGACCTCTGAAATGAGATGCTGCGTTATTAAAGGACTTTCTAAGTCAGAAACACGGCGGCAGACAGCCTACCATTGTAGCTTGGTAGCACTGATGCTCGAAGATGAGACGCTTCTGGCAAGTCAAGCAAAGTTCCCAACAACAGGACAGGTCAGGCCGATGCAAAGAGCCTCAGACACAGCACGTGAGAGGCTGTCATCTTGCCCCATCTGTGAAGAAGCCTAGTGGCCAGACCCAGGAAAACCCCTCCTTGCAACAAGACCTGATTATTCCCAAAACAGAAACGTCACAGGACGGTCTGCAGCAAAGCACAAAAGGTGGTACGTGTCTGTACCAAAAAAAGCCCCAAATAAACCCCAAATCAAGATGCCAGGGCAGAGTTAATTAAAAATAATTTAAAATTAAATTTAGAATAATTTCTTGTTCTTTCCACTTGCCAAAGTGTTACTACATAGCTCAAAGGCACCCCTCCTTTTTTTCTATCTTAGCATAGTTTATTTTTTAACTTTTTATCTTATATTGGGGTATAGCTGATTCACAATGCTGTGATAGCTCCAGGTCGACAGTCATACACGTACCCATCCTTCCCAAAACTCTGCTCCCATCCAGGCTGCCACATAAATTGACCAGAGTTTCCTGTGCTATACACTAGGTCCTTGTTGGTTATCCATTTAAAGACATCCTCCTCCCCCGCCTTCACCCCACTTTAAACTGTACTGCTGTTTCACTAATTATAAAAATAATTCTTTCAACAAACATTTGCTAAGCACTCGTTCAGGGGCTACATGCCCAGGAGTGAACAAAACAAAGCCTGATTTTTAAGTGTTTTCTTTCTGTACAAATACAGGCAACTCGTTGAGATAACACTGAATATGAAAAATTGAAAATTTTTCACTTTTAACAGTAAAGTTTTTCCCATAAGATCAGATGTTCCCTGAAAACACTTTTATTGACTACATAATATTCCACATGGACAGTGTCATAATTTGCCCAAAGGTATTTTCAAACGCTCACTGACCTCACGATAAAAACGCAAACAAGAGACGCAGCTAAACACAGCATGTTAGACCCAGATTTAGGACCTTAACGGGGAAAAGGAAGATACAACCTTACCGATCACGGACGGAGGGCAAGCACACAGTCACGGCTTCCCCGTGGGCCACGGTAAGGCCCAACTCGTGAATCTCCCTTTTTTATAAGCCCTACTCCCTCTTTGATCCAAGAGAACATTGTCTGCACAGAACAATACGTTTTCATTTCAATTTCCCTTCTTTTCAGGAAAGGAAATGTTTGCACTTCAAAGGGTTCCTTTGAAGAGCAGCCTCCGGCCCTGGCCGGTCCAGGTTAGGAGTTCCGCGGCCCCAGCGGGGCGTGCAGAGTCTGGGCGGCTGCCCACCGCAGCCCCTCTCCAGGCCAGCTCCTTCAAGGAGAGGGTCTGGTGCGGGAGAAGAAAAAACAAACATTGGAAAAATACTCGAGGCTTTTGATCGTGGCCTTCAGAGGCCCTTTCTCACACAGTGTGGATTTCACAGCCCAGGGAAACTGAGGCACAAACGCCAGGGAGCCAGGTCCTAAGAAACCAGCCCCACCCAGTAAGGAGGTCTTCTAAGCTGGCAGAGTGGAGCCCTGGGGGCATTGCTGGTGATGATCAAGGGGATGTCTGCGATAACCGAAACGCACAGGCAAGATCCACGCCTCATCCAGCAGTTTGGAACCTTCCCCGGGAACCTCAGCAAAGACTAGGATGCACAATTTAGGGTGTCCCCTTTTCTCTCTCCACTAGCCTCTCCTGCAGGCCCATGCCCCTACCCTCTGCTGAGTCTGGGGAGTCAGGGCTTCACAGCAGACAAGAGAGGGCCTGCAACATTTCTTTTCAAGTCGTGAACAAGTTCTGGGTATTTAATAATGATCTCCACCCTTCCCCACCCCGAGGGGGTTAACTGCCTGTTCAGGTGGGCAACCGGCCAGGGGGTGGGCAGGGGCGTGAAAGCTTCGGCTCCAGACAGGGCGCCTGCTGCCCGGGGGCCCCAAGTCTCTGCTCGGGGCTCCCGCCCTGCGTGTTCGGGGCGCAGGTCTGAGGGATCAGGTCGCCCTGAGCTGAAGACTTCCGACCACCCACCTTCCCGCGAGCCCGCTAACCTGTCGGGCGCTCAGCCTCCTCGTGTCCTCCTCCTCTTACTTTTCTGTAGTTTCCCAGTTCTTCACAATAATGCAGTCTAACTTTTAGAAACATTTTTTCCTTAAAGAGGCTTATAAGAGAAAGTTAGACCACAGTTCCATTGAAAAAGCCTCTCCCGAAAAAGGGAACAGAAACAAGCTACCTATGCGCACATGGAAGGGACATTATTTGAACAACGGAAAGTTGACTGTGGACGAGATGACAATGTCATAACGTTAAATTTCCTGGTTTTGATGTCGTACTGTGCTCATGTAAGAGAACGAGAATAACCTTACTAGGAAACACACTGAAGCTTGCAGGGCGGTAAATCAAATGACATGATGTCTTCGACTTATTCTGAAAGGGTTCAGGAAAAAATACATATATGTGTGTGTGTAGATTAACTGATTGACAGATAAACAGAAAAAAGGAATAAAATATAAGCAACGGGTGATTTGAAAAAACTGAGGAGCTCCTCTAACTCCTGCAACTTTTTCTTTAAGTCAGAAGTATTATTCATGAAAAGCTGAAAAGTAAAAGAAGAGAGGAGAGAGGCAGGCAGCACTCCAGGCCTCACGACAAGACCAAGGTCCCAGCCACTGGGGCCCAGTCTCTCCAGGACTGCTGCTACCCTGGCTACCCTGGCTCAGACAGCCCCCGTCCCCAGCATTCTGAGGGTGTCAAAGAAGCATCTCACAAGGAAGGAGACCCCGCCCCACCTCCCACACTACTGAAGTAAAGATTTGGGCCCAAGGACCACTGCCACCGGCCTTGAGAAGGCGGGGGCAGAACCGGGAGGGAAACCACGCTTCCCTGCAAATCAGAGCCCCTGCGGAGAGCCCCCCACCCCAGCAGAGCTGGAGGCGGAGCAGAGAGGACTGATGCAGACCAGAGAAGCAGGGCTCCCCGGGGCCTGGCCAGAAGCCCCACATCCAGCCAGCTCTGGTGATGCCAACGCCAGACTGCTGCTGACCCAGAAAGAACGTGGCCCAGCCTTGTCACACACGTGCCAGCGCCAGGTCTGACCACTGGCCAGCACAGCTGTCCCGGGACTCCAGAGCTCCAGCTGCACCAGGAGCCAGGGCTCAGAGAGAAGAGGGCTGCACGCCAAAGACGCAGGGGCAGATACAGAAATAACGCGGGCCGCCCCACAGCGGTGGGACAGCTGGCTCCTGCACCTCCAGAACTTACTTGGAACCCACAGAGCCCGGGGGGCCTCACATCTCCAGGTCCATGTGCTTATCTCAGGGTCCACCTCAGGCCCGCGCACACACGGATGCCAAACCACAGCCCCGAGACAGCTGCAGCCCCAGACAAGGCCGTGATGCCCACGGCCCTGGGCACATTCGGTGTCAGGACCCTGTGGCTAGGTCCCAGGGGCAAATCCACGCTCTGCCGCTTACAACCCACACCTGTGCCCATTAACAACTTGCATCCCTTCTCCAGGCCCCCTCCCCATCAGCCAAAGAGCAGAACTGACCTCACTGGGTGGCTGTGAGGATTAAATAAAAAACACAGAAAGCGCGAAGCCCACAGTGAGCGCTCACAAGGGCTTGTAGTCTGAGTCTTACTCAGCCCCAGGGCCTCTCCCTTCCTTCCTACTTGGTCTAAGAGACTTTGGTTAATGGCAAATAAAAAGATTTGGGCAGATAAAAGGATTCAGAGAAAGAGAGCGTTTCCGTGCCAACCTGAAAAGGTCAGCACAAGCATCTTCACGGGCGGGAAGACAACGGTGACAAGGATGTGATGAAACACCAGTCAGACCGCGATCCCTTCTTTCCCCTCGCCAGCATCCCCAGTGATGGCCCGCCACCCACCCCACCCCACCCCACCCCACCCCTCTCAAGGATCTACATCACCCCTCCAGGAAGGAGGAAAAACGGTGGGAAACAGACATGGCCCAAGTTTTTAACCCCAAAGCCCTCAGGGTAAGTTGGACAAAATGTCTGGGATTGGGATGGATGAGGGTGAACACCTTCCAAACAGACACACATGCACAGCCTTTCTCACTCAAGCACACATATAGGCACATGCACACAGACATAGGCAGGCAAACACTGAGAACGGGGCCGGGAGTTCTGCCTCCCAGAGGCATGGAAAAAAAGTGGAAGTGTTCGTCAGTCGTGTCTGACTCTTTGTGACCCCGTGGACTGTAGCCCGCCAGTCTCCTCTGTCCAGGGGGTTCTCCAGTCAAGAATACTGGAGTGGGTTGCCATTTTCTTCTCCAGGGGATCTTCCCCAACCAGGGATTGAACCCATGTCTCCTGCATTGAAGGCAGATTCTTTACCATCTGAACCACCAGGGAAGCCAGCCCGAGACATGAGGAGGATTCAAACCCAAGGTTGTGGATCTGAGATCTGCAGAACCGGCCTCCCTGACACCAGGCCCTACACCACCCCCTGCAGTGCGGACCCAGCTCCAAGGAGAAGGGACTACACGTTAACATCTCGGGAAAGTGGGCGAGCAAAACAAAGCTGATTTTGTTTTTCTCCATGCTGAAATCAAAGAACTGAGCTTTCTCTCCCATATAATAGCGAATATTTACATGACGCACTTGGTGTGTATCAGAGTTCTGTGAGGTGCATAACCTGGATTATGGCCTCATTTAAATCCCCTCAACCCTACACAGTGGGTACCAGAAGTCAATTACTCTGCAGGCAATACAGAAAAGAATTTAAATGCGGCTCTGAGAAACATCTTAGAAAAAGGCATTTTAGAGAGAAGTGGAGCCCGCTCTGGGGAGGGGGGCCATGAAGAGAGCGGGGGTGGGGGGGCCGCCCGGGATTGGCACCGTAAGCGGGTCTCGAGGCAGAGCCCGCTGTGTGCCCAGCACGTGCGCAGCAGCCTCTACTCCTACGTAAGTAGGAAAGCACTTGGTTCTCCTACACAGGAATCTTATCTGCACAGATATTTGGAAGCTCTAGGGCAGGAAGACAGAGTGTTAAGGACACAACTGCGTCCAGAGGGGAAAGGTGATTCCGGGAAAAGGGAGACAGGGTGGAAATCCACACTGTCCTGCTAACGCAAGACCTCGTTTCTCCCTCCTCTGTTTAAACCCACCCTCTCGGGAGCCTGTGAAGCCTTTCTGGAGCTTGACTTCTGGTTGCACTTATCAGGAGGCTGGCAGAGGAAAGAACTTATTTCACGAAAGACACTAAATGTGTTGACTTAGTACCTTTATTGGGCTTCCCTGGTGGCTCAGATGGTAAAGAATCTGCCTGTCAATGAAGGAGATACGGGTTCGATCCCTGGGTCGGGAAGATCCCCTGGAGGAGGGAATGGTAACCCACTCCAATATTCTTGCCTGGATAATCCCAAGGACAGAGGAGCCTGGTGGGCTACAGTCCAAATGGTTGCAAAAGAGTCAGCCACGACCGAGCGATTAAGCACACAGGCACACTCAATCCGGCACGCCAGTCTTTTGGTATTTACCCAGAGGAGTCACTGCATCATTACAAAGCTGAGAGGGAGGCTTCACACGTTTGCAGGGGCTGGACCATCCACAGGACCTTCCAGAGGCCGCATACAGATGCGACGGAACTGGCCGCAGGGGCCTCGGGGACCCCGTTCTTGGCAATGGACCACAGGCCCCAGCTCCTGGAAGCAGCATCCTCACTTCAGGGCAATGATCTGAGGCTGCACTGAAGCTGTAAAGCCTTCGAACTCCACACTGACGTGGTCTCTTCCCCGAATCTACCACTTGGCGGTGCCCCCTCCTCCCCTGCTAGTGATAACAACCAGAGGAAAAGCCAAGTGACAGACCCATGTGTGGCGTGATGGGGGACCTCAGGTCAGAATCTATTCCAACATGTGGCCTGTGTCCCCTGGATGAGCGAATCGTGACACCTTTGCAGGGAAATGAGGACAGCAGCCCGCCCAGTCCTTTCACCACGTGCTGCCCGTCCTTCCAGCAGCTTCACAGAACGCACTGAACCACCATGGTAGGCTGTGACTCGCTTTGCATAAGTGTCGGGGTGGCTGGTGTCAAAGCTGCTTTGGAATTTGGGGGGAATACCAGAATACAGAGAAAGAGAAGCCGCTGAAGTCACTACAGGGCTGATAACCTGCCGCCAAAAAGGCTACTCTTCTCCTCCCACTGGAAGTGACCTAAAACCTTGGGGGTGGATACAACTTCAGCCTGAAGCCCAGGGCCAGCGGCCTCAAGCCCAAGAAACCCCTGGAAGGCAGGCATCCTGAAGACCAGGAATGAAAAAGCAGGCCCACCCCATGGCTGCTGTCCCGCTGCGGGGCCGACCAACTAACCACAGCCCGGAAGCCCTCTGGAGGGCACAGGAGGCCGGGGTATCGCACACGACTGCAACAGGGCAGGTGGGGCTCAGTCCTGTCTGTGAGCATGCAAGGGTCTGAGAAAAGCCAGCTGTGCCTGTTACAAAGTCCTTCCCAACACGCTCTTCCCGACCTCACCAGGACGGTGGCTCCGCTCTCCTGGGACCCACCTCTCCGGCCTCACCTGGATTCTTCCTTTAAATCCACAGAGGGAGCGAGGACACCAGCCTACAGATGGCGCAGAGCTCAACCAGTCACGTTTCTACCAGTTCCACCCTGTCCAAGCTGCCACCATCCAGCCTGCACAGAAGTGACACACGGTCACTCTCGCTTGCGCAGAAGGAAGCTCGACTTGCGTTTCTTTCCCAGACCTGACTACCAGCCTCTGCGCTGGCCTGCCCGCCTCTGTGCCCGCCCCTTCCCCATCTCTTCTCCACACCGGGTCTGAAGGGACCCTGGCCCTCTGGGACAGCTGCCCACCACTCTCCGTCCCTGAGAAAAAAAGTCAAGTCCTCCCGTCCCAGGGGCCTGCCCTCAGCTGGAGCAGATGGGGGCGGGCCCGTCTGCAGATGCACTCCAGGTGGAAGAATGGCCATCTCAGAAGATGCCTATGGCCCAGATAACTCCAGCTAAAGTGTTACTCCCTCGTTCGTGTCTGACTCTTTGAGACTCCATGGACTGTAGCCTGCCAGGCCACTCTGCCCATGGTATTTCCTAGGCAAGAATCCTGGAGCAGGTTGCCATTGCCTTCTCCAGGGGATCTTCCCAATCCAGGGATCAAACCTGTGTCTCCTTATTGGCCAGCAGATTCTTTACTGTCTGAGCCATCGGGGAAGTCCAGACAACTCCAGGGTCAGAGGAAAATGTTTCTTCCCCAAACAAGGACACACTTATTCCAGCTTCAAATTCCTCCCTGGGATTAACGGACCAATACCTCCAAATACATGGTTAATAATGAAAGGGATTAATTTAATTAGACACAAGGCAGGGCCCTCCAACATAATTACATATTTTTACTGGCCTGAGTAGACAAGAAACTACAGACTAGAACAGTCAGTAGACATGTGTTTAATTCCATCAAAGAATGAAAGCTTCTACCAGATATAATTAACATGTGTCTTAAAAAACAAGCTCCCCAAGGCCAGCAATCTCATGTTTCAAGCCCTGTTTTCCTTTAAAGCAAATAATTATATGCATAAGAGCATCCATGTGGCTCAATCCAGATTTAAACAACCGAGAGTACATTTCTGATCTCTATTCATGCTTGTCCTGTTCAAGTGAAAACTCCTCTGGCACGCTTTAAATTTTATCTCCAATAATTAAACATGATCTTAATATGCTAAAACCTTTCAAAACTCTTTGAATCCATTGTTTACTTTGTCCCCCTAAGTTTCTATTCTGACTGTGGGACTTAAAGGCCTTTCGTTTTAATGACAGATGGGTGTGTTCAGTGTAAAAATAATCATTTCCACTGAGATCAACTAAAAATGTTGGGGTGGGGTGGGGATAAATGTATCATGGTTTCCTAATATCAGAACCACACACAAGTGGCAAGAAACTGTTAAGATAAATCCCACAGAAATTGCAATTCAAATTAAGCACAATGAGGAAGCTCTGCCAGAGGCCAAAACACAGTTCTCCCCGGTCATATGTTTAAGAGCTCATTTAGGGAAATACACCTGGGATGGAAACCCTGGCCCCCTCCTCTGTCGAGGAGTCTGGAATAAAATCTACTCCAGGTTACACCTGAGAGCCTCAGGGTGGGTGCTGGGCAGTGTGGTTTTCTTCCAGGGGCACTTGCCTGGCTGTCCTAATCACACAGGTCAAGCACCTCTCCCCTCCGGTTCTCAGAGCCACGGAAAAGGGATAAGACCAGCGAACAGGGCACGCGGCGGTAGTACTACTACAGCGCGAGGCTGCTGTGTACACACAGGTCTCAGGATGACCGCCGACCGCCTGGCCTGGGAAGTTTTCTACTACGTAGAAAGGAACACACGGAGAATAGGTCGTCTCGGTGAAGCCGGAACTTCCTCCCACCAAAAAAAACCATACGGGAGCCGTGATCACCGGCCGGAGAGGTCAGTTCGGGTCACAAGGAAGCCCACCCGGTGCGGGGGTGGGGGTGGGGGGGGTGGGAACTTCCCCTAAGTAACCCCCCGTGGGGGACTGGGTACGAGGTGGAGGCAGGCCGGGGAACTTACAGGGGTTCCAGGGAGGAATAGAGGTGGGCGCCGCGGCCAGTGCACGGGGTACGCAGCGCCGTCACCAACCGGCCACCTGCCGCGGGACCACCCCGCGTCGCCCCCGGGGCTGGCTCCGGACGCGCGGCCGATGACACGTCGCGGACCTCGTGGCGGGGTGGGGTGCTCCGTTGTGCGCCATGTAAGGGAAGGTCTCCCGGATGCCCGCCGAGTCCTGTGCGCGCCCACCCACCCGCTCCGGCCCGTAACCACCGGTGCGTCCCGGCGCCCAGTGCCAGGCAGGGCACGCGTGGCACCCACCCCGAGGCGCCAGGGCGCCCACGCTTACTCACGGGGTGTTGCATCATGCACCACGCCGCGTCTTCAGGGAAGCAAAATGGACTCCGTATCTGAGACAGCCGCATGGGCACCGGCCGCGCGCACCGTCCGCCCGCCTGCCAGCCCGGCCCGCGCGCCCACCCAGAGAGTGCCAGCGCACCCCCACCCCCGACCCCCCGCGCGCGCGGACCCTGCGCTGCCCTGCCGCGGCCCCACGCAGCGCCGGGATCACCCCCCCCCCACCCCACCCTACGAAGGTGACCCAGACTCGGCAGGCCGGGCACTCACCGAACCGGCAGGGAGGCAGGATGCGGGCAGGACCGTCGCTGGACAGACGCCCTAGCCAGGGCTGGACTGATGGACGCTCGGTCGGACAGAGGCGCAGCTGGACTGGACGGACGTTCGGCCGAGGATCGGTGGGACTGCCGGATGATCTGGCGGAGGCACGGCGCGCGGGATCGGAGGCTGGTGTAGCCGACAGCTGGTAGTCCCGCGCTCCGCTAGCAGGGGACCCGCGGCTCACACCTGCCCGCGCGGAGTGAATGAAGTGTGGAGGGCGGGAGGCATCCTGCGCGCGAGTTTCATCAGCCGCGCCCCGCGCCCGCCCTCCCCTGCGCCCGCCCACCCCGGCGCCCGCCGCCCGCCGCCCGCCGCCCGGGCCAGCGGGCCCGCGTCACCGCCGGGCACCAATGGCAGCGCGGCGCGGCCGCTGCTCCCGGGGCCGACCGCGGTGGGGGCGGGGCGCGGGGCGGGGCTCGTCTGCTTCGCGCACGGGGCCCCGGCCTGGGATTCCCCCGCCGTGGGCGGCGCTTGCAGACGCGGCGGCCGTCGCCCGCCCCTACCCGCAGCCCCGCCCCCACCCCAGCGTGGACCAAGCTGGTGTGACACCCACCCCCCGCCCCGGACTGTCCACCCCCGATCACGGGCCCCAGCGAGTGGACAGACACCACGCTCTCGGCCAGTTTGCCTCCTCTTAAATGAAAATATTGGGGAGACACGTGAAGGTGTTTTGGGTTTTTTTTAAGTATTATTGTAAATCTTTTCTTTGTCATCGGAATATTTATGACTATTGCCTATTTTTAATAAATATCACATCCTCGCCCCTTGTCAGGAAGAACCAGAAAGCCCGAGTGCGCCTGTGTCCCGGCGGCGGGACTAGCGCCTGCCTTTGCAGGCATGTCACCGAGGTTACTTCCGCACCTGCTGTCCCCAGGAGGGAGGTAGCAGAGACCGAATTACCCCCGTGCTCACCTCGCAGGCTTCCTCTTTGCTCCAAAAACCCAAGCAAGAATCACGATCTCTAGAACTCCAGTAACCTTTGACATGAAAGAGGTAAGTAGGTCATAAATTAATCCTTCCGGCCTCCTAACTTTGTAGGAAAGAAGGAAAAACCATAGCGTGGTGTCCACGACCTTTAAATACTCTCCACACTTCCTAACCGCCTGCCCCCCCCCCAACAAATGTCCTTGGTCAGTAATGGGGGCTCATTGTCACAGAGCAATATTGTCACAGAGTGCCATACACTATTACTACTCATTTATAAAGCATGTAACTGCAGGGTGCCAGCTTCAGAAATGTTTTCATGAATGCATAAAAATAGGTTAGTATTTGCAAGGCACTTTGCACAGGGCTAGAGAATTCCATGGACAGAGGAGCCTGGCAGGCTACAGTCCATGGGGTCCCAAAGAGTCCGACAGAACTGAGGGACTAACACTTTCACTTTCCCACTTGGAACAGTGCTCAAATCATAGTGAGTGACTGCATAGGCGTTGTTTTAAAACAGTACGTTTCAATTGGAACTGTCTGTCGGTGATGTGATGCTCTCAAGTTGCATTAAGGAGGTCTCCTGTGCAGAGGAGAATCCCACCGTCTGAATCCCACCTTCCTGAATCCCAGAGTTTCCTTAACGCTGACACAGACAGACAGAAAGAAGCCTGGTTTGCCTTTGCCCTTGATCTGGATTTGAATCTGAATTCTACTGTTTCCCTTGTGGCTCAGCTGGTAAAGAATCTGCCTGTAATGCAGGAGACCTAGGTTTGATCCCTGGGTTGGGAAGATCCCCTGGAGGAGGGAATGGCTACCCATTCCAGTATTCTGGCCTGGAGAATTCCATGGTCCATGGGGTTGCAAAGAATCGGACACAACTGAGCGACTTTCACTTTCTACCACTTCATTCCTGTAGGGTTTTCTGCACGCTATCTCACCTCTGTTTGGAGCTTATAAACCTGTGTTCTTAGCAGACTATCCCTTAGTGCCTGAAATAAGATTGTGGGATTTTTTGTTTGTTTGTTTTAAGTAAAACAAAATTTGATGGATTGTAGAGATGCTCTGCTTGTGTGGCCGACATGGAACATAGAGTTAGTGTTTGTAAATTCTGAGATCAAGTGTTCCAGGCCCTGGTGGATGTATGGGTCATCGTAATCCAGGAGATTTTCGGCAATGTGCCCAGTTCAGCAGTCCCACCCAGCAGACTTCGCCTTCAGAAAGGTGATAGGAGACCCTCTGTGACAAGGCCCTCTAGCTAGCAGCTCCCTGGTAGGAAAGAACGAATGTGAACTGGCAGAAAACTAATTATGCTTGGAGGCCACGTAGTCTCGAGACTGCAGGACCACAGGGAAGCACACGCAGCCAGGCCCTGGCGCTGACAGCGCTGAACTCCTCACCACAGAAGACCCATGCCTCTGTTGGGGTTATTTAGCAATCTGTAGCGATTTCAGTGTTTTCCCACAGTTGTTCTCCTCCCTCTTGTCCCGTGTGCCTAGTGTGGAAGGTGGGAAAGCCGTCGAGGTTCTCCGACGCCTCCTTGTCTCAAACAGTGCAGTGTCATAGCTATGCTGCCAACACAAGGAGCGCTGGCCCTAGATGGGGACGAACACCAAGGTCCAACTGCAGAAGGCTGGTGTCCCCACTGTGAGCAGAGAGGCCAGTAGGCACAACAGCTCTCTGGCATCAGCTGGACGTGGCCATGAGCCTGGGCTGCATCACCTGTGAAAGGAGGGGGTCAACAACTCAAGCTGCCCCCGACCTCATCTTCTTTTCCTCTGTGCTTCTACTGTCCCTTCCTCCGCCTTCTCATTGGAAGATATGAAATCGAAGAAAGTGTCACCAGCCCTGGAGCCAGGTTTCTGATTCTTTTACATTTCCCCTCAACCAGGTAAGGCCCCCACCTGTGAATCCTGGGGTTCTGTGTGGCACCTGGAAACTGCTCCCCGGACAGATCATTGTCATTTGTGAAACTGTTAGTTGTTCAGTCATGTCCGACTCTTTGCAACCCCATGGACTGTAGCCCACCAGGCTCCTCTGTCCATGGGATTTTCCTGCCAAGAATACTAGAGTCGGTAGCCATTCCCTTCTCCAGGGTGTATTTCTAACCCAGGGATCAAACCCATCATTCATAGGGCTTAGCTTATTCCTGCAGAAATTTGATTTGACAAAAACCATCCCGTTCTTTGGATTTCTAAAAGGGTGTGCCACTTGGTGTGGCGATACACCATTTTCAATCAAACCTAGACACAGTGGTGACTGCACTCTGAAAGCTCTCATCACAGATAACGCTTTCCTGCTATATTAGGATAAAAAAAGAATGAGGTCTCAGCTCACCCTAACACCCCAGATGTTTCATCAGGGGCTTTCCTGTTAGCTCAGATGGTGAAGAATCCACCTGCCAATGCAGGAGACCTGGGTTCGATCTGTGGGTCGGGATGATACCCTGGAGAAGGAAATGGCTATACTATACTCCAGTATTCTTGCCTGGAGAATCCCATGGACAGAGGAGCCTGGCGGGCTACAGTCCATGGGGTTGCAAAGAGTGGGACACAACTGAGCGACTAACAGTTTCATGAATGACAATGATCTGTCCGTGGGTTACAGGCCATGGGGTTGCAAAGAGTCAAACACGACTGAGCAACTAACACTAACATTCCAGATGTTTCTAACTTTGTCAAGCAAAAGTACAACCTTTATGCAAAGACATTTCAGGTTCTAAACATTCTGTCCATATCCCTCAACATCCCTTCCTACCTTGAGCTTCTGTGGCCTCATGGTTTGTGCTGAACTTCCCTGCTCAGAGCATGGGCCATCACAGCAATAGTGCAGTGGCCTAGAACACAGACAGTAGAGACAGAGCATCTGTGGGACTGGCACCAGGTAACTGAGGCTCTCTGGGCCTCAGTTTTCTCATTTGAAAAATGGGATCTCTAAGGAACTGCTGAAAGAGTTGAGATAATGAGAGCCCCCTGTGAAGTGCCTGGCTTATAATAATATGACTCCATAAAGGCTACTGATTACTGTTAATACTCATCAATGATTTTCACCTAATGCATGCTCCACTGATACAAGCAAATACCAGAGGGATGACTTTATCAGCACTTGTTTTACTCTTTGGCTCCTAAGAGGAGTCACTAAGGAGGGTGGAGGGGGAGCCACAGGAGCAATGGTATTTACAGATAGCTTTTCATGGTGCACCAACACCACACCCTCCCTAAGTTGGCACGGGGGTAGGAACTAGCCCGCAATCCCATCTGCAAGAGCTTTGCTAGAATCCAGAGCATGGGCAACTCAGAAGAAGGACATTACTGCAAGCAGGCTCTCTCATGCGCTCCACTGTTGATGTTTTGTGCCAAATAAAGCTGTGTTTCAGGGGGTCACCCTGTGCATGGAAGGGATGTCCACAGAGTCCTTGGTCTCTACCTACTGGGTGCCAGTTGCACCCTTACACAAGCAAAAATGTCCCTCGATGTTGCAAAAAGCCTCTAGAAGGCAGAAATTGCCCTCCCTCCTTTGAGAGCTGCTAGCCTAGAGGGACGTCTGATCGTCTTGCACTGGGTGCTGGATGAATAGAGATGGTGCCATCCTGACAGGCAGGGTTCAACCTCAGCTGGTCAGCACCAGTTCAACTGGACCACTGTTTACCCCTTCTAATGGACTGGTACCTACAGCATCATGCTTGTTAAATATGCTTCTTATAATTCCTGCATGGTTGAGCCTTAGCCGGGAGTTTCTTTAAAGAAGCAATGATGAAAGCAGATCTTAGTTGTTCGTGTAGCAAAGACAAAGTTCATTCCAAGACCATTATGGCGGTACTTGCCTGGTGGTCTAGAAGTTAAGACTCCACCGCGCTGCCACTTCAGGGGGCGTGGTTGGATCCCTGGTCGGGGAACTAAGATCTCACATGCCAAAAAAAAAAAAAAAAAAAAAAGGTGGGGGGAACATCATGGTGGCTCAAAGTAGTCAGGTGGAAATTATTCTACCTCAAAGGCATCCAGTTATTCCCCGGTATGGACTTCTCACCCACCACTACCTTCTCCCCCATCTTCCCCAATCATAGTACAGAATGACATTGTAGACAGCTTGTCATGAAGGATGGTCACAAGCTATTCATCTACTTTTGGACTTTTCCAGAGCAACTTCTACGAGGTGATTCTCCTCTAGGTATCTCTGTAAATAGAAATACACCACTTTTGATGATGTACCTTAGGCTCCGGGGTGAGGTACACACCCCATATTTCCCGAGAGGACGGCTTCAGATTTTGGGTCCCAGGGTGCTGGCAGTGGGGATGGCCACCTGTTATTAAAAGACAGGCATCCAGAAGTGTTGCCCCTGGTATCTGATCTATGTCCAGAGAAGTCCCCCAACATGGGATGAGGGGGAGGGGAGCAGTCAATAACTGGGGTACCTATGGATTCAGGACTAAGGGAAAGATGAGGGGTAAGTCAGGTTGTGTTACTGCCTGAAATGAGCCCAGCTGCCAAGTAGAATCACACAGCTGCCATAAGCAACAATCCGGACCACGTGTTCTTCGTGTGTTACCACCATCCGGCTCCAGCGACCACTCCTGTGCTCTGATCCAGCCCCAGGTAGGGAGACAAGCCTGGCATCCAACTGTGCTGGTTTTATCACATGGTCCCAGGACACCATGCCACAGGACAGCACTGCCTGTGTTCCCACTGCCCAGAGAAACTGTTCTCATTTACCCTTCTTTTAATCAGTCTCCTCTCCCATGGACTGAAGGATGCCATATGAGAAAACTGGCTGTAAAGAGAAAAGCCCTTCCCCTTCCAGGCCGGCCTTGACCCGGACATGTGGACTCTCCGCTTTGGTTGGTTGCTTCCCAGAAGTTTCCACACCAAGTCGCTTCAGGCAGCCCAACCCCACACCCTCCCACTGGGTCAAGCTTGATAACTCAGCACAGTAGTGATATCAAGCTGGGACCTCTGCTCTGCTTGTTTTGAGGAGAATATTCTGTCTCTTATTAAGTTTCCTATGTAAGTGTCACCAGAGTTAGTCATTAGTTACCCTGAATAGCTTATTACTTAACCATTGATCATTCATCAGGCTGACTGAGTGGTATTCTAAGTGATTGTCACAAGGAACAAAGAAATATAAATTTCTTCTTTTCTTTCTCTGGGGTTGGGGAGGGGAGGGTGCAGGGCAGAGGTTCTCTGTTCTCATATAGAACTCTCAAGTTTTCTTTTTTTAGCTATGTATTTTTTAATATAAATTTATTTATTTTAATTGGAGGCTAATTACTTTACAATATTGTATTGGTTTTGCCATACATTGACATGAATCTGCCACAGGTGTACATGTGTTCCCCATCCCGAACCCCCCTCCCACCTCCCTCCCCATCCCATCCCTCTGGGTCATCCCAGTGCACCAGCCCTGAGCATCCTGTATCATGCATTGAACCTGGACTGGCGATTCATTTCACATATGATAATATACATGTTTCAATGCCATTCTCCCAAATCATCCCACCCTCACCCTCTCCCACAGAGTCCAAAAGACTCTTCTATACATCTGTGTCTCTTTTGCTGTCTCGCATACAGGGCTATCGTTACCATCTTTCTAAATTCCATATATATGCATTATTATACTGTATTGGTGTTTTTCTTTCTGGCTTACTTCACTCTGTATAATAGGCTCCAGTTTCATCCACCTCATTGGAACTGATCCAAATGTATTCTTTTTAATGGCTGAGTAATACTCCATTGTGTATATGTACCACAGCTTTCTTATGCATTCATCTGCTGATGGACATCTAGGTTGCTTCCATGTCCTGGCTATCATAAACAGTGCTGCGATGAACATTGGGGTACACGTGTCTCTTTCAATTCTGGTTTCCTCGGTGTATATGCCCAGCAGTGGGATTGCTGGGTCGTATGGCAGTTCTATTTCCAGTTTTTTAAGGAATCTCCACACTGTTCTCCATAGTGGCTGTACTAGTTTGCATTCCCACCAACAGTGTAAGAGGGTTCCCTTTTCTCCACATCCTCTCCAGCATTTATTGCTTGTAGACTTTTGGATCACAGCCATTCTGACTGGCATGAAATGGTACCTCATTGTGGTTTTGATTTGCATTTCTCTGATAATGAGTGATGTTGAGCATCTTTTCATGCGTTTGTTAGCCATCTATATGTCTTCTTTGGAGAAATGTCTATTTAGTTCTTTGCCCACTTTTTGATTGGGTCATTTATTTTTCTGGAATTGAGCTGCAGGAGTTGCTTGTATATTTTTGAGATTAATTCTTTGTCAGTTGCTTCATTTGCTATTATTTTTTCCCATTCTGAAGGCTGTCTTTTCACCTTGCTAATAGTTTCCTTTGTTGTGCAGAAGCTTTTAATTTTAATTAGGTCCCATTTGTTTATTTTTGCTTTTATTTCCAATATTCTGGGAGGTGGGTCATAAAGGATCCTGCTGTGATTTATGTCGGAGAGTGCTTTGTCTATGTTCTCCTCTAGGAGTTTTATAGTTTCTGGTCTTACATTTAGATCTTAATCCATTTTGAGTTTTATTTTTGTGTATGGTGTTAGAAAGTGTTCTAGTTTCATTCTTTTACATGTGACTGACCAGTTTTCCCAGCACTACTTGTTAAAGAGATTGTCTTTTCTCCATTGTATATTCTTGCCTTCTTTGTCAAAGTTAAGGTGTCCATAGGTGCGTGGATTTATCTCTGGGCTTTCTATTTTGTTCCATTGATCTATATTTCTGCCTTTGTGCCAGTACCATACTGTCTTGATGACTGTGGCTTTGTAGTAGAGCCTGAAGTCAGGCAGGTTGATTCCTCCAGTTCCATTCTTCTTTCTCAAGATTGCTTTGGCTATTCTAGATTTTTTGTATTTCCATACAAACTGTGAACTTATTTGTTCTAGCTCCGTGAAAAATACCATTGGTAGCTTGATAGGGATTGCATTGAATCTATAGATTGCCTTGCATAGTATACTCATTTTCACTATATTGATTCTTCCAATCCATGAACACGGTATATTTCTCCATCTATTATCAAATTTTTTAAGTCCTGTGTGAGGAGAAGATGGAGAGAGTAGCATAGAAATATATACATTATCATATGTAAAATAAATAGCCAGTGGGAATTTGCTGTATGACTGAGGGAGCTCAAAGTGGTACTCTGTGACAACCTAGAGGGGTGGGATGGGGTGGGAGATGGGAGGAAAGTTCAAGAGGGAGGGGACATGTGTATACCTATGGCTGATTCATGTTGATGTATGGCAGAAACCAACACAATAGTATAAAGCAATTATCCTTCAATTAAAACTAAATAAAAATTATTTTAAAAGCCCTATATGCAAAATGTTGACATAGCAGTCAATTTAACCATTGACTTCCTAATTAACTATGGGTAGAATTTTTTAAAACAAAGGAAAAATACCTTGATTGACACTATGGCAACTTAAGTATGTTTACAGTGGCGCCTGACCTTCCATCTCCCCATTCATGGGATGTACTGCCATTCAAAAGAAACAGTTAGATGCAAATAGATGCAAAGCAGACACATGTTGCAACATGTGCAACATCTATTTGCATCAGGTGCTGCACCTGAGCAGCACCACCTGAGCAGCACCTCCACTCATTCTTATACTCATTCACCCCTAAAGAAGGAAAGAGCACGCAAATGCCTGTGGCGGCCAGGTTCCCACCCTCTCACCTGGCGAGCATCTTCTTGTTCTGCCTCTGACTCATGTCATCACTGACCCCCTCATCTGCACATCTTTCCTCATCCATTCCCATTCATTTCCAGCGTTGGTAGGGAGTGGGTAGGTAGACTGCCACCTACCTATCACAGGTGATTCCTCAGGAGCCTTCTTCTCCAAGATGGGTACCTCTCCTCACAGTGAACCGACCTTTCCAGGCTGGCATTAGTGTTCCACCCACATAAAGGAAAGAAGCAGTCCATGGGAGACCTTGTGTACCAGTTATGACTTGGTTGTTTTTCTGGTGCCCAAAATTACGCACAGAGTGCCCAGGTCTAAAGCAAACACTTCTCAGATGAAATCAACAGCAACTGAGAATACCAGAAGATGTGAGTTCTAACTGTACTATGGTTCAACCATTTTGTTTTGCTGTCACACAGTCTGTAACGATATGGAGATCATTCATTTTGCATTCTCTCCTGTGCCGCACACATCTGGTAATAAGGATAAACAAACTGGCTCTCCTGCCCACAGGTCAGTGTCTGGGAAAAGGCGGGCTGCTGATGACTCATGACTGGAATCTGTGTGTCCACTCACCTGTGCCAACGTTCCCGGACCTTCAGCGCCCATGCTGGGAACTTTCCCTGTGCTTTCCGCTCCAAAGACAACAGAAGAATATACATATATGAAGTGAAAGTCGCTCAGTCGTATCCGACTCTTTGCGACCCCATGGACCCCATGGAGTCCATGGAATTCTCCAGTACTGGAGAATTCTAGAGTTCTGGAGTGGGTAGTCGTTCCCTACTCCAGGGGATCTTCCTAACCCAGGGATCGAACCCAGGTCTCCTGCATTGCAGGCAGATTCTTTACCAGCTGAACCACAAGGGAAGCCCAAGAATGCTGGAGTGGTAGCCTATCCCTTCACCAGTGGATCTTTCCGACCCAGGAATCAAACCAGGGTCCCTGCATTGCAGCCGGATTCTTTACCAACTGAGCTATCAGAGAAGCCTATATATATATGTATATGTATATGTATACCTAAATTCCCTGTTCTCTGCCAGGTGATTCAACAAGAGTCTTTTAGGATGTTAATAGAGGATAATTGAGCATATGTGCTTTTCGAACTTGGGCTCCCTGAAGAAATAGTTTAAACCCCATCAGGCCCACCTTTTATTAATACTTGCACACCTTATGTATCCTTTAAAAGCACCATTTTGCTTAACTCTCAAAGAAATCCCACAAGGTGGGGATTTTAATTTCCTTTCCCGCAGAAGAGGAAACTGGATGTTCAGAATGTTAAGTGACTTTCCAAAAGGACTTCAGTCTAAACCCAGGTCCTTTCACCACACTGTAGGGCCAAAAGATAAACTCAGTTCTGCCCTAAATTATACACTTAGCTGGAAAAGCTGTCTGAAGAAATAATGACAGAGATTTTCCAAACTTGATGAAAAAAGATCAACTTGTAAATTCAAGAAGCCCAGCAAACCAGAAGCAGGACAAAGAAAAACAACCATAGTCAAACTACAGAAATCCAAAGGGAAATTCTTTCAAGCAACCACAGTTGGGGTCTGTCACAGGTCTGTAAAATTAACCCTGGAGAAGGAAATGGCAACCCACTCCAGTACCCTTGCCTGGAAAATCCCACGGACGGAGGAGCCTGGTAGGCTACAGTCCATGGAGTCACAAAGAGTTGGACACGACTGAGCAGCTTCACTTTCTTTTTTCACTTTGTAAGATTACAGAGCAGGTTAGACACCACTGAATTAAAAGAGACGTCGTGAACAGAAGGAGTTATTTGGAGCACCATCTAAAAGGGCAGAGATGCAAAATAAAGAACTATATTAAACAATAAAGAAGTGTAGTAAGTTCTAGCATATATAAAGAGACAAGATTTAAGGACATAAGACTAAGACTTTTCCAGGAAATACAGATAAGATTTAAATGCTAAAATATAAGAATCCAAGTGGACTTTAAGTAGGGAAAAGTCCACAACTAGAAACAACACAGAGAAGCTATAGGACATGAAAAATGAAAGGTCTTGAACTTCCCTGGTGGTACAGTGGATAGGAGTCCACCTGCCGAAGCAAGGGACACTGGTTCAATCTTTGGTCCAAGAAGATTCCACACGCCAAGGAGCACCTAAGTCTGTGCACCACAGTGACTGAGCTCACACGCCTAAAGCCTGGAACTGGAGAAACCACCGTTTTGAAAAACCTGCTCCCTGTGACTAGAGAGTAGCTTGCTTGCAGCAATGAAGACCCAGCACAGCCCAAAATTAATTCATTCATTAAGAAAGACAAAAGATCTTAAAAGCATCCAAGAAAAAAAGCTAGATTACTTACAAAGAAATGGCAGTGAGAGTAAAATCTTATTTTTCAGTGTCTGTGGTATTAGAGTCAGTGACTTCACTGTGCTCAGAGATACTGAAGAGTTACCCACAGTGCTCTATACTGACACTGTCTTTAAAAGCAAAGGTTAAATAAAAATGTTTTCTGACTTAAAAACTAGGAGTGTTTTTCTCTAAGAGACACTCATTAAAAGGACATATTACAAATATATGGAGAAAAACCTCTGGTGGAATGTCCAAGGGACAAGAAGAAATTGAGAGTAAAGGTATCAGCAAATATAAGTAAATACAGATGGTATAAAAGAGTGTCTAATTTAGGAGTGTGGGTAATAGAGGACAACTAAAATATTGAACAACTGGATGAGTGGTGCTTCAGAGTTAAGAGAACAGATACTAAATACAGATTTCTTCGGCTCAAATCCCAACCCTGGTGCTAATTATCTGGTATGTCCTACCCTGCTTTGTATGTGCTCAGTCGCTCAGTCGCATCCAACTCTTTGCCACCCCATGGACTGTAGCCCACCAGGCTCCTCTCCAGGCAAGAACACTGGAGTGGGTTGCCATTTCCTCCTCCAGGGGATCTTCCTAACCCAGGGATCAAACCTGAGTTTCCTGCAGTATGCTGAATTGGCAGGCAGATTCTTTTTTTTTTTTTTAATTTTATTTTATTTTTAAACTTTACAATATTGTATTAGTTTTGCCAAACATCAAAATGAATCCGCCACAGGTATACCCGTGCTCCCCATCCTGAACCTTTACCATGGCGCCACCTGGGAAGCCTAATTAGGCGAGTTTATTAATCTCTCTGTATGTCTATCTACATCTTTTAATATGAGGAGAGTAATAGTGTTTTCTCATAGGGTTATTGATGATGCTTAAATTAGTTAACATATGGGGAACCACTTAGAACCACGCTTGATATGTAGCAAGTGTTTTGTAAGTACGAGCTACGATTTTTAATAATTTTCAATAAAGCATTCTCAAGTCCTTGTGTTGCCAGGTAAAATACAGAATCATGGTGAGAGACTTTATCAAACTTCGTTTGACAGCAGTGATTAAGAAAATAAAAGTACTATTAGCAAGCTTCTTTTGATTGACTCGTAAAACTTGTGCCCCACTAATTTAAACTACATAGACTTTTCAAAACTCTACTTCTTAATCTGCACGATATTCCGAGAAGTAGAAACCAAGCAGGTGTGGCAGATACAGTTAGTTGCCTCCCCAGTTTCAGTCTGCCTTTCTTGTATGCAAAACACTGGTTTCCAGTGGAGTATGAATGTGTCCAGCTAAGACCCTGACTCTCCCAGGTGACTTTACAGTTATGTGGCCTTAGAATCTAGTTTAGATCATTTAAGTGAAAGTCATTGGGTTGGGTTTCTGGAAAAGCCATGTTATGCTTTATGCCTTTAAGGCTAATATGTATGTGTGCTCAGTCACGTCTGACTCTGCAACCCCATGGGCTGTAGCCGGGCTACTCTGTCCATGGGATTTTCCAGGCAGGAAAACCGGAGTGGGTTGCCATTTTCTTCTCCAAGGGATCTTCCCAACCCAGGGATCAAACCCTAGCCTCTTGCGTCTCCTGCCTTGGCAGGTGGCTTCTTTACCACTGAGCTACTTGGGAGGCCTTAAAGCTAAAATGTGTTTCCGTCTTTTGACTGTGTGTGTGTGCTACTCATGCCTTCAAAGCTTCTGTATTGTTTACATTTTTCAAGCAACTTTTTAAAATAACAATAATAAAGCAAGATATAGAACTGTTTGCTATGTTCCCATTATAGTTGCAGAACTTACAGAAATAGCTATTAATATATGTTTGTTTATATGTTACAAACGCCTGATAAAAATACACACTCAGCTGTTAACAGTGAGTGATGGGGAGGCAGTGGGAGAGTGGATGAGGCACTTTTTTACGTTTTATTTGCTTCCGGTCTGTTTGATGTTTTTACAGGTTTGTATTCTGCTTTTGAAATCTAAAAAAAAAAAAAAAAAAAAGCATCAATAAATAAAACATATGCCAGTAAAGGGAAGGGGAAAGAAAGCCATTGCTTTCCAGCTCAGAAGGAAGCAAAGGAGTGGTTCCAGGACTGGGGAAGAGCGAGGAGACAGGACTGACTCAGGAAAGGGGAGTATGTGGATCAGTGATGCTGTGATGTCTGGGGGAGGCAGAGGGGGACGTGCCCACATGATGGTGTACACCTCCCCACGGTGAAGGAGAGACTCGGGGCAGGGAGTGGGGAGAAACAGAGATATTGACTTTGGCTAAACGTGCAGAGGGAGACAGGAGTAGGGGTCCAGCTGGAAGAGTATGCAATAAAGCAAGTACCAAATAAACACCGGGGGGAATGGCCATGTTCTCATTTTTAGATGTGCCCTCCTCAGCTTTATCAGCGACTGTATTTCTGTGAAAACCAGAGTAATTTTCTTCAGTTAGAAACATGTTCTTTAAACTATGGCCATAGGCCATCTGTGCCTCTGCCTAGACAATGCATAGTGAATGCCTCTTCAAAATAGATGGCTTTCTATTACACTGTATCTCCATAGCAGGACTTGGGAATTAACTTTGCCATTGGAGAGAGGGAATTGTATTAGGGAAAAGAAAAAAAGTTTATATGATAAATTCAAGTGGGATAATAATACGATTTTGAGGAAGACTAACCTGAGAAAATGCACAGGAAGCATGCTATTTGTGTAAAATAGCCTTAAAAACCCATGCACAATCTCATCTTTGTGGATGCTATGCATAAAGAAATCTTAAGAGAGCAGGCCGAAGTTAAACCAGCTGAACTGGGGTGATTTTGTGTTTTCTGAGAGAAACATAATATACGAGAGACTTAGGATCAGCTAAGCTCTTGCTGAAGGAGACACAGATGGTGGCTCTTGTGGTTTTTGCTTCTTATTCCCTTTGAGTGAGAATAAAATTATCATATTTTTGCTCTTCAAGATTCCTCAGAATAAAAAATTAATATACTCAGGAAATTAAAAATGAGTATACTCAGAAATTTCATTTCTAAGAATTTATCCTTTAGATAGAGTCACACATGTGCACAAAGATGGCTATGGTAATGTTGTTCATATTAGCAAAAACTCTGCCTCTCTGGGAAACAGAACTTTGCAGTTGATTAAAGCCCAGAAATTTTACAACTCTCTAAAATGGATAATGGGGGATGATTTATTTTTCTGTTTAATAGAAGAGACCCTTCAGTGTTATCATTTTCACCCTGTAGGACATTAGCCAGTTTTCTATCAAAATTGGCAATGCTATTTCAGAATTTCTTTTTATCCATTGACTTTATAATTTTCAACTTGCATATTCCCCTTTTTTTAATGTATTTTAAAAAATTATTTATTTATTTACTGGCTCTGCTGGGTCTTCGTTGCTGCATGGGCTTTTCTCTAGTTGTGGCGAGCAGGGACTCCTCTCGAGTTGCAGTGCCTTCTCTTGTTGCAGAGCGCAGGCTCCAGGATGCATGGGCTTCAGTAGCTGTGGGCACGCAGACTCGGTAATTGTGGCTCCCAGGCTCCAGAGCACAGGTTCAGCAGTTGCGGTGAACAGACTTGGTTGCTCCAAATTGCTCCAGGATCCTCCTGTATCAGGTATCTAATCAGTGTCTCCTGCATTGGCAGGCGGACTCTAACACTGAACCACCAGGGAAGCCCGCATAGTCCCTCTTGAGCCAACTTTGTCATCCTGGTGGTTTTTTCATTAATGAATTAAAACTTCAGTATATGTGAAGAAATCTTCTCCAATGGTTGTTTTTCTGGTGTGATTGGCCAGCATATTCTGATCCACGGAAAGAAGATGACCGTGGGGCCACACCTCCCCCTCCCACCTCACAGGTGAAGGGCTTTGGAAATCACGCAATGCAAGGCTGTGAAACTCACTAACCTACATACAGCTTTTGGAAAGTAGGTGAGTTCTGGTCACTGGACTTTTTCCAAAGCCATTTGCCTCAGGGGTGGGGGTCATTGTGTACTCAACACTTGTCTGTCCTACTGGAAACAGGCCTAACCAGATTGTCAGAAAAAAGTGGTTAACCCAAGGTCTTCAAATATGGAAAGTTAAAAAATAAAACTGCAACAAGAAGCCTGCAAGATGCCATTAAATAGACCTGGACATTAGTGCCCAGCAAACACCAAGTATTTGAGACGCAGCCCTGTAGCCACTGAATGTAATCAATGGCCTTGATCACGATGAGATCGTACTGCCAGAAAGTTTAGGGTCATAGCAGGTCATCTTTCCTTTTATTTGTTTACTTGGCTGTGCTGGGTCTCAGTTGTGGCATATGGGATCTTTAGTTGCAGTGTGGGAACTCTTAGTGTGGCATGTGGGATCTAGTTCCCTGACCTGCATTGGGGTCTTAGCAACAGAACCACCAGGGAAGTCCATCTTTCCTTTTACAGGTGAATTTTTGGGAATAATTTTGCATCTAATGGGTAGCATGGATCTGAGAACTGTCCTACCAAAGGGTCATCGCAGTTCACTCTGAGACTTTGACCCTCACTCCACGTCCCAAGGCTGCAGGAATTCCTAACATCCAGTCTGGCTTCCAAATGCTAAATTTCCATGATGGACTTGATCTTGTTTGTGAACCTAGGGCTGCAAATTGACACTATAGAATTTTATTCAGCAGAGTGGCAGTAGTTAAGGCAAGCAGTCCTGGCAAAGTTTCAGATGAAGAAGCATCTTCCTGTGTGGCAGGTAGGTGTGTGAATTGCTATGGCTTGTTTTGGCAAACAGGCAAGCAGTCTGGCAATAAGTTGCATAACTCATCTATTCCTCCAGGGCTCCAAAGAGGGCAGGCAGAAAGCAGTTTTCTCTCCCCTTCGTGGCCTTCCAGATCTCTTTTATTGTTTCTTTCTCGTCCCCACCTGAAATCCCCAGTAGCTGATGTAGCCTTTTCTGTCACTTTTAAATCATTTATTTAGTTTTTAATAAATGCAAAAAGGTTTATTTCTGACTCATTTTAAAAGACCCTTGCAAATGGAAAGGCTGAGTCTTCTCCTCATCATCGTGACTCAAATGACAGAGCAACCACCATCTCAAATGTTGTTGTTTAGTCGCTAAGTCATGTTTTGCAACCCCGTGGACCCATAGCCTCCCAGGCTCCTCTGTCCATGGGATTTCCCAGGAAAGAATACTGGAGTGGGTTGCCATGTCCTGCTCCAGGGGATCTTCTCCACCCAGGAATCGAACATAGGTCTCCTGGATTGCAGGGGGATTCTTGGAATCCTGGAAGCCTGTGTGTGTGTGTGTGTGTGTGTGTGTGTGTATGCATGTGTGTGTATATATACATGTGTGTATGTGTATATATATATATATATAAAATGTTCTTTTCCATTATGGTTTATCACAGGATACTGAATGTCCCTGTGCTATACAGTAGGACCATGCTGTTTATCCGTCTTGTGTATGATAGTGTGCATCTGCTAACCCCAAATTTCCTATCCATCTCTCCTCCATCGCCACCCTTTGGCAAACCCGAGTCTGTTCTTTGTGTCTGTGAGTCTGTTTCTGTTTCACAGGTAAGTTCGTTTGTGCCGTAGTTTAGATTTAGCGGAGAAGTGATATCATACGGTTTTCGTCGTTCTCTTACTCCCTCGATATAATCATCTCCAGGTCCATCCGTGTTGCTGCAGATGGCATCATTTCATTTTTTTGTGGCTGAATAATGTTTTAGTGTGTATGTATAGTGTATATAGTGTGTATACATATATATCTCACATCTTTATTTATCTGTCAGTGGACATTAGTTGCTCCTATGTCTTGGCTATTGTAAATAGTGCTGCTGTGAACTTAGGAGTGCGTGTATCTTTTCGAATTAGTGTTTTCGCCCAAGCCCAGGAGTGGGCTTGCTGGATCATATGGCAACTCTAGCTTTAGTTTCTTAAGGAACCTCCAGACCATTTTCCATCAACTAGATTTATTCTTGATATCCCAGGACGACATGGTCTGTGTGCTTCATGCACAGAGTTGATTTAACGCCCCTGGTCTCCACGAGGACTGTGGACTCCAGAACCTCTTCTCCAGCAGCCCCGAGTCCTTTCCTAAAGACGTGTGCATCACTGCAGTGGCCAGCGCCATCCGTTCATGTCGTATTTCAGGTCAGGGACAACGAAGCCTGGAATGTGGCACCCCAGAAACCAGCCAGAGCCCTGTAAACTTGCAAAGGTCAGAAGGTATCACTCTTGGAGTCTAGAAACAACCTGGACCACTTAAAGAATCCACCTGCCAACACAGGAGACTTGGGTTCGATCCCTGGTCCGGGAAGATCCCCTAGAGAAGGAAATGGCAACCCACTCCAGTATTCTCACCAGGGGAGCCTGGTGGGCTACAGTCCATGGGGTCACAAAAAGTTGGACACAATTTAGCAACTAAACAACAGCAAAGATGCAGTAGGAATAAAGAGGGTACATCCACTTTCTCTCATCAAGAGCCCTATTATGGTAAACAAAGGAGTAATACCTCCCACTCCTGAATTACCTTCCAGAGGACAGCCTTGGGAGAATTTACCAAAGCATGGGCTGTGAGCTACAGGCTCAGGGATCAATCAACCCTTTCCCTTTGGAGCAATGGCAAACATGGCACATTGCGTGGAAGCTGCTTCTGGAGTGCCCTCTCTCAGCTAGAAAGGACAGGCAGCTTCAGTCTGATAGAATAACACATTTGTGCTTTGCTTGCAGAACTGAGCCTCCTCAGCACTCGTCCAGTTCAAGGTCAAGGTGAAACTGACTCTGGGTTTAACCTCACTCCACGGAAATGGCTAAAAATGCCCCTTCCTATTTGTTAGCTGTCTTCATCTTTTAACTTTAAACCAGAAAAGTTTATGACAGAAGATTATGCAAGGAAAGTATTTTAGACAAGCCATGGCAAACGAAAACCAAGTCATTACAAGAATTAATCACTAGCCAAAAAACAGTCTGTTGTTAACTCCATTACGAGTTTAAAGCAGCTATTAAACCAAGGGCATTAGATTCTTCTAGCTCGTTTTCTCATTCCTGGCTTATCTCCAGCTGGCTTGAAATGCTAACACAGTAGCTGAGAAATTCACGGCAAATCCAAACACAGCCCAGATCTGCAGGACTTTGGGGTCTCTGGGATTCTCTGAAACAGTTGTCTCAAGTAAGTATCAGTCCTCAATTCTCAGTAAAAATGTCCCAAAAAGATGGTTTCACTATAAAGAAGATACAGGAAAAGATACAGGATGTCAAGATGAGGTCTCTGAAGCAGACATTTTCTCTGGACTTTGCTGCATGTCCTGTTGAGAGCCCCACCCACCCACTGCACTGGTTAATTAGCGTTTTCTTAATTAGCATCTTTCAATCTTCTTTATGAGACACAAAGCACTCTGAGTAAAGCGTGGCACATCAGGGACCAGGAATGTGGAATTCTAGGTCTGACTTCATCTCTGACTCAGAGGATCTTGGGCAAGTCCTAGCTTCTCTGCCCTCATTTTTTTCCATCTCTAAAATAATTATGGCTCATCTGTATTATCTGATTTGTTAGGACAAATTTCATGACCACATCGGCATGAAATCTGGATGAAGCTGGAATTGAGAAATGGATCAGACACTCTTGATCGAGATGGTGAAAGCAGAGGCTGGAACCAGGACAGATAACTGACTCCCACCCAGGTTGAGGGTGGCACGGCGCGTGGGGGGAATCAGGGAGAGCGATATTTTGAAAACATAGCTGTTGTTTGAAATCCGTAGTATATTTGGTTAAATTTAACTCAGTAAATTTCACAACATATTATGATCTATATGGGTATATATTGTGTATTATGATTTTGGATGGGTAAGATAGCTAACACATTTTAGTTCTTAAGGGATTTTTTTTGGTCTTTTTAATTGTCCAAGTCAGACAAACACCCTGAATGACATTAAAGAGAGGGAGGTGAGCCAGATGGGTCTAATTTTGATATTTTGAGCAGTGAGCCATTTCTAGTCCTTACCCTTCCCAGAGATGGATGGACGAGGCAGACCCAGGGAGCACCTCTCTTTAATTGCACAGACATAAGAAGGACCGTTCCAGTCTGGGTACACCAGCCCTTCACACTTAAACCTTTTCATGTTGACAAGTGGAGCTGATGCTGCCAATTGGCAGAACACTGGGTTCTTTCTCAGATAATGCACGTGTCTTAGTCTCAGTACAGTTTTTAAACTGAAGGGAACCGGGCCTTATCACCCAACACTCACACACAGGTATTAACAAATGGACATGCTGAGCACTACTTAAATTACATTTCTTTCAGGAAAACAAGCAGCAACAACAAAAACATAAACCAATCATTGATCAAAAAGAAAAAAAAAAAGGATTTTGGAACAATCAGAAACAGAATCTACACCATTAGGAAAAGGTTCAATCTGTGATTCTTATTTATAGGCAGTCTTTGTGAGCATTCTTTATAGTTTATCTACATGAAATCAACTTGGGCTTCATCAATTCTGCTGGAAGAAAAAGAAGATGAAGTACTCCTGGAACCACCAGCAAGCACTCTGGAGAGGACAGATCATTTAATTGCATCATTAATTTCTAAGACATATGCATCACATTTGAGTCTGCAGAACATAACCTATTAGAGGAAGCCCAATTGCAAGTGCTCATAACAGAGAACACAGAAGACCTCATTCACCAGCCACCTCTCTTCCCTTTGATTTCTAGCTTCCAGAAAGCAGCAGTGTCGCCCAGCTGCAGTCGCAGGACCACCTCCCGGTGAAGTTAGAGTAAGGCGAACAAGGAGGGTCGTGGGTCCCGCTTTTGCCCTGTGGACAGTGTTTGATGTCTTAAGCCACGTGATGAGGACGTGTGTGTGTGTGTTAGTGGCTCAGTCATGCCTGACTCTTTGCAACTCCATGGACTGTACCCCTCCAGGCTTCTCTGTCCATGGGATTCTCCAGGCAAGAATACTGCAGTGGATTGCCATTCCCTTCTCCAGAGGATCTTCCCAACCCAGGGATGGAACCCAGGTCTCCTGATTGGCAGGCGAATTCTTCACCACTGAAGCCCTGATGAGGGCATGTGCATTTATTACTCTTTATTCCTATTCTTAGCATATCTTAAACATCGAGATAGTATATTATTTTTAAGGAAAACAGACCTGACTCTGCAGGCTTTGCAAAGTGATTCAGTCATCTTAAGCTATTTAGGTCTGTGTACTCTTTCTGGCTCCAGCGAGAATCATTTCATACAATTAAATTTTTCTCCACTCATCAAACATTAAAATCATAAAGATATATATAAAGCAAATAGCCAAGACAACGCACTAGTCCTCTGGCCTCCTCTACTAATTGCACTCCCCTTCCCAAAGATGAGCACTCTGTTTCAGCATGCCCTTTCAGATGTTCTCTATATCCACACGTAGGCATATTCACGTGTTGTGCTTCCAAATGTAGTGTCAGCTTTGACCTAAGCATCCTTCCTTGGCTTTGATCGCTTACAGTCAACAAGAAGAAAGAACCGATGTCCTGGGTCAGAAGAAATAGGAATCCTGGAGAGGAAGACTTGAATCAAGAGAGGACGGCTGTGATCTCAGAGAAGGGAGCATGGCCTGGTAATTCTGCCTTAGGCTGTGTGCACAAACTTGCCCAGAATAGTCAGAGTGAGGGAACCGAGGGGCAGCGGTCCCCAGCTGGGGACCTGGGACCCTTTTATGGTCCATGATGCCTGGAGCACCGTCATGTCCCTTGGCTTAAGGGCGGGCAGCTGAACAGCGGAGTCTGAATGACCTAGGCACAAAGAGGACAAAGCCGGGCAAAGACGCTGGTTTTAGGAGCGAAGCTCTCAAGAGGCTGCGTGTGCAGACAGCTCATGCCTGAGATGAGGCGGTTTCTGCAGGGGCCTTGGGTTGGGTGACTCACTAATGAGGGTCAGCGTGGATGACATAGAAGGGGTGAAGCCGTGGACTTATAGCCCAACCTAAAGACGGGTCCCCCTTCACCCCATGGGCAGCAGTGGGAGGTGTATCAGATCTCAGGGAGCCTGCCACTCTGTATCTGCCCTGGGGACAAAACACCTCCTCCTCGGACTTCTCAGGAATGGGACTCTCTCGAAGCAAGACCAGGAAGCTGTGACAGCCGACCTGTCAACCCGCCCAGCTTGCTAACAGGGACCTCTGCTCCCCAGATGGTGACCACCTCCTGTCTCTTGGTGTTTCCAAGGTCATCTTTGCAAGCCTGTTGCCTTTCTCTCACTTCTTAACGTATCTAAACTGGAAGCTCTTGGTGGAGATTTTTTTTTTCTCATATAGCCTAAGTCTTTATTGAATTTGTTGCAATATTGCTTCTGCTGTTTTATGTTCTGTTTTTTTGTCCAGGAGGCATTTGGGATCTTAGCTACCTAAGCAGGGATCAAACCCACACCCTCTGCATTGGAAGGTGAACTCTTATCCCACTGCACCAGCAAGGAAGTCCCTCATATAGCCTTTTTAAACTGGGTGTAATAATCCACATGCCATAAAATTTGCCCTTTTCAAGTGTACAATCTGGTGGCCTCGGGGCAGACTGCCTCCTCCAGTGCCTCCTCTGGGTGCCTCTGGCTAGGCTCTGCAGAAGCTGTTTTGGGGAGCAGCTTCTTCTTGTGAGTGCCCCCTGCCCTCCAGCAGGGATGAGCTGGAGGAAAGCAGGTCTGGCTCCCCCTGTGCCTGCCCCCTCCGGCCGTGGATCTGCCTTGACCGGGGCCTTGCAGGTCCACCGGCTTCCCCGTTTGCTGTGAGCACAGGCTCGGATGTCAGGGCAGAGAGAGAGGTCACTTAGGTAGACTCTATTGATTTTTGCCATCTTCTCGTTCCTCTGACTGTCCCCTTTCCCCTGGAGGAACAGTTAGGAAATAGCTAACAATCCTTGCAGCCAAACAAAGTTTCTGATTTTACTGCATTCCTAAAACAGTGGAAAAGAAATCAAGAACCGGGCCTCAAAAGGATCCCGTAGAAGCAAATTACATTCCTATTTGATGGTGAAGTGGCTGGCAGTCCATGCCTGCGGGATCTGATGTTCCCTGAGAAGGATATTGCTTGACAGTTGGAAAATAGGCTGGCCTGCACACATATCTTTCTCCTTGAGACCAATTAGAAAGCTCTGGAAACCTGGCTAAGGAAGGAATATCTGGTATTTAGTTCTGTGCACAAAATGATAACCCAACAACCAGAGGTAACTGTGGGTACACGTATTTTCTGAGAATGCAATAAACTGAATGCAATAAACTGAACTCCAAATTTACAAAACATCATTAAGTAAAGCATAGTTATTGGCGTTCCAAAACCATTCGGCATTTTTATCCTGGTGATATTTTGTTTTATGGGATGAGGCTGACAATAAACAGGTCAGAGACTGTAGACACCTCCATGCTAAAAATTCTTAGATTCATATGTGAATGCCTCAGAATGTAGAGTAAGACATACCTTCAGAAACTAAAGACTTTCAGGGTCGTGTGATTGCGTGTTTAAAATGTTTTTTAAACTGATGTTGTTGGGGGCCTTCCCTGGTGGTCCAGTGGCTAAGACTCTGAGCTCCCAATGCAGGGGGCCCAGGTTCAATCCCTGGTCAGGGAACTAGATCTCACATATTGCAACTAAGAGTTCACGTGCCACAACTAAAGATCCTGCATTCTGCAACTAAGACCAAATAAATAATTTTTTAAAAATTGATGTTGTTGGAGATTTCCCCCATAAAAGGTAATGAAAGTGATAGCTGGTAGAGTTCTAATAAAGCTGAGAGCTTAAGAAAGATGTTGAATTAGCCTTACTAGTCTTAGACAGCTGCTTATCTACCCTGGAAAGGTGAAAAAAACGACCAGCCTCATGAACCAAGGCAATAGTGTGAATCCACATCCCCTGGGACCTTGGTAAAAATACAGAGGCCCAAACATCAGCAATGGCAACAACAGGAATACAGAGGCTCAGGTCCCAGGCATCAAGCTTAGTCAGCAGATGTGTGTGTGTGTGTGTGTGTGTGTGTGTGTGTGTGTGTGTGTGAGTGTGTGTGTGCTCAGTCATGTCTGACTCTTTGCAACCCTATGGACTGTAGCCCACCAGGCTCCTCTGTCCATGGGATTCTGCAGGCAAGGATACTGGAGTGGGGTGCCATTTCCTCCTACAGGGGATCTTCCTGACCCAGGGATTGAACCTACATCTTATCTTCATGGGATCTAAAATCTAAACAAATTCCCTTGAATATTCTGAAGCACACTAATATTTGAGAAACCTTTTGAATTTTAAAATCAAATAGACAATTGAGATTCAAAGGCCATCATCCTGTGACCTTGAGCAAGCTTGTCTCTAAAACTTAGTTCTCTCTTTTCACTTACTCCCTGGGCTGTTGAGAGGACTAAGTTAATGGGCTGTTTGTCTCAGGGCTGGCCATCTGGGTGCATGCTAAGTCCCTTCAGTCATGTCCAACTCTTTGCAACCCCATGAACTGTAGCCTGCCAGGCTCCTCGTCCATGGGATTCTCCAGGCAAGAATACTGGAGTGGGTTGCCATGCCCTCCTCCAGGGATCTTCCCAACCCAGGGATGCAATCCACATCTCTTACGTCTCCTGCACTGGCAGGCGGGTTCTTTACCACTAGTGCCACCTGGGAAGCCTAGAGGATGATTAATTAATGTTACTTCCCTCATGAGGTTGCTAGGACTGCCATAGCGAATTACTATGGACAGGGCGGCCTAAACATCAGACATTTATTTTCTTACAGTTCTGCAGCCTGGAAGTCCAAGGTCAAGGTGTCAGCAGGGCTGGTTCTCCTGAGGCCTCTCCCCTCGGCTTGCAGCTGGCCGTCTTCTTGCCAGGTCCTCACGTGGCCGCTTCTCTGCGTGAGTGGCCCCGTATTTCTTTCTCTTCTGATCAGGTCATTGGTCTTATTGGATTAGGGCCCCACCATGATGACTTCACTTAACCTTAATCCTCTCCTTAAAGCCCTTCCCTCTGAACACAGCCACACTAGGGAGTTAGAGCTTCAATATGTGAGTTTTGGTGGAGACATGACTCAGTCATAGCACTCCCCTTCCCTTCATCATTTTCCTTAGTTTGCATCTGAATCATCTGTAACTCAAAAGGACTGGTTTACAATACCAGTAAGTCCCTCACATACAAATCTTCAAGGTTTAAACTTGCAAAGATGCAAACGTGCCTGCCAGCCCCTGTACGCCAGCTACTGTACTACTGTACTCCAAGGTACTGTAAGATTAAAAATGTTTTCTTTATTTTGGTGTTTGGTTTTTTTTACGTTCCCATTATTTGTGTGAAAAGTATCATAAACCTATTATAGGACAGTACTTATACAGCTGATAGTGTTAGTTGAGTACTTTGGACTTTGAGTACTTTGAGTACTTTGTTGGACTTCCAAACTGGACTTCCGCACACTTTCAGAAGGGAGCTTGTTCGCACGTACAGGACTTACTGTACTCCTCTGATGAAAGCGCTGGCTGAAGGTGAGGTGAGGATAGGGTGCAGGCATTTTGCTGGAGACACGTGCTTCTTGGGAACCCTGTCCCCAGAACCCTGGTCCAAGATGATAGCAGAGACTCACTACTATTCTTAGCTAAAGGACCCAATGACTCTCACTAGTTCAGTTTCATTTTTTTTTTTTTAATGACCTAGGTTGAGAAGTCACGGAATCCCTTGTGTCTAAATTCTGAGCCCTTGAATTTCCAAACTGTGAAGGGCTTTCTTTTTCTTCTAAAGATAGATCACAGCAGAGAAAAAGAAAAGTCTCTTCAGATTTCAAACATAGAAAGTGTAACTCAGTGATATATTATTTCCTGTCAGAGCGGTTATTTGCACCTATATTTAGAGTCCATAATACTCAGTTTCAGATGTGTAAGGCTTCGTTCCACGCTGCCTCGCCCTTCGCTGCTCTCCTTCGTGGCTGCACCCAGAGCTCTGCAGAGGCCAGCCGCGTTGTGACAGAACCTGTGATGTGAACTTGATTCGTTCTGATGTTATACAGGGGCACCTGGCCACCTCCGATCCATCTCCGATGTAACTGGCAACGCACTAAGGTGACTCAACCTGTGAATCACTCAAAACCAAGCTCGAAACCTGCAGGCCCTGCACCGTTCCCTTATTCACACTAGAATTAACATTTTTGACTTAGACTATGAATTTTACCTCTTTCCCAATTACGTCCCTTGGCTCTCCATTGTTTTTTTTCCCCCATGAAACTGAAGCAGCCTTCTAAAAGTATACGCATTTATTGTATATCTTCCTCTACCCGATTTAATGTGTGCCACTGATTCCACTGAATTGTGAATGACAAATTGAATGGAGAAGCCTGGAAGTAGGTATGTATTTATAAGAAAGTCCTGACTATTTTTCTTTGGTAACTTGGGCAGAGAGGAAGGCTCCGTTTGGGGGCACTTCTGGTGTATTCGTTTTTAATATATATATAATTTATTTATTGGCTGTGCTGGGTCTTCACTGCTCACAGGTTTTTCTCTATTTGCAGCAAGCAGGAACTACTCTCTAGTCGCGGTGCCTGGGCTCCTCTTTGTTGGCTCCTCTTTGCGGAGAACAGGCTCTAGGGTGCGCAGGCTTCAGTAGCTGCAGTTCCCAGGCTCGAGAGTTCAGGCTCAGTAGTTGTAGCACGCGGGCTTAGTTGCTCTGAGACATGTGGAATCGTCCCAGATAAGGGATGGAATCCAAGTCTCCTGCCTGGGAAGCCCCTCTTGGGTGTTATTGTGCGTTATTGTCAGGACCATCCTGACCACCCCAGTGGGCCGAGGCAGCCCCAAAACTCTCACTCTTCACCTTATTTATTGTTTGCCCCGCACTTGGAAAAGGTGCCCTATGGTTCAATTCTAAAATGTCAAAGCCCAGAGAGATCTTAGCCTCTCTCTCTTCCTCATTCTAATTAGCCAACGTTAAGCCACATAGTTGTCCAGGCAAAGTGAGTTTTCCTGGGCCTGGGCTCAGCCACGTGACTTGCCTTGGCCAATTGTATGTTGACAGAAGCGGTACAAGGAGAAACCTTAAAAAGTGCTGGTGCCATGCGGCCAGCTGTCTTGCACTTCTGCCGTTGCTGGGAGAGGACGTGTCTGGCCAGCAGCGGGAACCAGGACGAGGAAAAGACTCGTTTCATCTTAGCTAGGCGTCCTCTGCCAAGCCTAGAGCAGCGCTCGCCAGCTGCTCCTGGGAAGGGATCAGTTTTTCAAACATGTTATTTTACTGTTCCTGCAGTTATCTGCAGTGCTTCACACCTTCAGAGCGCTCAGGTGAAGTCACCTGCACTCACTGTGGGACTGGGCTGCTGTGGGTGTATGTTCTGCACATGTGGTCCACAGACCCCTTGCTCCCATCACCCTTGCCCTCCCTCCATGGTATGTGGCTGCTGCCTGTGTACTCAGTGAGATGGTGGTGGGCGAAGGGGAACGTTCTTGGGTCACCTGAGGTCTTGGCTTCAGTCTTAGGCAGACCCTGAGCGTCTGAACTTGGAGGAGGGCTTGCTCAGTTGGTCCTGTGCCTTCCCCCAAGGACACACAGCTCTGCAGTGAGTGTGGAGGTGGCCCTGGTAGGAGAGAACTCCCCGCCCTCCTCCAGCGGCAGTCAGTTTTCACCTCTGTCCCTCTCTCAAGGATCAGTTAGTTTTCCTCTGGGACTGAGCGTTTTCCACCCCACCCCTGGCATCGCCCAGCTCTGGCCATGATGCCTCCCCCAGCAGCCCAGGATCTTTGCCTGGGTCCCCGGGGCATGAGAGCTGGATCCTGTGCCCGTGTGTCATGGAAGGGAGTGCCCCCGGGTCCCTGCCCCGCCCCACCCTGTCTGCGAGTCTCTGAGGGAGCCTGAGGAAAAGAGTTGCAGAGTGGGTTTGAATAGCCCGTGTTTAGGCTCCCAGGAATTCACAGCCCTCATGGAGGTCTGCACTTGGCCCTTAAAGAAGCCATGATGTTTGAGTTGTTTTCTTCCCCCTGGCGTTAATGACGGCCACCTCTTCTTTCTGAGCTCCCACATGGGTGGAATAGTCCTCACATTCCATTTTCCTTGGAGGGCTTGTCACCACCGAATTTGGTTCACTTCATTGCCTGCAATCTTAACTCTGAGATGGGCTGAACCAGTGTTATGGTTTTGCTAATCACCAAGATTGTCATCGTTAGGGTGGAAGCAAGGTTCCTTTGTGGCTCTCCACATCCCAAGCCCAGTTAGACTCCTCATGCCTTAGCTAATGGTCTGAAAACTTCTCTTTATGGTTATTTCCTTGGGCTTCCCTGGTGGCTCAGTCAGTAAAGAATCTACCTGCCAATGCAGGAGTCTTGAGTTTGATCCCTGGGTTGGGAAGATCCCCTGGAAATGGAAATGGCAACTCACTCTAGTATTCTTGCCTGGACAATCTCATGGACGAGGAGCCTGGTGAGCTACAGTCCCTGGAGTCAAAAAGAGTCAGACACAACCAAGCAACTAAACCACCACCACCGTTATTTTCTTAACATTATCTTGATGCCATTTTGGTTTCTTCTTTCACCCCCAGAAATATTTAAAATATTTAATGTGTGTATGTGGATGCCTGTGTGTATGTGTGTCATTTAAGAAAACTAGGTAGTTTTTTTTTTTTTTTTTTTTGCAGTATTTCAAGTTTGATAGCATAGTGATTAGATAGTGTGCTTGTACCTGTTCTTTATATATTAATTAATGCTTTTTGTGGTTGAATTTTGAAAATGTTCCATTTACGTACCTTGTAAAATATGAAGACTTAATTTTTTTAGAACGGTTTTAGGTTCAGAGCAAAATTGATGGGGATGTGCAGAGATTTCCCATCTACCCGCTGCCCCCACACAGGCAGAGCATAAGGTACTTAAAAAAAGTTTAGAATCTGTTTTATGGTATAGAGTTTGCATCAAATCATTTAAAAAATAAATCGTTCAGATCTTCTCTATCAAAAATTATTTTGTATCTGCTAATCCTTAAGTTAAAAGACGCTTACTCCTTGGAGGAAAAGTTATGACCAACCTAGATAGCATATTCAAAAGCAGAGACATTACTTTGCCAACAAAGGTCCATCTAGTCAAGGCTATGGTTTTTCCAGTGGTCATGTATGGATGTGAGAGTTGGACTGTGAAGAAAGCTGAGCACTGAAGAATTGATGCTTTTGAACTGTGGTGTTGGAGAAGACTCTTGAGAGTCCCTTGGACTGTAAGGAGATCCAACCGGTCCATTCTAAACATCAGTCCTAGGTGTTCTTTGGAAGGACTGATGCTAAAGCTGAAACTCCAATACATTGGCCACCTCATGCGAAGAGTTGACTCATTGGAAAAGACTCTGATGCTGGGAGGGCTTGGGGGCAGGAGGAGATGGGGATGACAGAGGATAAGATGGCTGGATGGCATCACGGACTCAATGGACATGAGTTTGGGTGAACTCTGGGAGTTGGTGATGGACAGGGAGGCCTGACGTGCTGTGATTCATGGGGTCGCAAAGAGTTGGACACGACTGAATGACTGAACTGAACTGAATCCTTAAGTAGGGGTATATTAAAATTTTCTCAATATTATTATTTTTTCTAAAATTTTAGACATAACTCTAACTGTTTGGAGTTTCTGTATTTTGGTGTTATTCATCTGGAATAATTGTTCATGATGGGAATTTCTTTGTCTTTTTTCTTCTCCTTCATCGAGAAAAAGTCGTTCACTTTGTCCTGTTAAGAATTCCTCTCGAAAGTCTTCATTCGGTATTAAATAACTAGGTATTTGGTATTAATAGCCAAGTGTCAGTAATAACCAATAGCTGCTCTGTTTGTGCTTATATTTGCAAAACATATTTTGTTCATTTTTTTTTTCACCTTTTCTGGTCACTTAGTGTGATGATTGACATTTGGGAGGCTGAATTTTATCATTTGCAGGTTATAACTTCTTGTGTTCCTGGAACTTTGGCTCTGATGTCATCGTCACGTTCTGTCTTGAAGTCTTGTCTGTGCTCTTTCCAGGCTTCCTCACCTGTTCCTCCAAGTGCACCCTCTCCAGCCATGACCGCTTCAAGTTGCCATCACCTCCACCCGCACGTGGCGCCATTGCTCCCTGCTTATTCCAGCTGCATCCCTGGAGGCTCTAACAGTTCAAGGTGCACAGGAGTTCTCAATAAGTATTTCTTTAGTGAATAATGATGGGTGTACAATTAGTTAGGTTCATCGGGAAGAAATAGAAAACTCAAATATCAATGGCTTAAAGAGTTTCTCTCCCTCTCTTATTTAATCCCTAGGCCTTTAGGCATTTAACCCAGAGCATCTGGTAAGACTTTTGCTCTAAGAAATGTTCAGGGACACAGATTCCTTCCAAATCATCATGTTGCATCCCCAGGGCATGTTTTCCATCCGCATGTCTAAGATGGCCCACATCTCAGGCCACAGGATGGGGGAAGGGTCAAAGAAGAGTCAGCAGAATCTCTTAGAGAAGGTTCCTGGGGCCTGCCAAAGATACAAACGCTTCTCCTTTTGTAGTCTTAGCCAGAATTTCATCTCAGGGCCATGCTGCCTACAAGGGAAGCTGGGATGTGCTGTCATAATCTGGATAACTTGGTGCCCAGCTAAAAATGCCATCACTGTGGAAGAAGAGGAAACCATGAACTGGGGCATCTTTAGCAATTGCAGAACACTAATCATGCATTGGAGAAGGAATGGCAACCCACTCCAGTGTTCTTGCCTGGAGAATTCCAGGGGCAGGGGAGCCTGGTGGGCTGCCGTATACGGGGTCGCACAGAGTCGGACACGACTGAAGCAACTTAACAGCAGCAGCAGCAATGATCTGAAAAGACATAGTGTTTGTGGAAACAAGAGGACTGATGGGGTATATGGTAGTAGGAACAAGGTAGTGGTGGGCCAGCTACAAAGACCAGGAGGGGCTGGCCTGAGAAGGGTCTTAGACTGTCATGCCAAGACTTCAGATATTATCCCGGAGACTGTTTATCAGTGACGGTTCCGAAAGGAAGCAGACAGTTTGAAAGGGGTGAAGTGAGTTCAATGAAAGTGAAAAGTGAGTGAGTGAAATTCCCTCAGTCCTGTCTGACTCTTTGCAACCCCATGCACTGTGGGACACCCCCCACCACCACCAGGCTCCTCTGTCCGTGGGATTCTCCAGATAAGAATACTGGAGTGGGTTGCCATGCCCTCCTCCAGGGGATCTTCCCGACCCAGGTATCGAAGCTGGGTCTCCTGCATTGCAGGCAGATTCTTTACCTTCTGAGCCACCAGGGAAGCTGAGTTCAGTGGAGGGACTATTTAAAGGTGGATGATGCGGGGTCACAAGCAGCAGGCGCCACATCCCCACCAGGACTGCAGAGGCAGGTGGGTAACGTTGCTGGAACCCAACAACCTCACAACTCCTGTTGTAGGAGGTGGGCATCAGGTAGGAGCTGTGCCTTTGCAGAGGAGCACTGGCTCTGCAGCGTGTGGCCTGGACACAGAACTGCTGACGCATCTGCAGTGCAAAACGAGCATGAAGACACCGTGTTCAAAAACTCTGAAGATGGCAACAGCAGAGCGTTAAACCAAATGTATTGCCTTCCTTGAGCACAGGGGGCCTGTGCCTTTTGTCCAGGTTACACACCCATGAAGCTGGCCTTGCCTGGCAGAGAAGAAGCTGGAGGAAAAGCACCCTAAACTTTGCTCTACTCCAGCCCTCTTTCTTTTTCCCTTGCCTTCCATTGCCCACACCCAAGGAGAAGTCAAAGCCAAGGAGCCTGGTTGAGGCCATCCATGAAGGTGAGGCCGCCCATGAAGGTGAGGCCCAGCCAGGTAGGAGAGCAAACAGTGGGACTGCAGGAGCAGCTACAGAATACCAAGCTCACCATGCAGAGCCATTAGAGATTTTAAAGCAGAGTGACGTGTCCAGTTTATTTTTAGGAAGAACTTTTTGACAGCCTTGTGGAGAATGGATTAGAGAGCCTGAAGGCAGAAAGACCAATTAGGAGGCTACCATGATGGCTTCATAGTCACTCTCCTTTTTTAAAAAAATAAAAATTCACTGTAGAAATATATTTCTTATTTATACTGCTAACCAAGTAACACACACACACACATATAAAATTTGATGTTCATGCAACAATACTTAACCTTATTACAAGCAAAGTATTCTGATTTCATTTAGAAATATTGGTTCCATATTATAGTAATCATTTTGACCATATGTGTAAATCAAACCATCATGCAGTACACCTTAAACTTACATAGTGATGTGTGTCAACTCTTTTCAATAAAACTGGTGGGCAGGGGAGTGGGAATGCTGGTTCCAAATCATTTAGGTGATTCTGTGAGTCACTGATGAGTCACAACTTTCAGTTTAAACATTAGTCTAAGAATGTTATAGACAGAACAGTGCCCCACAAAGATGCCCATGTCCTCTAAGTTTGATTGAGGACCCTGAGATGAGAGGTTACCTTGCATTGCCCAGGGCCCCCAAGGTATCAGTGCGTGGGTGCTCCATCACTAAGTTGTGTCTGACTCTTTGCAACCCTATGGGCTGTAGCCCACCAGGCTGTCCATGGGATTCTCTGGACAAGAATACTGGAGTGGGTTGCTGTTTCCTCCTCCAAGGGATCTTCCCAACCAAGGGATCGAACCCACATCTCCTGTATTGGCAGCCAGATTCTTTACCACTGAGCCATGTAGGAAGCCCAGGGTCTTTAAAAGGGGGAAAGGGAGGAGGAAGAGATGTGATGAAAGAGACAAAGTCTGAGTGGGGCAGCTGGCCATCGCTGGCTTGGAGGAGGGAAGAAGGGGGCCATGAGCCAAAGAACACATACCTCCAGAAGGTAAATAAGGTTGAGGAGACGCACTCTCCCTGAAGGCTTCACAAGGAATGCAGTCCTGTTAACACCTTGATCTTCGCCAGTGAGACTCACAGGACTTTGACCTCCGGAACTGTGAGGTGATGAAAGTGTGTTGCTTTAAGTTGTTGAGGTTTGTGGTGATTCATTTCAGCAACAGCAAGACCCTAACTTGAGGAGGGAGGTGAAGAGGGTCAGAGTGAAGGCAGTCGGTGTGGGCAGGGAGGAGAGACGTGGGGTCAGCTCCTCTCCCAGGGCCAAGGACCACAGCCCCAAGACAAGTCACAGCTTTCCTTCATCCCATGTGTTGTAAGCCTGGGAAAGTTAAAATGAGTATCAGAGACTTACAGGGGGATGAAAGCCTGTTGAAAAACTCTTGTTTTAGTGAGACGTGACTGTGAATTCAGGGTGGATAAACAGAATGTGCTGTAAACCTGTGAGCGGACCTTGAAGGAGACAGACAGGGCCACCCAGACAGTTTCTTCCTTTAGTCCCAGCTGCCCGAGGAGATTTACCTGCTGAGCATAGCTCTCACGGATGAGTCTGGAGTGTATTTAGAACTTGCAAAGTGAAGCAAACTATTGATTTCTCTAGAAATGAAAGAAGAAACTGCTCCAGAACAGAAGTCATCAGCCACACTGTGGAACTAGGAGATGAACAGTTTGTAAGATGGACAGACGAGCACACGAGTTAGTCCAGGATTGGTTGTATCAATCATGGAACACGTGATGGGCAAACCAGCCACAGGACCTGGTAATGGTCAATCAGCTCATACTTTTAAGTATAACGATCAATCTCCACTCATAAGTTACTTGTTCTGAAAACACAATTCATTGGAAGATCAAATCTCACGATAACTAGGGCACGTGATTTAAAATAAGTCATTTACAACAGCAAGAGAAAATGTAAGGCAAATTGTCTAAGAAAAAATCTAAGGAGGCACAAGATCTTTATATAGAAAATTATAAAACTGTAGAGATACATGTGTGTGAGCACTCAGTCATGTCCAACTCTTTGATACCCCATGGACTGTAGCCCAGCAGGCTCCTCTGTCCATGGGATTTCCCAGGCAAGAATATTGAACTGGGTTTCCATTTTCTTCTCCATAGAGACACATAACAAGATCTAATAAATGAAATCTGTTCCATGTCTGGCCGGGGTGACTATCTTAAAGATGCTGATTTTCTCCCAAATTTCTCTGTAAGTTCAAAGCAATAAGGAGCATTACCTCCTGAGTGTGTGTGTGCACATGCGTGTGTGTAACTTAGGAAGATACCTGTAAAGTGCGTGTGCAAGAGCAGATGGCCAGGAAGCACCACGACTACTGGAAAGGGAAACAGACTCATTCAATTAAACTAAAAATTTAAAAACTCAAATGTAATAGAAGTTGCCATAAATCATATGATAAAGTCAAACAGAGCTTGGGGGAGGAATTTGTAGATACAGGTAACTCATAAAGATTGAAAGGAGAAGGGGGCAGCAGAAGATGAGATGGTTGGATAGCATCAGTGACTCAATGGACAGGAATCTAGCAAACTCTGAGAGACAGTAAAGAACAGGGGAGACTGGCATGCTATAGTCCAGGGGGTCGCAAGGAGTCGGACACAGCTTAGCAACTGAGCAACAACAATAAAGCATCAGTCAGTGAGTCAGTCAGTTCAGTCCCTCAGTGGTGTCTGACTGAGACCCAGTGGACTGCAGCATGCCAGGCTTCCTTGTCCATCACCAACTCCTGGAGCTTGCTCAAAATCATGTCCATCAAGTCAGTAATGCCGTCCAACCATCTCATCCTCTGTTGTCCCCTTCTCCTCCTGCTTTCAATCATTCCCAGCATGAGGGTCTTTTCAAATGAGTCAGTTCTTCCCATCAGGTGGCCAAAGGATTGGAGTTTCAGCTTCAGCATCAGTCCTTCCAATGAATATTCAGGACTGATTTCCTGTAGGATCAACTGTTTGAATCTCCTTGCAGTCCAAGGGACTCTCAAGAGTCTTCTCCAACACTATGGTTCGAAAGCATCAATTCTTCGGTGCTTAACTTTCTTCACAGTCCAACTCTCACATCCATACGTGACCACAGGAAAAACCATAGCTTTGACTAGACAGACCTTTGTTGGCAAAGTAATGTCTCTGCTTTTTAATATGCTATCTAGGCTGGTCATAACTTTTCTTCCAAGGAGCAAGGGTCTTTTAATTTCATGATCATAGTCACCGTCTGCAGTGACTTTGGAGCCCCCCAAAATAAAGTCTGTCACTGTTTCCATTGTTTACCCATCTATTTGCCATGAAGTGATGGGACTGGATGCCATGATCTTAGTTTTCTGAACCTTGAGTTTGAAGCCAACTTTTTCACTCTCCTCTTTCACATTCATCAAGAGGCTCTTTAGTTCCTCTTCACTTTTTGCCATAAGGATGGTGTAATCAGCATATCTGAGGTTATTGATATTTCTCCTGGCAACCTTGATTCCAACTTGTGCTTCATCCAGCCCAGCATTTTTCATGATGTACTCTGCATATAAGTTAAATAAGCAGGGTGACATACAGCCTTGACATACTCCTTTCCCGATTTGGGACCAGTCTGTTGTTCCATGTCCAGTTCTAACTGTTGCTTCCTGACTTGCATACAGATTTCTCAAGAGGCAGGTCAAGTGATCTGGTATTCCCATCTCTTGAAGAATTTTCCACAGTTGGTTGTGATCCACACAGTCAAAGGCTTTGGCATAGTCAATAAAACAGAAGTAGATGTTTTTCTGGAACTCTCTTGCTTTTCTACAATCCAACAGATGTTGGCAATTTGATCCCTGGTTCCTCTGCCTTTTCTAAATCCAGCTTGAATATCTGGAAGTTCACAGTTCACATACTGTTGCAGCTTGACTTGGAGAATTTTGAGCATTACTTTACTAGCGTGTGAGATGAGTGCAATTGTGTGGGTCTGAGCATTCTTGGCATTGCCTTTCTTTGGGATTGGAATGAAAACTGACCATTTCAGTCCTGTGGGCACTGCTGAGTTTTCCAAATTTGCTGGCATATTGAATGCATTTACAGCATCATCTTTTAGGATTTGAAATAGCTCAATTGGAATTCCATCACCTCCACTAGCTCTGTTCGTAGTGATGCTTCCTAAAGCCCACTTGACTTCTCATTCCAGGCTGTCTGGCTGTAGGTGAGTGATCACACCTCGTGGTTATCTGAGTCATGAAGATCTCTTTTGTATAGTTCTTCTGTGTATTCTTGCCACCTCTTCTTAATATCTTTTGCTTCTGTTAGGTCCATACCATTTCTGTCCTTTATTGAGCCCATCTATGCATGAAATATTCCCTTGGTTTCTCTAATTTTCTTGAAGAGATCTCTAGTCTTTCCCATTCTATTGTTTTCCTCTATTTCTTTGCATTGATCACTGAGGAAGGCTTTTTTAAATCTCTCCTTGCTATTCTTTGGAACTCTGCATTCAAATGGGTATATCTTTCCTTTTCTCATTTGCCTTTCATGTCTCTTCTTTTCACAGCTATTTGTAAGGCCTCCTCAGACAACTATTTGCCTTTTTGTATTTCTTTTTCTTTGGGATGGTCTTGATCCCTGCCTCCCGTACAATGTCACGAACCTCTGTCTATAGTTCTTTAGGCACTCTATCAGATCTAATCCCTTGAATCTATTTGTCACTTCCACTGTATAAGCATAAGGGATTTGATTTAGGTCATACCTGAATGGTCCAGTGGTTGTCCATACATTCTTCAATTTAAGTCTAAATTTTGCAATAAGGAATTCATGATCTGAGCCACAGTCAGCTCCCGGTCTTGTTTTAGCTGACTATAAAGCTTCTTCATCTTTGGCTGCAAAGAATATAATCAATCTGATTTTGGTGTTGACCATCTGGTGATATCCATATGTAGAGTCTTCTCTTGTGTTGTTGGAAGAGGGTATTTGCTATGACCAGTGCATTCTCTTGGCAAAACCCTATTAGCCTTTGCCCTGCTTCATTCTGTACTCCAAGGCCAAATTTGCCTGTTACTCCAGGTATTTCTTGACTTCCTACTTTTGCATTCCAGTTCCCTATATAATGAAAAGGACATCTTTTTTGGATGTTAGTTCTAGAAGGTCCTGTAGGTCTTCATAAAACCATTCAACTTCAGCTTCTTTAGCAATACTGGTCAGGGCACAGACTTGGATTATTGTGATATTGAATGGAAACGAAGAGAGATCATTCTGTTGTTTTTGAGGTTGCATCCAAGTACTGCATTTCGGACTTTTTTGTTGACTATGATGGCTACTCCATTTCTTTTAAGGGATTCTTGCCCACAGAAATAGATATAATGGCCATCTGAGTTAAATTCACTTATTCCAGTCCATTTTAGTTCATTGATTCCTAGAATGTCAATGTTCACTCTTGCCATCTCCTGTTTGACCACTTCCAATTTGCCTTGATTCATGGACCTGACATTCCAGGTTCCTATGCAATATTGTTCTTTACAGCATCAGACTTTACTTCCATCATGTCACATCCACAATTGAGTGTTGTTTTAGCTTTGTCTCTGTCTCTTCATTCTTTTGGAGTTATTTCTCCACTGATCTCCAGTAGCATATTAGGGAGTATATGGACTCCCATACTGGGGAGCATTTAAAGCATCAGTGCCCAGAATATTTTAATAATTACATATCAATATGAATCAACCCACCCACTAAGTAAGCAGGCAATGGTAATTCACAAAAGAGGAAATCTGAACAGCCAATAAATATACAATGACATGTCCTACTTCACTAGTCATTGAGGAAATAAAAACAAAAATGAGATACCTCCTCACTCGCATAAAACAGCAAAACCTTTTCTATGTGACGATGTCAAATGTTGGAGAGGATGTGGAGGAGCAAAAACTGTCATACTTTCCAGATAGGAGTGTAAAGAGGTCCAAGCATTTTTGAGAACAATCTGATGCTGTCTAATGAAGAGGAAGATTCCTAGCGATGCTCCCTTAAGAAACCCAAACATGTGCACAAGAAGACCCACAGTACCCTGTCATTTAGGCATTGTTTAACCTGGCAACAAAATACCCATCACTGCGAGACTAGACACAAAAATACTGGTATATTCCCCCCCAAAGAAGAGCTATATCAGGGACTTCCCTGGAAGTCCAGTGGTTGGGATTTTGCCTTCCAATGCAATGGGTGAGGGTTCAATCTCTAGTCTAGGAACTAGGATACCACATGTCTTATGGCCAAGAAACGAAGGTATTAAAAAAAAAAAAATGAAGGCAATGTTGTAGCAAGTTCAATGGGAACTTTAAAGATGGTCCACATCAAAAGAATCTTTTAAAATAAATCTTAAAAATGATCTTTAAAAAGTACTATGTCATAGCTGAAAATGAGTTCACTAGAGCCTTGTGTATTACCATAGATAAATCTCAGAACAATAGCACTGATCCAGAAAATCAAGTTTGTAGCAAAATGCATATAGTAACATGGCATGCAAAACAATGTTTTGCACACAAAATCCATATAAACACCTGTATAAAAGTCATAAAAACTTTTATGACACTAGATTGTTAAGCACCAAACTCAGAACGGAAGGTCTGGGAAAGAGGAAGGGGAATGCAGCTGGGGAGAAGCGGGAAGACACAGCAGGCTGTAGCTGTGATGTTTGATTCATACTCTACGCTCATTATTTTATTTTATACGTTGGACCTTTTTATATGATCTACTTTTGTCTAGTTTGTCCCACTTTTTCAATTCCATAATCAGTGCTCCCATTTCATTTAGTTTATATTTTCCAATTTCATCTGTCTTTTTTTTTTTTTGATGTTCTTTCTCAAGCCTTTATCAAGTGTAGTAGAAAAGCTTTTATATGCATATGTATAAATAGTATGCATAATATATATATCTTAGAAAACTTATGCCTATGCCTAACTAAAAATGTTAACGACATTTTTAGTCCCCTTGTTTGACTTAGTATGGATAGAATGCTAGATTTCTAACTTTTTAAAACAAAACAGATATCCAAAAAGCAACCCAGGTTTACTGTATAGCACAGGGACCTATAGTCAGTATCTTGTAATAACCTATAGGGGAAATAATCTGAAAAATAATATATGTGTATGTGTATAACTGAATCACCCTGCTGTGCACCAGAAGCATTGTAAGTCAACTATACTTCAATAAAATATATATATTGAGAAAAAAATCAAACCTTTCACCTTGACAATAAAGCCCCACAGTCTTGCCCCCCATCCCCAAGCCTGTCTCTGCCAACCTTTCCAATCTCTCCATCAATCACTCCCATGTACCACTGGGCTCTTGATATACCGTATACACAGTGACACCATTGTGTCATTTCCTGAATATATTTCTTTTCATAGTGCCATGACTTTACTGTTCCCTCCATGTGACCCCACCTGGGAAGCCATTCATCCTTCCACATTCATTTTGTGTATCATCTCTGTGATCTCCAAGGGCTCCTTCTCGAACTCACATGCCCAGGAGTCATCCTTAGGTCTTCTTAGAACTCAGGTTCTGATTCTGCAGGTCTGGGTGGGGCCTCCATGAGGATCACATGGAGAACTCCACCCTTTTCCTCCAAAATCAGGATTCCTATGGCCTCCCCTCCATTCCCTTACAGTATTCATTGCATTGTTCTGGGTCTTCTTTCTTAAAAAAAAAAAAATGAATATCCATCTTTTCCGTGAAACTCCTAAGGCTAGTCATCTCCTAGGGTAGTTTTCCTGCCCTGGACTTCACTGAACTGTCAGCACCCAGCCTTCATTCTCTGACAACCTGAAACATTCCAACATTGAAAGCATAATTGCCTTTTGCACCTCAGGTAAAACCTTGTTAAATCTGTTAAAACATATCTGTTTAAATTATGTTTCATATCTCAGGCCAGTAGCAACAGGTAGGTAGGACAGTAAATGCAATATTGTGCGCAGATCAGGTCTGAATAAGTTCCTAATTACCGTGCTCAACGCAAAAGGCAAGCTGGAAACCCTGAAAGATGTTCCAATCCCTTAGGGCAGAGAAAGCCGTGGAGATGGGGAGAATTACTTAGTCACAGGGCATGGATCTTGCTCTAGGCGTTAAGGTGGATTACGGGAGCTTTGCAGAACCTGTTCGAAGAAAATAGGCCCTCTGAGAGTAGGAAGAGCGAAAGGGCAAATGAAGGGCTGCCTGATGAGTAACTCTTAATGGCCTGCCCACGGCTCGCCCGCCACGCTGCCAGTCCCATCCGTGGGCAGTGAGCCCGCCTGGCTGTGCCCGTGGCAGAAGCAGGCAGCTGAGTGGAGGGCGGTGGAGCCTGGCACCAGCTGGCACTTGCCTGCCCGAGTCCAGTGCTGGGTCTGGGTCTCGGCGGCTACTCCCCTTCTTGAGCAATTTTCATCTGTCAGGGTCCACGGGTGCCGGATTCAACAAATACAAATATTGCACGGGGTATATGTAGACTCAAAAAGTATTCCTTATTTATCTGAGATTCACATATCGTGGGGCATCCGTATTTCATCGGGTCACTGTCTCTGGGCCTTGCTTTCTTCATTTCTAAAATGGGGATGATAAGCTGATACACATAATAAAAGTTGTGGGAAGAAATGACTTAATACAGGGAACATGCTTAGAACAGAGCCTGGCTCCACAGCACATGCTCACCAAGGTGACTTTATTATTCCGCCTTCACGTCACTATCTTCAGGTTTGTCTGAACCGTAGACACACAAGTTCTAACTGATCACCTGACTCTAGTTCCTTTTCCCTCCTTCCTTCCATGTGACAGCCAAGGAGGTCACTTGCCAAGGAGGTCACTTGCAAACAGAACTCTGAGCATGCCTTTTTTTTTTCTTTTCCTGGCCATACAACAGGCAGGATCTTAGTTCCCCCACCAGGGATTGAACCCTGGGCCCCCTGCAATAGAAGGGCAGAATCCTAACCACTGGGCAGTCAGGGAAGTCCCCCTGAGCATGTGTTTTCAGTTCTACTACACGTCTTCTCATGGCTCCCGGATCCACCTTCCTCTAGCTGGGTGACCTTAGTGAAGGAAAATCAGAATGGAGCTGCTTTTCTCCACAGTGTGGGCGCTGAGGAGGTGTGGCTTCTGCACGTCTCAGCCTGGATGGAATCTGAACTTTTGACCACTTCTCCTAAGGATGATAGCCAGAACATCCGCTAGAAACTCAAGATTCTTGTCAGACCCTTGCCCCACTCACGACAGCCCATCCACTGACAGGACCCCTACCCTAAAGCAACCCGCAGCAGCTTGTCCCTTATGAACAAGTACTCATTTCCTATGCCAGAGAACAGCCTCATGGCTTTTGCCCCTCTCTTTCGGTTTTATCCCCAATCTGCGTCTCCCAAATTGCAGTTCTTAAAACCCTTCTGATAAAGCTCTTTGTTCTACAAAGATTCAAGATAGCTTCGTGTCCAGCGCCTACAAGACTTGCAGCCCCTCACCTTTTCAGCCTCTGTTGCCACCACCCCTGCCCTCTGGGCCCCATGCCCAGCTCTTCTTTCCTCCCTCTGTGCCCTTCCCGGGCTACCCCGTCTATCTGCAATTCCCGTCTCCCTGTGGCCCCTGAGAGACAGCCTCGCATCCTCTGGAGCTCTGTGTTAGAGCACCTTCTCTGGCAATTTCTCTAAGCCCCCATTGTGAGACCTCATCCACCTCCACATTTGGGTTCTCATACCTTTATCTGCTCCTGTCATACTATATTATAATGATTTCCCATTCTTACATTATATTTTCTCTAACAGGATAACATCTGTGTGTACATTAATCTTAATCCACAGCCTAAAGTTTTTAGTTAGTATTTGAAGTATCTTAATCAGGAACTCACACATCAAGGCTGGTTATCAAACATTAAAAAACAAATAAATAAACAAAAAAACCCTGGCAGGAGTTTCCAGCCCAGAGGAGACTGCAGCAACTTCAAACACCTTGCTCCCCATCTTCACCAGAGGCTGTGCTCTCTGGCTAAGGGATGTGGAAGCAGCTTTTCATTTCTGGAGTGGGCGGTGTTGAGGGAATATGGTGGGCTTATATGGGCACCACTGTTCTGTCAAGAGTAGAAGAGAGGGAAACCCAAGCTCTCAACCCCACTTCACTCAGTCCTTCCACTTCCTGGAGGTTTCTGCCATCTGATTTGCTTAAGCTGATTTATTGTTGGCATACAGTTTCATTTGTCACCAGTGAAACTTTCATGCAAAGTGTTTATTGGAGAGCCTGAAAGAACAGAGAGCAGGGACTTACCCAAATTTTGGGGACAGCTAGAGAGACTGGTGTTCTACCTGCTTGCTAACAGAAGTTGGTTCATGTTTGGGAATGTGGCCTAAGACTTGCTCTCTTTGCTACACACACCTGGTAGAGACGGGGCGGCGGGCGGGGCTGGGGGCAGGCAGAATGCACCTGTACCCTTCCATGTGTCCCAAATCATCGAGGCCACCATCATCCGGCAAAAAGGACCAGACACAAGCTACACCAAATTGCTTCAGTTTGTGTCACCTTCAGAGACCGATATTCAACACCTTTTTGACTCTGGCCCCTCCCCCTGCAGCTAGTACCACTGTGGGTGTTTATACTGAAGGAGCAGGAAAAAGCCAAAACCCTTTATTGCTGAGCCAGCTTTAAAGCATTGAGGACAGACCCAGACATCTGGTTAGCAAGTAGGGTCAGGATGAAAATATGTGGGGCTTCCCTGGTGGCTCAGCAGGAAAGCACATGCCTGCCAATGTAGGAGACATGGGTTCAATCCCTGGGTCTGGAAGATCCCCCTGGAGAAGGAAATGGCAACCCACTCCAGTATTCTTGCCTGGAGAATACAATGGACAGAGGAGCCTAGCAGGCTACAGTCCATGGGGTCGCAAAAGAGTCAGGCAAGACTGAGCGACTAAACATCAGCAACAATGAAAACATGTAGGAAAAGAAAGACTACACAAGAAAAGTTACCTTATGATATCTTTTTCTTGAAATTGTTTCTGTAAGAAACAGCTTTCCCTCTTGAAAATTCATACCATCCCATTAGCAGTAAAGGCATTGAAGAATCTTTTTTTTTTTTTTAAGAATCTTAAAAAAAAAAAAAAATCCCTCTCATGCACTTTGCCTGTTGGTATTTTTCCTCAAAACCCATAACCTTAGTCTAATCATGAGAAACATCAGACAAATCCAAACTAAGGCACGTTCTACAGCACACGTGGACAGCACTCTTCAGAACCGTCAAGGTCGTGATAAATAAGGAAAGCCTGAAAAACTGTCAAAGACTGGCGAGACCATGGGGACATGATGACTAAGTGCCATGTGGGATCCTGGCTGTGCTCTTGGAACAGAAGGAGGACATTAGTGGAAAAGCTGATGAAATTCAGATATGACTGGAGCTTCACTGGCAGTACTGCACCAGTGTTAACGCCCTCAGTTCAGTTCAGTCACTCAGTCGAGTCTGACTGAGACCCCATAGACTGCAGCAGGCCAGGCTTCCTTGTCCATCACCAACTCCCGGAGCTTGCTCAAACTCATGTCCATCGAGTCAGTGATGCCATCCAACCACCTCATCCTCTGCCATCCCTTCACTTCCTACCTTCAATCTTTCCTAGTGGGGTCTTTTCCAACAAGTCAGTTCTTTGTGTCAGGTGGCCAAAGTATTCGAAGCTTCGGCTTCAGCATCAGTCCTTCCAATGAATATTCAGGACTGTTTACTTTAGGATTGACTGGTTTGATCTCCTTGCCATCCAAAGGACTCTCAATTGTCTTCTTCAACACAGCTGTTCAAAAGCATCAATTCTTCAATGCTCAGCCTTCTTTATGGTCCAACTCTCACATCCATACACAATTACTGGAAAAACCATAGCTTTGACTATACAGACATTTGTCGGCAAAGCAATGTCTCTGCTTTTTAATATGCTAAGTTAGCTTTTCTCCCAGGGAACAAACATCTTTTAATTTCATGGCTGCAGTCACCATCTGCAGTTAACGCCTTAGTTTTGACTAACATACTACGATAATGCAAGCTGCTGATATTAGTGGAAACACCATGGAGGAAATACAGGAATTCTGTATTTTATAATTCTATAAAAAGTTTTGCAGCTTTTCCCTAAACCTAGAATTATTCCAAAATAAAAGCTCATTTAAAAAGGAAATGTGTTTTGAAAATAAAGGTAAATATTTGACTGACTGGATTTCTTTTAGAAAGACCTTTAGGAAGATTAACCAGATAATCTTCACAGTCTGCTTAAAAAACAGATGAGGGAGTGAACAGTTCTGCCTGATCCCATAAAGAGAGGAAGCCACAGGTCTGCTCCAGGCCAGAGACCTGGACTCCTGGCAGACAGACAGATGGACACTCCCTGTCACGGAGGCGGGACCAGAGCTCTGCCATAGCTCGCCTTTCTCACCCGATTGACTTCGCCCACCCCCTCAGCAGGCAGTAATCATGCCTCCCTCCCCTGGAAGTCAGGGCGTGTCGCTGGACTGCGGGCTCTTCTTCTGAGAAGCCTGAGGTGACTCATTTCCTGGGACCTCAGAGTCTCCATGCCTGGTCTTCTGCTCTTGGACATCTCAAGTTCAACCTTCCACCTTGCACATCCCTGCACTTGACATTACTAGGGTAACAGTAGTAATGTCTTTGCTAAAACTGGGTGTGAGCTCCTTCCAAACCTTCACCTCCATCCTGACCCATGATGCCATGCCCATCCTTCAGCTCCCCAGACGGCAGCCGCCATTGGTAACCACTGTGCCCCGAGGTCCTCTCCCATCCTCTCTCCTCCCGACACCTCATCCTCTGTACTCCGGGAACTTCACAGTGTGTACACCCAACAGCTGTGGCCACCTTGGAGAAGACAGACAAGAAACTTGTAAATAAGTAAGACAACTCAAAATACAGATGGGCATCGTGAAGGAAATAAGCCAGCCTGCTTGACTTGCAGATAAAGTGTCCGGGCATTTATGTGGTGGCCTCACCTGAGGCATGAAAGGGAGCCGGCCTTGTGAAGATCCCTGGAGAGTGCAACTGTCCGGAGGCATAGCTAATTCAAAGGCCTTGGGGTGGGAATACTTGCAGCATTTGAGGGGAAGAAAGAAAAGCAGAGTGACTGGGGTGGGTGGGGGTGGTGACTGAGGGATGTGGAGGGTGAAGGAAAGGGTAGAGAGTGAAAGGGGGTGAGCAGCGGTGAGTGAGGGTGAGGAGGGGTGAGTGGGGATGGGTAGGGGGTGGAGGGATGAATGGGGTGATTGAGGGTGAGTGAAGGGTGAGTGGAGTGATGAGGAGTGAGTGAAGGGTGAGGGGGGTGGTTGGGGTGAGTGGAGGGTGAGGGGGATGGTTGAGGTGAGGGTGATGGTTGAGGTGAGTGGAGGGTGAGGGGGGCGGGTGGGCCAGGTCCACTCGTGCAGGATTGGGGGGTGTGAGGAGATGCAGGTTTCATCCTACCTGCTTCTTGTGTGTGGAACCGGGACAGCACAAAGGCCATGAGTGCCGGGCCCTGTCTCATGAGGGGCATTTGGTTTTCTCCCCCAGCCTCAGGAGTGGAGCTCTATGGGCCAGGCCTCCGTCACATGCCCCACACGTCGCCCTGTTGGGAAGACCGCATCTCCTGCTTCAAGGACGCGGGGAGGGGCTGTAGAGGCAGCACAGAGAGCTGCCCTGACAGGCGGGACCACACTTAGGAGACAAGGCAGAGGCCTCTGAGACAGCTTCCTTCCTCCTGGCTCCTTAGAGCTAGGAAACCAGCCTGGCATTTTACATCAATCAGACCATCCAGAGAAAGTCTCAGTGTCTCAGAGTGATTGAAAAAACAAATGTCTGTAACAAATGACAAATAGGTTAGAAAGTGGAAGAATTCATGGGGTGGAAGGAACTGGTTTACGATTCTATTTCCAGCCCATTAGCCCTGAGCTTTGAGAGGTCAGATAAATGGGTGTGATCAGTGAATTTCCTTCCTCTTTGTGATGGTAACCATAACAACAAGCATGTTTTGAACACACCATGCGAGCCAGGCACACAGTATGTTACCAGGCCATTTACCTGGAAATTTACAATCTTCATAACCACCCATTTTTCAGATGAAGGTTGGGAAGTTGAAGAATCTGCCCACGATCATGTCACTAGAAGATGTAAGATTCAAACACTGATTAGGAACCCTAGGGTCTTAATCCCTGCCCCTGGGTGGCCGGGCACCTCCAGTGTCTGCTCCAGGCCTGCTGGGCGCTGGTAGAGCTGCTCCCTGGGCCTGGCAGCTGCCCCGAGGCTGGGCCTGTTCAAGCAGGAGCCGCCACCCCTTAGGGAGCTGGCCACCACTGCCAGGGCTGAAGGCCAAAGTGAAAGGAGCCCAAGGACTGGCAGAGTCAGGATGATCGCTGCTTATGTTCCCCTGAGGGGAAAAGGGGAAGAAACTGTGGTTTTGATGAACGCATCTACCCTAGCCTCTGGTTGACTCCACACCCTACCTCATCTAGAAGCTTCTTCCTAGGTGATAGTTGAGATGTAAGTCTTTACTGAATTTGTTACAACATTGAATCTGTTGTCTGTTTTGGTTTTCTGGCTGCAAGGAATGTAGGATCATAGTTCCCTGACCAGGAATCCAACCCAGGACTCTGGGTGCATCTGTGTGGTGGGTTGAACTGAGGCCCCCCAAAGGATACGCCCAAGTCCCAACTCCCAGAACCGTGAGTGCAGACTCACCAGGAAAAAATGTCTTTGCAGATGTATTTAAGAGGTGAAATCGCTCTAGGTTTCAGTTGGGTCCTAAGTCCTAAGACAGATGTCCTTACAGGAGCAGAGGGAGGTCTGGGACATAGACAAACAGAGAAGGTACAAGGTGAAGCTGAGGCTGGAGTGATGAGCATGGGTGATGAGGAAGCTGGGAGAGGGAACAAGGGTCCTCTTCCTCTGGGGCCTCCAGGGGGGCCCGTGGCCAGGCTAGCACCAGGAGTTTGGACTTTTGGCCCCGGGAACCATGGAGGGTGATTCTCTGACGCTTTAAGCTGCCAGTCTGTGGTGATTAGTTAAGGTGTCCCTGGAAGCTAACAGGGTTCTGCCACCCTCATCCTTAGGCCTAACAAACTACTTACACTGCACCCGCTTCGCGCCCCAGGCAGCGGCATGCAGTGCTGAGTCCCTCAGTCGTGTCTGACTCCGCAACCCCATGGACTGTAGCCCACCAGGCTCCTCTGTCCAAGGGATTCTCCAGGCAAGAATACTGGAGTGGGTTGCCATGCCCTCCTCCAGGAAATCTTTCCAGCCCAGGGATCAAACCTACATCTCTTATTTCCCCTGCATTGGCAGGCAGGTTCTTTACCACTAGCACACTTGGGAAGCCCCATCCCCTAGGCAAAGGGTTCCCAGATTCCAGGGAGAAATGGAATGGATAAGGGCAGGCCATCTTTGCCCAGTGCACTGGTCCTCGTGGGCAGAGCCTCAGGGCAGGACATAGATGCCAGCCATGGTCCAGCTTCAGAAAGGGCCCTCTTCCAGCGCTGGGGGCCCCCCTCTCCCAGTTGGACTTTGGGCAGCTCCTTCCCTGCTGGGGGCACAGGTCAGTCTGTCTTTGATGATTCCATTTCTTCTCCCCGCCTTTAGCCTCCAGGGGAGGTGCTCCCTGCCCCTCTCTGGACAGGGCCTGGTGGGGCCGCCCAGTGCATCTCACTCTGGGCCGCTTTCCCCCTTGAGTCTCCTAAGTGCTGAGTGACTCCAACTTCTCTGGCCCCATGTTTACCAACAACTTCCACAGACAGCTAATCCTATCCTTTCCTTTTGGATTTTTCTAGTTTCATCCAAAGTACGGTTTCCAAACCCACAAGGGGCAAGGGGGGCACCTTATGGGTGGGGCTCCATGGGGACATCCCCAGCTGGTGCTACGTGAGTTGGTGCCACAGCAACATGCCAAAGTGATGTCCGTCAGCAGGCGTTTGACACGGGCAAGTGCATCCTGACCGCGATTTTTCTTTGTGTGTGTGTGTGTGTGTGTGTGAGAGAGAGAGAGACTGAGTATATGAGTGCTGTAAAAGTGTGAGAGTATGTGTCTCTTAGTGTCTGTGAGTGTGTGTATCTGTGAGAGTGTGTTGTGAGTGTTGTGTGTGAGAGTGTGTGAGTGATTGTGTGTATGAGTGTGTGTGTTTGACACAGGCAGATTCATCCTGACAGCTCTTTTTCTTCTCTGTGTCCGTGTGTGAGAGAGAGTATGAGTGTGTGTGTTAGTGTCTGTGAGAGTGTGTGCATGTGTCTGAGAGTGTGTGTGTGAAACTGAGTATATGAGTGTTGTGAAAGTGTGAGAGTATGTGTGTTAGTGTCTGTGAGAGTGTATATGTGTGTGAGAGTGTACGTGTGAGACTGAGTATGTGAGTGTTGTGAAAGTGTGAGTGTGTTTGTGTCTGTGAGAATATGTGTGAGACTGAGTATGTAAGTGTTGTGAAAGTGCGACAGTGTGTGTGTTAGTGTCTGTGAGTGTGTCTGTGAGAGTGTGTTGTGAGACTGAGTGTGTTGTGAGACTGAGTATGTGAGTGTTGTGTGTGAGAGTGTGTGTTAGTGTCTCTGTGTGTGAGAGAGTGTGTGTTAGTGTCTGTGAGAGTATGTATGTGTGTGTGTGAGAGAGTGTGTGTGAGTCTAAGTATGTGAGTGTTGTGAAAGTGTGACAGTGTGTGTTATGTCTGTGAGAGTGTGTGTGTGAGACAGTATGTGAGTGCTATGAAAGTGTGACAGTGTGTGTGTTAGTGTCTGTGAGTGTGTGTGTGACAGAGAGTGAGTGTGTGTGTGAATGTCTGTGAGAGTGTGTGTGTGAGACTGAGTATATGAGTATTGGGAGAGTGTGAGAGTATGTGTGTTAGTGTCTGTGAGTGTGAGTTTGTCTGTGAGAGTGTGTTGTGAGACTATGTGAGTGTTGTGAGTGTGTGTGTGTGAGTGATTGTGTGTGTGTGTGTGTTGAGATAGGAGGTAGTCGCTAGCCACCTAACATTTTGATGTTCTCACACGGAATAAAGGGAGACTTTGAAGTTCTTACTCTTTCCGTCAGCACTAAAACCCTGAGATTCTGTGGAGCTTGTCCCAGAAGAATTTAAGACCAGAAATAATGAGTTCATGGGTGCTTTCAACAGCTCACTCTTACAGAGAACTCCAAACCCACAAGAAAGAAGAAAGAACCCTCCCTCATCAACCCAGTGTCTGCAGCGACCACCTTTGGCAGAACGCACTGCTTGCTGTGAGGGACTCGCTCCTGTGGTTTGTTTTTAACAACATCTGTCCTTGAGCCACCTTCCGAGGGGCGAGGCTGCTTCCTGCCCACCTGCAGCGGGGCCCCGAGGCCCGTGTGAGCTTCACCCGCCCGCCAGGAGGCGAGTTGTCAGGCAGCCCATCTTGCGGGCCCTCCCATCCACTTCCAAGCCCTCTTCTGGGCAGATTTCCTTGACTGCAATGTGTGTGTGTGTGTGTGTGTGTGTGTGCACTCAATTGTATCTGACTCTTTGCAACCCCCTGGACTGTAGCCCACCAGGCTCCTCTGACCATAGGATTCTCCAGGCAAGAATACTGGAGTGGGTTGCCATGCCCTCCTCCAGGAGATCTTCCCAACCCAGGGATCGAACCAGTGTCTGCTGTGTCTCCTGCACTGACAGGCGGGTTCTTTGCTGCTGAGCCCTGGACCGTGGTGCATGCTCACCAGTGAGCCGGGATGGGAGGTCTGCTGCTGAGTGCAGCAGGAAGACGGCAGGGAGAAGAAAGCAGAGGAGGGGTTGGAGGGAAGGGAGGAGGAGAAGGAATTCTGGAGTAGAGGTGAGGCCAGGACACAGGCAAGGGTTTTGGGGTCCCCACAGGCAGTAAGGGAACACCATGTCCTCAGGAAAGTGGGGAAAGGAGACAGGAGAGGGAAGGAGGCTTAAAATGTCTTCAAGGCTGAAGTTTGGCCAAGAGAGCCCGGTCCTCCTCCTCCCTCCCTCTGACACATGTGCCAGAACCACATGTGTCTCCTGCATTGGCAGGTGGATTCTTTACTGCTGTCACCACCTGGGAAGCTCCCTCTCCAATCAAGATGGACAATAAAACCAAGGACCTGCAGTGAAGAAAGAAATCGTCCCAGAGACAGGCCCACGCAGAAGCAGGAAGCAACGTGATGAGGGCTCCGAGGCACGGCCATCCGGCTCCGTCTCGTTCACTCCTGGATCCGCTTGGAGCCCCATCCTTCCGGACCCTCAGGACGTCAGAGGGACACTTACCTGAAGACGTTGTGCCCTCACGTGCCGGCCCCCGTGGGAGAGCTTTGCGCTATTTTCCTAGCTGTTCCTCTTCGCTCTGTCTGCCTCATGTTTGTGGTTTGGGAAGGGGCGGAGAGTGGGTGAGTAGGGACTGATCTCCCGGAAAAGGTCCACAGCTAGGCTGCCCTCGGCTCCGTCCAGTGGAAAGACCAGCCCAGACACAGACCGCCCCCTGTGGCTTATGGGGATTGACGTCCAACTCTGGTTCCCAAGACGGATGATGGCAGAGGGCAGAGTGACGCCCTGGGAACATATATATCTGGATACGGCCTGAGAATCACATGGTCCAGTCCAGTGCCGGGGTCCAGCCCCGGTGGATCCAGGGAATTCGAAGCGGGGACGGCGTCGGCGAGGATCAGGAAACAACTGCTTAATTAAACGTTAATTAAGGATATAAAGAGTAATAGAATAAAGACAGCTCAGTGAGGAAATTCAGTGGAGAAAAGAGGCTGAATAATTCAGCCAGAAGGTGAGAGAAAGAACGACATGGGGAGACCAAGTTTCGGTGAACAAGGCCCGCACTTTATTTTCCAAAGTAGTTTTTATACCTTAAGTTATGCATAGAGGATAATGGGGGAAGGGGTAGAGTCATGCAGTAAGCCAGGCTTTCTTCCCGCAAACTTACCATATGCAAAAGTTTAGGTGATTTGCATCATCTTCTGGCCCTGAGGCCTGTTAACATTTTAAGATCCTTTCTTCAGAAAACTTATTTTTCTCTAAAGGTGATTAGTCAAGCGCCACCTTCAAAAGCATTAGATAAAGTTGCATTCCTACAGAGCAAAGGTGTGGTGAGCTATAACAGGAAAAAGAATTAACTCAAGGGTCCCAGGTTGCAAACATTAAAGCTACTACTTACACCAATTATACTAATCAATACACTGCCAGGGACACAGCAGGTAAGGGATATGGAGACTTAGCAGCAAACTTTGGCCCAATAAGCGAAAAACCCTTCACCAATACAATTTCTAATCAATCTTTTAACTGCTCAAAGGACTCTGTATTTAGACAGTTTAGAACATCTCATGCCTCTCACAGTTGGGAGGCTCTGAGCAATCACATGTGGCCGGAAAAACCTATTCAGGCAGGCTAGAGGACTTCCAAAGGAGTTTGTAGGTTGAAACACTGTCACACCCAGGAATTATTAACTGGAGCTGTAAGTTAACTCTTTTTTTTCAGAGAGAGGTAGTGGGGGACAGCCCCCCGTAAAGTCAGAGGTGTAGGTGAGAGCACAAAGCAGAAAGTAGGCAGACTCTGGTTTTGGGGGTAGATGCTCGAGAATTTCCAGGGAGACTCCTGAGGCTTGATCCCGCCTTTGCGTATGCTGAGCCTCCTTCCTCATGACCTTTGCCACAGGCGGAGCTTGCTCCCCACAGTCCAGTTATGATCTCGTCCTCCCGGCCTCCTTCATTCATTCATTCCATTCGGGACATGCTGACTGTGTACCTTCCCTGTGCTGGGCCTTGTGCAGAACTGCCCAACAAACCTGTCACGGACCCCACCCTGGACCCAGGGGGTTGGTTTCCTTTTCAAAGGTTGAGGAAGTGCCCAGGCAGGGGACGCCTCTGTCTCCTCCCTGCCCCCAGTGCATGGACATTGGGGTTCAGTGCCTGCCTCCCAGCTCCTGTTTGAACACGCCATCTCCTCCTCTGGTCTGCAGGGAGCCCAAGTTCCATCACCCCTGCGCAAAACAGGCTTTCTGGTCCTGGCCCCTGGCCTTGCTCTTAAGGCTTAGAGAGCCCTCTGTTGGTGACCCACGTGCAGTACCCTGGCCTTGAGCTGGCTCTGGTAGCATTTTCTGCTCCTGTGAACCCCATGTGTGCGGTTCACCTATCCAGCCGTCAGTCCGTCCACCTTAACAGCCACTGCTGAGTGCCAGGCCCTGTCCGAGGGGCAGAGGATATGAAAATGTAAAGGGAAACTTTCAGGCTTCTCACAGGTTTCAAGTTCAACTCTCTTCCCATGAATGAGGATCCTGGCGCTGGTGGATGGATGGTGCATTTGCAGTTCCATAATCTCTTTCGGTTTTTCCAATGGTCATGTATGGATGTGAGAGGTGGACTGTGAAGAAACATGAGCACCGAAGAATTGATGCTTTTGAACTGTGGTGTTGGAGAAGACTCTTAGAGTCCCTTGGACTGCAAGGAGATCCAACCAGTCCATTCTAAAGGAGATTGGTCCTGGGTGTTCATTGGAAGGATTGATGCTGAAGCTGAAATTCCAATACTTTGGCCACCTGATGTGAAGAACTGACTCACTGGAAAATACCCTGATGCTGGGAAAGATTGAAGGCGGGAAGAGAAGGGGACAACAGAGGATGAGATGGTTGGATGGCATCACCGACTCAATGGACATGAGTTTGAGTAAACTATGGGAGTTGGCGATGGACAGGGAGGCCTGGCGTGCTGCCGTCCATGGGGTCACAAAGAGTCGGACACAGCTGAGTGACTGAACTAAACTGAATCTCTTTCACGGGCTTCCCCGTGGCTCAGCTACAAAGAATCTACCTGGGATGCTAGAGACATGGGTTCGATCCCTGAGTCAGAAAGATCCCCTGGAGAAGGAAATGGCACCCACTCCAGTATTCTTGCCTGGAGAATCCCAAGGACAGAGGAGCCTGGTGGGCTATGGTTCATGGGATCTCGAAGAGTCGTACACGACTTAGCAACTAAACAGCAACAACAACAGTCTTTGTCAAAGGATTCGAGCTGAGGGACCCTCCAGTTAAGTGGACACTTTGTGGCTGTCCTTTGTGTCCTAGAGTTTCTGACCTAAAATGGGCAGATATGTGTCCACTCTGACTCTGTGCTACATTTGGAATAATGGGCTTAACTCTCCTGGGAGATGAACTCTTTCCCCCCAAACCTACCTCCACCCCCTGCCCCCAAGGACTCCTCATTTCTGCCCCCTAAGCCGGAGTCCAGGGGGCATGGGCGTGAGGACCCGCAAGCCCCAGTTGGAATCTCCTGCCTTCCCTCCGGTCGATCACTGCTGCTGGGCTGCACCTGCCCGCCTCCACACACAAGGTACTGGTCCCCCCCTCCCCAATCCTTCCATCTTCTGAAGGACAACCAGCACACCTTGACTCTCAGCAGTGACCACGGGGAACCTGGCACCCCCTTTCTCGCTCCCACAAGACTCAGAAAAATGCAGGTCCTGTGGTGTGGGCCCCTCCAGGGCCAGCGAGGGTTACCACTCCCCCTCAAAGTGAAGACCCAGCCTCTCCTCCAAGGGACCAGCCCTTCAGGCAGGGACCAGGCCTTTCTCAGTAGCAGAAACACAGAGGACATGCTCTTTTCTGTCCTTCTTTTGTGGTATTTCTGTGGTTTAAATCTTTCTAAAAATATTTTATTGGAGTACAGTTGATTTGCGATGTTGTGTTCATTTCTGGTGTACAGAAAATCAGTTATACATATCCACATATCCACTCTTTCTTAGATTCTTTTCCCATACAGGTTATTAAAGAACACTGGGTGGAGGTCCCTGTACTCCACAGCAGGTCCTTGTCAGTTATCTATTTTAGATAATTTTAGTTTGTGTTTGTTCATCCCAATCTCCCAATTTATCCCTCCCCCTCCTTGGTTTAACTCTTTTTAAGCTTTTAACACAGCATCTTTATTGAGATGGAATTCATATATTATACCAATCACCCAGTTAAAGTGGACAATTCAGTGGTTTTTAGTGTATTCAGATTCTTGCAACTATCACTGTGATCAACTTTAGAACATTTTCCTCCCCCAAAAAAGGAGGCCCCCACCTCCACTAGCTGTCACTCCCCACTTTCCCCCTGACCCCAGGATGTCCTCATCTACTTTCTATCTCTGTGAATTTATCTATTCTGGATAATTCCTATTGGAATCAGGTAACAGTGGCCTTTTGTGTCTGTCTGGCTTCTATCACAAAATAAATTTTTGTTCCTTATTTTATTTGCACTTTAATTAGACTGGTAATATAGTTTATCAAGAAACATGAGACCCTTGCTGAGAGAGGGGTGCTTAACCATTACCCAGTGACATCAGGCACGAACAGGGCCCTTCTGGCCCGCCTGGCAAAGGCGTGGGCGTCTGGCTTTCATCTGAACGCAGGCCGCACCCACTGCGAAGCCCCTTCCCCAAACCAAAAGTGCCAGGTCACCCTCAGCCCCCTGGGGTCTCACCTACACCTGAAGTTAATTTACTTCCGGTGTTATTCACGTTCTATTCAACAGCCAAAGCATGCTTGTGACTGATGGAGAAGTAAGACTAATTTCCCCCAAAGAGATGAGAACCAGCAGTTGTATTTCTCATTTCAGAAGCATGAAATTTGACTGCATGGGGTACACACTGCAAAGGAAAGCAGACAGGGAAAACAGAGCTGTGACGACAAACGTGGAGGGGATCCGAGAACTGCAGGCAATCGGAACGAGCTTCTCGGAGGCTTAATTGGGCCGGTCACGCGTCACAGCTCTGAAAAGGGCAGCATAATGATTTACTGTTGGGCTGTTAAAGGCACCTGGCTCAGAGGCATCTCTGGCTGTGCCTGTCCCTCCCAGGACTGTTTGTGGTACTCTGGGGAATATTCTCAGCAAATGAAAAATGTACTATTTTTTCAATCATAAGTGTCTGCTGGGTGGAGATGGAATTATGCCTTTTGGACAACAGCTTCTCCCTGAATCGACTGACTCATGAGCACGAGATACAGTTCAGCAGTGGATGTTTTTAACCATCGATACCCTCCCCACTCCACCCCCTGCCTCCCTGCCCTTCCTACAGTAAGGTGCCCAAATACGGAGATCTCTTATCAGCCATCAGCATCACTGCCTTCATTGTTAGTGCCCCCACACGAGAGACTCTCTACTCACAATTATATACAGTAATCAAGAAGTTATCTTCTGCAAATCCCTGGCTCTGATCACATGTCTGCCCCAGCCTTGAGCCTAACTTCTGTAAGGAACCTAGCGATGTGTCTATGTTCTGAATTCACTCCCGGGCCAGTTTGGGGCCACCTGTCACAGCGTGGCCGGGGATCGCCCTGGGTGAGAGCCGGTTTATATTTCCTGCTTATTCAGATGCAGGCTCCGTCCCTGGAGCCAGACGTTTCGTCTAGACGCTTCCAAGCCAAGAAGGCCCCCTGGTGCCCGTCCGGTTCTGGGTCCCCCGAGGCACATGTGTGCCTCTGGTGTCCCGAGCAGCTTTTGTTTGTCTGTGTTTTGTGTTTGAGCGCATCCATCTGGCTCGCCTTCTGCCACCTTTTCTTCTGTTTACACCCACAGTCTCAATTTGTCTTCCAGCTCTTTCCAAACCCATTATGCTAGGGACAGATTTAGCCCATTTCCCAGGCCAGATGCTCAAATACATCCTTTCCTGCATTAAAAATAATCTCAAGCAGGCTCCCAGCCAGCAGCAGGATTTACAGGCCCTTGGAATTCTAGGAGAAATCCGCAGAAACTTTTCTGATTCTGGCTCGGTCCCCCCAGATTCACTCCTCTGGAAGGAAAAAAGGCACTGATTTCATATGAGCGTGGAAAACATCTGAAGTTGTTGGTCTCTCGCAGACAGAAGACCTGGCCCGGACCCAACAGTACAGTTCTTTGCTGATGTGATGTTCCTCTCTCATGAGGTCGTGCACCACTCCCTGGCAGGGCGAGCCGCTCCGGAGCTGTCCCCCTGCATTTGTTCATCCATCGCCTCCAGCCTGGGATGCTGGGGTTTTCTGGTTAGCACCATGCTCTCCACCTTCTTGCTGATTTGGGTGTGTACACATTCATCATATTCTCCTCGTATGTCGACTGTTTTCAGCTGGGACCATTCTTTCTTGCCTCATCGGAAAGCTCCAGGAAAGGGCTTGCTGATGAAAGGAGTATGGTGTTCGGAGGAGAACAAGCTCCCATCATCACGCCCAGGGGAGGAAGCCAGGTTCTTGGCTGGAGCTCAGCAGAGAGTCACCGGGACAAGCATGCGATGCTGCGGGCTTCCTCGCTGACGGGAGAGCGGCCCCCTAGGCAGGGGCCGCTCAGTCTCACACAGGGGCCACCCTTGGCTTCCCAGGGAGAAAAGCCAGCCTCAGAATCCAGCGTGGGAGAGACTGCGACCGACTCCCAGGGATCCCGATGAGGGGTTGCAGGTGAGATCCAGGAAGCTGCAGGTGATCTGGACTCAGGACTCACCAGAGGTGGAGTCTGGCCCCCTGGGCCACGGCCTCTCTGAATCCTCCAGGCTGCTGAGCTCCAAACTCAGGTGCCATTATGGTCCAAAGGCTGCACCCAGAATGAAGGTCCAGTGAGAGCCCGTGGGGCTAGAGCAGAGGGGGGATGCATCGCACCTGGGGGCTAGGTGGAGCACCCTGTGTGCCACCCACAGGCACCGCCAAGAGCCCCTTGTCAAATGTAAAGGTGGAGAAACGCCATCCCAAGTCACCCCACCCCAGGAGCCATGGGTCCAAACGTCGAAGAGAGAGGGCGGGGTCAAATGCCACCCTCGACTGTCCCAACAGCACTGCCCCGATAGCCCGAGGGTCAAGGCTTCTCCTTAACCTCATCAACCCACGGTCGACGCTGCCCCTGATTGTGTTCTTTGCTGTATCTATGACCCACTTGAAGTGAAGGGAAAGTCACTCAGTTGTGTCTGACTCTGCGACACCATGGTCTATACAGTCCATGAATTTCTCCAGGCCAGAATACTGGAGAGGGTAGCCTTTCCCTTCTCCAGGGGATATTCCCAACCCAGGGATTGAACCCAGGTCTCCCGCACTGCAGGCGGATTCTTTACCAGCTGACCCACCAGGGAACTGCATGACCCGCTTGGTGCCATGTAATGAATGTTTACTCTGGGCCACAAGGTAGGGGTCCTTCCTATGGGAGGGACGGCCTGCAGAGACCCCGAAGAGGATGCTGCTCCCCGTTCACTCGCTCCTCAGAGTGGGGTCCGGGGCTGGCGGCAACAGCATCACCTGGGGACATGTGTTAGAAATGCAGAATCCAGGACCCCCAGTCCTCCTAGTCAGAATCTGCCTTTTAACCAGACCCCCAGGTGATTTGAGGCTTCCCAGGTAACACGACCCAGTGGCTGAACACACACACACACACACAAGGCAGGTCCTGCTGTGTGGACAATTTGGGATTTTCCCACAAGCAGGTTGGCACAGTGTCCACAGTCAGCCAGGCTTGTTCTCCTGCTTTTTATGGGGGGACAGTTACCTTCTTGTGCCCACCTTCTCCTAAAAGTGTGCCATCACAGGCCACTCCCAGGCTACTCGGTTCTGTGGGGCGGCTGGAGGCAGCCAGCGACCCCTGATCAAGAGAATTTCATTCTCATCATATGTATAAGGGCCGACATACTAATTTTGCAAGCATGATTTAAGTACTGGGGAAAGGTTTGTTCATTGGACAAGCAAAGTGCTTAAAAAAGAAAAGTAAATATATTTCCTTGTAAATGCACTATGAAATGTTCAAGGGAGTTTAATTAGCCAGAAGTTCTAACCTGCCTGTGTGCTCAGTCATGTCCCTTTGCAACCCCATGGAGTGTAACCCTCGAGGCTCCTCTGTCCAAGGGATTCTCCAGGCAAGTGAGTTGCCACTTCCTTCTCCAGGGGATCTTCCCAACCCAGGGATTGAACCTGCGACTCCTGTGTCTCCTGCATTGGCAGGCGGACTCTCACCACTGAGCCACTTGGGAAACTTGAAAAGTTCTAAAGTCCTTTTGTAAAAAATTACTTGAATTTAAATAAATTTTTAAATAAAAGAATAAGATTTGTTAAGTTCGACTCATAAGCTTAAGAAAAGCTGGGTTTTACAATGCATTACTTTTTGAACACTGTATTAATTGAACACTGTATTAATTTTTTAGACACCAAAGTCACCTTTTTGGGGACTCAAATTCTCCTTTCAGGACCACAAAAAATGTGCAGCAGCAAAGGTACAGAGGAGAAACCAAGTGACATGCTTCCCTGGGGAAACATGGTTTTTCTTACCAGCTCTTCTGAGCCTCATTCTTTTCTCACTGCATCTGGTTTTGCCCTTTGAGGGAGAGAAGAAAAATGTGAGTTCTCTGTGTTGCCGGAGATTGACGATTTCACACGCTGAGCTCTATTTTTCTGCAGGAGAGCAATTCCTTCGGCCCCATCTCCTCCTAATAATTGATCTTCCATCTTGATTCCATCTTCCTGAGATATCTCATCTCCTTCTGATCCCATACTTCTGTGACTTCTCTTCCAAACACCAGACCCCTGATGTATCCACCAGCGGTCCCCAGGACAGGCTGCTGTCATCTCAAATTCAATACCTCTATACCACCTCCTGGGCCTCCCTCCCCTTTTCCTCGTCCGCAGGCTCAGAACGTCAGGCATCTTAACGCCTCTGCCACGGTCCCACCTCTCTTTAATAAGTTCATTCTTTCTTAGAAATTTCCATAGCACTTCCATTACCATGCCTGCATGCTAAGTCGCTTAAGTCGTGTCCAGCTCTTTGTGACCCCCTGGATTAGGGCTCTCCCAGGGCTCCTCTGTCCATGGGGATTCTCCAGGCAAGAACACTGGAGTGGGTTGCCATGCCCTCCTTCAGGGGATCTTCCCAACCCAGGGATCGAACCCACATCTCCTGCGGCTCCTGCACTGCAGGCTGATTCTTTACGGCTGAGCCGCCGGGGGAATCCACCTCCATTGCCACCACCAGAGGCCAATTCCTTATTTCCAAACCACAAGAGCTTTTTTTGGAGGGAGGGCTTTTTTTTTTGATTGGTATATAATTCACACACCATGACATTCACTCGCTTAGAGTGTCCAATTCAGTGTGTGGTTTCTACTGTATCCTCAGATAGGTACAACTATGCTGCTAAGTCGCTTCAGTCGTGTCCGACTCTGTGCGACCCCATAGACGGCAGCCCACCAGGCTCCCCCGTCCCTGGGATTCTCCAGGCAAGAACACTGGAGTGGGTTGCCATTTCCTTCTCCAATGCATGAAAGTGAAAAGTGAAAGTGAAGTCGCTCAGTCGTGTCCGACTCCTAGCGACCTCATGGACTGCAGCCTACCAGGCTCCTCCGTCCATGGGATTTTCCAGGCAAGAGTACTGGAGTGTGGTGCCATCGCCTTCTCCAGGGACAACTATAACCACCATCTAATCCCAGAACATTTTCATCAAGCCCCAAAGAAGTCCTGAAAATGACTTCTTAATGAACCTTATAGCTGGTGATCTTTGCACTTAACTAAATACAGCTGAAGGTGGATTTCGGGTTGAGCTGTGTCGGGTTCAAATGCAGAGAGTGTCGTGTTGTCCTTACCTGAGGCAACTGTGGTGCAGTGGTCCTGGACTCCAAACTCAGCAATATGACATTCACTGCTTTTGTGGCCTTACTATTTCCTGTGCCCAGTTTTATCATCCATAAAGTAGGACAACGACGGTATTTGTTGTTCAGTTGCTCAGTCGTGTCCAATTCTTTGTGACCCCGTGGACAGCAGCACACCAGGCTCTTCTGTCCTTGACCATCTCCTGGAGCTTGCTCAGACTCATGTCGGTTGAGTCGGTGATGCCATCCAACCACCTCCTCCTGTTGCCCCCTTCTCCTTTTCCTTTATGACAATGTTATAGTATGAGAATAAATCAGATACACTGGTGCAATGGGAGCAATCCGTAAACACAAGTTGTTATTCTATGGATTTCTGATCCAACTGTATAACCTTAATGAATCTTAGAATCTTAATCTTGAGATGACGGCAGATTCACCGACGTTGCAAGAAATCATACAGAGAGATTCCTCAGCTTTCTCCAGTGAGTTCATCCTGAAAAACCACAGTGCAAATCACAGCCAGAAAATCGACCCGGATGCAGACCGATACCGAATGTTTCTGCCGCCAGAAGGACCCCTCGCGTCGCCCTGTGACAGCCCCTACTCACTCTTCAACCTCCCTGGGAAATCCCTGATCTGCTTTCTGCTTTGTCATTTCAATCACGTTAAGTCAGGATAGGTGGGATAGCTGCTTTTTACAGTGTTCAGTACAGTGGCTCTGGGAGATACACAGACTGGTAGCCTCACTTTAGAGTGAGAAAATGGACTTGGCCAGCGTCCCATAGGGTGTGCATGACAGAGCTGGCCTTCAGATCACCTAGATAAATATACCCTGTGCTTTCCCTCTGCCCCCACCATACCATTCTGCCTCCTTTATAAACTCATTCATTCAACAAACATTTCCAGAGTGCCTGGGCTCTGCGGACCCAGAAATGATAAGAGGCTGGGCTTCCCTGGTGGCTCACTGTTGAAAAGCCCACCTGCCAATACAGGAGATGTGGGTTCAGTCCCTGGGTCAGGAAGAACCCCTGGAGGAGGGCATGGCAACCCACTCCAGTATTCTTGCCTGGAGAATCCCTTGGACAGAGGAGCCTGGCGGGCTATGGTCCATGGGGCTGCAAGGAGTCGGACACGACGAGAGGCTGAACGAAGACAAGGTAACGGTGTCCTTACCGAGTTTGTTGCCCGGGCTCTGAACCCTGCTCCTATCCAGCCAACACCAAAGAGGACGCAAGCATCCTGGGTCTCTCAGGGGGCAGGATCGGTTCTATTGTAGCTCACAGCCCTGCCCTGGGGCTTATTCTCCACGGGTCTCTGCATCTTTCCTTCTCTGCAGCAAAGGGTCCTTCCTGGTTTGCTGCTGAGCGGCTTCCACAGTCCGCTTCCTGCCCACACCAGCCTGGAGGTCCAGAAGCTTCTTTTAATTTTTGAACCATCTCTGCCCCTTGAAGTTCACACTGGTGATGTACCCATCAACACAAGCCTTGTAAACACGGTGTGGGTTTCCCCAGATTCACCAGGAATTTATAAAAGTCACATTTACAGATATTTTGGGACGGGGCCCCATCTGGCTTGAGATTCAGTGGAGGACGCTGTGGGACCCCACCCGTGAGAGTCTTAGAAGCCTTCTGACCGGCTGAGAGGTCTCGGAGTTGTGCTCTAAATATTCTTGGAGTCATGAAAGAGGGGACCTTTTCCCTCACGGTCATCTTACTTTGAGAATAATTTGTCTTTCTGGAAAGACTGGGAGTGTGAAACAATTTAATTCTTTTTTTTTTTTTTTTCTCCCTCCCCCCCCCGCGCCCCAAGCCTCGGTCTTTCTCTGGCTCTGCCCAAGCGGCGGCTGCCGGAGACCAAGCGGCTGCCCTTCTCGCCGCCGCCGCCGGGGGACTCACAATTTAATTCTGAACCCAGAAAATCCTGGGTTTTGAAAATTATATTCTGTGAGTTATATTTGAAAACTGAAAATTTCTTCTTTTAGTTCCTTTCTGTCTGTCCCTTACCTGCTGAAAGACAGCAGTTTGCACTTTCCACATTCTGCCTGACACTTCCTTAGCCAAACCCACTGTCCATTGGTCATGGACAGCTTTCTTTTCCACCTTTCATTTCCACATCTGTCACAGTTTAGCAGGTGACAGCTTTACTAAACTTTCCACTGCTACATCCATATTTTTTCCCCTCCGGCTTCCAATAGCAATTTCCTCACGGCTCTTTCAGAGCTAATAACAATCTTCCTAAAATTCTTTAAGCCGTGGCATAGGCTTAAAGCCAAGGCCTTACGATTTACGTTTTAAAATGTCAACACCCCATTGCTGGTATCAGTTTCCATTTTGGTTATCTATTGCTGTGTGCCTCACCACCTGAAAACGTGGTGTCTTAAAACAACCATGTTTTGTTATTTATCATTGTTCCCTGGGTGGACTGGTCACGGGTGGCACTTGCTGGGTCTTTCATGTGACGGCAGGCAGATATTCCTGGGGCATATGAGACCAGAGAAAAAGGTCAGGGTGTGACCCCAGAAGATTCGTGTGCCTGATTAAAGAACTTGAACTTTAAAACACAGTCAGTGGGGATTCCTGGGAAGAATTTTGAGCAAAAAAATGAGGTTATTAGCTCTTTCGTAAGAAAATAATGAGAAGCCGCGTGGGGATGGGCGAGGGAGCGCCCGAGAGGCGCAGGTTGTTAGAAGGCCTGGGGGTGGGCAGAGGCTGGTGGGGGTGAGAGCTGAAGTGCAAGGACACGGCCACGCTGGTATTCAAGGCACCTCCCAACCGAACAGCCCCACTTCCGGTGTTTACTTTCTCAGTGAAGGGCAACCACAGTCTATCTAGTGCAAGCCAGAACCCTAGGGGCCATCTGCAGCTCCCGAGATCGAGAGCATCATGTACCCTCACTTTCCTGGGGCGGGGTCTGATTCCCTGTCCCACTGTCTTTGCCCTCTGCCACTTGGCATCCCTGGGCTGATAGTATATGAGCAGACTCTTTTCAGGCCTCTTCTCACCAGAGTCTTGAAATGTGCTTGTGTGTTTTGGCTTGGCCTCTTGTCCTTCTGTTGTCCACCATGGAAGAGCTTGCCCCAGGTAACTGCAGCTTCTAGAATGAGAAACACATGCATCGGGACTTCCCTGGCGGTCCAGTGGCTAAAACTATGCACTCTCGGTGAGGAGGCCTGGGTTCGATCCCTGGTCAGGGAACTAGGTCTCACATGCTGCAACTAAAGATCCTGCATATGACACTAAGACCCAATCAGTTCAGTTCAGTTGCCCAGTCGTGTTCAACTCTTTGCAACATTATGGACTGCAGCATGCCAGGCTTCCCTGTCCATCACCAACTCCCGGAGTTTGCTCAAACTCATGTGCGTTGAGTCGGTGATGCCATCCAACCATCTCATCCTCTGCCATCCCCTTCTCCTCCCACCTTCTATCTTTTAATACAGCCAAATAAATAAATTTAAAAATTCTATTTAAAAACAAAGGAAATGCATGGATCCCAACCAACCTGAGACGTATAACAAGAAAAAGAAATGATCACTGTAACCACGGAGAATTTGGGTTACCCGATATTACAGTGGAAACCACTGATAACTGTTTGTTATTTCACTGCAGTGCAAACCTAATCAGTATAATTATCTTGTACTTCCCTATCTACTCCTCCCTTTAGTGCCGTCAGTTTACCTCAGTAATATCTCTGGAACCTAATCATATCTGTCTGTCTGCAAGACCACCATTATCTTAGCTCAGGCTCTGGCCCCTTTTTCGCCTGGACCTCGGCAAAGCCTCCTGCCTGGTCACACCTCTCTGGCTCTGGCCCCTTAGTGTACAGCGCTCCACCCTGAAGCTAATATGACCTTTGAAAAGAACCAGCCTCATTTTAAAGAGTCTCGCCAATCTCTTGGCCCAGTTGACGCTTTGATTCTCACTCTTCTATGACAATGGAAGCTTCCTTATCCACGGTGCCCCTGTCCCCACTGGGGCACACCCAGGTTACCATTTCACCATGAACTCTTGGGGCCAGAACTGACACATATCAGGAGCCTTTGACCCAAGGGGGACAGTCTGTTTGGGCTGAACAAGGGTGAAGTCCCTTTTGCTGGGCTTAGGATGTGGGGAGAGCACGCAGAGAGAAAGATGGTCCCTCAGCCCAGGCAGCCCCCAGCCGTGAACTCTCCCAGGGTATAGACAGGTTGCCACGTGGGCCAGGGTCCCACCTGGCGCTTCTGGGGCAGAGGGTGGACGGTCCCTCCACGCCCTCCTCTCTGTACAGTTCCCGCAGGCCAGCAAGTCCCTCTGGCTTTGTGCTCAGGCTCCCCCTGTCCTCACCCCCCTGCCCCCGCACCCCATACAGTCCGGGTTAAGATCTGCTCACTGCGGATGAACTTCAGCCCCTGACGTTCAGCCCCTGGGACGTTGCCTTTTGATTCCCTGGATGCTCTGCGCTTACAAATCAGAGCTCCGGCTCTCACAGCTTTTATCTCTGGACCAGAAGCCAGTAGCCAAACCTTGACCCCGTCTTTTGTCTTTGCCGTTCAGGAAAGCAGAGCCTGCATCCTCCCCTAGGAAGAGCCGTGCTGGTTTAGGAGCTCAAAGAAGAAAGGCACAGTAAGACATGAACAGATGTGAAACACATCCTAGCCTGATAACATCACTGTCCGTCTCCACTTAGACTACTCAATGGCTTCCTGCTGATCTTAAGAATGAAATCTTCATCATGGCCCCAGAGAGCCTGAACCGTCTGGCTTCCGGCTTCCCCTCCAACTAATCGTCCCCTCCAGCTCCTCCAGCCCGCTTTCCAGGCCTCGAAGGAGCCACACTCCCTCCTCTATAGAGTTCTCCTTCGTCTGGAAAGCCCCTCTCGCCATCCTTCTCCCACCCCTCCACCCCCCAACCCCCTACCCCTCCAGCCCCTTCCCTCCCCTGCCCACCAGGCAAGACCCTGTGATAAACTCCCATAGCCTCTCTCCTTTTGAGGAATTTCTTTCACTTGCTGGGTTATTTGGCCACCATCTGTCTCTCCCTGAGTCTGTAAGCTGTGAGAGAATTAGTATGTTGTTGTCTTTTTCATCATGAGTTTTTCTTTAGTGAATGAACAAGTGAATGGGATAGATGGATGAACGGATGGATGCAGGGGTGGTAGTTACTGGTTAAAGGCAATCTCATATCTCTGGGTCCTAATCCAATTTGGTTCATCAGAGAACAGACCCAGCCTGATGAATGGTTGGAACATTCGCTGCCTGTTTGGGTTTGAAATAGAAAATTCAGGTCCTCCTAAATCACTTGGTCCCACCCACTGGACATTTTATCGCTTAGGGTTTTTCTTTTGTGCTGTTCCTCAAGAGCTTTTACTAAAATTCCGATAATTCTAGGAAAGTTCAGTCCTCTAGGGCTATATTTCAGGCAGCAGAATTCATAGCTGAGCCCTGGAGATGAGAGGAGAAGGAGGATGGGGAAGCCAGAGAAATGAGAGGTGGGGAAAGGGGACAGACGACCAGGGAGACTCTAAGAGTCAGCTTCTCAGATTTGCCAAGATCCCATCCTCTGACTTTAAAGCCTCACGACCCTGCGAAAAGTCATATTGCTGTTTTGAATTTTGCCCCAAGTGACAAGGGTACAAAAACAAACAGGGGAAATTCCTTTCAAGGTAACTGGAAGCACATTTATCTATTTTTCACCATTAGAGAAAGGTTGTCAGTCACGTGCCTGGCCCCGGGCAGGGCACTAGAAATAGAGAATGAACAGAACAGACCATGTTTTTACCACATAGGATAGTGGGGACTTCCCACAAGGTCTTTTAGAGAAAAAGACATGCATTCATCGGGCCCACCCAGACTCCCCTGGCTTGAAACTGCCTGGAAGCAGTGGGGCAGGGGTGGGGATCAGGGGACAGTTGGGGACCATATTGTTGGGAATCACAGAAAGCATCGAAAGGGAAAGGAAAGAATATTCTCCTTTTCCATCTTCTAAAATTTTTGGTGCCAGGACGTGGGAAGATGAGGGGAGAGGGGGACGTTGGAAGTTCCAACTGGGAAGTCCGGTTGGAAGCCGGACTCCAGGAAGTGTCATCATTGTGGTTGGAGTCACTCTGATGGCCTGAAGCCAGCCTGTAGTTTGAAGCTTTGCTACAAATAGAGAAAACGTGTCTAGTCTGCAGAGGAGAGTTTGACTGGAGGTGGGACAGTCAGTTAAATCTGCTGCATCTTATTTCATTTCTCTTCTTTCCCTTTGTTCCTGGTTTTCGATTTCTACCCTTCTCCAGTTACGTAAGAGCTGCCTCTTCTAGCATCTGACCCTCAGTGAAATCCCTTCTATTCCTTTTCTTATATTACACATTCTTCCACCCACCCCCCCACCACCAGGCCATTACAGACGGCACGTACAAAATACAGCGATTCTGCAATTTCAATAAAAGCCATGTAATCGCTTCCTAAAGCACTGCTATGCTTTGAAAAATCAATATTCCTCTATTGGCAATTTCCCATAATGTGGTTAGTTTAACAAAATAAAATTTGAAAAATCAAAACGTTGTGAGAACAACTGCATTCTTCCAAGTTCTCTTTAATCTCCTACCCTCCAGTGTTTCTTTCATGTCCTCCAACCTCACTGCTGGCGAAGGGAGAAAGTCAAGGAGAGCTGACCTTGGACTGTTTCAGAAGAAAAAGTATATTAGTCAGGGTCACTTGGCTGTAAGTGATAGAAACTCATCGGGAGTTTAGCCCAAATGGGAAAGGTGTGGAGGGAGGGGGTGGGCTTGTTAGCAGAGGGAGGGGAGAGGGGCCTGGCAACAAAGTGAGCAGACGTCTCCCCATTGAGACCCAAAGCAAGTAGTCCCTTCGCACACCCACCCTCAGCTGGGCATTTATGAGGGTGGTGGGGATGAAGCTGGAGGAAGATGCTCTCCTGTTTGGAGAAGGTTTCTGGGCTCAGGGGTTGAGGGTGGTTAATTAGGGGAAATCATCATCTTTTTGCCCCAGGGTTCTTCGGGGTCCTGTTCTGACTCCCCCACTTGGCAAACAGGAAGAGGTTGCAGCAGAGCTGTCTACAAGACCTGCATCCACTTTCTCACCAGCAGAGCTTCCAGCTGCCGGTCTCTACCCTGGAGCTGTGCATGGCTTGATCACCCCACCTCCATATGCCAACACCAGGGCACTCTACTGGACACACCTGACCTTTCTTCTTCTTCTTTTTAATTTGGCTGCATCAGGTCTTAATTGCGGCATGTGGGATCTAGTTCCCTGACCACGGATCTAACCCAGGCCCCCTGCATTGGGACCCCCGAGTCTTAGCCATTGGACCACCAGGGAAGCCCCGCCTGTCTTCCTTCTTGAGACGCTAGTCCCTGGGCATCTCCAGTTCGCCCGTCCCTGTTTTCTCCTCCTGCACTGGCCTCTCCTTCATGCTCTTCTGCTGGCTCTGCCTTCCCCGTTGGTCCCCCAGATGTCAGATCTGCTCAAGGCTGGGTCCTGGGCCCTCTTCTAGTCTCTGTGTCCTCTCGTGAAGCAGTTCCACTGGTGAACATTCCCACTTAGATGTGCCCTGGGCGTGTCAAACTCAACACGCAAAACAAAGCCCTAGAAGCACCTCCTTCAGTCAAGTCCGATCCTCTCCTACTACTCGTAAGAGGCACCATTCCCCACCCCCACCCCGTCACTATTACCTCTGGTTACTGGGATCCGTCCATGACTCCTTGCATTTCCACTCTCCACCGTGGAACCAGATCTGTTGTTGTTTAGTTGCTAAGTCGTGTCCGACTCTTTTGTGACCCCATGGACTGTAGCCTGCCAGGCTCCTCTGTCCTTGGGATTCTCCATGCGAGAACACTGGAGTGGGTTGCAATTTTCTCCTCCAGGGGATCTTCCTGACCCAGGGATCGAACCCAAGTCTCCTGCATTGACAGGTGGATTCTTTACCTCCTGAATAGGGAAGCCCCTTATCTTGTAATTACCTCCTCGCAATTCCTTTAAGAAAAAGAAAGATGGGGGAGAGCTTTTTCAGTAGCTGCAAAATTTTCAATAAAAATAAGCTTACCCTTAAACCATGGTACCATTGAACCCCCTCTTTTTTTTTGAAGTTGAGCTCTGATAAAAAGGTCAAATAAACTTGCTTTATTTTTCATTACTTACCATGAAATAGTCTTCATTCTACATAGCTTTTGCTTACTTTTCAAGCACTTCACTTTTAATAAGTTTGTCTAAAAGTTTTATGTTTGCATGATAAAATACAACCATTATAAAAGTTTTCCTTAGTATTTGCATTAAGTTTATAATTTCTCTGATGAGCAAATATTTGTTTTCACTCTTTTTTAACTTGGTAAATTTCACACTCATAAATATATCTGTGAAAGAGAACCGCAGTATTTCACAATAAATCTAAAGAGATGCTGACGTGACCACGTTGTTATTCTGAACCAGGACACATGCATTGCTTCTGTCACTACAATAACTGCATGGCTGAGTAGTTCTGGTACTATTCATATTTTTCAGTTGAGGACACTAGGGCTTAAGGAAGTTACAGAAATCCCCTAAGATCCCACAGCTAGAGAGTGTAAAGTAGGAACCAAGAGCTGAGCCTATGCGGGTCTGACACCAAAACCCATTCCACTCAGCCTCCCAACCCCATGGCAGAAACCACCAGAAACTGTGCTTTGGCAATAACTCAGCTCCCGGCTTTCTAAGAGAAAGAGGTGAAGGCACCAAGTGGGGTTGTGAAGTGCTAGAACCGGGATGGAATTTCAGAACCACGCCCAGGGCTGCAGAGGGCAAAAACTGGTCCCGGCAAGTGAGCTGGCTGCCCTGCGGTAGCACCCCACCTTCTGCATGTGCTCCTAGCCGAACGCACTCTGGAGAAGGGTTTTTATTCTCTTTCTAGTTCTTGCCTCCAAGAAGGGTTAACCCATTAGGAGAGAGGGGACCCGCATCTATGAAAATACCTACACAGACTTTTCTCAAGTTTTAATTCCTGTAAATACCAAAATCCTGTTAAGAGTTTAATTGCCGATGTTTCATGTATTAAGTTGGATGATAAATACTCCTGCTATCGCTGTTAATGCTACCACTAATATTATTCTACTGGTTAGGTTTTCTGATAGATCTAACTCCATTGTCTTCTATTGCAGCTTCCCAGTGGACCTGTCATCTCCCAGGGTGTGATGGAGCTTTGGAGAGAGGTTTGTGAGTGTTGATGACAATTTACAATAAGGAAGTTTTACTGCTTTTTATGGCTTCCCAAGTGGCTCACTGGTAAAGAATCCGTCTGCAAATGCAGGAGATGTAAGTTCAATCCCTGGGTTGGAAAGATGCCCTGGAGGAGGAAATGCAATCTCCTCCAGTATTCTTGCCTGGAGAATCCTATGGACAGAGGAGCCTGGCTGGCTACAGTCCATGGGGTCTCAAATAGTTGAGCACAACTGAACACACACACACACACACACACACTTGCTTTTTATGTTCAGAATTACAAAGTTCACATTTGTAATTGGTACTGTAATATTTGAACACATTATCTTTAAATTATCACTGTTATTTAGTTAAAGTTGGATATTCTAACTATAAACCAATAGGTACTTAACGTTTACTTACATCAGGACTTTCTGTACACTGTTTGCCTCAAACTGATTTTTAAATAAAATTCATAGATTTCTTTTCAAAGGACAGAGCACACACATGTGTGCATGACCCAAATGCTGCTGGGTAGCCCCAGAGATGTTTTTTAACCAGCACACATCTGTTCAGATTATTGTGTTTGCTTTCATTTTGGATTTCAAATACAAGCTATTTGCTGCTAAATTTAATGGGTAAAATGTACAAATAATAATTAACAAAGCATTCATAGCTATAGTCAAAGTAAAAATCCTTTGGAAACGAAATAAAACAATTGGATGCACCAAAACTATTGTAAAACAGTTAAATCTCTCAAAGGTATTGGAGGGGCTGTCACATCTGGTATGTTGCTCTGTGTCTAAAATAAATTTCATCAGCTTTTCTTTGCCCAAGGGTTGATTTTAACTCAAAACATTTTGGATTCATCAGTTCAGTTCAGTCTCTCAGTTGTGTCCGACTCCTTGCGATCCCATGAATTGCAGCACGCCAGGCCTCCCTGTCCATCACCAATTCCTGGAGTTCACTCAGACTCATGTCCATCGAGTCAGTGATGCCATCCAGCCATCTCATCCTCTGTTGTCCCCTTCTCCTCCTGCCTCCAATCCCTCCCAGCATCAGAGTCTTTTCCAATAAGTCAACTCTTCGCATGAGGTGGCCAAAGTACTGGAGTTTCAGCTTTAGCATCATTCCTTCCAAAGAAATCCCAGGGCTGATCTCCTTCAGAATGGACTGGTTGGATCTCCTTGCAGTCCAAGGGACTCTCAAGAGTCTTCTCCAACACCACAGTTCAAAAGCATCAATTCTTCGGCGCTCAGCTTTCTTCACAGTCCACCTCTCATATCCATACATGACCACTGGAAAAACCATAGCCTGACTAGATGGACCTTTGTTGGCAAAGTAATGTCTCTGCTTTTGAATATGCTATCTAGGTTGGTCATAACTTTCCTTCCAAGGAGTAAGTGTCTTTTAATTTCATGGCTGCAGTCACCATCTGCAGTGATTTTGGAGCCCAGAAAAATAAAGTCTGACACAGTTTACACTGTTTCCCCATCTATATAAGTTGCAATAAAATGCAAGTGTTCATCGAGCCTCGTACAGTCCCAGGGCTGCAACTAAAGGCTAAAGCGGAGTCCATCCCACCAGGCCTTACAGGCAACATTCAATTGACGTTTTAAGGAATTTAATGCTAATAAATCAGAAATCCTTTCTAGTTTGGGTGTAAGTTCTATGTGCTGAAATAAGTACATTGTCCTATTGGAGTTTCTTTTTTTTTTTTTTTTCCATTGAAACCATCACAATAAGGAATATGGCTCTGCTGAATTCTTAAGAAACTTCGAGCTCTAGTTATTTTTGCATTGTTCTTTTTTTTGGCCCACAGAGCAGCGTGAGAAACTTCCCCAACCAAGGATGGAACGTGTGCCCCTGTATTGAAGCAAAGTTTTAACCACTGGATCACCAAGGAAGTCCTTCAAAGGCATTACAGTTTATTCACTCATGACTGTTCCTATTCTCTGTACAAGTTTAAAGACACTGGACTATTGAAACTACCAACTGGACTGGAAGTACTATTTTTTTTAAATAAAGACTTTACTAGCAAACACTGGAAACAAAAGTATATCAGTAAGGAATATGGTAAAATACAGAAAAATCTCAGAGCCATACAATTAAGTAAAAAAAAAAAAGCTGCAAAGTAATATGTAAAATACCATAATATTTATAAAAAGACTCCTTCAGCTCATACACACATGTACATACACCCATCAAATTGTAATACAGGCTACATGGGGCGAGGAGATGCAGATGGGATAGAAAAGGGAGGTGTGTGTATTATTTTCTTGTTTATTTTGGGCATGCTACGTGGCTTATGAGATCTTAGTGCCCCCACCAGGGATCGAACCCATGACCCTGCAGTCGAACCTCAGGGTTTTAACCACTGGACCTCCAGGGAAGTCCCTGTGTGTGCTATTTTGAAAACATTAAGAAGGAAAACCAAACTGAACGCCAACAGGCGAACAAGCAAACCCCGAGGATTGTAAACCACTAACTGTGTGTTAGACTTCTCTGCTGGTTCAGCTGGTGAAGAATCGGCCTGCAGTGCAGGAAACCCCGGTCCGGTCCCTGGGTTGGGGAGATCCCCTGGAGGAGGAAATGGCTACCCACCGTAGTCTTCTGGCCTGGAGAATCCCATGGACAGAGGAGCCTGGCAGGCAGCAGTCCATGGGGTCACAAGGAGTTGGACATGCCTGAGGGACTGAGCACAGCACAACAGTGAGTGTTAGTTTGCCAGGACCATCACAACAGCATACCAGAGACTGGGGGGCTTAAACAACAGAGATGTATTTTGTTTTCCCACAGTTTTGGAGGCAGGAAGTCCAAGTTGAGGTGTTGGTAGGGTTGGTTCCCTGAGGCTCCCCTTTCCTGGCTTGCAAACCACACCTTCTTCCTTTGTCTTCAAACGGCTTTTTTCTCCATGTGGGTTTGGATCCCAGGCATCTCTCCCCATCTGCCCCGATCCCCACTTCTTATAAGGACACCTGCCATCTTGGATTCAGGTCCCACCCTGAAGACTTCATTCTAGCTTTAATCACCTGTTTGTTGGTCAACTCTCTCTGTACAGTCACACTCTGGGGTATTGGGGATTAGGGCTTCAGCATAGGAATCTGGGGGCAGACACAAGTCAGCCACAATTCAGTATTTTTATTTTATTATTTTGCTTTATCTTACGTTATGGGAATTACTAAACACAGCACAATTTTAATAAACCACGTTTGGAGAACACGTTTTCGTGAACATCTGAACACCAATAACAGACTTAATTGGGTGAATTTTCTAAACCATTTAAACTAAAATTATGATCTGACCATGGATCCTTCAAAATTTGAAGTATTTTTATTTTAAATTCTAGACCAGATGGCTTATGTGCCACAATATGTTCATTTTAACAACCATATGATTTTACACTATAGAAAGGCTAAGGATACACTAAAGATGACTTTATAAGTGGATTCAGGGGCGTCCCTGGTGGCTCAGTGGTTAAAAAAAAAAAAAATCAGCCTGCCGATGCAGGAGACACGGGTTTGATCCCTGATCTGGGAAGATCCCACGTGCCGAGGAGCAACTAAGCCCTTGTGCCACAACTCCTGAAGCCCGTGTGTGCCGAGAGCCTGTGCCCCATAACCAGAGAAGCCACTGCAAGGAGAAGCCCACACACCGCAACCAGAGAGGAGCCCACAAACACTGCAACCAGAGAGGAGCCCCCACACTCCGCAACCAGAGAGGAGCCCGCACACACCGCAACCAGAGAAACTGCTGGTACCTCAGCACGTGACCTTGCTTGAAACAGGTCATCATGGATGTAAGTGGTTCAGGTGAGGTTCCACTGGAATGGGGGGTGGAGCAAGTCCTTGATCCACTATGACAGGTGTCCTACACAGATATGCAGACACCTTACGAAGATGGACAGACGCTGAGACTCTGTTACAAGCCACAGGACATCAGAGATAGCTCGTAACCTTGGGGAAGCCAAGACGGAAGTGTGGAACAGTTATCCCCTCCAGCCAAGCCCAATGACAACTTGGTCTCGGACTTTTGGCCTCCATGATACCGTCTCAGCGTTTAGGGCACCCAGCTTGTGGTACTTTGTTAGGGCACTTCTAGGAAGCTGATACTGTGAGGATCAATGAACAGAGTGAAAAGGAGCCCTAATAGAGTGTAGCCAGGGCCTTCCCTGGTGGCCCAGGGGTTAAGACTCTGTGCTCCTTGCAGGGCAGGAATAGAGATGCAGATGTGGGGGAGGAGGAGTGGGGACAAATGGAAAGAGTAGCATTGACATCGGGCTTCCCAGGTGGCTCAGTGGTTAAGAATCTGCCTGCAATGCAGGAGACACAGGGGGTTTGGGTTTAATCCCTGGGTCAGGAAGATCCCCTGGAGAAGAAAGGGAATGGTTGCCCAGTTCCATATTCTTACTTGGAGAATCCCACGGACAGAGGAGCCTGGTGGGCTACGGTCCATGGGGTCACAAAGAGTTGGACGTAGCTAAGGTGACTGAGCACAGCATAGCATTGACATCTACACACTGCCATGTATAGAGTGGATAGCTAGCGGGAAGCTGCTGCAAGTTCAGCTCGTGCTCTGTGATGACCCAGAGGGGTGGGATGGGGGTGGGGAGGTGGAAGGCTCCAGAGGGAGGAGATATATGTGCACCTGTGGCTGATTCGCTTTGTTACACAGCAAAAACTAACACAGCATTGTAAAGCAACTATGTTCCAATAACAATATAAAATAAATGTCCTCCAAGGAACAACAAACAGAAACCCTCTGTGCTCCCAGTACAGGGTGCATGGTTGGGGAACTAGCTCCTGCCTGCTGCAGCCAAGGCTCAGCACAGCCAAATTAAGCAACAACAAAAAGAAGTGTACCCAGTACAGCAGAAACTAACACAAGATTGTAAATCAACTAATACTTCAATAAAATTAAAAAGAAAAAAACATGGCATCCAGACAACAGGCATCACTGGGCCACGTGGTTCTCCTTCCTATAAATTACTTGTTGGACTTGAGTTTGTTCAGTTTCTTGTCCCCTCTCCACTGTGTCTCCTCCTGACAAGACTGCATAAGGCTCTTAAGTGACTGGAAGGAGACCTGTTTTCCCGTGCTGCACACACAGTCCCCTATCTGTCTCGGATGCAGCAAATAGTTCTTGAGAGCTGCCGAAGTCGTCATTTGCCCAGAGGAAAGTACATCCAAAACAAGGGCTCAGATGAGAAGGAATGAGCTTTCTAACCCAAATTCACCAGCACAAACTTATGTGCAGACTCATATTTTTAAGCAGCCCAGCCTCTGTTCCCAGGCTAGGCACAAACTGTTGCGATGTTGGTTTCTGGCTCCCACACTTGTTTACGATCTTGGAGACCGTTCTCAACTGTTTACAGTGATGGCTGCATTTCTTCCTTGGGAACTCGTCTTGGAGATCCCCACAGCCGTTTTGGGGAACTAAGACAGAGAACCAATTTGCATTCGTGGCTCATGCACTTACCCCCTCCTGTCCCACGCCAGGTCTGACTGTCCTCCTGTTTGCAATTCAGGTGTCCTGGCCTCTGGGGGCCAGGCTCCACAGAGCCCCTATCTTCTTGTTTATTTCTTTGTTCAGTACGGATACCTGGCCTACCTCCCAATGTGTTCAGAAGCAAGAAACGGCTGGGATGGGTCCATTAAAAAAAAAAAAGAAGAAGAAGCGGCAAGAGAGTTCACATCTTTTGAGCATTTACATGTGTGGGTTTTTGCGTGGATATTAGCTCAGCAATCATCCAACCACTGGGACTGGGTGTTCTATCCCTGTTCACACGGAGAAATGATGTGTAAAGGAGTGAAACTGTGCCCACACTCGTCAGACTGATTTATGGTGGGCCTGGGGCCAAAAGCACGTCTGCCGTCTGATGGTAGGGCTTGTGTTTTTCCATGTCACCTACAGGGCTTATGTAGAGCCTGGACAGCTGTGTAGACAGTAAATGGAAAAGGAGGCTACGGGTATAAACAGCTGCCAGTGGGTATAAAACAGAGCTAAGAGTTTTCTAGCACCAAGGAACGGATTGCTGGCTCTCGTCTGATAGCTAGGTCAACACAATTCATGAAGAAGACACTTTTTTGAGAAATTTGCTGCAAAGACCTTCTGTCATCATGGGGTCAACCAGGTGATGTCTAAGGTCTTCCACCAGTCAGGAACTGTTGAATCTCCCCCCTTGGAAACTGAGGCTGTGCTGGTGTGGGTTTGGTTGTGGGACGTGTCCAGGTGTGTGGGCAGCGTGGGGAGGTGAGTGGCATCTAGAAGCAGGGCCTGGACACCTGGACTCCAAGGAGCTGCCAGGCCAGAGTCAGAAAGAATGGACCGGTGCTGGGTTTCCAGGACACATGAGGCTGGGCCCAGGGGTGTGTGTGTGTGTGTGTGTGTGTGTATGGAACCAGTGCTGAAAGAGGTCAAGCAGGTGGAAACTGGGTAAGTCTGCAGTCATTCCAACATAAAGGCAATCCACTTCTGTGCTTCCTTTTTTTTTTCTCCTGGATATTCCTCTTCTTTTAATTGGAGGATCATTGCTTTGCAGTGTTGTGTCAGTTTCTGCTGTACGACCACAGGCATCAGCTATACATATACACACGTCCCCTTGCCCTTGGACCTCCCTCCCTCCCTCCCCCCTCCCATCCCCTAGGTCATCACAGGGCCCCTCGCTGAGCTCCCTGTGCTCCTCTCCCGCATCCCATCCCCTAGGTCGTCACAAGGCACCGTGCTGAGCTCCCCTGTGCTCCTCTCCCCGCTCCCATCCCCTAGGTCATCACAGGGCCCCTCGCTGAGTTCCCTGTGCTCCTCTCCCACATCCCATCCCCTAGGTCATCACAGGGCCCCTCGCTGAGCTCCCTGTGCTCCTCTCCCGCATCCCATCCCCTAGGTCGTCACAGGGCCCCTTGCTGAGCTCCCTGTGCTCCTCTCCCCCCTCCCATCCCCTAGGTCATCACAGGGCACCCTGCTGAGTTCCCTGTGCTGCGCAGAAGCTTCCTACCAGCTGTTTCACACACAGTCACGTATACATGTCAGTGCTACTCTCTCAATTAGACCCACCCTCTCCTTCTCTCGTTTTGTCCATGTATCCATTCTCTATTCGTGCCCTCTAGATAGGTTCACCTGTACCAATTTTTTTAGATTCCACATGTATGTGCTAATACACAGTATTTTTTTTTCTCTTTCTGACCTACTTCATTCTGTAATATCCAGATCACCTTCTTATTTGTGTGTGATGGACTTCGGGTAAAACAGAAGTGAAAAAACACTTTTCATCTCTTCATCTTTAGGTTTCTTTGAATTCTTTATAAAAAAAGTATTTTTTAAAAGTACAAAAGCAGTTTGGTAATTCATAATTTATTACAGTAGAAAAGCTGGAGGGCCCAAGTGTCTTCTAGGGGGTGTGGATGTGGGTGATCTCACTGCTCCAACCCCCTGCAGGAATAGTCCAGATTTCAGAATTGGGGGGAATGCTGCTGAGTTTCCCCACATTGTGCTCCTGGCTGGTTTTTCAAGGCTCTACTTTTTCATTTCCTCCCCCTCAAAGTCAGGGACTCGCTGTTCTAGACATACTGTGTGCATGCTCAGTCGCTTAGTCGTGTCCAAGTCTTTGCCACCCCCTGGACTGTAGCCCAACTAGGCTCCTCGGTCCATGGGATTTTCCAGGCAAGAATACTGGAGTGGGTTGCCATGCCCTCCTCCAGGGGATCTTCCCGACTCAGGTTTCAAACCCGAGTCTCTTGCACTGGCAGGCGGACTCTACCACTAAGCCACCTCGGGGCTACTCACAGTTTCCTGGCCAGCTCACCCACTCTTGTGTCTGGGCCTTTGCATTTCCGTTTGATCGAATCACTGCCCCCCCAACCCCGACCTTTCTCTCTGACCCTCCACCATGCTCCTTTTCCTGGGTAAGGCCTACTCACATTTCTGGGGGAAAAAATTTTTTTTTTTTATTATGGTAAAATATATGTAAGACAGAATTTACCATATTAACTATTTTTAAGTGTGCAGTCCGGGCATTACATACATTCATCGTATTGTGCAAACATCACTGCCATTCATCTCCAGAACACTTTTGTCTTCCCAAACTGAAACTGAGTCTCTATCTCCCCAGCCCTGCCTTCCCCGACTCCTGGTCACCTCTATTCTACTTTCTGTCTCTGTGAATTTGCCTATTCAAGGTACTTTGACTAAGTGGAATCATTATTTGTCATTTTGTGATTTCTTATTTCACTTACAATAGTATCTTCAAGGCTCCTCCATGTTGCACCACGTGTCAGAATTGCCATGCTTTTAAAGGTTCTGTTGTCTGACAATACCACATTTTGCTTCTCTCGTCACCTGCTTCGGAGAAGGCAATGGCAACCCACTCCAGTGTTCTTGCCTGGAGAATCCCAGGGACGGGGGAGCCTGGTGGGCTGCCGTCTATGGAGTCGCACAGAGTCCGACACGACTGAAGCGACTTAGCAGCAGCAGCAGTCACCTGCCTGAGTGGTTGCCATCTTTTGGATACTGTGAATTATCTTGCTATGAACACTGACCTGCAAATCCTTCTCGTTTTTATGATTCCACTTGGACACTGTCTACTCCCCAAACCAGTTCTGATTCCCTACCATTCAGGTAACCTTCCCCCTTTGCCCACCAAATTTCTAATTTTGTTTTTTTCTCATTTCTATTGTCCTGGGGTGAAAACAACCAGTAAAGCATGTAGGCTTTGCCTCAGTCTCTACTCTCTAGGGACCTCAGCTCAGACATATATACGGTTAAGTCCCCTACATATGAACCTTTAACTTTCAAATTTTAAAGATGCAAACATGTGGCCTCATGCCCAGTCAGGTAAGTTAGCTCCTGAGGCTGGCGCACATTGTCACGTGTGTGCATCCTCTGCAACCATGCGTGTGGCTGTGCTTTTCTGTACTCCCCTGTACAGTATGCATGGAGTGAGGCTCCCTAGTGGCTCAGTGGTGAAGAATCCACCTGCCAATGCAGGAGACACAGGTTTGGTTCCTGGTCTGGGAAGATCCCCTGGAGAAGGAAAGGGCAACCCACTCCAGCATTCTTGCCTGGAAATCCCAAGAACAGAAGGGAGACACAGGTTTGGTTCCTGGTCTGGGAAGATCCCCTGGAGAAGGAAAGGGCAACCCACTCCAGCATTCTTGCCTGGAAATCCCAAGAACAGAAGGGAGACACAGGTTTGGTTCCTGGTCTGGGAAGATCCCCTGGAGAAGCAAAGGGCAACCCACTCCAGCATTCTTGCCTGGAAATCCCCAGAACAGAAGGGAGACACAGGTTTGGTTCCTGGTCTGGGAAGATCCCCTGGAGAAGGAAAGGGCAACCCACTCCAGCATTCTTGCCTGGAAATCCCCAGAACAGAAGGGAGACACAGGTTTGGTTCCTGGTCTGGGAAGATCCCCTGGAGAAGGAAAGGGCAACCCACTCCAGCATTCTTGCCTGGAAATCCCCAGAAAAGAAGGGAGACACAGGTTTGGTTCCTCATCTGGGAAGATCCCCTGGAGAAGGAAAGGGCAACCCACTCCAGCATTCTTGCCTGGAAATCCCCAGAACAGAAGAACCTGTTGGCCGAGTCCAGGGGGTTGCAAAGACACAACTTAGTGACTGAACAACAACACTGTACGGAGTACAGTAGTTCAGTGTCTTTATTTCAAGCCTTGGCAGGATGTCTGGAAGTAGTGATGGAGCTGGCACTGCTAAGAAGTGCCAGCTGGGATCCTGCACTGCTGTACTTCTCAAGGTACTGTACAGTCTAAAATGTTTATGTATTATTTGTGTGAAAAGTACTATGAACATATTACAGTACAATACTACACAGCCAGTTGTGTTAGTTGGGTGCCCAAGCTAACTTTTTGGACTTACGGACAAATTGGATTTACAAACACGTTCTTGGAATGGAGGGCTTTCCTTGTGGTTCAGCTGGTATAGAATCCACCTGCAATGTGGGGGACCTGGGTTCAATCCCTAGGTTAGGAAGATCCCTTGGAGAAGGGAAAGGCTACCCATTCCAGTATTCTGGCCTGGAGAATTCCATGGACTGTATAGTCCATGGGATCGAAAAGAGTCGGACACAACTGAGCAACTTTCACTTTCTTGGAATGGAACTCGTATGTAGGTAAGGGACTTACTTACTGTACTAAGGGATGGTCACATTTCAGCTAAAATGTGATGGTAGTTCTTTGGAGACATTGAGGATTAAGGAAGTCTTAGTAATTATGTAGGGGTCCCAAGACCATCCTCAGTGGTAAGAAAGGCTACACTGGAGGGGAGGAGGAAGGGGTGGGTGCCTAGAAATGAATGAGGGGTGTGGTGGGGGGTGGTAAGAGAATAACCCTGATGCAGAGGACAGAAAGGAACAGAGAAATTCAGGAGGGAGTCAGATTTAGCTCCTGTTAACTAATCCATTCTTGCACCCAACGCATGACTCTCCTCTGCATCCTCCCTGCACGAAAGGGCCCTTGTTCCTTCTGACAGCCTCTGCTTGAACACTTCCTATAACAGCAGTCTCACTACTCAAAAAGAGCTGCTTTCATTTCTGCACTTCAGAACCAAACGGAATCAAAATCTGCCTACTTGCAATTTCTGCCCCTGAGTTCTGTTCTGACCACCGCAGCGGCTCACATGAGGTACCATGCCTTTCCTGCATTACAGACCTTCAAACATGTGAAAGGTTATCTGCTTCTGCTTTCTCTTTGGGGGGTTTAATAGCTCACTGGTGACATCATTTCCAGCTCCTTCGGTACCCCGGTCACCTTTGGACACACTCAGGTGTGTCACTGAAACTTAAAACGTGGGCCCAGCACAGAACCCAGACACAATGCCCCGGGAGGGGGTCTGGGGCAACGGTGGGAGGTGGGCAAGGGGGCGGTACTGCTCAGCCAGCGTGCACAACGGCTCCTACAGTCCTACCCAGTATGTCCATCCGGCTTTGGTGACTTGAACCCAAGGCGGCCAAGTTCCTCATTTCCATCCCCAGCCTCTCACCCCATTTCCATTTCAACTCCATTTGTTGTAGTCTTCCCACTGTTTTCCTGTGTTATTGGTATTTAAGTGGTTCAGTTTATGGCCATCTGCAGGTGACCATTCCGAGCCACAAGCGTTCAGGTTTCATTCAGCTGATGTGAGAAGCCCGGGCATTAATATGATAATGTAAAAACTCCCCAGGTGGTCCCAGCATGCAACCAGGGTTGACACCCAGCAGCGTTATTGCTGCCCTGTCCTTTTTAAACACAGTAAACATGTACTTCTTATTTCCTCTCCACCCAGCTCATTCCAAGCGAACATCATTCTCCGAGGTGTTAGACATTTACTATACGCACCCTTGATTTATGTGGCCAAGCTCCCGGTCTGCTCGTGCTAAGTTATGAGGCTGGAGAGCTGACTTGTTGCCTCGATGACCTTCTCAATGTCTTTTTTCCTTCCTCATCACAGTAACTTGTGACTATATGGTCATATTTACTTGTGAGATCTGCATGCCGAACTTTCATTTTTTCTCTCCTTTTTCTAATCTACTTCTACGGGACATCTAGAACCACGCGGGTGCCTGGCCTCTACTTCCAACAGAAGGCCCTTTGACAGGGTTGCAGGTTGGTCGGGTAAGTTCTTTGTCCAATCAGTGCTCTATTTATCTTAAAATAATCCTTACAACCCTACAAAATAGGTATTATTCTTAATCTACACATGAAACAACCAAAACCCAAAGGTTAAGGAACTGGACCCTGAAGTCCTGTGGTTTTCCTGCATAGTATCCTGTGTTCTGAGAGCTGAGGGGCAGGGGTAGTCAGGACGGAGATGTATCAAATATCAAATTTTTAAAAATGCCTGAGAAGCAGTGGTAGAAAGCAGCTCGCTGATTAGTGGAGCTCTGTTAAGAAACCCCACCTCCCACCCGCAAGAGAAAAGCATGGTGCGTGATCAAGAAGCAGGGACTATGAGAGGAGCCAGGCTCCAGAATGCCAGAAAATCCACCTTATTGAGCAGACAGCTGAGAACGAAATAAATCCCTCTCTTTTATCATCACGTGGAACATGTGGCCAGACCAAAGAGCAGCATGGATTAAACCTGGAGGTTACAGCCCTGCATGCGGTCAGCACTGTTCCCCTCTACATCCTGCTCCGTTTCTTAAAATGAGGTTTCTTCTACTGCAATGTAGACTCCCTGTCCATCAAAATAAGATGTCTGTAGAAAATACAAATCAGATACTGAATGTCTGAATGTACAGTACTTCTAGATCTACATTAAGAAATATGTGTGTATTTTTCTTTTTGGCCGCACCAGGTGGCGTGAGAGATCTCCCAACCAGGGATGGGACCTCAGACCCTGCAGTGGAAGCAGTGTCCTAGCCACTGGACTTCCAGGGAAGCCCTCACTTCCTGCTTTTAATTGGTGGAATCAAAGGAGAGACTGGCACCCCCCTTTTCACAGCATTAATTTACAATGCCTACTGTGTATTTCTTTAAAGTTGTCATCTTGAAAAAGAGGCAGAATTATAAAAAATATCACAAGACATTTGATGTCACTGTCAAGAGTCACAAAGTAACTTAATAAATGAAATGTTCTCATGTCCTAGTACTGGATTAAACTTTACCAAGACTTAGATGTTGACTTGATTTTGTCCATGAGCTCTTTCAGAAGTCAGCTCTCCAGTCGCCCAGTCCGTGAAAGGGCTTCATGTACCAAGAGTCTTCTGAAGAAAAGTGCGCCAGGAGGCCGGCTGCGATAGACTGAGGGAGCCACTGCCAACACCCACTGCCACGGCCAAGAGGCCCACTCTGCCAGGACAGGGAAACTGCCGAGGAGACGGCCAGCAGCCTGTGGTTTGGTTTCAACCACAAGTATAGGCTATGCGTGCTCCTTCAAGCCCTCCTCCCACCCCCAATCACCTGGTTTGGCTAACCAGTGACTATATCACAAAATAATAATGGGAAAAAAAAATTAAAGAAATGCCTGTGACAGTTACCAATAAGGACAGTGTGAAGGCGTACTCCATCTTACTTGATCACTTTCTCTTTGGTTTAGGTAACATAGAAAAATAAAGGGCTGACACAATACTGCTTTTACTGAAGAATGTAATGAAATAAACTGAAGGAAAAAAAGAGGAAAATAGTGCAGACAAAATTTTTACACCAAAATTATGAACATTAGTCATTTAAAAGAAGAGAAATATTCTACAACAGATGAAGAAAGTTTTAATTTCTTTTCACATTAAACATCATATACCACAATCAGCTAACAGAAATTACTGTAACATTGGTCAAGATGACATAAAACTAAGGATAAATGCCTGTTATGAGGAAACCTCATTTAATGTCAGTGATGATGTCAGATACTATACTTTTCCATGATAAGATATAATTTATCTTGAATAGAAAGTAAATAAGTCAGATCAAGGAGACATGCTGAGGTTTTAATAAAGAAGAAAAGCTTTGCCTTTCCCAGAACGCTTAAAATCCAGGACAATTTAGGTAAAAGACAGGAATTAAATACCAAGTGCTAGGAGGGCCTCAGGCCCATAACTCAGGCTGTGTTCACAGGACTGGACCTCTGCAGCCCTCGCCTTTCCGTGCGTGAGCTACTGTTTCTGGCAGAGGGATCTTCACTGGGATGTGGTATTGATTTTAACCGTCAAGCAGTCCAAAGAACTATTTCAAAAAGGGACAGTTGAGTATTTTCATGTATACACTATTAAGGCATCTAAATTTTTGGTGTTTTCAGTATATAATTTTACTGCTTTTTTTTTTTTTTTTCATTTTGCACAACAATGATATTAGGTATTAAGTGACACATTTCTTTCTCTACTAATGATCCAGTTTATCCATTTTGCAAACTCCAAGTCTTGTGAAGGGAAATTTATAACGTGGTAACACACAGAAAAATACATAGAAAACCAATAGGGAATGTGGTTAGCTATCATAAAATTTCAATCATAATTTACTGATAGTCTTTAACTTTGGAAAAACAATAATTAGAATTAAAATAGTATTAAAAATAATTACCAGTAGTTTATATTAGGAAAGAATAGAGCCATAAATGGCTTAATTGCCCAATTAAGTAACTAGATTCTTCTTTAGTCAACACTAACAGAATTCACATTTGAGCCAGTCAACAAAGCATATAAATATTTAACATCTCTTGAATAGAACATCTTAGTGATAACAGAGACTACGTACTGCTACCCATTGTCATGACTGTGCACAAATTAACCAGGTTAAATATCAGAGATACACTGGGAATCCTCCCAAAACTAACAATAGAATATTCAACAAATTTTCTTAAAGATTCAGAAATAAAAATTGAACAATTATAACATGGATGAGACAGTACTTAAACAACTATCAACCTAATCAAAGACCTTTAAAATTACCACCAAAATGCACTATGATATTTTTTTATTTAGTGTACAGAAAGAATCTATAAGTACAGGTTGCAGAAAGAAAATGTTTAGTGCTATTTACATTCATTTTAAAACTCTGCTCTATACAAATTTAATTCTGATCAGTATGAACAATATTTTTGTAGACCTACTGCATATAAAGCCTTTTCATCAAAGCATTAACAATGAATAAAATAACCTGATTACCTTTCAACGAAGCTGACTGAAGCCATTTACACTCACTGCTTGGAAGGGCCGTGGACGCTCATCTCAGTACAGAACATTATGTCAGCCTGCAACTTCATTTTTATAAAGGCTAGAGTTATTTATATGGAATATTATTCTATATACTACACGCCAATCTATATTTAAGTTCTATAGTTAGGTATTTTATGAGGTTTTTATTAAATATATTCTACACATATTCGCAATTTCACCCAGGAAGAATTTCTTCCCAGTGAAAAAATATAAAATCTTTTATATTTTTTTTTACAGGTTTAGATGAAACTAGCTCATGCTTTAGTGCTGTGCAAATTGTTTTTAGCATATCAATTTTTAAATTATTGGTACAAAACAAAAGAATGGCATCCTTAATCAAGTATGCCTTAAAAATCAGCTTTCGATTTTAATACAATTGCAAGCACTAATACCCAAGGCAAACTACATATAGAAACGAAATTAGTCCTATGGAGAATTTTTAATTTTAAGAATTCATCTGAGCTCTCATTAATAAGCAAGTATGACACGGGACACAGAGATGAGCAATAATTACGGAAAATTGAATTTGCTGATATTCAAATACATAAAAGTGGTGAATCCATGAGGTTTTCTAATATTTCTGTGCAATCATGGAAATCTACGAGTGACTGGAACTCCCCCCACGTTAAGGCTAAGACGCGCGCCCGCCCTCTTGTGCTGTGTGAACAAGCCCCCGTCAGTCTGCCTGGAGTGCGCGTGTGAAGGAAAGACACCTAGCGTCACGAGCCTCTGCTGAGCACCTCCAGCAACAGGCACACTGTGTCTTTTCATCTGTCGCAGTGAGAACAGCGCGCTCAGGGCAGGATTCTGTGCCAGTGCAGCCGCCACGGCTGCCTTCGGTAGAATTCACCCAACATTTTAGGTTCTTTTCCATTTTTTCCTTTCAAGTTGGCCCAGCAATTAACTTCATTAATTGCTGAGTGTCTTCCAGTGTGGATTTACACATATGAGTATTTCTAGGTACCATAAACCATGTTATAAATTCTGCTGATGAAGAAAATAATTGTCAATCGTTTTTAGTGCAAAACTGTATTTGGAACACTTGATTTGTTAGTTCTGGTGATGAAAACTTTTGTGGCAGCAAAATGGTTTCTGCTATGAAAAATCACTTGTTAACTTTTCCCCTGGAGATTGACTTGCATTCAAAAATCAATTTATATTTTAAAACTGCTTAACATAAACAAAGCTACTAGAAATAAAAAGTCATAGTGAAAAATGTCCTTGGTTCTTTTTACTTTCATGAGAGAAGATGACAGTTTTCACGTGGTGGTTGAGGTCCATGGGTCTACAGGCAGACTCTTCCTGAAGGTTCTGAAGCGATGCCGGGTCGCCCCTGGCCCGGCAGCACGAAAGACAAAGACCACGCCACACCGCGCCCGGCAGACCGCTTACAGGATGACACAACAGTTACTCTCTCCAGTCTTTTCACGATTCCTCTGACCTAGGCAAAGTGAAGAGAAGCCTGGTTTATAAAGATGCTTGGGGGAAGCAGAGGGATTCCAGCATAATAAGAAACAGATTTTTTTTTTTTGCTTAATGTTGGCATTTTTTAAAATTAAAAGGCTATAATAAATACCCTTTTAGTTTTAGCCTGTCTCCAAAATGCCTGGTTATCCGCTTAGCGAGCTCTGACCATAAACTATGAAAACATCCTTTCCCCAGAATATCCAAGAGAACTGGAGCCATTTGTGAATGCCTGCCTCTGTGGTGCAAGGCAGAAAGCTCCCAGCACACAGCTCACCTTGGGAGTTTGGCTCTGGCAAGGTCTCTCTGGCCACCAAATGCATCACTGTTGTTTTGCCAAAAGGAAGCTTTAATGCTGTGTGAAAAGAAGACAGTTTGTTACATATACATCAACCTGTTGGAATCACTCACCAGAATTGAGACCACTTTAAAAATTGACTGCTTTCTGTATGACTTCCTCAACAGATAGCACTTCTTACCGGATACAGCATTTCTTACATAATGAAATTAGGTTAATATTATCAGAAGCAATTTTTATAATTCAGAAATTATTTAGCTATGACTATTAGTCTGACATATAAAAACATACTGTGTAAGGAAGGGGAAAGAGAAAATACATAATTGCTTAAGCTAATTTTATTTAGTCACCTAATAAAATTCCTGCATCAAAGAGGTCACCACAATGTAGAAATAGAAGAAATGACATATTAATGATTTTAAACATAATAATAATACATAATTTTATTATTTTCAACCTTATATTCTTAATTAGAAAACAATTTTCTTTAAAAGGTTACTTTAAACGAATCACTGTTTGGCATTATTAGTAATCACTGTTTTCTAATCAAGCCTTTAAAAGGTTTTTCTCATTTATAAGTAACAATTTTTATTATGAAATATTTCAGAAAGAGTAATATAATACACCCATGTATCTATGAACCAGTTACACAAAGTAAATCCCTTTGTCATTCTGTGTATAAAATGAGAAGGAGACAGTGGAGCTACGGCCTGGAGTTGTTTCTGCAGCTGCAACGTTCTAGTTCCGAGTTTCAATCTATCCCCTCACTTGGAATTGAAGGCAGGCTCAGATCAGTACCCAACAAGCTCAGCCCTCCTGCCACCCGCTGTTTAAATCTTCTCTATAGGATGATGGTTAAGAAGAGCCCTAATAATCTTCAATATTCCTAATATTTCATATGATCAAGGTGACTTTCCATCTTATTTAATGCTAGCCAGCAGCCACGAAATTAAAAGATGCTTATTCCTTGGAAGGAAAGTTATGACCAACCTAGATAGCATATTGAAAAACAGAAACATTACTTTGCCAACACAGGTCCATCTAGTCAAGGCTATGGTTTTTCCTGTGGTCATGTATGGATATGAGAGTTGGACTGTGAAGAAGGCTGAGCGCTGAAGAATTGATGCTTTTGAACTGTGGTGTTGGAGAAGACTCTTGAGAGTCCCTTGGACTGCAAGGAGATCCAACCAGTCCATCCTAAAGGAGATCAGTCTTGGGTGTTCTTTGGAAGGACTGATACTAAAGATGAAACTCCAATACTTTGGCTACCTCATGCCAAGAGCTGACTCATTGGAAAAGACTGATGCTGGGAGGGATTGGGGGCAAGAGGAGAAGGGGACGACAGAAGATGAGATGGCTGGATGGCATCACTGACTCGATGGACGTGAGTCTCAGTGAACTCCCGGAGTTGGTGATGGACAGGGAGGCCTGGCGTGCTGCGATTCATGGGGTTGCAAAGAGTCGGACACGACTGAGCGACTGAACTGAACTAAACTGAACTGAGCCACTATTTGGTCTATTCTCTTAACTTCCAAAGTTGAAGTGAAGCCTAACGGCCCCGAATACACAGTAGGCTGAAACAAGAGTGCCCTTACTGGATAACCTCCTGGGCCTGCTTTAACACTGAAATGCAAACAAAATTTTATATTACCAAACATTTCACTAAATGTATTGGGAAAGCCTGAATGAATTTGCAACGTCCACACACCAAGCTGTGGACCACTCTCACACCGCTTCCTGACCACAGGCAGCCAGCCCTGCATTAAGAGCACATCCTGCCACTCGCTCACTGTGAGATGGGTTCTGAGTGCCATCTGCCTCCTCCTGATGCCTCAGTTTCCCCCACCCAAACTGGGAGACAAATTCGAGCACCCGCCCCTTACCACCATATTGATTAAAAGAAACAATCCAGGGAAGTGCCTACCACAGGGCTCGGCCCAAAGAAGCACCCCATAAATTTTATTGCCATCACCATTATCATCTTTCTGAGCAGCAAGAAAAATGGGTCTCAGAGAACAGGTGTGCAAACTGAGATGCAAATGTGGAGAAACACTGTGGTCAGGCCTAGGAAGCTGCTGAGGGGCTTACCCATTTAGGCTACACATCTGACTAATGGGAACAGTTACTGTTCTTCTCCATCTGAATTTTAACTCAAAAGAGCAGACACTGACACTAATGGCATCAGAGGAGAAAAAGGAAGGGGGATACGAGACCTAAGACGCCCTCTCTCCTTCACTGTGGGGGCTCTGCTTTCTGCTGTGGCAGTGCACAGCAGCCAGGACACAGGTCCCCACACTTCACACAGGAACCACTGGGGGCGACACAGCCCTAGCAGGCAGGGAGACGGAGAGGGGGACTGGGTGTGCAGAAATCTGCATTTAAAGGAAGATTCCGACACCCACGGGGTGGCAGGGTTATAGTACAGAGCAGCCCTCAAGCCGTGTAGAGCACGCCCAGGCCTGCTCCACGCTGGCCATTCAACGGCATGACCCTGTGCACTGTCTCCTCAGTACTCACATTCAAGAATATAGGAGACAAAGAAAAACAGTAACCAAAGCCCCTCAAGGGCTGAATGTCATTACCCAGATTTACTGATCAACTTAGAGGATCCAGGTTATATTCTCATGTTATTTGTCTAAATCACAAGACCGGAGAGATGGTTGGTTTTAAAAAGATTGACAGTAACATAGAAATAATGTAAGTCAATCTATTAATCATTCAAAAACAAATTCCAAAAAACAATCAATGATTTGATTTTAACACAAATTCTATGATCTTTAACATGAAGTTGGAGCTTTAGGGCCACAACAGAGAGGTAATTAAATTAAGTAGGTGAGAAAATGCTCACACAGGTCAACACGTAAAGGGAAGTGGAGTCTCAAGATGCACTCGTGGAGTCAATAGGTTAATTCAGGCCACGTCTCCCAGTGACATTCCAAGAGTTACTTGAGGCACAGATAACCAAAGAAAAGCTAAAATACGGTCCCATTTTCAATGAATGTGAAATACAGCCAAGGACAACACTTGTAATTACATACCGAAATGTTCTATCTGTCTGTCATAATAATCATTTGCATTCATCTACTCCAGCCCTCGTCACACAGTATTTTAACAGTGAATTTTATCTGCTTCTACTATCTCATACCAGAGTACCTTGAAGGAAGAGATTCTATCTTTTTCAATCCTGTACCTTTAACTGTTTAGCACTACTGTCACATAAGAAATAAACAGATGCTGAATGAATGAGTGAATGAATGAAAATAGCCTATCTTTAAGGAAAATCAGATTAAACATTTCAATTGTTAGGTTTAGAGAAAAAAACTCATGACTATATGTATACCAAGATACACTAAAGTAGATCACTTCCTCTGACTACAAATTTCTGTTGATAATTATCACAATATATTTGAAATACCCGTACTTAAAAACAAATTCTGCTCATGGTTGAAAATGCACCACCATGAGGGGGCACTGCTGAGCCACGTCTCTTCATTCACACGTGAAGAGCAGTAATCACTGACAGTGTGTAACGCGTGCAAGCGCTGCTCTGAGGCCCTGTGGCCATTCTACCTTACTGATGAAGAAACCACACTAGGACAGAGGGCAGGCAAGTGGCCGGCGCACAGTCACAGAGCCAGTGCGCAGCGCAGCTAAGCTCCGACATGGACAACGTGGCTCTAAGGTCTGCTCTTCCAGTCGCTATACGTCACTGTTTCTCTAACATGACTCACTCACCTGTACTTCTGCATGATTAGCAATTCCATCAATTACAGTCAAAATGAAAACATCCCTTCAATATTATATCTGAAAATCCACCATCATAAACTTTGCCAAGTTTGTGTGTCTGGATTTAACTTAAAAATATGACATCTAAATTATATTGCTATGCTATGCTAAGTCACTTCAGTTGTGTCCGACTCTGTGGGACCCCATAGACGGCAGCCCACCAGGCTCCACCGTCCCTGGGATTCTCCAGGCAAGAACACTGGAGTGGGTTGCCATTTCCTTCTCCAATGCATGAAAGTGAAAAGTGAAAGGAAGTCGCTCAGTCGTGTCCGACTCTTAGCGACCCCATGGACTGCAGCCTAACAGGCTCCTCCATCCATGGGATTTTCCAGGCAAGAGTACTGGAGCAGGGTGCCATTATATTACCCAGAAGTAAAATTACACTACATTTATAAAATAATAAGTGTGGATTCCCATCTCTAATGGCTTAAGAGTTTATTTTACAAGGTGGTAAACACTTAAGCATAGAGCTGAAATTAGAATGCAAAATGTAAAAAGGTAGACATACCAAAAACTAGGCAAAATTTATAGAGTTTGAAATTGTATGTTTTTAGCAAAACCAGACATGAGCATCTAAACAAACGAGTGATGCTGCTGCAAGACAGGCACTAAGTCCCATTACAAAGGTGGCCATTACCTCCTAAGGTGACATTTCCGTGCAGAAATCTTCCTTGATAAATAAGGCGTAGAATATTTGGACTGCTGACCTGCTCTTCTTCCCAGTCTGAAAAGAACCAGGGAATTGTTAGGTGCATTTCAACATAAAATTAAGGTATTACCGCATTGTTCTAAAATTCTGATCCCATTCAGATGAAGAGTATCAGAGAGGACACCTGGAGCTTCCTGCTAACTGGAATAATCACGACTCTCGCAAGCACTGTTCTCACTGCTTCTCACTACACAGCAGGAACTGCTTAAGGTTAGTCTTTGCTTCTTAAAGAACACCAAAATGTGCCAGAAAACAGTCCTGAAGTTTAAAAACTAAAATAAATGAGTTGGGGAAAGTCTAATCCTAGTTAAAAAGAAGTCAGTTGAAAATTAATTTTAATTATCAAAATAACAAAACATCGCAATATTCCGGTATCTGTACCTGTTAAAACATGTATTTGAGGCTGGAAACAGTAGGTTTAACAAAGATTTTTAAAGCGTTAGTATATTGGTAAAGAGCATAACAACAACAAAAAAATATACCTCAGTAACTAGAAAATAAAAATTTTAAAAAGCAAAACAGTGTCTACTTTTTCATAATGTGGATAACTTTATTGCTTTTTTAAAGCCAATTGATAAACATTACAGAAGATACAATTTTAGTTCACTTTACCAAAAATTCTCAGAATGAACTTGAAAAGCAACAGATATCACAAGGTACCATATATACAAGTATGAAATCTAGGATAATGTACAAAGACAACGGAAATACAACTGGTGTGTAGGACGGATAACAGAATACTTCAGTTTAGAGAATACCTTACCTTATTATGGTAAAATACGGAATATGATTCTGTCAAAACAGTGGTTTGAGGACACTGTATCATGACAAAGTATGGGGTTAGTAATTTTCACTACCTTGTAGATATAGAATTTAAAGTTGTGATTTTGATAGAGATTTGAAAATTCCATCATCACCTTTCTTAAGAATTCTAGCATCATGTGTGTGTTTCCTACAGAAGTTCCTGCTTTCATGAGATAACTGTCAACACAAAAACTAGTTTAAAAGACTCTCAAGAGCAAGTGACAGAAGATAAAGGAGGTGAGTGGAGGGCTCTCCCTTTTGCCTTGTTTTGACTGTTCAAGATGATGAAGTGAGTTTGATACCACCAGTGCCTGTGGGTGACTCAGCATGGTGGGAAAGGAGACACGAGCCCCCGCCCCGCCCCCAGCCTTTCCCCCATCCATCCCCCTTCAGTGCCCTCTGACTCCCATGGTCCCAGGCCCCTCTCCTCCAGAAGGAAAATCGAGTTGTTAACACTTTGGTATGGATTACTTTGAATTCATCACACCCAAGATTATTGTGAATAGAATATTTCTTTTAGCATTGTTCATTTGGTCAATAAATTTGGAAAACTCAGCAGTGGCCACAGGATTGGAAAAGGTCAATTTTCACTCCAATCCCCAAAAAGGGCAATACCAAAGAATGTTCAAACTATCACACAACTGCACTCATTTCACATGCTAGCAAGGTAATGCTCAAAATCCTTCAAGTTAGGTTTCAACAATAGGTGAACTGAGAACTCCCAGATGTACAAGCTGGATTTAGAAATGGCAGAGGAACAGGAGATCAAACTGCCAACATCCACTGGATCAGAGAAGAAGCAAGAGATTCCAGAAAAACATCTATTTCTGCTTCACTGACTATGCTAAAGCCTTTAACTCTGTCAATCACAACAAACTATGGAAAATTCTTAAAGGGATGGGAATACCAGACCACCTTACCTGCCTCCTGAGAAACCTGTATGCAGGTCAAGAAGCAACAGTTAGAACCTGGATATAGAACAACAGATTGGTTCCAAATTGGGAAAGGATTTTACGTCAAGGCTATATACTGCCACCCTGCTTATTTAACTTGTATGCAGAGTATATCATATAAAATGCTGGGCTTGATGAAGCACAAGCTGGAATCAAGAATGCCAGGATAAATATAACTAAGATCATGGCATCCACTCCCATAACTTCATGGCAAATAGATGGGGAAACAATAGAAACAATGACAGACTTTATTTTCTCGGGCTCCAAAACCACTGTAGATGGTGACTGCAGCCATGAAATAAAAAGACACTTGCTCCTCCAAAGAAAAGCTATGACAATCCTAGACAGCATATTAAAAAGCAGAGGCATCACTTTGCTGACAAAGGTCCATAGTTAAAGCTATGGTTTCCCAGTGGTCATACACGGGTGTGAGAGCTGGACTATGAAGATGCTGAGCACCAAAGAATTGATGCTTTTGAACTTTGGATTTGGAGAAGACTCTTGAAAGTCCCTCAGACTGAAAGGAGATCCAACCAGTCCATCATAAAGGAAATCAGTCCTGACTATTCATTGGAAGGACTGATGCTGAAGCTGAAGCTTCAATACTTTGGCACCTGATGCAAAAAGCCAATTCACTGGAAAAGACCCTGATGCTGGGAAAGATTGAGGGCAGGAGAAGAAGGAGGCAACAGAGGATGAGATGGTCGGATGGCATCAATGAATCAATGGACATGAGTTTGAGCAAACTGGGAGATAGTGAAGGACAGGGAAGCTTGGCACGCTGCAGTCCATGGTGTCTGAGAGTTGGACACAACTTAGCCACTAAACAAACAACATCACTCTCAGACATTTGAAAATGCTTTTCACAGTCTTACTTATCTATCCTGCCTGGCTGTGAAGACAATCTAGTATTCTAAGTTTAGTTACTTCAGCTCTTCTGAAATTCCTTCTTATCTATGACCTTTAGCTCCAGTCTCTTTCTGATTCAGGAGCTAGTACTGATTTGTTCCTTATCAGCAAGAAGAAAGACCCAGTCATTTCAAAGTATTTGTCTAAAGCAGTATTTCTTAAACTCAGGTATATGAATCCTTAAGACAAGTTCTTTGGGTCTGAAAGTCCTCATCAAGAGTTTTTAGATTGTCTTTTCATTTTAACCTGATAACCTGGATGAGATTATCTAGATAATTCAAAGTATTACCTTACAACCAAGTACAGCCTTGGGACTTCAGTGCTCATGTATGCGTTTAAGCTTATGATTGTACTGGTACCAAGCAGTACTTCTTTAATTGTCAAGAGGTTAACAGAAAAGAACAAAGGTTGACTTAATACATAAATGACATGTTCCTGTCAGTGAAGGCTGAATGACAATTTGGTACACTGTGTGCATGAAGGGTCTGTGGTAAATCCACACATAACTGGGTTCTCTACAGCCAGCGGGAGAGGAGGCACACCATACTCCACAGTACCATATTCATGGGGTAAGCAATGAGTGAGTGTTAGCAAAAATATGCCACCTGGCACATTAAAGTTGTTAATTTGAACATTACTGGTTTTAGAGCTGTATTTGCATTTTCTTTATAGATCTGTTTTAGTTTTATGGTTGTATAGAAGTTAATAAGGATTAAAGAGTTTCTTCTAAAAGAGCTTCATATAACATTATTTTAGGGTGAGCAGTATGATCTAATTGATTCATTTTGTATACACTGTGTTCTCTGTTAATACAAGTCTTGTGCTTTAAGAAGTACAAACTGTTTTGGTTAGCTCCTCTGTCCATGAGATTCTCCAGGCCAGAATACTGGAGTGGGTAGCCTTTCCCTTCTCCAGGGGATCTTTCCAACCCAGGGATCGAATCCAGGTCTCCCGCATTGCAGGTGGATTCTTTACCGTCCGAGCCACCAGGGAAGTCCAGTAAAATTAGTGAAATCAGCACAAACAGTCGTATCACTAGGTACACGCAATTAAGAGGATCAAACTGACTTGGGTTAGCTTCATAGGAAGAACATAAGCTGAAGACTCGTTTGAGGATGGCACGAGTCTTATTACATGGAAAAAAACCAGAGAAAGGATCTCTCTCTCTCTCTCACACACACACTCCAAAATTCTGTCATGGATATTGGCTTGAAAATGCAAAGCATAAATGGATTTTATACCTTCTTGATCATGTAGTAGTTCAGAAAACAAAGGAAGTGACATGAATCAAACATTCACTTTCTGTCAAATGCCACCTAAGCAGGTTGTGTACAGAATAGACCAAAAATTTTAAAAATGTGTTACAATTTGTTAAAGATAGTTTTTCTTTGTTTTTACTTTGTGCTTTGGTGTAAAGAGAGTTACTGATATGAAGTGTGTGTGTGTGTGTGTGTGTTAGCTACCTTGTGTTTTCCTTTAAAAAATAATTTTCTTTTACATTAAAACAGCTGTAAGGCCACCCAGCGACCTGATGCCCAGGCTCCTTTACCATTCTGCAGTGAGGGAGTTGAAAGGCCAAACCCAGCAGGGATGCAGCAGCCCCTTCAACTTTAAGCCTTGTACCCTCAATCATTCGCTTGTTTTCTTATATTTTACTTACAACTTTTTCAAAATGTCTGTGAAACAAGGCAGGGCACAAGGAATCAACATTATTCATTCTCAAGAGAAAACCACTACTCACCCATCGGCCAGTTGTCATACACGTGCTTTGCGATGTCAGAAGCAGAATCATTAGGAGAAAATAGGAACTCTTTCGTTTTCCCGCTCACCAAGATGAGGCGCAAGTTTATCTGAAAGAAGACAATGATTCTTTTAAAGTCAACATTTTTAAAGTAAAATAACAACTTTTCATTTCAATCACATTCTCAATTAGTAATAATGCCATTTTCTGTTTTTTATTTACTTAAATTCTGAAAAGATTCTTTTTAAAGGTCTAGAATTTGAGACATGATTTTCATTATTTAATGCGTGTGTATGTGTGTGTGTGTGTGAGGATATATTTACCATATAAATGAACAAAGGGAAACCAAAATTCATTATGCTTTTATAATGTTCATTGTAATTGTTCAGCAATTTTCCACTGAACAGCTAATACAAGTTGTTACCCTGCAGATCACATCACTAAATAGGAAAAAAAATTCAGTTGCTAATATGCTTCTTAGAAAAAAGGAAGAGAAAAAGTAAACTATATACAACTTTTTATCCTATAAAAATCATTCAAACCTAAACAAATTAACCAGAAACTGTAATTTTGAAGAACTTCATTAGAGTTAATTGGAAGAGTCAGTAACAGTAGTTCCTTTAATCCCAATGACATGATCATTCACTTTCGTGGAGCTCTGTGTGACAAAGAACACAGATTCACCCTCAGTGGAACACCTAAGATGGACAGTAGAATTAACATTTTTGAGAGCCACTGGATTTACATTTCCAAGTCAATACAGATTTGCTTATACCATTCTTAATACAGTTTCCAAAATGTTCACTTTAAAATTTTTCTTTGTCCATAATTAACCATTTTTTTCAACCACAATATTCATTCATCTCCCTTATATATAGGTGAGGTTTTCTATACCTATAAGGCCTGTTACATGAGAGGAAATAATATCTTCCTAAAAAAGAAGGGTACAGCCAGAGCCCAGTTTCTCTACACACAGAGCACAGAGACTGCCAATGCACCAGGTCACCCAAGCTCTCCTCCTCAGTTACTAACATCTTTTTATTATTATTAAAAAAAAAAAAAACACAGTAAGTCTGTAAGATGACAAAGTCTACAACGAATAAACTGGAATCTACTGCAGCACCACCAAGATACCAGGTCACTCATTTACTATCTGCCACCACCATGGCCACTGCTATTCCCAGGACCTCAAAATCGCCACTTTGAAAATGTACTCATAATTATAAAATATCTCCTCAAGCAAAATGCTATATACACCTAACTCTGCATTCAACGGGATGTAACTGGATTTCACAGCAGATGGAGGAGAATCAGGTTCCATATTAGAAACTGTATTCTAACTGCTATGTACCCTATTATCTCAATTTGTAAAGTATTTCAAAAGATAAAAGAAAAATAAGTCTATATTTCAGGTGAAAAGCCCTTTCGATATGACCTGTGCGAATTTTTTGCTGCCTTTCCTAAATAAAATGAAATTATACCAAAGAACTTAATACAGGAAGAGGTCTGATGAAACAACACTGTTGGAAAGAAGTAATTTGATCCAGGAACCTTAAGTTCCATTAGAATAAAATTCAAGGAAGAATTTACAATAATGATTCAGTTGTAAGAAAGCACCACCTTCTTTCTTTCCCACAACAAATAAGTAATGAGTGACTGCTAAAGCAAGGAGCCTACCGTCTACATAATACGGTGTGAGTTTCAGTTCTCACACATACATAACTATTCAACACTGTCTCTTTATGTGTGAATATGGGTAAATATCTATTTGCTCTGAACTTACAAGGAATCTTTTAATAGCTTCAAACTACTGCGGAAGGGCCCTTCAGCCATTAATGCCCAAGAAATTATGCCCTTCAAAATGGGTCAGCCACATGTCTGCTTCACTCAGAAAGAAATATAATTAAATCCAGGCTTCCTAAGAGGTATGCAAATGATAGGAACTTACTATTTCCTGGGATCAACTTTTAAGTTAAAAATTAATTTCTACTGAGCTTTTATTCAAGTTATAGTATTTTAAAATAACGAAGAAAATAGAAGAGGACTTAACCATTATTTTCCGCAAAGGTTACACTGACACATACTTTAAATTTTCCCTAATATCCCTCAGCAAGAAAATGGAAAAATAAATGATAGTGCATCCTCATCATGGAAGCTTCCTACAATCGTTAAATGACGTGAGACACAGACCTATATGACTTGATGTGGAAAGACATCCACAATGTATTAAACAAAAACTAATACACACACCTCCACCTCATAAATACATAATGCTAAGTGCATTCATGCTGCCAAGTTCTTGGCTTTTCCTATTTTAAACCTGATACAATCACTGTCACTAAAAAGCTCTTTCACATTTCAAAATCAACAGTCTGACAAATTTATGTCTGTCAAGATGATCAGAATGTTGAAAACTTTTGGCCTGTAGATGTGTCTGACACAGTTAATTTTTGTTTTAAACGTTTACAGGTGGACATGAACTTTTCAGTTTGACACATATACTCTCAATTTACTCACACTGGTCTGCTTTATACACTTATACCTGGATGGCCACAGAAATTAAGTTTATAATTCTTGGTACAGTTTGAAAGTGGCTTAGAGCTACAAATTGAGAAACAAAAGAGTAAATCTTGAAGCAATCATCCAAACATCTAGCCATATAGGTTGGTCAGTAGTTAATTGTTCTTATAGCACAGTTAGGATTTCCTCAGCGGGTAAAGAGGGCAATGCAGGAGACAAAGGAGATGTAGGTTTGATCCCTGGGTCAGGAAGATCCTCTGCAGAAGAAAATGACAACCCACTCCAGTGTTTTTGCCTGAAAACTCCCATGGACAGAGGAACCTGGTGGGCTACAGTCCATGGGGTCGCAAAGAGTCGAATACCACTGAACAACTAAGCAAGCAAAGTATAGGTAGAATCTATCATGCTCATTCAGATTAAATGTCAATTACAGCTCCTCTCAATAAACGTATAGCAGTCCCTACAAATGTGAGCTAGTTTCTTTAGAAAGATTAAGTATTAGTTATTTAAATACTTTTTAATGAAAGACCTTTTTTCTTCTTTGAAGCCAAGGTAAGTCAATTTATAAAATACCTTAAAAGAATCTCTGCTTGTGAGGTACTGGTATTCTCAACACATCAACAGTGGGTTACAAACAACACTCTTATTTACAGCTTAAAATGTGATATACTCATATACATACTCATCTAAAAAGAAAACTGTTCATCAGGACTCTGAATGACTTGGTAGGAGATGGAGTTCTTATCACAGAATAATATACCCAAGGGATGGCACTTAGACCATCCAAATGAATGATATATATTTTATAATTACTTTGGAGGCAAAACAAATCAAAACAAGACTATCAGTGAAGCAGAACTACCATGATCATTTCCTGTAAAGCCAATGGAAACAAAAGAAGCTCTTTCATGCATGTAATTTCAAGTTTGTCTGTTTAAGATTTTCGGTCAAATTGATTGTGATTCCTATTTGTTGGATAATATCAATTTGGAGAAATCTTATCTACAGCTTAATTCACTCAACAATTTATTTTGAGTAGGTCAGAATGGGAAAAAAATTAAGAGGAAAGAAAGAGGGGGAATGGAAGATGGGATTAACTGGAACAGCCTTTGGAAATAAAACAGGAGATTATGGAGATGGGCCATGCCCTCTGAAAGAAATATGACTGTTTTTCACAAAGATATCAATGCACTGATCAAAAGGGGAGGCCTCTGCCTGCGCCTTGGTGGGGCTCATTCCTGCCTGTTTTTGCTAAAGGACAGGTAAGTGGCCAGTGGGAAAGAGGTTAGACTTTCTTTGCAAATCACTTTTTTAAAGTTCTCAATTCATCTCAAGGGGATTATATAGAGTTAAAAAAAATAAGTCAATTCAAAAGATGACATGGTATATATGATTCCATTTATACAATATTTTTGAAATTACTAAGTAAGAGATGGAGAGAAGTGGTGGCCGGGTTCTAGGAAGAGGGGAAGAGAGAGCACGGCTGTGTCTATAAAGGGACGTATAGGGATCCTCGGGGTGGAACTGAAATGCGTGCTGTTGGGTAAGTGGCCTGTAACTGCACAGAACTACATCGGCACAGACACTAATGAGGGCATGTTAACTGGAGAGCTCCGAATAAAGACTGTGGGTTTCATCAGTGTCCACTCCCTGAGGCTACCGAACTACTTATAAGATGCTAGCTATCATTAAGGAAAACTAGGTGAAGGCTGTATGGGATTTCCCTGTATTATTTCTTACTATCCCATGTAAATCCATAATTACCTCAAAAAGATTATTTTAAAAAGAGCTTGACTTCCTAAAAATGTATATGGTGGTATATGTTTGTCTTTACTTATCTTTCTTATTTTTATCTGAAGGTGAACAGTGCTTTTTAAAAAATAATTCTGTATCAAAATAGCTACTTCATCTAGAGTAAAAATACAAACTACCAGTGACTTAAGATATGAGGCTGAAAAGAGATAAGCGTATTTTTTTTTCTAGACCTATGGACTTAAATGGCATGTTTTGAATTTCTGTTAACTGTATGTTAAAGAAAAATGGAACGAAGGAGGAATATGTTCATGTTTCTACACAGGACTGATAAAAAAACAAATTATTCAAATAACTGCGGTGCTTAGATATGATAATTACATAAACTTTCTTTTAGTTGTTCATTTATTCAGACATTTTCTGAAACTGATACAGTGCTTGGTGCCTGATTACAAAATATTTAACATGAAACTTGTGGAGATTTCATACCCTGGAAGCTAGGAGACATACAAACAACTGATTGTGGAGGAGGGGGTGGCTACAAAGTGCTCAACAAGTATTTGCTAAATGAATATAAAAGAGAAAAGAAAGCAGAACCTGTGAGCTGGAGATTCCAGGGTAGGGTGTGTAATGTACAGTGGCCAGAAGTAAAATCGCGACTACCCACACACCTAGTTGGTACTCAGTCTAGTGGACTCTGATGCTACCACCCACCTCTCAGAGTCCTGGGAATGAAAGGAGAGATGTTAGCAAGCGGGAGGCTGAGAGCTGAACCTAGGGCACCACCAGCAATACCCGCTGGGTGCCGCCCTGCTCAAGTGGCCCGTGGCCCAGGCAAACTCCTCAGCAAGGTCTCCATGATTATCCTCTGTCACCCCAACCCCTCTTGCCCCACCATGCCCCAGTCGCATGGACCTTCTTTCAGGGCCTCAAGCTGCCAAGCTCTCTGCCTCAAGGCCTGTATCCAGGTTGTTCCTCCTGGCTGAAATGCTCACTGCCCCACTCCAATCCACACACACTCTGGGCTCACATGCTTGAGGGGGATGGCATAAAAAAATTATCCTGCACCTAGTCACCCTGGATGAAGTGATAAAACTACATTTTCAACAAAGAGCAGGGAAGAATTTCAAAATATAACTGAAGAAGCCAAGAAAGCATTCCTACTTTTTTATTGGAATGAAGGAGTGCTCCTATTTGTGAAGAAGTTGTAAGGGATTCATGAAAACAGATTCTACCTTCTAAGAAAATACACCTGGATTTTTGTCTCTGAATTTACTTGTATTATGTACTCATAAACTAAGGTACACTGAGATTTGCTAAATGGGTTAAACCTATGGGATCTTTACCTTCTTTTTAACACTTAAAATGATGAAAATGATGTAGATTCCAATGTACATGAACTATTAAATCTGTAGCAGTAAAAACTCAATAAGAAAGAAAGTAAAGTCGCTCAGTCGTGCCCAACTCTTTGCGACCCCATGGATAGTAGCCTGCACCAAGCTCCTCCGTCCATGGGATTTTCAAGGCAAGAGTACTGGAGTGGGTTGCCATTTCCTTCTCCAGGGAATGTTCCCAACCCATGGATCAAACCCAGGTCTCTCACATTGTAGACAGACGCTTTACTGTCTGAGCCACCAACATCTACTCTGAAAAATAGGTAAAGGAGAGGTCCAAGAGTCCTCTAGCTTAAGTTCCCAAGTAAAATTATCAGGGAACACAAGCCCTGCAACAGACCACAGTGATAAAAGAAAAACAGTTGCCCTGAACAGGGAAAAAAAGAACAAGGCATTTTAAAAATCATCCTATTCTTTACAATATGTTTGTCAGTCAATTGATTATTCAAAAGTGATAGCCAGCTCTCCTGTCCAAGAAGAACTCATTCTGGGCAGCCGTGAAGACAACGATTGTCCCCGGCCGCCTGGATCCGCAAGCTTATTCAGCTCGCAGACGGCTCGCGTCGACCTGTGACTAGGGATCCCATCACTCAGTGGTGCCCCAGAGAGCCATGACCTCATGTGCTCCTGACAGTGAGGTTCTCATTTATAACTGGACGTCTCTGGAACACTCGTGAATTCTTACTTGAATATAATTGCTTTATTACTTATTATTTATTAAATTTTAAAGTCACAATAAATGGTTTTACTTAGGATTCGTGTGGCAAATTACTTTGCTGCAAAACTCCACAAAATGAGCAGAAAATGGAAAAGGCAAACATGATAAATGCGTCTACATCAGTACATAATGTTCAGTACAACTGCCAGTAAAACAGCACAGAAGTCTGCATCTATGCAGGACATGCCACCTGAGCTAAGAATGTCTATCGTTTTTTAACATAATCACGGAGTGCTCCTCATTAGGCGTGAATGCATCAAGGCTATTCATTTAGAAAAACACAAGACCTGTGTGTTACTGAAGTTGTTACTGAATATAAATCCAGCATCATCAAAACATTTAGCATTACAATACAGAAAGCAAATGCAATAGCAGCAGATGGCTTCAATTAGATTGTAAACTCAACGGCAGAAATCACAAAGCCTTGGATTGCAGGAGACCCTGGTTCAATTCCTGGGTCAGAAGATCCTCTGGAGAAGGGACAGGCTACCCACTCCAGTGTTCTTGGGCTTCCCTTGTGGCTCAGCTGGTAAAGAATCCACCTGCAATGCAGGAGACCTGGGTTCGATTCCTGGGTTGGGAAGACCCCTGGAGAAGGGAAAGGCTACCCACTTCAATATTCTGGCCTGGAGAATTCCATGGACCGTATAGTCCATGAGGTTGCAAAGAGCTGGATACAACTGAGCGACTTTCACTTTTCTTTCTTTGGATTCCTTCTATGTCTTTACTTCCTTCTACTTCCTCCCACCATCAGCCAGTTTGTTTGTTTTTTGTTGTGTGTTTTTTTTACAGATTAGGTATCTGTGGCAGCATTACGTATTACACATCCTAATGAAGGCATGCTACAAGTACTGAACCAAATAATCATGCTCCCTAAAGTGCGTCAATAAAATCATCAGGGGGCCATTAGAGAGGAAGAGAAAGAGACCATGATCAGGACGTTGTCTCTAAGAAGCCATAGCAACACTGAAGAGGTAACCTGACAGTCCAAGTGCTTACTAACAATCCTTATTTCAAAGTTTCAAAGCCCTCTGAATGTCTACAATCGCTCTACACACTTTTCAGTCTTTAAACTGCTATTATTTTGGTAATTTAAATCGGAATAAGGTAACCTGAGCATATACAATTAGAAAATATGTGGAAAACAACAACTTCTAAGCAGTCTTGCTATGCTGCAGCACAGCTACTGTACAACACACCTGTGTATATGAATTACTTCTCAGATGAGAATTTAGCAAAGAATTCACAACTCTGTAAGACTCAAACTACTCATCAAACTACCATTCTGGTCATTTTTGTCGTGCTTGATGTTACTGATGGTGGTGACAACAAAAAGATTTACTGACTACTTAGCATGTGTCAGAAACTGTGCTAACTACTATTGTATAAAGCAGATAGTATCTTTATTTTCCAGATGAGCACACTGAGGCTTAACTGAGGTTAAGCATCTTGCCAGAGTTAAGATTACTGCACAGCCGGAGGCTGGTTATCAGCCTGACCGCTCACCGCTCATCCCGGACACCGTGCCAGCACGTCACTGTTCTGGGAGCTAGGTTTGTTACTTGTAACACAACTACTACCGACATGTTTCATACTGCAGAGTTCACAAAATTATATAAAGTCTCTGGATACTCACACCACCCTCATTTTCTCACCTACCCAAGGTCACGTGCCTGGTGGCTAGACAAGGGCTTACATCCAGAGAATACCCTAACTACTCAGAATCTACTTTAAAGCTCAAATGAGACAGTATGTGAAAGTATTCTGTAAACTCTGAAACTTTCTGCAAAAATATAAAATAGCATATTATTATCCATGTTCCCTGATTAGGGAGGAAATGATTGTATTCAATGATCTCTAGAGTTCCATTTAGATGTAAAACTGCAAGTTAGAAGAGTTTTTAAGTTTTCCTTTGCCATTAGAAGCTAATTTTAAAAAACAGATTCCCACCAGAGGACTATTAACATTTTTTACACAGTATGATGACGCTCTACAAAATTTTTCTTTTTCTCAAAATAATGTTAAGAATCTCTCCATGATATTAACCACGCATTCAGCCGAAAAAAAAAAAAAAAAAATAGTACCTACTATGCACAAACTGGGTATGAAAAGAAGCAAACGGACAAAAGATCACCTGAGAGAAAGTGCCATGAAACAACCAAGACTCTGGAACAGGGAGCTTCAGGGGGGCTTCACTGAAGGCCTAGCTGAGGACCTAAAACAGGAGCTGGAGATGCCAAGAGTGTGTGTTTTTTTTACAGATTAGGTATCTGTGGCAGCATTACGTATTACACATCCTAATGAAGGCATGCTACAAGTACTGAACCAGTGGGCAGCATGACACTCCAGGCAGTGGCTCAGCGCGTATGAGGACTTCAAGGAACAAGGAAGAACCTGACAAGTGCAGGGAACTGCACTAGCGACCGAGGAAGGGTGGCACAGATGAGGCTGAGGAGCTCGCAGGGGCTGGATCCGCTCACACAGCCTGGGAGGCGTCTGAGTGTTCACCGCGAACTGTGAGACATTTAAAAGTTTTAAACAGCGAGGCTCACGATTCAAATTCCACTGAAGAGCCCTTTGACTGCTGTACGGAAAAAGCGGCTGATGAGATAAGATGAGAGCCCAGACTGAACACCAAAGAAAAGTTAACACTTTCAAAGCAAATCAAGAGCTGGTAAAGGAAACTGAGAGGGGGGAGCTAAGAAGACAAACGAAAAAGCTGTGCATGTGGGGCCACGCAAGCCAGGAGAACAAAGTGTAAAGGGAAGACCAGGTGCGCTCCTATTTTAAGTTCTGCTGAGAGGCCAAGTACAATGAAGACAGAAAAGCATTTTCTGGATTTATATCCTAGAGATCACTAATGACCTAGAACAGTTCCGGGGCATGCAGCCCATTCTGTGCACAACCTTTGTAAATATTTAATGACTACTTAATTTCCCACTAAGTGAAAATACAGCCATTTTTTCCTATAAAAGAGTTTCCTACATAGGAATTATTTTTTAATTCAATTAAAGAACATGATTTACCTTATTTGAACTAACATTGCTTATAATACAAACTAGGAGGGAGAACTCTCAACACAGGAAAGGAGCTGCAGAAAGGACACACAGGGACACAGGGCCCCTCTGTCTCAAAGGCTGGTTCCTGCGCTGGTGCTGCGTGTGCCCTCACCACTAAGACTGATGAGTTGCCAGCCTCCACAATCAGGGCCTGTCGGGCCACTCAAAACGCCAGCACCATGCATGCCTGGGCCCTTGACAACTCCAGTCAGTGGGACAGAGGTTACAGTACCTGGGAAGGAAGGCCCTTCTCAAATAAATCACTGCTCAGGAAAAGCCTTTTGCCTTTCCATCTTTTCACCACCTGGAACATAAGGTGATGTCCGGAGTTACCTTTAGACCACCAGACAGAAATCCACAGGCTACAGAGAGAAGAGCAGAGAGACAGGAGGAGCCTGGTCCCTTGAGAGCAGCCTCAGGCCACTGCACTAACCCTACATGGTCACCATCCAGATTTCTTGCTGCAGGAAGCATGTAAACCCCTCACTTTTTTTTATGCCACTAAGTACAATTCTGCAGTGACGTAACAGTTAAACACAATGCTAAGAGATTCATACAATGTTCATTTCTTTCCTTCCTCACAAAGAGTGTAAGAAGCAACCTTTAACACAAGAGGACATCAGAACTATAGCAAACTTCATTGCACTAGGAGTGGCCACGTATCTAGTTCCGACCAATGAGGTACACGGAAGACTGTCACAGGTGGCCCAATGGTAAAGAATCCACCCACCAATGCAGCCAATTCAAGTTTAATCCCTAGGTTGGGAAGATTCCCTGGAGATGGAAATGTCAACCCACTCCAGTACTCTTGCCTGGGAAACCCCATGGTCAGAGAAGCCTGGTGGGCTACAGCCCATGGAGTTGCAAAGAGTCAGACATGACTGAGTGACTAATTCTTTCTTGCTTTAGAAAAATTATGAATTAAAACACCCAAAACCTGGGAAATGTTTTGCCTAATTCTTTATACAAAATTGACCCTGCTTTTTGAAAACTGACCCTTACGAAACTGTATTTGTTTCAATATGGAAATGGTATAAAAATTAGTCTATCCTTCCATTAATTAATGTTGAGCAAATAAATATTTGTAAAATACTACTATTAGTTCCCAAGCTACATGAACTGACCCAACCCAGGGCAAAACTAAACAGCAACTGAAATGTCAATCCAGGGTAACCCAGCACTACAGCAGAAACCCTGTGCCATCCGTCACACAGAGCCAACAAGCACCAACATAGACTTACAGGCCCGAGCACAGCAGCCTAGAAGGAGGCTCTATCCTACACTGAGAGGTCAGGGGAGTTCATATTGTGGAGAGTGGATAGGGGAAGCACGTCTTAAATACACCTGCTTCAAACTTCGGAGATCCTCTCATTTGGACACTACAGAGCCATAAATGCACATACTTTGAGAAATCATCATGAATTGCCAATCTGCCATGGATCAAAGGAATCAAGGATATTAACGTTAAAATTACTTTACCAAGTTAGAAATTTCCTGAATAAATTTGGGAGGCCCAGAAACCAAGGAATATATTTAACCCACTGCAATAAAAACATCTTCATTTTATTCTCAGTTTTCTGAATACTATTTAATCCCCAAATATGTACTACCTTCTCAACTCAGAACACCAAAACAAAAATTCAGACGACATTACTGGCATTTTGTGGAAAATCTCAGGAAGTTGTGCTTCCTGAATTGCACAGAGATCTAAGTTTACTAGGTGAGTTCCATACCAGGGCAAACAACTGGCTTTATCATTCACAAGCTGATTAAATAATTCTAATCCACAGAGAGAAGCACTCAGCGGAAGATGTCTGAAAAACTCGCTTAAGGCAATAGGGGAAATCCATATAGTCCTTCTTAACTTTATTTTCTGGGACCAACTCGTGAACAGTTGCGTGATCCATATATGTCTAAGGGAGATAAGCTTATCGTCTTTGAATATACATCAAGTAACCAGTCTCTGCAGGGCGCCATTATAAATATCCTTTATCAAACAACGATGCCTTTAGGATCTATTAGGTAGATGCTCAGCGACATTTCCCCCCAAACTTTCAGGATGCTTGCTAGGAATTCTGCCACTTTTTAGGATTTTTTTTAAGCCAGCAGACTCTCTGAATTAGAAGACATAATCTAGAGTTCCCTGGTGGCCTAGTGGTTAGAATTCTAGGCTTTCACTGTCATGGCTGTGGGTTCAATCGCTGGTTGGGGAACTGAGATCCCACAAGCCACGTGATGCAGCCAAAAGAATTTAAAAAATAAAGAAAAAAATCGATTAAGTAAAACACTAGGAATGAAAGCATTTTGTTAACTTTATGAAAAGCACTCCATAAGTATACTGCAATTTTATCAGTATTATTTATGTCAATGTTAGTTATTATGTTACTATGTATAGAGTTCCTTCTTTCCCTCAGTTAAAGCACTGAAGGTATTGAAGAAACTAATTATGAAATACAATCACGGAATTTAGGGAATTTACTTTTAGAACCAACCAACAGTAAAGAGATTTTATCACGGAAGTTGCTTGTGGTGGCTATCCAGAGAGCTTCTCTCTTGCTATAGGCTGAGATAATCAGTTTTAAACTGTGTCTAAAATAAGAGCAACTATGCTATCAAAGCTGACCTCTGGAAATCTTATAACCAAACTCAATTTGGTTATAAAATTTGCTGTTTGGAGGCCTTCATTGTATTTTCTTGGTCTTAGCTAAACTCTACACAGCAGAGATAGAGACAGCGGTCTATTGCGGTATAGACCGCTATACAGACAGGTAAATTAGGGGTTATCTATCCCATGCTGTGTTATATCCTGATTCGAGATACAGAACACAAACTGTATTAGGGGCATGTAATCCTCAAGAGCAAGGCAATACCATGGCAATGCTGCTATGTTATGTCCTCTTTATCCCTGAACATTTTGTTCTGCTGCTGCTGCTAAGTCACGTCAGTCTTGTCCGACTCTGTGCGACCCCATAGACGGCAGCCCACCAGGCTCTGCCGTCCCTGGGATTCTCCAGGCAAGAACACTGGAGTGGGTTGCCATTTCCTTCTCCATTGCGTGAAAGTGAAAAGTGAAAGTGAAGTCGCTCAGTCGCGACCGACTCGTGGCGACCCCATGGACTGTAGCCCACCAGGCTCCTCCATCCATGGGATTTTCTAGGCAAGAGTACTGGAGTGGCTTGCCATTGCCTTCTCCACATTTTGTTCTGAGGACTGTTCAATTCCTAGCTACAGTGCAAAATGCTAAACCACTTCAATTTTTAAAATCAGACGTAGAAGGTGGATATACAAATTTGTCTGTTTTATTCTTTCTAGAATAAAAGAACAAAAGCATTTTCTAGTTTAGAGTTTGAATGTCAATGTGGGGAAAGGCTACTACTAAACAGCTCAGTATACTATAATGTTAAGAATAAAAGTATAAATTACAATAAATAAATTTCAGTTCCTCTGTTTTATTCTATCTCCTGTTTGACAGATTTGTAGAGGCAGCAGAAACTCTGAATTTTTAAAAACCTGATTTAAGTAATTCAGGCTTGCTTTTGCGATTTACGTTTCAGTCCCCTACCCACCCTTGGGGGTGGGGGTATGTGTTGAGAAGGACAGTTTCAGTAATGGTAATAAGAGACTGGGTCTCTCAGGGGAGGAACAGGGAAAGGGCCATAAACGAAATTGTTTAAATGTATTAGAAAGGACAGGGTTTCCAGAGGCTTTTGATATTTTAATGTAAACCTATGATCCAACTCTACAAGCAGAAAGCAATCATAGGAGAAAAAACATCTCCAAACCAACAGAAGATCATCAGGTTTGTTAAAAGGGATATTCAAGTGCAAATCCACAGGTACGGATAAACTTGCACACGGGGCCAATCCCTACTCAGATCTAGAACTAGGTGAGGGTTTTGAGACAAGAGCAGGTAGCTGGGTGAATGGCAACCAAATGCCTTCTCTGTAAGCCAGGGATGCCAGTGAAACTTGGATTCAGAGTTTTAAAACTTCTGCTTTTATTCAGTTCAAGGATTATAGAAAAATAACTTCTAGTGTGAACTGTTTGCAAATGTTTATTTTTAGCTCTCCATTCACCCTTAACTGCATAAAGGATCGAAAAACAAAAGGCGGCAACAGCAGCAAAACAAAACTAAAAAATAAGAAAACAGCCATACTTTACCTCCAGCTCAGATACCCTCACAAACTTCCTAATTCATAATGAAGTCTAAATTTAGACAAAGGAAAAAAGATTCTACCCTATACATCCTCTTCAGTCAGGAAGAGAAAGTTAATAGTATCTGAGAACCACAGGAATTCAGAGACACTTAACATCAATTATTTAAATAACTACTAACCTATCACAGAGCAAAGGAAAAAAGAGAACCAACCGCTTAGTTCACTGACCAGAGGTACAAGCACAATCTTCTTCCCTTTCCTTGCAATAAAAAAGGAAGATCGCAACCTAATGATTTCCCACATTAACACCAATCAATCAACTGAAATATATTTCTCTGTCCAAGAACTATTTTTACATCTTTAGGCAATTTTCTTAGATTTCAAAGATTGTTATTTATTGAAAACATTCTTAAGTCACATAATCTGTATAAGTGCAATTATGCTCAAAATCTGTGGTCAATGTTTAAGTTTGTATATTCTGACAGCAAAGTCAGAACATTTTCTACTTCTTCTGAGAGGTAAGAGAAAAGCTGAGAATGCTAAGAATATTGCCACAGCAGGATTAGAAAAGAAGGTTACTATACTATGACTTCTTCAGGTCTCAACGTTCATAAGACAAAAAAAAAAACCACTTTAATGTTAAACAGCCTTTGAAACGTTAAATTTTTCAGCACCTTCAGTTCAAAACTAAAAGTGGCATAAATACTTGTCTTTATATGCTCTGCATCTGTAAGGCTGATAATGTTAGGTAATTATCACTAATTTTGAAGCTGTAATGATTATTGTGGTTTAAAATATCATTCTCATGTATATTTCATTCACACATACCAAATGTCATACGTAATATGATGTTTCAAAATCATTCAGGAAGAGCAAGTAAACACGACTGACCATGAGTTAATAATTGTTGAAACTGCAATGTGGATACACGGGGATTTATTATACTTATCTTTCCACTTTTGTCTGCAATTTTTCATAAAACTTAAAATAAGTATTTACAAAATCCTACCTAAGGGACTCTTAATGTTGTAATCTAAAGAAGTTGAGTCAAACTGTAAAGCTGGTCATTTAACTTTGGGACAGAAAATGAGAAACTATCATAGCATAAGACGGAAGAGAAAGGCCAAGTAAAGTGTTTTGTTGCATCTATATCAGAAATCTTGGAATAACAGTTATAGACTTAACAAGAAATGCAGCCACCAGGGAATAAAATATTCCACCAAATCCGTGAACTAAGAAGGATGTTATAACAGTACTTTTACAAATCTGGAAGAAGTTAACCTACCTATTCAGATAGTTAGAATACTTAATAAAGCAGCTATATACTTTTTCCAATCCATCCCAGATAATCAGTTTATTTATAATAATGAATTAATTAAACTACTAGGGCATTGCAAATTATATCAATTTCTTTCTTCTGAGCAGTTTTTCAAAGTAAAACAAAATGCACTCTTCTTTCCATCAGAAAGATAACTGTAGTGTTTTAAAGTGAAAGTCGTTTAGTCATGTCCAACTCTCTGGGACCCCATGGACTGTAGCCTGCCAGGCTCCTCTGTCCACGGAATTCTCCAGGTCAGAAGACTGGAGTGGGTAACTGTTCCCTTCTCCAGGGGATCTTCCCAACCCAGGGATCAAACCCAGATCTCCCGAGTTGCAGGCAGATTCTTTACTGTCTGAGCTACCAGGCCAGCCCAAGAACACTGGAGTGAGTAGCCTATCTCTTCTGCAGTGGATCTTCCCGATCCAGAAATTGAACTGGGGTCTCCTGCCTTGCAGGTGGATTCTTTACCAGCTGAGCTATCAGGGAAGCCCTTTCACTAAAAAGACACCATTAAAAAAAGAGAGAGAGAGGAAAGTTAGAAAAAAATCTGATTAGCAATTTGGAGAGAAACAATCTAGAAAGAATCCAAGGACCACCCTCTCACAAACAATTAATGAACAACACTCACTAATGTTAAAGGTTGACTAAAAGAACGGAGATCTCCATCACAGGGAATAAATCAAGGGTAATAATCCCTTTTCCCCTCCCGTTTTTCTACAGACAACTGTGAGGATAAAATGTCAACCACTTAGAAATGTGGAAGATTCTACAAAGCTTAACAGAATGATTTATGTTGTTTGCATACGTCGAACAATGCCGCCTAACTTACGGTACCCCCAACACTCAGCATTTTCTTTTCTGGAAAGAAGCTTCTCTAATGAAGATAGTGAGTGGTATGTTAGTGACCCTGCAGAAAAGATGTACTGGAGATAGGCAGAACCTCACCGAGAGGTCCTCAGACTTTTTATAGTAAGAGAAAATGAATTCTAGGTTTAGACTACTCCCAGATTCCTTGCAGTCTTAAGAGTTTATTTTACATTCATGGTTCCTATATCTGAAATGGTATTAGAAATTTAAAAAGATTAAATTCAAGTTGTTTTTTCCTTGAGTTATCTTCCACTCTTCATTCTTTCAATCTAAAGAATCAGATACAGACACTGTCCAAATCAACATGCTAGGTTACAACCATGATATAAACAATAAACTCAACTGCATAATAAGGACATTAAAGATTACCCCTTTACCTGGCTTGCTATTATTTGTTAAATAAATGCTACCTTTTTTGTGTGTACACAAAATGAACTGGCTCATTTCTAATACACACAGTAGTACTGAAGAATACAGTCTACCTCCCCAGAATTCCCTGATAGCTCAGTAAAGAATCTGCCTGCAATGCAGGAGACCCTGGTTCGATTTCTGGGTCGGGAAGATCCGCTGGAGAAGGGACAGGCTACCAACTCCGGTATTCTTAGGCTTCCCTTGTGGTTTAGCTGGTAAAGAATCTGCCTGCAATGCGGGAGACCTGGGTTTAATCCCTGAGTTGGGAAGATCCTCTGGAGAAGGGAAAGGCTACCCACTCCAGTATTCTGACCTGGAGAATTCCATGGACTGTATAGTACATGGGGTTGCAGAGTTGGACACGACTGAGCGACTCTCACTTTTTCCAGAATTCCAGATGTTACAATCATAGCATAGGCTCTGAAAACAGAATACCTAGATCTGAATCCTGGTTCCATCAGTCACCAAGATATTGCTTTATTTCTCATGTTTCAGTCTCCTTATTTGTAAAATGGGGATAGTAATAACTCCTAGCTCACAGCATTGTAGGGGAATTCTACTGAATGAATGTGTGTGGAGCACGTGGGACAGGGCCCGCTTGGACACTGAATACTAGGATAAACAGTATTTACATAGAAAACAACAGAAACGACCCAAGAAGGCTAATCAACCTAGGCTCCAAAAGGACTGTGTTAATGAGACTGAAATCTAAGCAAAGTTCCAATACATCTGATGTTACTTTTGATTTTTTTAAAAACCTATTATTTGTAGTATCTGATTTATTACACTCAGTTCATCAGAGAAAAATAAAATACCTACGAGGTATAAAACTGCAACACAAATTAGGACTGAACTTGTGTTTATTATTTATAACTATACTATGCCATTTCACAGCAGTCATGGTTCTTGGGTAAACTAAACAAACTGCTTAGGAAGCTATTCTGCCAAAGCGGTAGGGCTAATTTTGCTGTTTAGTTGCTCAGTCATGTCTGACTCTTTGCGACCCCATTGACTATAGCCTGACTATAGCATGGACAGGTCCCTCTATCCATGGGATTTCCCAGGAGAGAATACTGGAGTGGGTTGCCAATTCCTTCTCCAAGGTCTAACTTTAAAACTCTTAAAGTAAGAGATGGTGTTATTATTGTTTTGCAGATATTAAATTTTACTTAGAACTGGGAGATTCAATCCTTTCCAAAAGGATCATGCTAATTTCTTTGGTTGGATTTTCTACCATTTTCTATTGTGTATCTTTTATTCATTGAATATGCATTCCACAGATAGCAAAGTTCAGTATGCCGGTAAGCTTTTAGTTGCTCTGTATTTCTCTACTACAAGGCCATAATAAAAACTATGACTTTCTTCAAACTTACTTTCAGTTTATATTAGTATTGTGTACTGATTTTGTAAAGAAATACATGTTATGAATTTACTGTACATAAATCCCCAAAATAGAATCATTAACAGTGGCTCTCAAGGAATTTAAATGAAATTCAGAATGTTTCATAAATAGTTGCCAGGTGATTGCAACTGGTCCTCTACAGTCTTATTAAATCACTTAAATTAGAAGATCTAGAAATCTAATCTCATTTAGGACTGCTGAGAAATAGTGTTGATGTTCTTAATTTTGATATAATTAGTACCATCACTGGAATACATTACCTTGGTGGAATACATGTGGCAGACAAAATAGCTTATAAACTAGCAGAGCCCGAACTCAGTAAGTCAATAATCTTAGACAAATGTGAATTCTGAAGACCAAAAAAAAAAAAAAAGTATACATTTTGTAAAGTACAGTTATTTGTACTTGAAAATTTGTAAAGTACAGTTAGAGACTCATTTTTATTTATTTTTGACAGATGACTGGAGAGTAAATAAAATTTAAAGTATAAGGTTCTTTAAAAAAATCATAAACATATATACATACATATGTGTTATTATCTTTACGTATATATTTCCAAACCTAGAAACAGGATAAAGCAAAGTACTAGTTGGAGAAGGGAAAAGCTTAAAAAAACAACAACAACAACAGATGAGAGCTTTTTTAAGAGCAGAAAGATATTAAGCATTCCTACAAATCTCAAATATTATTCAATAAACTCAAATGCCTCCTCCTTTGATTCTACTGAAATAAAATATTCTGATTTAAGTGAATTTTTGTTTTGCTTTCACTTTAGGGGAATTACTGAACTAAAATTAGCAAAGTGTTTCTAGTCATTGGTGCTCCATATTAGACTCCACACACTCCCCAAAGATGACGACTGCATTTTAAAAAGCAAAAAATACACTCTAGTGTTCCCAGCAGCACTATTCACAATAGCCAAGACACGGAAATGACCTGCAAGTCTATCACCAGAGGAATGGATAAAGACGATGTGGTGTATGTATATGTGTGCAGGGAATTCACAGTAGACTGTGATGGCCACTTGAGCTATTCCAGGAAGACTTCAGTATACAGCTAGTGGTGCTACTTGAGATTTCAGATATCACTTGCGAAAATAAAAATATAATAATAAGCTTACATCTGCACTCTGCAGTATAAACAACCTAAGGATGAGCCCATCTCCACTTCAGAATGAAGATATTTAGGGAGAATGTTTTTCCAGTTTTTTGTTTTCATTGGCAGTCTGTCCTAAATCCCACAGGAGTGAGGCAGGCAGGGCTCTGGGAAGTCTGAGAGCACTCTGCCTGCTTCCTTGGCCAGCTGGGAGTCTGACAGAACCACGGAGAGGCTAGATGTCTCAGTCTCTTAGTAAACCTGTCTTTCTCTGGGTGTAAAGAGTTAAACGCGAAACACCTCTTAGTTAAACGCGAAACACCTCTTAGTTAAACCCTGCATCAGAGCACCAACTCAGTGGCTGCTACTGAACCAACAACCCTCCCACCAGGTAACAGAGAGACTGACCTGGGCAGGATTAAAAAGGATCAACTTCAGAGCAGAAAGCAAGTATTATTAACGCTTGTCCAGATTATATATAATAGCAAAGCAAAATATTTTGACACAGAAGGTTGAGAAAAGGTAGATATGGACACAGAAACTGAAAAACTGCAGAGACTTCAAAAAAAAGTGGACATGCTGAATTCTTCTATGTCTAGCACAATATGGAAGAAAACTCTATGAATTATAATGAAAACAATGTTTTGACTACAGTAAAATATCTGACAATGAGTTAAGATCCATGCAACCTTTACCAAATTACACAAGAAGGACTTTAATTGGTCCTTATCCAATCACCCCTGCAATCTCTGCTGTTGCCCACAGCTATTCTTGCCTGGGTTTCTCCTTGGATGGCTTTCCTGAGAGTCAAACTTTAAAAAACATTTTTTCACCATAACTCCGTTCCTTTTCTCATTTAAAAAATTATCCTACCTGTAACTAGAGGCACTATACTTTTGGGCTGCTCTCTCATCTCTTCGTGAATTCATGTAATGTCATATAGGTATTTTTTTCTTCAATTTAATGCCCACACTAATTTATATTTTTAGTCTTCTCTCTTCTTTTCTGAGGGCTATTCCACATTCTTACCTCTTATTCCACATTAGGAAAGGTCAAAGATGACTCCCAGGCCCCTCTACCATTTGCTCTTTCTAAAAGAATTCCATTAGCTTGATTACATGTCTTTCTATGTCATGTAGACCAAAATCCAAAAAGTTAAAAGAAAGTTGATGACAGTGTACACAATGACAGTAGCAAAAAGTGCCGACAGTGAGAGAACAAAAATTACAAAAAGTAAAACCAAAAGCTGAGCAGTTTGGGACCATCTGAAATACAAGCCAAAAAAAATTTACATAACCGCACTGTCCAATACCACCTGTAACTATTCATATTTAAATTCATTAAATAAAATTTAAAATTCCATTCTTTAGTCACACACCACTTTCCAAGTGCTCAACAGCCACGTGCAGCCAGTGGCTACTCTACTGGACAGCACAGATACAGAATATTACGAACACTGCAGAATGTTCTACTGGCCAAAGCGGCAGTGCTAGCTCAACATTCACCTGGTATTCTCTATACAACCGGCGCAGTGCTATTATAGGAACAGGGGTATAGAGAGATGAGGAAGATAAGGCTTCTCTCTGCCCTCATAGAGTACACAGTCTGTCTAATGGACAAAACAAAAATATTCACACGTGCTAGAGTAGAGGTAAAACCGTGGATGAGAGAAGGACTGATTGGGAGGCCCAGCCCTCGGAATTCCAGACTAATCAGCTAGGACTGCAATCCTTTCACTTTAGTTTCCTGTGGACTGGACCTTGTTTCCCGGCTGTTATGATGGTACAACAGGTAATGCTGAGACTCATCACTACCTAGCAATTCTGGGCTCACTGGAACCAGAGACGCTGAAACCTGAACAGGATGTGTGTTGGCTCTGTCCCTCTGAGGACACTTGCTGGTGCTTCACCTTGCTGGCAACCCTGGAAGGAAAAGGCCGTGCTGCCACTCTTTTTCCCCTTGGTCCTTCCTAGGGAAACAGCTGTGCCTCCACTGTCCCTTTGGTTTGGAACTCCTAGCATGTGCTATACTTAGAATGACGAAGCGCCTGACCAAGTAGTTAAGGCATTACCAAGGAATTAACACTGCCACAAAGCACAAGTCTTCGGTGCAAATAAAGCAAGAAGGAAGGGGGGAGGTGCCCCAAAGCAGAAAGGGCAGGCTAAGCAAGGATGAGAGAAGCAGGAACGGTGACTGAGGGTCTGTGGGCCAGCAGAGGGTTCATTATAGCCCCACACAGGGCACACTCAGCGGGCAACTGCAGCAGATGAAGCTAGATGGGAGCCCAGCTGCCAAGAGCCTTAATGCCGCCACCTAAGGAGCGGGGCGTGGACTGGCCAACCATAATTAAGTAGAAGAGCTAAACAACGAGATCTCTGTAATGAGATCTGTGTTTTCAAAAAACAAACCTGGGGAAAGGGTGAAAGGCAGATAAATAGAAGCAGATAAAGGGGGATGATATCTGGATGAAAACATGGCTGGAGGCAGTGGAGATAAAGAACAGGAAATTCATTCAAAAGACACTGTGTGTGTGCTGACATCAGAGAAAATTCTATCTGGCACACCGGCAGGCGATAAATGCTTGCTGCACAAACTAGTGAGGAAGATACTGATCACGCAGATGACACAGAAGGGCAGGGAACAAAAACTATGAGAAACACAAAAATTTAAGGGAAGGACTGACAGTGAGAGACACTGAAAAGGAACAAAGAAATCAAACAAGGACATATTCCTTCTGCCTGGCATGTGATCCCCCAAGACACTGGATGGCCCGCAATTCCCTCAGATCCCTTCCCAATGGTCTCCCCGATCACCCTCTGTAAAACTGGGCAACACAGCAACTGTCCCTCAGCACTCTCCAAACCCTCTCCCTTATTCTTCCCTGGAGAAAAAAATGCCGCTACCTCACACACTATGTATTTTACTTTTCATTGTGTTTAATGTCTATCTCCCTACTACTTAAGTGCAAGCTTCACTCACTGCTGCACACCAGAGCCTAAAAACGTGCCTGGCATAAGCACATGCTCAACAAATACTTGCTGATGAACTGAATAACAGAAAGAAATAAACAGAGCAAGACTATTATCCATAGACAAATAAGTATGGAAGTAAACTGACAGCTAACATGAAGTTATATCGATTATATTGAGTGCTAAAGGTAAAAATCTATGTAATAGTCCTTTAAGTACAAAAGGCTCAAACACCATTTTCTTCAAATATATGTTTTTATATATATTAAATATATGCATTTAATAGTAACACAGGCTTTCTATTTAGTCACAAAATAATGAGAGAGATTTTACGGCTTGAAAAATCACTCATAATACTTGGTAGCCACACTGCAAATCTACCACTTCAAGTATTTAAATCTTATTAATACTTCTTCAACTTCCATTACAAATTTCTAATTTCCTTTCTGAAATCTTGGTTATTTTAAAATGTTAAGCAAATGCAAGAAGCTAAAGTTGAAATACCAGAATATAAGTATAATAACAGTCGTTACCTTTAAGATATAATGAAGATGATATTAAAATGGTGAAAAGTTAGAAATGCAAAAATATCCAAGAACACAAAATGGGCCCACCTAGCTGGCTGGCTTAAGGAAAGTGACAAAATATCATTAATTTTCATCTTCCTCATCAATAAAATGCAGCTAACACAAGCACCTACCTTGTAGGTAAACTTGTTCTGAGAGTTTCTTTTTTTTTTTTTGAGGATTAAATCTGTTTCAAGTCATTAGCTTAGCACAGTGCCTACAATATAATTACTTCTTAAGCCCATAAATACTTATGAAAAACCTACTATATAAAAGGCATCATACTTACTGGCCACAGTGGCCAATGAAAGAGATATACCTACCTAACAGAATTGTCGACAATTAAAACAAATCTAAAGACAAACTAATGAATTACCAAGTGTGACTAGTGCTACAGAGGGAGCCCGTGGGGTTCTGAGTCAGAAATCGAGGGATGAGGGAATTCAATTTTAGATGTGAGCAGGAACAGTGCCTCTGAGGACAGGAAGCAAGACGGCACTGCCCACAGCTGTAGGGCACAGAGGACATTGAGGAGGATTTCAGGCCCAGTCCAGGTGTGGGAAAGAACCTGTGACCCGTCTGAGAGGACCCAGGATAACTGAAGCACAGGAAGTCAAAGGAGGTAAGATTACAGAGACAGGCAAGAGCCAGATGATGCAGGACTCCAAAGGGCCTCTTTAAGGATCTGTGATTTTATTCTATGGAAATTTATTCTTCAATGGAAAGCTGCTAAAGTTTTCTGTTTGTATTTTTTCAGAAGGAAAGATGATCCAATTTATGTCTCACAAAAATCACTTAAGCTATCTTTGGAAAGTGTATCACAGGGGAACGTAAACAGAAGCAGAACAATTAGTTGCAAGACTAATGCCGTGTCCAGGAGACAGCAATGGTACTTGGCAATGCGGTGGTGGCATGGAGAAGAGATGGAGTCAATGAATTCCAGGCGCAGTTTGAAATGGATTGAATTTGGGGGATGAGGGAAAGGGAGAGATCAGAGATGACTCCTAGATGTCTGACTTAAGCAACTGCCTGGCTGATGGTGCCATGGTAAGTAACACAGTTAAGTACTGAATTAATTTTAGCTACTCATAGCTACTATCAGGATAGAAAAGAGAGAGGGAAAAAAAACTTGGTAATTCTAGAGCCAAAAGGGAGGGAGGGGAACTAAAGCACACACAGAAAGGGCAATTAGGTCAAGCCATGAGGAAGAGCGATATCAGACCAAATTCCCCACTGAAAGCAACTACAAAAGTGACCTAAGATACCAAACAAACAAACTGAGCTACCTGAAGGTACACAGAAAACCACCGAGAGCTACACGGACGGCCCGTTTTCCCCTTGAGGCATCTGCCAGTTACCAGTACAGGGCATCCAGGCCAGGCAGAACAGGAGCCGGGAGCTTGTGGCAGTCCCGCCGGGCTGGGAAGGCAGAAACTGGACTTCTGTGCTACACCAGAGGAGGCAGGATTGAGGATCCCAGATAAAAAGGAACTGCAAAGAAGGAGCGCAACATCTTGCTCAGTGTTTGCCTTCCAGGAATGTGCTGAATCATAAACAACATGGACTGAAATGCAGAAAAGCTCCTCAAAAAGATGTTGCGAAGAGGCCAAAAAAGCTAAGCAGAGCTTTTATCAGTCCTCATATTTAAAATTCAGGGCCTGCCAAGGAAGAAGCATCTTGGTAAACACTTCAAACTTTTAAATAAGACCTCAAAAGAGCTATGTGTTAGAAGCCTATTTGAATTTCCTGATTACCCTGAATTCAGGCTTATTTCTTATTAATCACTAATGAATCAAAGTGATCAATGTTTACCTAACTACCTCCCAGAGAATATTAATATTTTTTATGTTAAGAAAGATAACATCATTCAGACCCACTATAATGTTTCATTACAATGTTATTAAAACATTACCAGGCATATTGGGAAAAAGGATCAAATGATCAAAAGCTAGACAACGGAAATGGGCTCATGGGTGATAGGGATTAGTATCACAGTTATCAGACAGAAACATTGCAACAATGCTTATATACTCAATAAAAATAGGTAAAACATTGTGAGAATTTGAATCTGTATAAGTTTTAGAACTGAAAATACAAAAACTGAAATTAAGAACTTAATAATTGGGTATAACTGTATACTGGACAGAGAAGATAAGGGAACTTGAAGACAGTTCAGCAAAAATATCCAAATAGATACACAGAGTAGGAAGAAGAATGAAAACTGAAATGACCTAACACACATGCATTTGTAGTCCCAGAAAGAAAGAACTGAATAGAAAAAGTACTTGAAGAACCCCAGCTTACGGAGAAGGTGCGGAGAAAAAGGAACCCTCCTACACTGTTGGTGGGAGTGTAAGTTGGTTTGAGTGTGTAAATTGGTGTAGCCACTGTGGAAAACATTATTGAAGTTTCTCAAAACAGAATTACCATACAATCCAGCAATCCCACTTCTGGGCCTATATCTGGACAAAACTCTGATTCAAAAAGGTCTATGTACCCCTATGTTCACAGCTTTACTGACTATGCCAAAGCCTTTGACTGTGTGGATCACAACAAACTGTGGAAAATTCTTCAAGAGATGGGAATACCAGACCACTGTACCTGCCTCCTGAGAAATCTGTATGCAGGTCAAGAAGCAACAGTTAGAACTGGATATGGAACAACACACTGGTTCCAAATCTGGAAAGGGGTTCATCAAGGCTGTTTATTATCACCCTGTTTATTTAACTTATACGCAGAGTACATCATGAGAAATGCTGGGCTGAAGGAAGCACAAGCTGGAATCAAGATTGCCAGGAGAAATGTCAATAACCTCAGATATGCAGATGACACCACCCTTATGGCAGAAAGTGAAGAGGAACTAAAAAGCCTCTTGATGGAACTGAAAGAGGAGAGTCAAAAAGTTGGCTTAAAGCTCAACATTCAGAAAACGAAGATCATGGCATCTGGTCCCATCACTTCATAGCAAATAGATGGGGAAACACTGGAAACAGTGACAGACTTGGGCTCCAAAATCACAGCAGATGGTGAGTGCAACTTGCTCCTTAGAAGAAAAGTTATAACCAACCTAGACAGCTTATTCAAAAGCAGAGACATTACTTTGACAACAAAAGTCTGTCTAGTCAAAGCTATGGTTTTTCCAGTAGTCATGTATGGATGTGAGAGTTGGACTATAAAGAAAGCTGAGCGCTGAAGAATTGATGCTTTTGAACTGTGGTGTTGGAGAAGACTCTTGAGAGTCCCTTGGGTTGCAAGGAGGTGCAATCAGTCCATACTAAAGGAAATTAGTCCTGAATATTCATTGGAAGGACTGATGCTGAAGCTGAGACTCCAATACTTTGGCCACCTGATGTGAAGAACTGACTCATTTGAAACGACCCTGATGCTGGGAAAGATTGAAGGCTGGAGGAGACGGGGACGACAGAGGATGAGAAGGTTGGATAGCATCACCGACTCAACGGACATGAGTTTGAGCAAGCTCCAGGAGCTGGTGATGGACATGGAGGCCTGGTGTGCTGCAGTCCACGGGGTCGCAAAGAGTTGGACACGACTGAGCGATGGAACTCAAGTGGACTAAACGTTCACAGCAGCACTTTTCACAATAGCCAAGACATGGAAACAACCGAAATATCCATCAACAGATGAATGGATAAAGAAGATATGGTACATATATACAACTGAATACAATTGGGCCATAAAAAAGAACAAAATAATGCCATTTGCAGCAACATGGATGCAACTAGAGATTTTCACACTAAGTGAAGGAAGTCAGAAAGAGAACGACAAATACCGTATTGATACCATTAGTATACGGAATCTAAGATATGCCACAAACGAACCCATCTCTGGAACAGAAACAGAATCAAGCACAGAGACTAGACTAGCAGTTGTCAAGGGGAAAGGGGTGGGAGAGGTTTGGATCGAGAGTTAGAGATCAGCAGATGCAAACTGGTATATATAGAAAGGACAAACAACAAGTTCCTACTGTATAGTACAGGGAATTATATTCAATATTCTGTGAAAAAGCATAATGGAAAATATGAAAAAGAATGTATATACATGTATCAATATAACTGAGTCACTCTGCTATAAAGCAGTAATTAACACATTTTAATTCAATTATATTTCAATTAAAAAATAAATTAGAAAAGAATTCCAGCTTAGAAAATTCACAAAATGACAAAAATAGCAAGCCATAGACTCAAAATGCTCTACAAATTCCATGCATAAAGAATACAATAAAAGCTATGCATAAGCGCACGATAGTAAAAGTGCTAAAAGCCAAAGACAAAGATAAAATCTTGAAAATAGCCCAAACACATTAAGTTCAACAGAAGCTAAACAGAAAAACACATTAACTTCAAAGGAAAAATAGTAAGACCACAAGTTGACTTAATAAAAACAGTGGGAGCCAGAAATTATAAAATAATTTAAAGGTGCTAAAGGAAGAGACCCTTTAAAGATGAAGGTAAATAAATACACTTCCAGGCAAACAAAACTAGTTATTACTAGAAGACCTGCAAGACATGAAATCTGAAAACTGACTCTGTCAAAGTCAATAGAGAGTAAGCAGCAGCACAAATTACCAACAATCAGATTTTAAAAGCACATTTCATTACAGATACTACAAACATCAAAAAGATAATAGAGATATTATAAAAAAAGAAAAATAAATCTGAAGCCACATTGAAAAATTTAGATAAAATAGATAAATGCCTTGAAAAGCAAAACTTGTCAAAACTGACAAAAAAGTAATAGAAAACATGTATAGTCCCACATGAATTGAAGAAACAGAATCAATAATCCTCAACCCTCCCCCCACGAAGACTCCAAATTCCATCACCAGTGAACTCCTCCAAACATTAATGGATGCAATAAGATCAATTTTCACAAACTCAGAGAATAAAAAACATTTCTCAGGTCATTTTTTGAAGTCAGAATAACCTTGACAGCTAAATATGTCAAAGACTTTACAAGAAATTAAAAATCACTAGTCAATCTTTTTCATGAACAAAACTGAAAACAATGTAAATGAAATATATTGTAGCGTATTAAGAAGATAATTCAAAATGAAAAAGTTAGGTTTATCCAGAAAATCAAGGATGCTTTAAAATTAGTAAAACGTGTATCCCTACCTCACCACAGTTGTTAACACATATCTGAACACACAGCTGCTACATTCTTAAGAATTTTATCCTAAGAAAATAATCAGACAAGGCACAGAGACATACTCTAAGACAGGCATTACAATATTGTTTTTAATAGCTTTTAAATGCTTTATGAATATGGAATAGCTAAACAATTTTTGTACGTCATTCAGAATCCGTTCAAAATTATAACATGGTTCTATACTTATTTGTATGGATAGTTGTTAATGATATATGACTAAATGAAAAAATCAGGAGCATTTCTATGGCAAAAACACTAATTTTAGAAGAGAGTAAACAAAATCAAACATCTGTCTTGAGAGAGCATTTTGCCTAGACATAATGAATTGCCATGTTAATTTATGTTCATAAACACGATATATTGCCTAACTTAAGATAATTTTCCTCAACAGAAAGAACATTTTCTTTTGAAAACCTAGTTATAGAAGACTGCCCATATATATTTTTTATTTAGACCATAAAAAAATGCTGCTAGACTTTAATCAATTAACAAAGAATCTGCATCATACATAAGCAGATACTAGTAGGAAGACAAACACAAAATACCCTAAAAGCACTAAATCAACCCATGTGTCTGTCACATATATAATGCAACCACTTCAGTGTTCTTGCCTAGAGAATCCCAGGGACGGGCGAGCCTAGTGGGCTGCCGTCTATGGGGTTGCACAGAGTCAGACACAATTGAATCGACTTAGTAGCAGCAGCAGCAGTCTTTGAATTCAAAGTGGTAAGTTTATAGGAAAAAAATTCTATTGTATAATATATATACAAGAGGACTCAAAGCTCCAACAAGTTTAAAGAAAATTCCCTTGAATTTAAGCAGTAAGAAAAGTGTGTTACTTGCTGCTGAGTCGTGTCCTACTCTTTTTTATCCCACAGACTTTAGCCTACCAGGCTCCTCTGTCCATGGAATTCTCCAAGCAAAAACACTGGAGTGGGTTGCCATTTCCTTCTCCCAGATGATCTTTCCAACCCAGGGATTGAACCTGGGTCTCCTGCATTGCAGGTGGATTCTTTACCATCTGAGTCACCAGGGAAAAACCCACCTGCATTAAAATCACTCCAACCCATAGGTTACACAGCATTTTGCAAAAATACCTGGAGCAAGTTGTTGGGAGGGGATCCAGGTATTCTGCTGAACAGAGGGCCTGAGGGGTGAGCACTGTCTGCTCAGGTACACAGGGGAAAGGCTTAGGGTGTTTATCACTATTGCCATGAAACCCAAATTCCTACCCTCGCTCTGTATTTTCCTAGCTATGTGATTCCAAAGAAGACCCTTACCCTCTCTGAACCTAGGCTGAGAGAAAGTAAAAACAGCTCTGCTGACAATCACTCTATGACAGAGACAGACAAGGCCCGCAGGAGACCAACAGGTAATAAACTCTCCCAGGGCCACACTGGGGCTCACAGTGACTGACAGCTCCTCCAGCCCGCTTCCTTTTTCCTGCCTCCTAAACCAAGACCGCTGGAAGATCCAATTACTAACCCACTTCCACTCTGTGTCTGCAGCATTCTACCGAGCTAGTCTCCTGTTCCCCGGCTCCCTCATCAGCATCATGAGGCAAACCCCAGCGAGAACCTCTGCGATACCCTCTTCTGTGACTTCGTGGCTACAAGTCAGTAAATTTGACTTGTTCCACTACAGATGTATTCCTGGTGCTCTTCACCAGGCGGGTAACAGCCGCTTCTTTTTCTACTTACCAACCTATTTCTCCAGGGTCACTGAAAGGATGAAACTAAATCTTATCCTGTCAAATGCCAAGCATCTGCCTGGGAAACAGCTAGGACACAACAAATATTAGCATCTCTCCCCTCGGAGCTCAAAATAAAGCTCCTCGTGTAATTTTATTTTTTAAATTATCTAGTTCATCCCTGCAAAAATCTACATCTCTCCAAAACTAAGCCAGGAAATAAGCCCCTCAAGTAAACAGAACTCTGAACAACCAAAATAGACATGACCAAATGAAATAAAAGACTAGGCACTTTCCCATAAGAATGCCTGAAAATCCCACTTGGACGTCATTTACTCATTTTTAACACACTTTGTCCTAATAAACTTTGGAAATCTGATTTCTACACCCACAGCAAATTAGAATCAGCAACTATGAAGTTAGAGAGGGACAGTTAGGCATACTGACCACAGAAAAATACTCAACAAGGCAGGAGATGGGAACACTATATCAAACAGAACTCAAAATACTTAGAAATCTGAAGTCATCTTACAGCTTCTAAAGTTTGACTGAACATCCCAACCATAAAATACTTCAGCATACAATGCCAATATATATAATATATTCATTTATAAACCATACATTTTATGCAAATTATAAAATACACTAAAACAAAATTAAAATTTATTGTTTTAATTTTAATTAACTATGTTAAACATTGTTTTGATCACACAACCACTAAAAATACTATTACTCTTAACACTAAGAGCACTGTTACTGAATATGACTATTTTTGATCAGCATCTAAGATATTCATCTTTAGTAAAATAAAAATGTGTTGTTCAGTTTTGAGTTCTACAACTCTTTGAGGTACTTTAACAGTGAACCTCTGCTCCCCATTTCCATTCAAAGTATCAAAGATTCTCTTAAAAAGTACCTAGGGCTTCCCTGGTGGTTCAGTGGTAAAGAATCTGCTTGCCAACGCAGCAGACGCTGGTTTCATCCCTGGTCCAGGAAGAACCCACATGTCACAGGGCAGCTAAGCCCATGCGCCACAACTATTCAGCCTGTGTTCTAGAGCCTGGAAACTGCAATTCCTGAAGCCCGGGAACCTTAGAGCCCACGCTCTGCAACAAGAGAAGCCAACAAGCAGCCTGTGCAGCACAACTAGAGAGCAGCCCCTGCTCGCCGCAACTAGAGAAAAGCCTGAGCAGCAAGGAGGACCCAGCACAGCCAAAAATGAAAAAATAATATTTAAAGTACCGATATAAAAGAGTGTCATAAAAAACTGCAAGAACCTTGAGAAACTCGATAGTCCTGCTATCTCTACATTACAAAATTCTCATACTGTCCCTCAGGAAAATGTTCATTAGAATGTGGACCTAGAGAAGCCTGGAGGTTTTTTCAGACCCAATCCATGTATTAATTTAAAAAAAAGTTCAATTTCTCCTTCTTTTTTGGAGCACAAAATAAGCTAGAAGTTCTAATATTTTCATTCTCAAATTGACTTGCCTCATCTCACTTTGTCAATTACTAGTAGTCAACGGGCACAAAGCTTCAAAAGCTGTATTAGATGCTGAGCTAAGACAGCTGTAGTTTTCAGAATAATGACAGTACGTTACAAAGAAACAGTCAATGAACTTCACTGAACTGAATCAATATTATTCAAATGATGGCTAAGTCACCAAAAGTAAGTTAAATTATGTGTCTCATATTACATGTAAGCAAACAGGACAGTAATCCAGTATTTTGGGAAATTCCCCAAAATAACCAACATGTATTCAAAAAATTTACTGATTCAGAATAATTTATTACCCAGGGTCTCCAGTTACCATGAATTCTAGTCACTTTCAATTTTCCCCCTCCAGAAAGAGAGGAATTCTTAAAGAGCACGTTGAAGTTCAGTCTCCTAAAATGTATTTACTATTTCATGTTATGAAAACTAGTAGAGCCATCAGTACTTTATCCACTAATTTAAAATAACTTCAAAACTTACACTAATAATGCATTTTTCATATTCAAAGTAGTATCAGATATCACTGACTTCATGCTTAACACCATTACTACAGTCGTAGTAGTACGGGACAATATTTATGTTTCCCATAAATAACAGAAAGAGTAATGCCTTAAGTCAAGAAAATCATTCAACAGTTTTTAAATGTTTTAGAAATTATGGTAGATATAATAAACACAAGACATATATTCATGTAAATTTGACATCATGTTGGGTGAACTCCGGGAGTTGGTGATGGACAAGGAGGCCTGGCGAGCTGCGATTCATGGGGTCACAAAGAGTCGGACACGACTGAGCGACTGAACTGAACTGAAGAATGTGAAATAGAAAATGGTTCACAGGAAGGAAAGATCAGTGTGGACTAGAATGGACTAAAAACCAGTTTCACAAGAGAGGGACATGAGCTGGAATAGGATTCAGAGCTGGAAAGGAAAAGTCATTCAAAATGGAGGGAAATAATGTGTTATTTGTTTTCTCAATAAAACTGTCTAACTCAAGATACCAAATTTAAGACACAAAGTAAAACAATTTAGAGAAATATACCATAAGAGACATGTTATTTAATATGTTGTTCATCAAGTCACCTACATATGCATGTGTGTGTGTATATATTAGTATACAGATATTAATATATAAATGGTACTTATCCACCCTTAACCTTCATAAAACCTCCAACTCATATTAGGAACAAGAGCTCCAGCAAGAGAAAGAAAAATTTAAAAGAGCTGTAAGTAAAGAGAAAAATTTAAGGCATTGGATCTTAATATAACTCTTTCTCCGAAGTTAAAACTCTTCTATTCTCTAAACCTTTTTCGAGCATGACATTTTCCCCCTGGTATACTCTGTATCTGTTATTAAACTTAGAAAAGTGATAAAACTTCACTTTGAAAAGAAATTCATTTGAATAATTTCCTGTCCACTAGAGGGCTCCAATATTTCTTTCACAAGTGGAAAAGATATGACATTACAATAAAAATATTCATTAAGCACTGAAAAAAATCAAATTATCATTAACTCACTTAATCCCAGACTAAACATAGTTACATATGCTACAATTTCACATTCAAAGCTTAAAAAGGTACAGGATTCTTTATTACCTAAAATGCTTCAAATAACCAAAACTGCTTTGCCATTATTCTCACACTGTCAATGTCTCTCTTACAAAGGGTTTTCAATTTTATAGATATCATAAAGTATAATTTCAGTCCAAAGCTCCAAACAGTAGTTCCAATTTTTATATAATAAATTTTATATATTAATTTACATCTTGAAAACTTTCCAAATCCAGAAAACAAAATTACCAGCTTATCTAACCAGCCTTAGGCTTTATTACTGATACAAAGACTAAACATTTTCTTTCAGAAAGCCTAAATCATTAACATAATTCATGCTACAAGTATAAACAATGAATACAGCCCCATCATGAGCTCTGATTTGGGCCTAGGGGGGAAATCAATCACTTAAATACAATGTATTATAATGACACTGGGTTCAGGACAGGATATTTACAGATTTTTCTCACAAATTAGTTATTACACTGAAATGTCAGTAAATCTCAATTTAAACTCAATCACCTTTAGCAAAGAAAAAGCCAATGTTTTAAGTAAATACTGTTATACCATTTATAGGACATCTTTACAGAATGTTAATTGAAAAAGTATCAACTGCAAATTATTTTTTGTAAAGAATATAGCAAATCCATTCACTAGGGGTACCATTCGTACCCTGCCCTAAAAGACTGACTTGCTATATTTGGATTCTAAGAAAAAGAGACTCCTTATGGTACACAAAAAAATATACTGAATGTTTAAAAATAAATTTTCAATGTCAGTAACAAAAAAAGTCATGCTAAAAAAAAAATCGATTTAAAAAGTGAGTCACAATAATTTCTGTAAGGAGACTTTACCAAAAACAACAACTGCTTTAGCAATTATTAGAACTCAAGAGCGAACTATCTCTATTGAAACCATGACAGGGTTTATTATAATTTCACTGCCCCACCTCTTCTCCGAAATAGGATTTTCCTATACAGGTGACAAGCATCATTAACAGATGAAAAAGCGTAACATTTGTTTCTAAATAGCACACACTATCACCAATGAGAAACTTAAAATGCTTACTGCATCTAGCAAATGTATGTATTCATACTTGCAAGAATATGCATCCCAATCAATTTAGAATTATGCTGCAAGGGAAGTATCAGATTGTGGAGAGGTGAGGCTGAGAAGGCCGATGCTTTTCAAGAGTAGTGACATTTTCCTCACTTTAAGTCAGAATGTAAGTGCAGACTGTCAATTATTGATAATGAAAACTTTAACAAACATGAAGTATTGAGTCCACGACTTCTAACCGGTATTTATCATGTTATATTTCAAAAAGCTGTAATTCTAGGTACATATCAAAGGAAGACACTTCTTAAACAAAAATGCAATGTGAGTAATAGCAAATGACGGTTTAAAGGTTTTAATGCTGGAAAAAAACCCTCAAGGCCTCCAGCGAGTTGTATGGCTAAAAAATGAAACATAAAAATTATTCAGAATCATCTAATCTGAGCTGTACCCTAGACACATTCTGAAACAGCATCACCAAGGAATTATATGTTTATTACATAATACTGCTTTGCCCTTGCCTATCACCTTTAATCAAGGGATCTCAAAGCACCACAGAATCATCACGGCCTTAAAATACAGTCTAAAACAGAAACAGTTGTATTTGATAACTAGAGCTATTAATACAACCTTGCCATCCCTTCCCGGCACCCCGATCCAAACACTAGCTTCCAAACCTCCTCTCTGACTTGGAAACGGTATTCTCCAAATCACCTCAATTTGTGAGTGAAGCTACGCACATTCAGCTCCTTCTCATCACTGGGCCTAAATAAAGAAAGCTGTTGCACTGTTTTAATCTCACAGATCTATTGCACAACAACTTCTGTGACAGATATATAGTATATAAGGTGATCATACTGCACACTGTGCATGATGATATAAAATGGAGGTTTTAGCCAGACAGCAAGTCTTTGCTGGAGGGTACGAGCCCACAGAGTATCCATCGGGGAAAGTGGGTTTTCCTGCTCCGTCCAGAGACCTATCTAGGCAACTTCACCAACAGGGTGAAGGAAATCCAGTCTGGTTAGGCTTAAGCCGGCAGGAGACTATGCTCCAGTGTGCACCCCAGGAGGGAAAGGAAAACTAAAAGGACAATGCTCGAGTTTTAAGACTCAGGAAGGAGAGTGTTGGGTTGCTCTGTGGCCACCCAAGAGACAGAACACTGTGGTTCCTTTGCATTTAAACAGCACACTGAAAGGGAAATCAAACACAAGCAAAATGTCTTTAAACCAAGGTCAAAATATGCCATTTAGAGCCATTTAATTTAATTTTACAGCCCGTAAATGGGGTTCACTCTAACTGAAGCGTCTGACATTTTAAAATTTAATCCTCAGCAAAGTTCAATTTTGTTTTTTCACCGAAATATACAAACACTCAAATGTTAACTTCGAATATATGAGCATAACTATGTTAACTTCAATTCTTTCATAAAGGAGATTATTCCCCTTCCTGTTAATTGCATTACGTTTGTCCCCAAGACAGACAGCAAAGAGTAATTTCACCTCACACAAACCCACCTTCCCAGCGCTGTAAGCCTACACAGTTCCTGTTAGTCAACAGTCTCATAAGCTTAACCTACTTTATGAACAAAAAGAAAAGCGTCAATAAACAAGAGTACTTTGGTTTCCAGTTCTTAACATTCCAGGATCAAGGTTCAATCAATAATGTGTTTTATTAGCCTTTAAAAGTCCAGTGATGTCATACTACTAAATATTTGGTACTAAAAGTCCTGGAATATTCATTAAAAGTACCAAAATACAGTCAGCCTGGATTTGTGAACATTCCAAAACGTCTATTTCTGTGCCGTGCTTGTTCTCCCAAACGTTTCGAAAAGCTCACAGCAAATCCTGGCCGAGATAAGACGTCCCCACTTCTTGGAAATATCCGGCTTGCACCTACTGCATTCATGACCAGTGTCACAGAGCAAGATTCCCGATTTCATGCCCACCTCTGTATCTAGCAGGGACACCCGGCCTCAGCTCTGCCGTTTTCAGAAGCTTTCAGACACAAGTGTTCAGAGGCTTCTAGCAAAGCGGAAGAGATTTTTCTCCACTTCAAGGCACCTTGCTACATGTTCCCAACTTCTCCATTGTCTTTAACCATTTAGAAAACGCAACCAAGTGAGAAGATCCGTATTCAACGCAGCGCTTTCAACGAGAGCGACACCAGACCCTCCAACTTCTTCCACAATCTCCCGGGACCGTGGCTTCCCCACCCCTACCCCGCAAACCTTCACCCTACGCCTGCATCCTTTCTGATTAAACGAGATTGGAAACCACAATTAAATCAAAGGCTGTCGTTAACTCTTAATCCTTCACTTACCATATCCGCCGGGACATTACTGGACATCTTGCCGTTTGACATATACCCAGATGTTTACGCAAAGAAAAAAAAATTTTTTAAGACAACAAATTAAAAAGAGTCTTCTGTTAGTCTTCAAGCTAACAGAAATCAATCTTCAAGATCTTGATTGGTTCGAGATGTGCTCTCCAAAAATAATTTTTTAAAATAAAATAAGTTCTTTCCGAGCCGAAGTGCCGGCCTGGCCGGGCGCAGAGGAACAATCGCCGGCAGAGCTGTAGCCGGAGCGGAGCAACTCCCGGGTCGCCGAAGTCAGCAGCAGCGGCAGCAGCAGCCCCAGGACCGGCCGCGCCAGGTGGACCGAGCCGAGTGACACACGGACATGGAGCGGGGTGGGAGGGGGTTAAATCGCCTTCCTCCTTTCCCAGCCCCGCCGTGATTCACACTCGCTCCCGAGTCGAGTCCTCATGAAGCGGGAGAATGACCAGGCGCCGCGGCACACAGAGAACTTATGTGGCTACACATGGACTCGTCCCCGGCGGCCGGAGCGGGCAAACGGCTCTCAACTCGCGCGGCCGGGGCCGCGGAAACCCGCGCTCAAGGGCATTTAACTCGTTGGCAGCCGAAGTGCTAGCCCGGGCCGGAGAGCCCGGGCGGGGAGCGGTGGCGGGGGTGAGCGCGGGGCGCTCGGCCGGCCAGGAGCGAGACCCCCACGGCCCGTTGGGGCTCAGGCCGCGGGCGCCTCCGGGCAGCCGCGGGGCTCGGGGCGCATCGTCTCCGGCTTCCCAGCGCTCCTCTCCCGCCTCCTCCGCCTGTGCCTCCCCCCCACCGTCTCCGCCTTCCGCTCCCCTCCCCGGCCTCGCGAGCTCCCCGCGACGCCGACTTCGGCCGGACCCCGGAAGAGGCCGGGTCCTTCCTCTCCTCAGCCCGGGAACCGTTTCCTCTCAGAGCTCCGTCTCTCTGCCTCCTCCTCCTCCACTTTTCAGTCCCCGACGCCGCAGCCGCCTCCTGTCATCACCCCTCAAGCCAACATGGCGGCAGCGGCGGCAGCTGCCGGAGCGCGAGCCGGGGACCCGCGGAGAGCACGGTCCCCCCCCGCCCCGCCTTCCTCGCAACCACCGCCTCCGCCTTCCTGCCCCCCCCCGCCCCCAGTTTTCCGCGAACACCGAGTGCGTCACTACGGAGACCACCCTGGAGCATCACGGGAAATGTAGTCTATGTGGTGGGGGTGGGGGTGGGGAACGGGACACCAAACGCGTTCTAGTCGGACTCCGAGGCCACGCCCCTCTTAGCAACAGTTGCTAGGAGAGGAAAACTCGCTTTAGCCGGACGACTGCCCAGGAGTTTAGGGAGATACCTGCTGCCAGGAGGGCTGTGATACTGAGAATTATTGGGGGTGGGGGATGGAAAATGATTCTGCACAGAGAAATTCCCTCATGCACAAAATACTCTCAGACTTAAAACATGGTTTACCTCCAAGCAGAATCACTCATTTTAATGACAGCGCGCTCTCCACATCCTGCAATCTCAAAGCATTTCGTATAGTGATTTCATCTAGGTCTCTCCTCAACAATACATTTGGAGGATCAGAAGCAATCATTGATTTCCAATACGGTCATAGAAGTTCAGCAAGAGTAAGGATATCATTAAGCAGGGAGAATGTTTGAACATGTGTTTCTTGACGACCCAGGGCCATAAAACTACAATCCAGTTAATTGAAATTACCCAAAACTACATTCAAGACAATAGTGTATGAACCAAAAACTGTGTTAGACACAATAGTGTATGATGCAAAATCTCTGTCAGGAAACAGCTACGTACTCCAAACCACATGGGGTGACACAAGTTTACCAGGCTAGCCCTGAAATCCCACTTAACTCAAAATGTGATTGAAAACTTATACAGCAGCAGTGATTAGCAAACAACAGAAAATAATACCATCGGTGAGAAACTTAGATGAAGAATATGTCTTCCCCAGATTTAGGAACAAAATGCAGAGACCGCAAATGTCTATCTGACTCATATCTCTCTTAGTGCTTCGAGTGTTTTAGGAAAGGCCATCTCAATATACCTATATAAAAATGCCAACAGACTTAAGAGTCTGAAAGCCACCTCTCCAACCTCCAGTTCTGTGACCTCATCTGTGAAACAGTCTTGCCTACCTTCCAGGGGTCAAGTAGGGGCAGTTGTGAGGATGAGTCCATGCATGGGAAATAAATCACTTTGTAAATAATATGCATCGTTTGATGTGAAATGTTACTACTTATTCATTCAGCAAACCCTCCAGGTCCTTGGCGAGGTACCGGAAGTTTAAAAGATGACTAATTCAGGCAGTGTCCTCCATTGGCTAGGAGCCTGTGTCATTCCCCCAGCAATCTCTCCAGTCAGGTGTGTCTATCATGATGGAAACTCTCAGGAAGTTTAGAGTACCTACCTCTCGAATAGATTGGCTGGAGAAATTCCAAACACTCCTGGGGGTGTACATCATCCTGGGGTGAGTTAGGGTGGTAACGAGGGAGGAGGAGGGTAGGTCAAATTCTCAGAAAGACCAAAGGACAGGAGACAAAAGAGACCCAAACCTTGCCTGGAGTAGGTTTCAGGACTTGATCTAGATATGTCTAAGTCTGTAGCTGCGTGAATCTCCCTGGCCTCATTCCCCATGTGTAGCAACCTCAGCACCCTCTCCACCAGCCCTCCAGGAAATAAGGACTGCCGAAGATGCTTCAAGGAGCTCACCAAGTTCGTCCTCCACCCCACTCCAAATCCCAACTTTTGTCCACCTGCTGCCCTGCCCAAGGCTCTGCTGAGTCTGAAAGTAATTGAAAGACAAGAAAGACAAGAGAGCAGGATGTATAGAAGCCTCAACCCACTTCCTCAGCTCTTTCCCAATAATCATACAATGACAAGAGGGGTAATGACCTCCACCGCCAGCCCAAAACCTTGGCATCTCTGACACATGGTGCTCTGTTTGCTGCCACAGCAAAACGCAACATCTTTCAAAAGTAAAGTCCCCGCACCTGGCTGTGTTTCTAATCATTCTTCTAAGAGGCTGCGACATTCTTCTCCATACAATTCATTATAGCTCTTTCCTAATAGTGTTAAGGCATAAGGAAGCATGACCGGACACCACTGCAGATTTTTGTACTCTCCTGTCTTTACTCTGTACTTCCCGATTCAGGTGGGTAAGATGAGAGGCTGGAGAAAGAGTCCCTGGGTCCACAGTGAAAAAGGGTAGCATCTTTTTGATACCTTCAATCCACTGTCAGCAACAATCTAAAGGAAGTGAATGACACAGCATTTTTGTATTGAGAAAAGCAACTCCATGGGAAATCAGAAGCCTTGCCTCTGCCCAATAATTTGCTGTGTGACCTTTGCTAAGATGCTTTGCTTCTCTGAGCCTCAATTTCTTCATCTGCAGAGATTGGACTAAAAGTCTTTAAGCTGCTTCTAAGAGTCTGTGAAGTCAAGTTCCAGAAGAATAACACATGACACCCATGATCTGTTAAAAATATCTCTCCCAAGTGACTGCTCACATGTATAAGGGTTTTTTTTTTTTTGGAGGTGGGGTGCGGTGGGGTGGAGCCAGGTGTGATGGAAATATTCTAAGATTAGATTATGGCAATGGCTGCATAACTCTAGAGTAAATACACTATAAACCATTGGATTTCATACTTTATGTGGATGAATTTATTTTTTATTTTTAAAATTATAGTTAAATATACATAATATAAAATTTACCATCTTAACCTTTTTGGGGCACACAATTCAGTATTAACATTCACTTTGTTGTACTACCGTCATTACCATCCATCCACAGAACTCTTTCATCTTATGAGACTGAAACTCCAAATCAGTTAACAACCTCCCATTCCCCTTCCCTCCAGCCACTGGCAACCACCAGCCCCTTTGCCACCTCCATCCAATGTTAGCCAAGGCTGACCTGGTCTTCCTTGGTTCCAGTGTAAGAGTCAGTTTGAGATTTTACTTTGTAGAAGTATACTACGTTTCTTTCTCACCAGAAAACGTATATGAAGCCCCCTAATGCCAATGTGAAAACTATCATAGAAGTGTCCTCAATAAATGTTAATTTCCTACCGTAATAAAAGATCAAGGACTTTTTCTCTGAAACAGGAGATAATTTGATAGTTACTGGTCTAGTAAAGGACTTTCCCTTTAAGTCATATATATATATATATATATATATATATATATATATATATATATATATATATATATATAATTGGCTATGCCAGGTCTTAGTGGCAGCACAGAGGATCTGGTTCCCTGACCAGGGATCAAACCCAGGTCCTCTGCACTGGGAGCACGGAGTCTTAGCCACTGGACCAAGAGGGAAGTCCCCCGACCTTTAGTCTTTACTCTTTCCAGAACAGAATGAATGTACTATGTGTTTGTTGATTTAAGAATTGTGCTGTGAATGCCTTTTTGGGGATGTGAAAAAAATAATTACATTGTCTAAGGCAAGGGAACAGGCAGACACGTGCCGGGCCTGTTTTCGCTCCTGAGGAGCTCCCTTACACATGAGTCGCAATTATGTCTAGCCCTTTAACCTTACACTCCCCTAACCAGACATTCTCAACCCTGTTCCTATAAAAATTACTAGGAGCCATTTAAAAAGATGGATGCCCCACCCCTACCCCAGCACAAGTAAGTCAGACTCTCCTGAACCAGACACGACACCACTATCTTTCAAAGCTTACCCAAGTAATTCACTTGTGCAGCCACAATTGAGAAACACTGTGTAAGTCAAATTCCTTCAAGTTCAGCCTCTTTCCTATGTGGTCCAGCAATACCATTCCTGGGCACATTCCCTGAGAAAACCATAATTCCAAAAGATACATGGACCCCAATTTTCATAGCAACACTATTCACAATAGCAGTGACATCAAAGCAACCTAGGTGTCCGTCAACAGAGGAATGGATAAAGAAGATGTGGCGCATGTATACAGTGGGACAATTAAAAGGAATGAAATTGTGCCATTTGCAGAGACATGGATGGACCTAGAGACTGTCACATGGGTGAAGTAAATCAGAAAGAGAAAAACAAATATTGTATATATATTTTTTTTCAGGTTTAAAGGGATGTTTCCTTTTTTTTTAAATTTTATTTTATTTTTAAACTTTACAATATTGTATTAGTTTTGCCAAATATCGAAATGAATCCGCCACAGGTATACCTGTGTTCCCCATCCTGAACCCTCCTCCCTCCTCCCTCCCCATACCCTCCCTCTGGGTCATCCCAGTGCACCAGCCCCAAGCATCCAGTATCGTTAACACACATATGTGGAATCTAGAAAATGGTACAGATGAACCTCTTTGCAAAGCAGAAATATAGACACAGGCATAGAGAACAAATGGATGGACATAAAGGGGGAAAAAGAAGAGTGGGATGGATTGAGAGATTGAGATTGACATATTAATATAGACACTGCTATGTATAAAATAGATAACTAATGAGAACCTACTGCATAGCATAGGCAACTCGACTAAGTGCTCTATGGTGACCTAAATGAGAAGGAAATTCAAAAAAGAGGAGATATATGTATAGCTGATTCACTTTGCTATACAGCAGAAACAAACACAACACTGTAAAACAGCTATACTCCAATGAGATCTTCCCAACCCAGGGATCAAACCCGGGTCTCCCACATTGCATGTGGATTCTTAACTACCTGAGCCACCAGAGAAGCCTTACTCCAATGAAAATTCATTCAAGGGTAAGATCAGCTTCCTTTCTCTTTGTCAGTCTTGCCTTAATAATGAGTGGTAACCTGCAGGTACTGTGATTTGCAAAGGTGGCCACAGTCATAAAGATTAAAGGAGTAATCACCATTGCCCTGCTCTCCCCTCCCGACCCCACTGTGCTCATTCAGCCACCCAGATGTTGACCTCTCCTCTGATACAGCCCGAGTCTCTTTATCTCAAGACATTTCCCTCTTTGCTCAGAGTCCAGTAAGAGATAGAGGTGGGGAAGGTGAAATTTAAAATACCACGTGGTGAGTTGATAAATGCCACCATGGGAACTGGCACCGGGCACTAGGAAAGCACACAGGAAATGAAGCACATTTAGCTTTGAGGTGTCTGGAATTGAACTGGGTGAAGGCTAGTTGAGCAGGTGGGGTGATCAGGAAGAGCACACATACATACGTACACACACACACGCACACACACACTCCAACCAGATAGGAAACCCCTCACATTTAAAAACTTTGGATCTGTCCCAGACTGTGTATGCTAATTTACTGTTCAGTCGCTCAGCCATGTCCAACTCTTTGCAACCCCATGAACTGCAGCACGCCAGGCCTCCCTGTCCTTCACTGTCTCCTGGAGTTTGCTCAGACTCATGTCCATTGAGTTGGTGATACCATCTGACCACCTCATCCTCTGTCGTCCCCTTCTCCTCCTGCCCTCAGTCTTTCCCAGCATCAGGGTCTTTAACCAATGAGTTGGCTCTTCCCAACAGGTGGCCCAAGGATTGAGGCTTCATCTTCAGCATCCCTGCGTGCATTCTCAGCGTGTGTTCAGTCATTGCAGTCATGTCCAACTCTTTGAGACTATGGACTGTAGCCCTGTAGGCTCTTCTGTCCATAGGATTCTTCAGACAAGAATACTGGAGTGGGGGTTGCCATGCTCTCCTTCAGGGGATCGTCCCAATTCAGGGATTGAACCCGAGTCTCCTGCAGCTCCTGCACTGCAAGTAGATTCTTCACCACTGAATCACTGGGGAAGCCCTTCAACATCAATCCTTTCAATAAATATTCAGGGTTGACTTCCTTTAGGATTGACTGGTGGGATCTCCTTGCTGTCCTTTGGTTGAAAAAAAATCCTGTTCCTTGTGGTTTTTCATTTTGCATTGAGATGATTTCTATCTGGTCGAACATTTCCCTGTGTGTAAGAAGTCAACATTTTTGAAGGCTTGACACTGAGCAAGCAGAAACAGGGCAGCAAGCACAGTAAGGTCCAGGACCACGGTGGAGGAAGCCCCAGAATCTTGCCTGATGCACAGCTCGGAGGGGTCCCCCACAGCTGGAGGATGCATCTTCCCCTGGCTGGGCATGGGCCACACGACCCTGGAGTTACAAGGGTCTTTTATTTTGCTGCACTGCCCGGCATGTGGGATCTTAGTTCCCCAACCAGGGATCAAACCTGCACCCCCTGCACTGGAAGCGCAGAGTCTTAACCACAAGACCCCCAGGGAGTCCCTTTAAGGGTCATTGTAGTACAGCTATCAATCAGGTAACAGTCAGAAATTATTTCTTTCAGTTCAATTCAGTTCAGTTCAGTCACTCAGTTGTGTCCAACTCTTTGCGACCTCATGGTCTGCAGCACGCCAGGCCTCCCTGTCCATAACCAACTCCCAGAGTTTACTCAAACTCATGTCCATTGAGTCAGTGATGCCATCCAACCATCTCATCCTCTGTCATCCCCTTCTCCTCCCACCTTCAATCTTTCCCAGCATCACAATCTTTTCAAATTAGTCAGTTCTTCGCATCAGGTGGCCAAAGGATTGGGGTTTCAGCTTCAGCAGCCAATGAAAATTCAGTCCTTCCAATTAAAATTCAGCACTGATTTCCTTTAGGATGGACTGGTTGGATCTCCTTACAGTCCAAGGGACTCTCAAGAGTCTTCTCCAACAACACAGTTCAAAAGCATCAATTCTTTGGCTCTCAGCTTTCTTTATAGTCCAACTCTCACATCCATACATGACTACTGGAAAAACCATAGCTTTGACTAGATGGACTTTTGTTGCCAAAGTAATGTCTCTGCTTTTTAATATGCTGTCTAGGTTGGTCATTATTTTTCTACCAAGGAGTAAGCATCTGTTAATTTCATGGCTGCAATCACCATCTGCAGTAATTTTGGAGCCCCCCTCAAAAAAATTATTTCCTTATTTACAAATAATTTACATACCTAATACAGTCCCTGGGCCACCACATCACGAGTGAAGGAGGTGATACCCAGTTTTGCTACAGATAGGCAGCTTTGTTATTCCTCTTTTGGGCTGTAGCCACCTTTCCTTCCAACTATCCATAACTTCCTTCAGGGTCTGAGCTGGGCTTTCTTCATCTCTGTAGCCCTAGTGCTTAACATATTGTAGGAATAGCACCCAATACCTTGTCAGCAATCACACGGAAGAGACAAATCTCTACATTCTCTTCCCAATTCCATGATTTTGCAAAGTCAGGGATTATCTTTTGATGTTCTATTCAAACCTAGGAGTGTGCCTCATTAAGGCAGAAATGATATTCAGGCTTCGCTCATTTGCTTTCCCATGACTAAGAGAATATGCCAATGGAAAGACAATTTTTGTGTGCAGGCTGGAATTCACTTTGAAAAAGCGAGTTCTGTTTTTTAATGGTAACATGTTTTTAGCAAGTTTTGTTTGCAAACATACAGCCATGGGAGTTGGGCAGACTATATTCGTGGGCCACCAGAAAAGTAGTACCCAAATGACCTCCTGCTGATGTCCTGCGGTGCCTTTCTTCCCAACCCAACCCCACTTTTGCCCACACCATTGCCGGGTTTTGCCCGCACTGTTGAATATCTAAAGTCAAATCTAGAAGGAACCTTGGCAATGGCATCATCTCCGATTCTTTCAACAAATGAGGAAATAGAAACTCTTAAAAGGTACCCATGTCTTCTCTGTAATTTTCCTACGAACATAAGAATGAGTTTCCTTTAAGATGTTCCAAGAAACCAAAAGGCAGAACAGTTCCTAGCGGCATTGTGTAATTGTTGAATTATTACATGATTCTGTGTTAAGTCATGACAAATATACCAAACCAATATAAAATGCATCATCAAATTGATTTCCTAAAACAGTCATTATGTTTGGTTTTCACTGCCATGCAAATCAGTCCACCATCATAGGATTATTCAATGAAAAGGCATTTTTTAATGCCAAAAGTAATAAAACTCTTCAATTAAAAAAAAAGAAAAAAAATCCTGTATAAGATTATACTTCCATCAATGTAGGCAAGAAAATTCTCTTGAATACTGATCTTGAGGCATGAACTGGAAATTCTATTTCTTTTATACCCTAATAACCTCTACAATAGTCACTGGACTTTTGTTTGTTTTCATCTTTTTTAATTGAAGGATAGTTGATTTACACTGTTATTTTAGTTTCAGATAGTCACTGTTTTTGAGACCAGTTTTTTGATTGATTGACCCATAAGTCCATGTCGTTCAAACTGTGTTTTTTTCTTTACCAAAGGAGACAGTGACATTGTCCATCAATAAATGTATTGCACATTATATTAATATCTAAGACAGCAGAATGATGAATCCAAGAAAGATTTCTCCAAAGCCTTGTGTATGCTTGTGAAGGCTTCCAGTGTATCACAGTGACAGGGAGATCACTAGTCGGAAGGGCTGGGGCCAGAGAGTGGCCTCTGTCATCATCACTGATTCAGCTCTTGAGTCAGGCCTTGTTGGGCAACCACCCATGTGGCTGCATTTCATGACCATGTTACATGGAATAATCAGCACGCACCTCCTCCAGCATGCCAATCAGAGACGTCACACAGGAGCCAGGACCTAACCATCTCTCAAGGGCAGCAGTGATAAAGGAATTACCCTGTTTAAATGGGCATCTCCTTCAGCAAGTCAGGAGGCTTCATGCCACATCACCTTCTCATCTTTCTGGGGAATTCAGATGTCATAAATTTATCACAGTGGCAACCTTTGATGTAAGGCCACAGACAAAAGTGTTAGTCGTTCATCGTCTCTGACTCTTTGCGACCCCATGGACTGTAGCCCACCAGTCTCCTTTGTCCTTGGGATTCTCCATGCAGGAATACTGGCGTGAGTAGCCAATTCTCTTCTCCAGGAGATCTTCTCAACCCAGGGATCATCCTGCATGGCAGGCAGATTCTTTACTGTCTTATCTACCAGATAAAAGAGAAGACCTAAAGTGAACTTAAATCAACAGACTCCAGTGAAAGAGAGAGGGGAAAGTAACATATTGGTTATGAATGTGGGCCCTGTATTTAAATCCTGGCTCTGCCACTTACTATATGTGTAAATGTGGGTGAGTTACTCAATTTTCTCATCTAAAAAAAAATGTGAAAGTAGAAAAATACATACAAAATACAAAAATTTTAAAGAGAACTCTTTCTAGCACATAATAAGCTCTCAAAAATAAGCAATGCTGACAATTATCATAATAAAATGAGATACACTGGGAGAGACTTCGTGTTTGTCTCACTCTCTTTTTCTGCTGTGCTAGCATTTTCATATGTGATAGTAACTTGACTAAACCAGCTTCAGGGCCCGAGTTTTCAACTATTTGTTCTTGTTCAGTTGGGATCCAGCCACACTGTCTGCCTCTTGTTACAGAGACCAGTAGAACCACACTGATGAAAAGCCTGGCCACGTGGAGACATGGGTTCAATTCCTGGGTCAGGAAGATCCTCTGGAGAAGGAAATGGCAATCCACTCCAGTATTCTTGCCTGGGAAATCTCACGGACAGAGGAGCCTGAGGGGCTACAGTCCATGGGGTCGCACAGAGTCAGACACAACTGAAGCGACTTAGCAGCAGCAGCAGCAGCAAGCTAACACAACATTGCAAATTAACTATACTTCAATTTTAAAAATGATTTAAGGGACTTCTCTGGTGGTCCAGTAGTTGGGGCTCTTCACTTCCACAGCAAGAGGACTGGTTTGATCCCTGGTCAGGGAACTGATCCTGAATGCTGCATGGTATGGCCAAAAATAGATAAATAAAAAAGGTTTAAAGAGAGAGAAGGAAAAGACAAGAGGAGACAAGAAAGAAAAAGGCGGGGCAGCAGAAGGCAAGCTCTCCCAGGTAAGCTCGGGTACCATCTGGGTTTTCACATACTTTATTTTGTGTAATCTTTACAACAGCCCTGAGAGGTCAAGTCGTTTTGCCCATTTTACAGATGAAGGAGAGCCTCAGGAGTAAGACAACTTTCTCAGGGATTCTGACTCAGATCTGTTTTGATTCTGAGGATTCAGCAGAAGGGCAGGGAACAATTAGAAAAAGCACCCTGCGGCAGTTTGCATTAACTCATGAAGGCAGAGTTGAGTTAAAATATTAGAACAGCAGAAGCCTCACTCTCCTTTTGCAGATGCAGACATGCTTCCCTTCCACAAACCGCAAAAACAGGCAAGTAGCTTTAGGAACCCAGAAATAAGTTATTGGCTTCATAAAATCCTGGCCTTTGAGTTTAGTTTCTTCTAAGGATATAATGGCAAAGGATCCTGGCGGGCTAAGGTCCATGGGGTGGCAAATAGTTGGACACGACTGAGCGACAAGGATATAATTTACCCATTAAACCGACTCTTGGGGTTCTCATATTCCTGGGAGGGTGTTCCTTCTTTCTGTACAAATATGATTCCAGGTAGCTCTGCATCATGACATAGTCAAAGAAATTGAAATGAAACTTTGCCAGTTATTTAATAACAAATCACATGACTAACATTTATTAGCACAAAGAAATGGCAAGCTTCAGTGAATCTCCTGACACCATAAAATACTTGCAGGCCTGAATGGATCTTCTGCCTTTTTACTCTTTTCTTGCAAGCACCATCCCTTTAGGACAAAAGCAAGTGGCCCAAAGCTCATTTTTAAAAGTGTTCTAAAGAAGCGCTTGTCAAATTTCAAATTCAAATTCCTTCCAGGCTTCGTTCACATTGAACAAAGTGAAGGATGAGTCTGTTGAAGCTTGAGAGTGCTTTCCGCTACACACAGTGGTTCTTTGGGGCTGAATGTCTGGTCATTAAATTAAAAGGCCAGCTTACTCCAAATAAGATTATTCCTTTGAAATATGCTAAATAATAGTTACAAAATACTTTGGGGAGAGTTTTGTTGGCATTGGAGGTGCCTTTCCCTTGCCCCCAAATTTAAACTCCAGTTATATCGTGACTTAGTAAAGAATCTGCCTGCAATGTAGGAGACCCAGGTTCGATCCTTGAGTTGGGAAGATCCTCTGGTGAAGGAAATGGGCACCCACTCCAATATTCTTGCCTGGGAAATCCCATGGACAGAGGGGCCTGGTGGACTACAGTCCATGATGTCACAAAGAGTCAGACACAACTGAGCGACTAACACTTTTGCTTTCATTTTATAGGTGGCTCAGACGATAAAGAATCCACCTGCAATGCAGGAGACCTGGGGTTCTGTCCCTGGGTGTGGAAGATCCCCTGAAGGAGGAAATGGCAACCCACTCCAGTATTCTTGCCTGGGGAATCCCATGGACAGAGGAGCCTGGAGGGCTACAGTCCATGGGGTCACAAAGAGTTAGACACGACTGAGCGACTAACACACATGTTCTTTACACGAGTACGTGCTATTTGACTTTAGTTTCTATGTTAAGTCAAATGTGTGAAGTCTCAAATTCTCAAATAAATTGTAGTGACAATAATTCTTATGAGGCTCAGTATGAAATTAGAAGTCTTGGTTATAAACCACTGGTACCTGCATTGTCAGTGGTATGCTCTGGTTCTCAGCACAGCTGCCTGCTGGTGCCCATGTTTTACTGGGTTGTGATGCCTTTGAGTTGGCACCCTATTCACCATTTATTTATTGCGATTGGGTGTGTTTATTTTCATTCTTGTAAAAATTTCTGCTGACTGCAAGATATGCAAAGCTTTCACATCAAGAATAGGGACCTACCATTTTCGGAATCAATCATTTTTTATAGGATGGTTCATTATGGATTCTTTAACTCAAGTGGATGGTCTTTTTCAGCCTTTGTTTTTCACTCAAATAACCTAACTGGCTGTGGGTCTGGAATTCACTTTATCACATGGATAAGTAAGGGATATATAGTCCTGGGCGGAGGATTGGCACTTGTACGTGTTGATCAGCCGATGTATTCTAGTTCTAGTCTGATTGTAGAATCAGAGGAAAACGTAGAGAGGCACAACCTGTAAGGGTTAATCCATGAGGTTTCCAGCTTGAGTTCCTTCATGTCAGGGATCTGAAAAGATGGTGATGGGGAAGGGAGGAGGGAGGAATCCTTGAAATACTTTCAACTCTTTAAAATAGTTAATAGAAATTCTATATTTAAAACTGATAAGGCTGCTCGGGAGAATCAAATGTCACATTTCTTGGATTTTTGGCTGGAACGTGATAGCATGATCCTCTCATGGAAAAAATCTATTAATAAAAACTTAATAAATGCAGTTTAGGAGATAAAAATCTTTCAGAAAAACGGGGCACATTGGGGAAAGATAACAAAAAATTATGCAAAACCACTGACTGTTGATTGCTTTACTGTAAACCATTAGCATCTCCTATGAAATGATGTGATAGTGGACACAGGTCTAAAGAGTGAACAAAAGACAAACCTCTGCTCTTGTGATGATAAAAAGTTAGTGTGGAGAGACAGAAAATAAATAGGTTATCCAGACAGCATACAAGTAACTGATATGGGCTGAATTGTGTCACTTTCAAACTTCCTATGTTGAAACCCTAACCCCCAGTGCCTCCGAATATGACTCAGTCAGTTCAGTTCAGTTGCTCAGTCATGTCCGACTCTTTGTGACCCCATGAGCTGCAGCATGCCAGGCCTCCCTGTCCATCACCAATTCCCAGAGTCCACCTAAACCCATGTCCATCGAGTCAGTAATGCCATCCAACCATCTCATCCTCTGTCGTCCCCTTCTCCTCCTGCCCTCAATCTTTTCCAGTATCAGGGTCTTTTCAAATGGGTCAGTTCTTTGTATCAGGTGGCCAAAGGATTGGAGTTTCAGCATCATTATCAGTCCTTCCAATGAATATTCAGGACTGATTTCCTTTAGGATGGACTGGTTGAATCTCCTTGCAGTCCAAGGGACTCTCAAGAGTCTTCTCCAACAACACAATTCAAAACCATCAATTCTTCAGCGCTCAGCTTTCCTTATAGTCCAACTCTCACATCCATACATGACCACTGGAAAAACCATAGCCTTGACTAGATGGACCTTTGTTGACAAAGTAATGTCTCTGCTTTTCAATATGCTGTCTAGATTGGTCATAGCTTTTCTTCCAAGGAGTAAGCATCTGTTAATTTCATGGCTGCAATCACCATCTGCAGTGATTTTGGAGCCCAGAAAAATAAAGTTAGCCACTGTTTCCCCATCTATTTGCCATGAAGTGATGGGACTGGATGCCATGATCTTAGTTTTCTGAATGTTGAGCTTTAGGCCAACTTTTTCACTCTCCTCTTTCACTTTCATCAAGAGGCTTTTTAGTTCCTCTTCACTTTCTGCCATAAGGGTGGTGTCATCTGCATAACTGAGGTTATTGATATTTCTCCCGGCAATCTTGATTCCAGCTTGTGCTTCCTCCAGCCCAGCGTTTCTCATGATGTACTCTAAATATAAGTTAAATATGACTATATTTGGCTTTAAAAAGATAATCAAATTGAAAATGAAGCCATTAGAGTGGAGCCTATTGCACTCTGGTGATCTTCTAAGAGGAAACCAGGGCACACAGAAGATAGCAGGGGTGCGTGCACAGAGGGATGACCGTGTGAACAGGCAACGAGAGAGCGGCCTTGGAAGAAACCTAACCTGCCAGCACCTTGATTTCAGACTTCCGGCCTCCAGAACTCTAGGAAAAATTAATGTCTTTTTTTTTTTTTAATCGATTTCTGCTGCTTGTACCACTCAGGATGTGGTACCTTGTTAAGGTAACTCTAGAAAACCACCACCACAACTACAATAGATACAGCCAGTTCAGGTTATGTGCTATAAATAAAATGACCCAGAGAGACAGGACAGGGAGACTCCAAGAGGAGTTATCAGCAACTGGGGGATTGAGAAGGTGGCTTAGAAGGGGGCATATTTATGCTGAGTCCTGATGGCAAGAAGAAAATCCATGTCAGAGCAGAAGGAAAACCTACATCCAGAACCTGGATTTTGGTAAAGTTACCCAGGAAGCCTCACCACAGAGCACTCTTGGGGGCCAATCAGCTGTGTTCTTCCCAAGGTGAGCGCCCCCCTCCATGACCCTGACCCTGTTGTGTACTCTTGCAGGCTCAGACATGGTTACAAGGCATGGTGGTCCATTTGCCTGGCAAAATGTAATGATTTTACTCAGTATTTGTGTATGGCCATTGTATTTGAAAATTCATGGTTTTAAAAAATATCCGTGATAAAAACTGACTGTGGCTCAGATCATGAACTCCTTATTGCAAAATTCAGACTTAAATTGAAGAAATTAGGGAAAACTACTAGACCATTCAGGTATCACCTTAATCAAATCCCTTATGATTATACAGTGGAAAGGACAAATAGATTCAAGGGATTAGATCTGATAGATAGAGTGTCTGAAGAACTATGGACAAAGGTTCATGACATTGTACAGGAGACAGGGATCAAGACCATCCCCAAGAAAAAGAAATAGCAAAAAAGCAAAATGGCTGTCTGAGGAGGCCTTACAAATAGCTGTGAAAAGAAGAAAAGCTAAAAGCAAAGGAGAAAAGGAAAGATATACCCATATGAATATAGAGTTCCAAAGAATAGCAAGGAAAGATAAGAAAAGCTTCCCCTTGATGAGTGCAAAGAAATAGAGGGAAACAATAGAATGGGAAAGACTACAGATTTCTTCAAGAAAATTAGATACCAAGGGAACATTTCATGCAAAGATGGGCACAATAAAGGACAGAAATGGTATGGACCTAACAGAAGCAGAAGATATTAAGAAGAGGTGGCAAGAATACACAGAAGAAAACTATATGAAAAAGATCTTCACCACCCAGATAATCACAATGGTATGATCACTCATCTAGAACCAGACGTCCTGGAATGCGAAGTCAAGTGGGCCTTAGGAAGCATCACTACTAACAAAACTAGTGGAGGTGATGGAATTCCAGTTGAGCTATTTCAAATCCTAAAAGATGATGCTGTGAAAGTGCTGCACTCAATATGCCAGCAAATTTGGAAAACTCAGCAGTGGCCACAGGACTAGAAAAGGTCAGTTTTCATTCCAATCCCAAAGAAAGGCAATGCCAAAGAATGTTCAAACTACTGCACAATTGCACTAATCTCACACGCTTGTAAAGTAATGGTCACAATTCTCCAAGCTAGGCTTCAACAGTACATGAACCATGAACTTCCAGATGTTCAAGCTGGATTTAGAAAAGGCAGAGATCAAATTGCCAACATCCATTGGATCATTGAAAAAGCAAGAGAGTTCCAGAAAAACATCTATTTCTGCTTTATTGACTATGCCAAAGCCTTTGACTGTGTGGATCACAACAAACTGTGGAACATTCTTAAAGAGATAGGAATACCAGACCACCTGACCTGCCTTTTGAGAAATCTGTATGCAGGTCAAGAAGCAACAGTTAGAACTGGACATGGAATAACAGATTGGTTCCAAATAGGAAAAGGAGTACATCAAGGCTGTATATTGTCACCCTGCTTATTTAACTTATATGCAGAGTACATCATGAGAAACACTGGGCTGGAGGAAGTACAAGCTGGAATCAAGATTTCTGGGAGAAATATCAATAACCTCAGATATGCAGATGACACCATCCTTATGGCAGAAAGTGAAGAAGAACTAAACAGTCTCTTGATAAAAGTGAAAGAGGAGAGTGAAAAAGTTGGCTTAAAACTCAACATTCAGAAAACTAAGATCATGGCATCTGGTCTCATCACTTCATGGCAAATAGATGGGGAAACAGTGGCTGACTTAATTTTTTTGGGCTCCAAAATCACTGCAGATGGTGAGTGCAACCATGAAATTAAAAGATGCTTACTCCTTGGAAGAAAAGTTATGACCAGCCTAGACAGCATATTAAAAAGCAGAGACATTACTTTGGCAACAAAAGTCCATCTAGTCAAAGCTATGGTTTTTCTAGTAGTCGTGTATGGATGTGAGAGTTGGACTGTAAAGAAAGCTGAGCACCGAAGAATTGATGCTTTTGAACTGTGGTATTGGAGAAGACTCTTGAGAGTCCCTTGGACTGCAAGGAGATCCAACCAGTCCATCCTAAAGGAAATCAGTCCTGAATATTCATTGGAAGGACTGATAATGATGCTGAAACTCCAATCCTTTGGCCACCTGATGCGAAGAACTGACTTATTTGAAAAACCCTGATGCTGGGAAAGATTGAAGGTGGGAGGAGAAGGGGACGACAGAGGATGAAACAGTTGGATGGCATTACTGACTCAATGGACATGAGTTTGAGTAAACTATGGGAGTTGGTGATGGACAGGGAGGCCTGGTGTGCTTCAGTCCATGGGTTGCAAAGAGTCAGATACGGCTGAGCGACTGAATTGAACTGTGATTATTAAAAAAAAAAAGCTTAAAAAAAAGTGCCAAGTCGCTTCAGTCACATCTGACTCTTTGCAACCTTCTAAACTGGAGCCCACCGTGTTCCTCTGTCCATGAGGATTCTCCAGACTAGAATACTGGATCAGGTTGACATGCCCTTCTTCAGGGGATCTTCCTTATCCAGGGATTGAACGCACATCTCCTGCATTGGCAGGTGGATTCTTTGCCATTAGCGCCACCTGGGAAGCTCCCCTCCCCACCCCCCACCCCTGAAAAAGAGAAAATAAGAGTTTTCCAAGCAAAGGGACCAAGACTGAGAGGTGGACAAGAAACGGAGAAGTTGGTATAGCCTGAACTTGATCTGTGTGGGAGTGAGGGCTGGGGATGAAGTTAGAGTTGGATAGAAGTGGTTGGTACAGGTTCAGGGTGCCCAGCAAAGAGCATGGCTTGATGTCATTCAGGATGGTGTTCACATTTGACTCAGGCTTTATATAAATCACTCGGGCTAACACATGGAGGATGGATTACAGAGGGGCATGAAGAGAAGCAGGGCAACCCATTTGGAGAGCTTTACTATAATCTAGGTCAGAAAAGATGATGGCTTCAACTATCTGGATGGGAGGGAGCAGAGGAGGCATGAGGCTTTGATTCTGGGTGTGTTTTAAAGTACAGTCGACACCCAAACTGAACCCTTCAGTGTCATTGGCAATCAGTCACATAAGGGAAAGGTTATCACAAAAGAGATAGTGATAATTCTGCAGAGACAAATTTATATGTAGAAACATGAATGTTTCTAAAGAATGATAGCAGCTGCACTAAGGAATGCCAAGTTAATCAGTTCTGCTTCTGTGGCTGCCTGTGGATCTCTGTGCCCCTGTGTTTACTCCCTGAAGAGCCTGAAATTCTTCTCTTTGCCCTTGGCCCAAAGTCCATCATCCTCCCTGTACTTTTCTCCAGAGAGGTCATGATCATACTCACAACACAAACGCCGGCCAGTCATTGCGAGTGGAGTGGTGGAAACCACCTTCCTCCAGATGGTAATTGATAAGGGTGCAGTCTGTTTTCGAACAGGTGGGTAGAGATAATAAAACAGAGCCTCACTTGGTTCAGGTGGCTCAGATCCCATGTGTGGAGAACTCTGTGCAGCCCCGCAAGTCAGGTCGGTGTTCATCTAGCCATCCTGATATCTGTCTAACTCCGGCAAAGTTCCACTTGGCTTTGCCCACCCAGCACTAGGGCACAATGTTCTTCCTGAATACCGCAGCCATGTTTCTGCCAGGGCCCTGGATTCCAGTCCCAGTTCTGGCAGAGCTCCCAGTTAAACTTCTCTAATTCAAAAAAGAAGTCTTTTCTGATGCTCAGCTTCTATTGAAAGGAACATCCAGTCTCTTCTGTAACTATCCTCTGGTTTCTGCCTTTTCCCCCTTTAAATGGTTGTTCACTAGACTCTAAGCCATCTGGTATTTCCTGGAGGAATAAAAGGAGTCCCTTTCACATTACAAGATAACCCTAATCATGAGAACTGTCCAGCAAATATTCACTGTGCCATGTGCCGCTTCTACATGGACCCTGCCTGGTTTGCCTTCTGCTCCACACATGAAACTAGGCCATTACTACAATGGTCCTTCGGGATATCTATTTGTATCAATACCTAAAATCAATGCCTAATCAACATCAATACCTAAAAGGCTTCTTTGCAAAAATAACAAAAGGATTAATTAAGAATGACTGAGTTCAGAAAAGGCAAATTTAGAAATAAACTTGCCTTTTCAAACACTGTCAAGAATCACAAATGAAACGCAACACATCTTCATTAGAAAAATGTGAAAGGACATAAAACCAGAAAAATAAACTCCTCTCATAACCCTGACCCCAAATCTTCTCCTACCACACCCTATTTGTCTTGTTTTCTACATTTCTTGTAAGTATTTGGACTCAATGTAAATATAAAATTTCAAATCTTGCTCTTTTTTTCACTACCATAAACACATCACTACTCTTTGTAAATATCATAGTGAATGACTGCTGATCACCCCATCATAAGATCATATAACAATGTATATATATTTACATTTATTATTTTTACCTCAGGTGGAACAGGTCCTTGATTATGACTTTTATATCATCTGCCTTGCTAACCCCAGCATCTTGGGGAGTTCCTAAGAAACAATTGTCTAAGATCTAGTTATAATTAAGAATGAAAATTATAAGTACTTAAACTGTATCATTAGCTTCTTCTCAAAAGATTTTTTTTAATGTGGACCATTTTTAAAGTTTTTATTGAGTTTGTTACAGTATTGTTTCTGTTTTTGGCTTTATGGCTGCTAGTCATATGATATCTTAGCTCCCCAACCAGGGATTGAGCCTACACTTCCTGCATTGAAGGCAAAGTCTTAACCCCTGGGAAGTCCCCATCATCAACTCTTACACACTCAGAGTTCAATCCATTTTAAATGTGCATTTACTTTCTTCCTTTTTGATATTTATAGCCTAATAAATCTATCATCCTTTGGACCCAGGTGTTTGGGCTCTTGGCAATTGGTAAAGATTTATATTTTGATTGGCCTTCCCTGGTGGTTCAGTGGTAAAGAATCTGCCTGCAATTCAGGAGACACAGGTTCAACCCCTGGTTTGGGAAGATCCTCTGGAGAAGAAATGGCAACCCACTTCAGTATTCTTGCCTGGAGAATCCCATGGACAGAGGAGCCTGGCGGGCTACAGTCCATGGAGTTGCAGAGTCAGACACAAGTTAGCATGAGAATATATATGTTTTGATCATGTACATAGTGGAACAAATATACTCATATAGTTGGTGATCCATGTTTCTGCCTCCAAAAATCCTAATGCCAGCTATATATCCTTTCTAAGTTGAACTGTATTAAACTTCATTTCAGTTCAGTTCAGTCACTCAGTCATGTCTGACTCTTTGCGACACCATGGACTGCAGCATGCCAGGCTTCCCTGCCCATCACCAACTCTCGGAGTTTACTCAAACTCATGTCCATTGAGTCAGTGGTGTCATCCATCTCATCCCCTGTCGTCCCCTTCTCCTCCTGCCTTCAATCTTTCCCAGCATCAGGGTCTTTTCAAATGGGTCAGTTCTTTGTATCAGGTGGCCAAAGGATTGGAGTTTCAGCATCATTATCAGTCCTTCCAATGAATATTCAGGACTGATTTCCTTTAGGATGGACTGGTTGAATCTCCTTGCTGTCCAAGGGACTCTCAAGAGTCTTCTCCAACAACACAGTTCAAAAGCATCAACTTTTTGGCTTTCGGCTTTCTTTATAGTCCAACTCTCAGATCCATACATGACTATTGGAAAAACTATAGCTTTGACTAGATGGACCTTTGTCGGCAAAGTAATGTCTTTGCTTTTTAATATGCTGTCTAGGTTGGTCATAGCTTTTCTTCCAAGGAGCAAGTATCTTTTAATTTCATGGCTGCACAATTAGTTTTTTATTTTTTTAAAGAGATTTCACAATATCCTTGAAGTAATTGGAGTTGCCCTAGAATATTACATAACTAGGGTCTTGGAACTAGGATGAAAGTTATGTTACTATCACGTCTTACATGACAGGAACAACATTCTTTTGGTGTTTTGATGGAGCAATAGTTTTGAGGAGCCAACAGGAAAAAAAAATGTCATTGTTTGCCTGGCTGATTTTAAAGTCTCATTTTCATGGAATGAAATTCATTTAAATGTCATTCTAAGGCAGTTTTTAGTTATTACATTCTAGTGATGGAGGAGTTTGTAATGTATTCATAGAAATAATTAAATGCTCATAATAGAGCTCTTGTTCTCCATTTCTGAACACGGCATTCTTCTAAACTATAAAAGCTCAGAACCCTCCTATTATCTCTGATTGATCTCCCAAAATGCCCTCTCATTCAATTTGAAGTAGTAAAACACGCTGAGGATTTTAAGAACCCGAAAAGGAAGTTCATAGAGGTTGATGGAGCTGAGCAGCCAGAATTAGAAGTTTTCTTTTGAAAATTCGTTACCTTGAACAACATTCAGCTAAAACTCTTGAGGAACACGTAGATAGCTGGAGAGATGGAACCTTTAGGTGGGTTAGATTTCCCCCGCTCTGTGTTGTTGGGATGAAGTTCCAGAAAGAAATCATCAAAGCATGAAGGGTCTAGGCCACCAGCACAGCAATCTTCATCCCAGGGAACATGACTAAATTTCTCCTGTCTTAGTGACAGGAAGGAAAATTCTTCTTCTACAAACCTGCTCCCACTCCTACCGTCAGATTTCCTCAGATGTGTAGAAACTGTATCAGCATTTTGTGAAGGTGAAAGAGCTCTGATACAAAGGGCTACGTTTGCTCTGAAGGCCAGGCAGGGACAAAGCAAGATTCTTTTTGTCCCTGGAGGACTGGATGGTGCAATAAAAGACGAGCATGTGAGTAAGGGGTACAAAGGAGAACTATAAAGGACACGGTCCAGTCCTTTTTGATAGGAAGGAGGTCTTATTTTTAGTTTTCTATTCTCCTGGTTAGAAAAACATACTTCATCAACTAATTTTGACCTTTCCCATCTCTGTGGTTTTGTTTTACACCATCAGTTCACAGATTTCTGTGCTCTGCCCTTGTGTCTCTTTGTGCTAGATTAACCCACTTTTTTATAACTAACACTCTGTGAATAGAACCAGTTGTAAATGCATTCCTACTTTTTCAGCTCTGTGGAATATCAGGGTTTTCTCTGTTTTTGTTTTTTTGGTACGATGTACTCTTCCAAACGGCCTGGTAAATTTTAAAAGAAAATCAGAGATATTCAAACCTCAGCTGTGCAAGGATCTTCTTTTTTTTTTAATTGAAGGATAATTGCTTCACAATGTTGTGTTAGTTTCTGCTGTACAATGAAGTGATCAGCTATATGTATACATGTATCCCCTCCCTTTTGAACCTCCTTCCCACTCCCCACTCCCATCCCAGCCCTCTAGGTCATCACAGAGCGCTGAGCTGAGTGCACTGTGCTATACAGCAGCGTCCCATTAAGCTATCTATTTTACACAGAGTAGTGTTTATATGTCAATGCCACTCTCCCAATTCATCCCACCCTCAACTTCCCCTCTGTGTCTACAAGTCCATTCTTTCTGGCTGCATCTCTATTGCTGCCCTCTGTGCAAGGATCTTGACCACCCTGCTCTGTGGCACAGTGACTTCAGACCACTTCTGTACCATACGTACCATCTGTACCTTACGTTTCCATTCCATTACACCAAATTACCCCTTACACACTGATCATCAATGCTGCCAGAACTAGTGTGACTGGAGAAATCGATGCTTGTATTCTTTAAATTAAAACAGAGACCAATGCCAGAGAAACAGATAAAGAAGGGTTGGCCTGTTTTAAGAAAGTCTGAAGGATTACCATCCAGATCTGCAAAACCCATGCATTAGGAGGTGGTTATTGGCTTTGTAAAAGAATTCTTGACTTTGCAAAGGAGCCACTAGAGGATTGTTTGAAAGCTCTGTTGCATTGAAAATCATTTGGTTTACCTACCTTGATTGCAGCCATGAAATTAAAAGATGCTTACTCCTTGGAAGGAAAGTTATGACCAACCTAGATAGCGTATTCAAAAGCAGAGACATTACTTTGCCAACAAAGGTCCGTCTAGTCAAGGCTACGGTTTTTCCAGTAGTCATGTATGGATGTGAGAGTTGGACTATGAAGAAAGCTGAGCACCGAAGAATTGATGCTTTTGAACTGTGTTGTTGGAGAAGACTCTTGAGAGTTCCTTGGACTGCAAGGAGATCCAACCAGTCCATTCTAAAGGAGATCAGTCCTGGGTGTTCTTTGGAAGGAATGATGCTAAAGCTGAAACTCCAGTACTTTGGCCACCTCATGCGAAGAGTTGACTCATTGGAAAAGACTCTGATGCTGGGAGGGATTGGGGGCAGGAGGAGAAGGGGACGACAGAGGATGAGATGGCTGGATGGCATCACCGACTCGATGGACATAAGTTTGAGAGAACTCCGGGAGTTGGTGATGGACAGGGAGGCCTGGCGTGCTGCGATTCATGGGGTCGCAAACAGTCGGACATGACTGAGCGACTGAACTGAACTGAACTGAATTCACACCAAGAGCTCTTCTCTTGGGTAAAGCCAGTGATACCCTGCAAAGGCCAAGGATGCCAACCACTTACCAGAGAAAGTCTGACAGGTAACAGCTCTTAAAACCACTGACTGGGTCGGCAGGAATTTCTTTAAGGATGAATGATGGACAGACATCCATATGTTGCGCTAAAATGTCCCCACTTTGGGGAAGCAGCTTGGTCTTGTCTGTCAATGTAGATCTGTTTGACTTGGTGAGATAATTATAAGCTGCTGATCTCAGATCCTGGCTGAGATAATACAGTTACAAAAATACACAAGGAGAATTAGTTCTAGTACAGAACCTTGAGATGAAAAATGTAGGGAAGGTCCAGAATCATTTTAAAAACTGTGAACATTTTCAAAGAGTTCCTGTTGTGCATTTTAAGCTCATCTAAATGGAAAGGCACAGGTGAGTTAATGAAGAATGTGGAACACTCAGATCATAGCTTAATTACAGTTTTGTGAAAAATAATAAGTTAACATTTACCGAGCACAACACACCATGGCCAGCCAGTGTGCTGGGTGTTTTCTATCTCATTGAACACAAAGTCATAAATTGATGAACCCGACAATTTAAACCATGTTTAAAGGCAACCTTTCTTTAAGTTAGAAGCAAAGTCTCCCTTACTTTAGGCTGGGATTTTCTTCCTAATAGCAAGGATTTTACATTTGCAAAGGGACCCATAATGTTGAACTCATGGGTAATTAAACATTGACTTCCATGCATCTAAATTATATCTCCTTTTATAAAAAAGCTTAGAGTTAGGCATTATACATGTGTGATATGGCTTAAAAGTAAGATTAAAGCCTCATTTCACTTGCATTTATTTCCTCAAATAGCTTCCTAGGGTTTCTCTTTCCTTCTTCTTCTTGCATCCCCAAGGATTTTGCTGCAGAAGAAAACCCCAAGCTCTCTCGTAGACGGAGACAGAAGAGTCACCAGAGTCATTCTTGCCCAGTGATGGACGTGGCTTTCCCACTGTAGAGAAAGGGCACCCATCAGAGTTCTTTTCCTCCTCATGTTGCGTGTATGCTAAGTCACTTCAGTCGTGTCTGATGCTTTGCAACCCCAATTGTAGCCCACCAGGCTCCTCCATCCAAGGAATTCTCCAGGCGAGAATACTGGAGTGGGTTGCCATGCCCTCCTCCAGGGAATCTTTCCAACCCAGGGATCGAACCTGCGTCTCTTTACCTCTCCTGCATTGCAGGTGGGTTCTTTACCACTAGGGCCTCTTGGGAAGCCCTTTGCCTCCCCACTGGTGCTGAATGTCTCAAAACTGAAATTTCACGAAAGACCTTAACGGGATTAAGCCCTGGCCGAAACAATCGCCCTTGGCAGTTCTGCAAACTCTCTCTGAAGTTGGCGTGACTCACAGTGCCCTTGCTGGGCCTTTCCGGTTCTTAGACCTCTCTACCCACCTACTTCCTTACTCACCCGAGCTCTATTCTTAGGTGTCAATGTTATTTCAAGGACTGATTTACAGCATGACAGCCTTGTGAGTTACCTTCGGTTGACACTGTTTTCTCATCGCTGTATGCATCCTGTCTTGTCTCCTCCGACAAGACCTACCTGCTCATCGTGACAGGTGTGTCAGCAGGTGACTCACACTCCCCCGCAGTGCCTGGGAGAGCCCGAGTCAGACGGCACGTGTGCTTCTGGCTCTCAGCTCTGTCGGAGGCTTGGATCTCCAACCTGTTGAGCTTGGGAGGTAAGGGCCTGAAACAATCACAGTTATTGATATATAGGAAGGGATATTATTTTTTTGAACTTTTTATTTTATATTGGGGTATCGCCAATTAACAATGTTGTGATAGTTTTAGGTGAACAGAGAAAGGGGTCCGCCACACATATACATGTACCCATTCCCCTTCGAACTACACTCCTATCCAGGCTGCCACATAACACTGAACAGAGTTCCATGTGCTATACAGTAGTTCCTTGTGGTTATCCATTTTAAATATAGCAGTGTGCACATGGGACATTATTTTTAGTATTCACATTTATTCAATGTTTTGAAAGTGAAAGTCGCTTAGTCCTGTCTGACTCTGCAACGCCATGGACTGTAGCCTGCCAGGCTGCTCTGTCCATGGACTTCTCCAGGCCAGAATACTGCAGTGAGTCACCATTCCCTTCTCCAGGGTATCTTTCCAACCCAGGGATCGAACCCAGGTCTCCCACCTTGCAAGCAGATTCTTTACCATCTGAGTCACCAGGGAAGCCTTATATGAAAGTCCCTCAGTTGTGTCTGACTCTTTGTGACCCAATGGACTATACAGTCCATGGAATTCTCCAGGCCAGAGTACTGGAGTGGGTAGCCTTTCCCTTCTCCGGGGGATCTTCCCAACCCAGGGATCAAACCCAGGTCTCCCGAATTGCAGACAGATTCTTTACCAGCTGAGCCACAAGGAAAGCCCTATTCAATATTAGATCTTGCCTAAAGGTTTCTTCCTTGACAGGTGAAAATTACACTGACTTCTCCTATTTCACCTTCTCAATATACTTGAAAAGGTCACAATTCTACAAATATGTCCTAATTCTACAAATGTCATACACTTCAGAGCCAAGACATACACCATACCTGTAGTTTCTTTAAATCAATAGTACAGTGTTATGTTGTTGCTGATGTTTCAAACAGCGCTTAATCTCTTCCCTGCATAATACATCAGGCTCTCTTTCTCCCAGTGCTTCATCTGATTGTTGACGTGTTTGAATTTCGCTTTTTCCTGGTTACCTTCCTCTTAGGGCCCTCTGTCCGGCTCCAACCTGAGTTACTGCCTCCTCAGCTTGCTTTATCGTTGTTCTTCAGGCTGTCTTTCAGCCATCCTCACAGGATCCACTCCTCCTATAGCCTTTCTAGTTTTAGTCCCTAGTTTTGCCTGAGTTACCATTCTCCATTATCTAGGAATGTTGCTTGAATGAAATAATGGCTTTATTTTACGCAACTTGGAATTGCTAGTTTTGTAATCCAGGGGATGTTTCTTCAGGAGAAAATGAGAGAATGGGGGAGGTAAGAAAGTGGATTTTTATTTTTAATTTTTTTTATTTTTATAGTGGGTAACTTAAGATGTGTTCATAACTTTTTTTTTTTAAACTTGTTTCCTGCCAGGGGTCTACTGTTGTAAACGACAGTGGGATGAAAGAGAGGAATATTAGGAAGAGGCTGGCAAGATAAGGATGCTAAAAGAAAAGATAAGAGACCACCGAGTGATTTCCCTGGTATTTAGAGCTCTGCTTCCACTCTACCTGTACAGGTTCCATCTCTAGTTAGGAAACTTAAGATACCGGCCAAAAGAAAAAAGGTCACCGTGAGGTCACTTCCTCCCTGTTTTCCAAGGCCAACCTTGCATTTCAAGGTACTACTATCTTCAAGGAAGCTGGTTTACAGTTACACGCCCATCATAAGCTGTTGCTTCAGAGTCCAAGACAGAGGCTCAAATGACTGTATTTCTACTGGAAGTGATGCCAGTGGAGGCTCAGGCAAGTGGTGTTTATGCAGGTGGTATTTGATGATTCAGGTGAGCTCCCGTGTCTGCTCATTGTCTAGTTCCCAGGCTATTAAACAGTAAAGTTGGCTGTGATAGTTTCAAGAAGTAGAATCATAATGTTGGGTCTATCAGGGGTAGCCCCTGACTTCCAAAGTGGAGGACGTTGGGGATCACAGTTTTGCTGGAAGGACTGAAGCCAAGAGGCTTTTCTAGAAGCAATGTTTCTATATGGCACTCACTGTTTTTATTTAGATGGTCTGCTTCTTTGGGGTAGAGGAGAGCTGAACGATGGAGATTATAGAGATACCCTAAGACTTTCCAACACACATTGCAGTGCTGGATATAGGCGCCTCCTTCAAATACCCTTTCCAATTTCCGTGGTAGGAAAATCAAATACCATGTCTGCAAGCGTTCAAAGTTTCCAGACTGCAAACTCCACATTCCCTCTTACCCAGACCTCATGTACCTTATTTTAAACACCATCAGCATAGGTTTACACAGGTAAGCAATCCAAGGAGAAAGCAGAGATGAGTATCTGGGAATTCTAATTGAATCTGACATACTATGTATGTAAACTTGGAGCTGGCTGACAGTTTGCCGAATTATATTTCTTATATCAGATGTCAAAAAGCTTGCCTGCCTGAAATGACTTACCAAAATTACTTACTAGGGTAGCCATGTTAGTCATTCCTTAGGTCCAGTTACCCAAGACCCTATTAGGATGCTATATCAGAATAAAAATACTCATTATGTCCCATGAATAATTTAGTATAAATTTAATGGTCACATTACCTAGTCAGTCACCTGCCAGATCCCAAGGGGATGGGATGTAACACTGGTGAAAGTGTTAGTTGCTCAGTCATGTCTGACTCCATGTGACCCTATGAACTGTAGGTTCCTCTGTCCAGGGGATTCTCCAGGCAAGAATACTGGAGTGGGTTGCCATGCCCTCCTCCAGGAGATCTTCCCAACTCAGGGATTGAACCCCAGTCTCCTGCACTGCAGGCAGATTATTTACCTTCTGAGCCACCAGGGAAGTGTTGGCAAATCTGGATAAATGAAGAGTGATTAGAAAAATTGCAGAGCATGGGCTCTTCAGTGAAGAGTATTATTAGTGCAGAGACATACAGAAAGTATCAGAAGACAGTGGACTCTGGAAGAAGATTCATTAAAGAGGGTCCAGAAGATGGAAAAATCAATTCCCTAGTCACTATTTTCCCAGGTGGTGCTGGTGCTAAAGAACCCACCTGCCAATGCAGGAGATTTAAAAGATGTGGCTCAATCCCTGGGTCAGGAAAATCCCCTGGAGGAGGGCATGGCCACCCGCTCTAGTATTCTTGCCTGGAGAATTTGACAGAGGAGCCTGGTGGGCTGTAGTCCATGAAGTCACAAAAAGTCAGATATGACTGAAACAACTCAGCACACATAGTCACTATTTTAACTATGGATAGCTCTGTATTTGTAGCATATAGTTATGATTAAATATGGTTGCAAGTAACATATAACAGTGATTCTTAAGCAAGATTGTTTTTCTCTTACATTCTGTAATCCCAGAGACAGTTACTTCTGAGATAGATTGTACTTCATGGTTTCAGGAGAACCCAAATTTTTTTTGTTTGTTTGGTTGGTTGTTTTTGCATGTATAATTTCCATTCTCAGATTATCTCATGGCTCAAGATTGCTGCTGGAGCTCCAACTATTGAATCTGTATTCTCATCAACAAATAGGTGGAAGGGAAAAAGAAGGATATGACCCCTCTCCTCCATTTTTACTTATATCTCTTGGGCCAGAACTTAGACATAAGTTCTTACATTTAGCTGCAGAAAGAGTTAAAAAAAACATGGTCCTTATTTTGTACTATGAAAATGAAGGATTCTATTACTATAGAGAAATGGGAGAAAATTCTGAGTCTCTGCCACAGGATTACAGCTCCCATCTATCCATCCCATCCCATCCTATCCCAACCACTGTTGGGGTTTAGACACATATCAGCATTTATACTGATTTTGTAGGCAGTGCTGACTAGAAATCTGATGTTTGTCAGTGAGGTGGGAGACTGAGGAGCCTGTGAGTGACCAGAAGTGCTGGCAGGGTGCTGGAGAGCCACACACCCAAGTACATGGCTGCCAGTCACTGGGCCTGCAGATGTGGCACTCTGTCAGGGAGGAGAGGGCTGGGGCACCAAGGGAGGTGGAAAATAAACAGAAATAGCACCACATTTGCCCCCTGGAAATTCAACTGGGCTTTTCCACAAGCACATGGAACACATGTGAAACTCTCAGAATCATTTGTAGACAGAGAGGTCCTTGCTTTGGACCAGGATCCAACATCAACTATCAGCGCAAAAGGAAATGAAACACTGCTGAGTTATATCACAGTTTAAAAAGAATTTCTATCTGTGAGATTAGGTTATGGTTTGGGCAGAACTTACAGAAGCACGTTTCTTCACACGAGAAAATGTGTCTCTTTTCTGCTTGGGAAACCTAATGGTGATTTAATTATCCCCAAATGAATATCAGCAGCAGGTGAGGTCTGATCTGGTCCTTTTTTAAACTCTGTCAGATACTAACATCAAAGCCTCCATGGACTTTGTCATTGTGAGTATTACACTTGCCAGCATTTTCCACTCTGTGCTGTTTCTTCCTTTTATGCATAAGAACTAAAGACAGAGTTATTTCAAAGGTATGCTCTCAAAAATTAGGTTTTTCATAGGAACATTAATTTATTTCCCCATTTACCATGTCCTGGTCTGAGATTTTGCAATTAGCAGGATAATTGGAAGTTTAAAATACCATGGTCAATATGCCCCGTTTTGTTTTTGTTTTTTATAAAAAACTTAGATGGTCTAATGTTATAGCTTTCCGTGTTTTATGGCTTTGTTATTGCCTCTGCAACGGTTTTGTCTTAATATATATGAAAGTTTTTAATTGTTGCATCTGCTGACATCTATTTTACTTCTACAGTAACAAGCAAGCATGCAGAAGATGAGATTAGAACCTTGCAATATGCACAACTGAAAGAACATTGGTGCTGTGAATAACTTCATTCAAGCTTAGTGCCCTTTGTTTCCCTCAGCAGAGGGCATAGATTATTATATTTGCTTCTATATTTTATTAGAATAGCTCACTGATATAGAGTGTGGTAGGTGACAGACATTGTTAGGTGTCTACCCTTCCATCCATTCCAGACTTTCTCTTTCAGATTAGAAGCCTGCTGGGTGAAAGATGAAACTTCCCATCCTCTTTTGTATGGAGGTGCAGCTGCAGGACTAAGTTTTGCCCAATGCGGTTAAGAGGAAGCCTCCTACAAGGGTGAAAGATGCTGTTCTTTGATTTCCCTTCTTTCTGTCACCTGGAAGGTAGAGTTTACATCTTGAAGTGATGGACTAAGGTTGGTGAAACAAGAGAGCAGAAGGGGCCTGGATTCCAAAAGAGCCATCATCTTAGTCCTGGAGGCAAACTCTGGTTTTTCACCTGAAGGAGTAAGTTTGATCTGGTCTAAGCACTCCTATTTCAGGTTTCTTCAATTAGGCACCCAAGACATATTCTAGTGAATGGGCTGGGGTTCTGAAACATGGGATGGAGGACAGAGGTCAGAGATAGAAAAGGCAAGAATCTTCTATTCTATTTGTTGTGGGTCCTAGTTGGGACTCACAGTCACGTAGCTTCTAGACCAAGGAGTATTCTTCAACTTTTCTATCCTCTGCAAAGACTGGACAGTGCTTGAGCAGGAGCACAAAATAGCTGTTGAATGAATCAATAAACAAATGAGTGAAGGAGAAGTCTTGTTGGGGGTGGGGAAAGGTGAAAGGGATGATTTTTGCTCATTTGATCAAAAATATATGAGAAAACTTGCTTTGGGCACTTAAAATTAAATTCATGATGGATGAACATGCTTCAGAGTGATTCAAATGCTAAAGTGTTCTTAAAGCCATTCTTAAACTTAAATATCTATAATTAGCCCATCAGGTATGTGTTGAACACCTACGTAGGGTATATAACAGTTGGTGCCTACAAATAATTTCTCATTTGTGATATGTGATATATGGTGAGGTGCCCTGGAGCCTTATTCTTGCTCTCTCTCCTCTACAGGGTTGTTTTGAAGTGGTGGTAAGTCAAGAAAGAGCATGAACAGATATTGTAATTACTGTACATGCATGCGTGTTAAGTTATTTTGGTTGTGTCTGAATCTTTGCAGTCCTATGGACCATAGCCTTCCAGGCTCCTCTGTCCAGGAGATTCTCCAGGCAAGAATACTGGAGTGGGTTGCATTTCCTTCTCCCAGGTATCTTCCCTACCTAGCAATCAAACCTGTGTCTCCAGTATTGCAGGCAGATTCTTTACTGTCTGAGCTACCAGGGAAATAGGGGTGTCTGTAAATCAACACTGTTCAAGAGAAATTTCTGCAGTAAAAGGAATGTGGCTATTGAACCCTTGGAATGTGACTAGTGTGCCTGAGGAAATGGTTTTTATTTATTTTTTTAGTTTTAAATGATTTAAATAAATGCATGTGGCTAGTGGCTACCATACTGGAGAGCATAGCTCTAGAATTTTGTATTCCTAGTTATCATCAATGTGTCTAGAGAGCAGGGATTTAAAACCTCATCCAAAGGAGAATACTGAGGTCAGCCAAGAAAAACGCTGCCAAAATGGGTGGTCAGGCTCGAGAGGCAATGGCAAGGAGTCAAAGCTGAGTGCAGAGGACCAACTGGGGCCAGAGAGGGACAAGGCCAGATGGAGGGAATGAGGGCAGAGTGTCCAGTGAGACACATGGGCAACTTCCCCTAGGCCCACAGCTCGGGACTTTTTTGTCACAGCTGTATTTTTGTTTGTTTAAAAAATTTTTTATTTAAAAATAAAATTTAGTTTAAATAAAAAATAAAAATTTTATTGAAAAATAAAATATAATTAATTTACAATGTTGTGTTAGTTTCAGGTGTGTAGCAAAGTGAATCAGTCATACATCTATCCACTCTTTTAAAAAGATTCTTTCCCCATATATGTCATTACAGAATATTGAGTAGAGTTCTCTGTGCTATACAGCAGATTCTTATTAGTTGTCTATTTTACGTATAGTAGTGTATATATGTCAGTCTCAATCTGCTGATTCATCCCTTTTTTTTTGGTGATATGTTGCTTTAGGGTTTTCCACGGGTCCGTTTTTTCTCTCGGTATGAGAAATTTTATTTTGCCACAAATCAACCAAATATTAAAAAGGAAAATTTGGGATTAAAGCAAAGATATATTTTTTGATTCAAAGTGTTCATATTTTATTTAGATACTGAGCAGTTAACTTTCCCATTTTAAATAAGAAAGTATGTGAAACCCTATTTTAAAAATTCATAGAAAGCCCACCTGACTGTGCCTGGCATTTTCAGTTGCCCTGGAAACAGGCTGGAGACTTGGCTCCATTGTTTCAACTTAATAGGTCAATACAATAGTCCACTGTCTTTCCGATCTGCTGTTTCACGTGTCTTTAAATTTATCACTATAGATACTGGGTACAATTAACAAGACTTTGGAAGGAGGGCTCCTGAGAGCATTGACATCACTAAATTGTGCCTTTCTAGTTTTTCTCAAAGTGAGAATTTCTTTCTTCGGGAAGTGTAGAAAAAAGTCCGGGAAAACGTAACCACACAGGGAATTGGTCTTTGAAAATCCTTAAAGTAAAAGGACTCTTCTTGAAGAGTTCTTATTCTCAGCCAAGGTTCATAACAGCTAAATGACTGGGCTCAGGACTTTGGGGGACAGAAAATAACACCCATGCTTCTTCAGTCTTAGACACGTGAGATCAGAAATGATCAGGCATTATGCCTGCTGGCCAAACTGATAAATTAGCAGAACCAAGTCTGTGGCTGGGAAGTTGTGTCACGGGGTGGTAGAAGCAGGAGAGCCAATCCCCTGCATGGACACTGTGATTGGCAGAGAAGTCGACCTATCTGGGTATGGAGGGGAAGAAGACTCTTTTAGGATAAGTGTACACCACTGAGGAGAAAGCGGATTTTGCCAGCCCATTTCGTGGGTCTAGTTGTATAAACTACCTGGGCCTTGATTAAAAAAAAGATGGGTTGATTTATACTGGAAAGGGCAGAGAACAACTCTGTGCTGACCCTGGGCCCCTCTCCTGATAACACGGAATAAGAAGATCTGCCATTGAGGTGAGAGCTTTGTGTTGAAAGGGCCACCCAAGCGATTATTATCTTCGTTCTTGGCGAAGGACCGTTGTCTGAATTGATCCCACCAGAGAATAGAAAGGTACACTTAGGAGTAGACTTCGCAGTGGTATGTATGGGAAGAGGCCATGGATTTGGGTCTTAGAGAAAAATAAATGGATTTGGCAGTGGGCTGGCTGACCAGCAGTAGTTGTACAGAACACGCTGGCAGGTCATCAGCACCAATGTCATCTGAGAGCTTGTTAAAAAAAATGCAGAACCTTGGACCATACCCAAGACCTGAGGGATCAGAGCCTGCATTTCAAGGAGATACCCTGTTTCCTGAAAAAACTGGTCAAGGACCTCCATTCAAAGTCTGCGTCCACCAGCTTCCCATAGTGGCAGGGGCAGAACACCCTGGGCTGAAGAGCCAGGGTTTGGGGACTTCCCTTCCTGGGTAGTCCAGTGTTTAAGACTTCACAGTCCCTATCCAGGGGCCCTGGGTTCAATCCCTGGTCAGGGAACTAAAGCCCACATGTCATAGCTAAGACCCAGCACAGCCAAATAAAATAAATAAAAATAAGTTGTTTTTTTTGTTTGTTTGTTTTTTTTTTAAGAGAGAAAGCCAGGATTTGGGAGCCACCCTATCTAGTTCACGTGATCTTGACATCCCTTGCATGCTGAGCCCATGGGCAAGATGCATGAATACTCTCTGTGCCTCAGTTTCCCCATCTGTAAACTGGGGGCAGTAATATCCCCACACTGTCTGTTATAAGGATGAAATCATCAATCCACATAAAGCACTTATCTAAAAGGTTGTAGGTGCTCAATATATGCTAGATAGACCCTGGTCTTTTTTTCTTAGTTGGTAATATATGGGACCAATTTCTTCAGTTTTCACACCGAGAACCTGAGGGCAATGATAACTAGTCACTGGGCTGCCTGGAGGGTTTTCAGAGACATATATGTTCTGTGGTCTGTAAACCTCTCCAGGTGCAAAGATGCTATCATTGACAGCCCACCAAAGGAAGAGGGCAGGTAGGAAGGTAAAGCTTTCAACCAGCCTGGGTGAGAAGGCAAGACCTCCTGAGGGGTAAGGGACCACCTCGGTTTTTCTGAAACCGGTGGGAACCAGACCACCCTCAAGTAAAGATGAGGTAAAAGGTCATCAGGCCCAAATCATCCTGTCCTCTTATTCTCTCCAGCTCCACCAGATCAGACCACCCACAAAGAGACGTTTGCACAGTGGCTGGTGGGTAAATGACATCTTTGTGCAGCACTGCCTGGAGCGTGGCAAGGACCAGCGTGGGTGGACCACCCCCAGCTCTGTCCTAGAGTCCCCCAAACTCCTCTCTTTCTTTCTTGTCCTAGACAATCCTCGGGCAAGCTGACAGCTCAAACTTCGACACCTTCGGTTCCCTTTTTAATTTTGACGTCCCTCTGAGCAGGTAGCAGAGGAGATCTGGGATACATTCTGTTATTTGCAGGACCCAGAGACAGATAAAATCTTTTATGCTCACTTCCTGTAGCTGACTTAGTGCCTACAGGGCATAAAGCTGACCCTGAATTTATTGCTGCTGCTGGGAGACGTGGGAGGTGTCTTGTAACAGCATCACATTTTTTTTTTCCATTATGGCTCAGCTGGATGGAAGCGCTGTGGTTAAGGCTCAGTCCCAAGGGCTTCAGAACACTGTCAGGGCCAAGGTGCGGCCAGTATAGGGGCCCCTAGAGGCCTTCCAAAGGGTCTGTCTGAGATCATGGCCCAGGTGGGAAGAATAATCTATGCCGAGTCATCATGCACTAACTGCTTGTGCGTGGGTGTGTGCTCAGTTGCTTCTGCTACTGCTGCTAAGTCGCTTCAGTCGTGTCCGACTCTGTGCGACCCCATAGACGGCAGCCCACCAGGCTCCCCCGTCCCTGGGATTCTCCAGACAAGAACACTGGAGTGGGTTGCCATTTCCTTCTCCAACGCATGAAAGTGAAAAGTGAAAAGTGAAAGTGAAGTCTCTCAGTCGTGTCTGACTCTTAGTGACCCCATAGACTGCAGCCTACCAGGCTCCTCCGTCCATGGGATTTTCCAGGCAAGAGTACTGGAGTGAGGTGCCATTGCCTTCTCCGATCAGTCCTGTCCAATTATTCTGTGACCCCATGACTGTAGCCCACCAGGCTCCTGTCCAGGGATTTTCCGTCCATGGGATTTTCCAGGCAAGAGTACTGGAGCGGGTTGCCATTTCCTCCTCCAGGGGACCTTCCCAACCCAGGAATCGAACCCAAGCCTCTTATGTCTCCTGCATTGGCAGGCAGATTCTTTCCCATTGTGCCACCTTGGAAGCCCTAAGTGATCTCTTGATCCCTGTGAGACTTTGCCTCAGGACTTGCGTTCTGCCTAGAGGACCAAGTCCACAGCACCTCCTTCTGTGTCTTCTTCCTCCTCCTGGACAGTCTCTCCATTTATAGTTGCAAAGTCTAAAGCCCAAGTGAACCCATGAGGAATGTAAGCTCTGCTGCGCATGTGTTTGCTTTTCCCTTCGATCATCCATTACCTTTGACAACAGAATGCCCTCCTCCACCCCGAGACAACATGAAATTTGAGTTTAACCAGAATGAAAATGCTGGTCCTGACCCTCTTCAGTCTTCTGATCTCCTGAAGGAAACCCCCAGCCCTACCCAGACCAAGTGGTCCTACTGTGTCTTTCTAGTTGGGTGAAGGACTCTTCTGTCTCAGGAACAATGTCAGTTACTGTTCAGAAGAAGGCGTACTTGTGGTGGTCCAAGGTATTAAATAAGAATGCCCCACTTCTCCCGACGTCTCTGGGAAGACAGAGTTCTGAAGACTGACTCAACTATTTACTACTTAACATGGGAAGGACTGGATGGTTTGCATCAGAGAAGCAGCATCTGCTGGTCTCAATGCTGGGCAACCACAGACCCTCTTACTTGTCAGAAAACAGATGGCATGGTGGGAGGGTTGGTTGTGTAGCAGGGCATCCGTGTGTGTGTGTGAAGGTTTTCTCCCCAGCATCCTGTATGAGAATCCCATGTCAGGAGGTGAGTGCTCAGATGGAAGGCAAGCACCTGGAACGTGGTACCCATTCGCTGGCCCAGAGTGGCTGATTGGACCCCACTTTCTAGGGTGGCACAGCTTCTGGATTTCTGGGGTGCTGTGGGCGCTGACCCTGGCCAGCGTGGGGGCTCCACAGTCCTGCTCAGAGCAGAACAGGTGGCGAGGCTCTTCCCCGGAGAGCACCAGGCTGCTCTGAGACAGTTTTGTCCTTCAAAACAAAAGGGTCTGTTGATGTAAAAGAAAATGCCAGTCCTAACTTCTTAGTTTACTCCTGGTGGGTAACAAGCCTCCCATTCACTCTCCAGAGGGTCCCTTTCTCTGGAGCCTCAGAGAAGGCACATTGTTAGGAGATGGGAAGGTGGGGCCCCGTGCTGCAAGCTCTGAGGGCACTGAAATCCCAGGAAGTGGGCCCCTCCCTCTGCTTCCAGGGAGAGGCTTATTCAGGTGGGAGATTCAGAAACTTGCTCTTTTGTGATGTAGACTCTTGATTTATCAGCCAGGTCGTTTGTTTTTTTTCTCAGACCAGGTGAAAGAATGACTGTGATAAAAACAAGGCTGGGCTTTCCTTATTTATGACAAACCCATCAGCTGGACAAAAACAATTAAGTCTTCAAACCCCCAAGACATCGTTCTCTAAAGAATAGAGGGGAGTCGTTTATAGACAGGTGATAAGTTTCTCAAAACAGAAAGGAATGTATTCTTCAGATAAGAGCAAAATTTCAAATCGTCCCTTTTTTGCTGGAGGAAAAAGGTTCTGGTTTAAGGTCTCCTTAAATCTCTTTGGCAGAAACCCAGGAGCATTGACACAAAGAAAAGAAACCAATTTTCAAATGCAATGAAAACAATAATGTTGAACTACGTCCTCCCCATCCTGTTCCTTCAGCTCTCCTCTCTCTGTGGGTGACTCTAATACCTGTGTCTGGATGCCTCTCTCTAAACTCCAGATTTGCTTTTCCAACACTTGCTGGATTGGCCCACCAATGGGTAGCTTCAGTTCAGTTCAGTCGCTCATTCATGTCAGACTCTTCACGACCTCATGGACTGCAGCACACCAGGTTTCCCTGTCCGTCACCAACTCCCGGAACTTGCTCAAACTCATGTCCATCGAGTCAGTGATGCCATCCAACCATCTCATCCTCTGTCTCCTCCCGCCTTCAATCTTTCCCAGCATCATGGTCTTTTCCAATGATGGGTAATTTGCTGTCCCCGAACTGAATGTGTCCGCCGCTGAACTCCACCCTCCCCTTTGGAAGGGCATCTCCTCCTGACTTCCTTGTTTCCCCTGATGGCATCAACTATTGTAACCAAGCAGGACGCTATGGGGCCTTGCTGGGAGAGACATGCCCATATCCTCTCCCTGCCTCTTGTCTGTAGAAAACCTCTAGTCTCCCTGGCCTTTCCCAGATTCCAAAAGTGAATTTAATCAGAGAAGTGAGAAAATACAGTAAGAAAGGAAATCAGTCAAACAAGACAAAATAATAATCCTTTAACCATTAAACAAAGTGAAGGACCTTTAGTTTCTCTTCAAGAGCTGCAGATAATATTCTGAGCCATGTCCTTTGAGCTGTTTGTAAATACTGAAACCCCCACCACGTGGAAGAAGTTGACTGTATGTTACCCACAAGCATGTAGACCCCAGACCAGTTGGATCCAAAAGATTGATGGTGTTGGCTCCCGAATACCTGACCACCAACCAACCAGAAGAATGTCCATGAGCTGATCACACACCTCACAACCCGCCCCCCTCATCCTGCCTTTAATAACCTGTCCCTGAAAGCTGTCAGAGAGTTCAGGCCTTTGAAGTGCTAGCTGCCTGGACTCCTCTTGACACCTGCGATAAACATTGCACTTTCCTTCACTACAACCTGGTGTCAGCACATGGGCTTTATTGCAGTTAGGCACGTGGACCCAAGTTTGGTTCAGTGACACTATCATTGTGAGTGGCGTTAGTTCTGTCTAGTGATTTCAGAACCTTCCCACTCCCTTGTGTTCCCACCACTAAGCAACACGGTAGTGAAAGACCTTGTTGTTACTTCCTTTGACAACTGCAGCAGGCTCCTCCCTCGTCCATCCTTTTTCCATGCCAATCCTTGTCCACAAATAATGATGATTTAATTTTCCTACAAGGGCTTCCCAGAGAAGGCAATGGCAACCCACTCCAGTGTTCTTGCCTGGAGAATCCCAGGGATGGTGGAGCCTTGTGGGCTGCTGTCTATGGGGTCACACAGAGTCAGACACAACTGAAGCGACTTAGCAGCAGCAGCAGCAGCACAAGGGCTTCCCAGGTGGATCATTGGTAAAGAATCCGCCTGCCAACACAGGAGAGGAAGGAGAGGTGGGTTCAGCCCCTGGGTTTGGAAGATCCCCTGGAGCGGGAAATGGCAACCCATTCCATTATTATTGTCAGGAAAATCCCATAGACAGAGGAGCCTAGAGGAATCACAAAGAGTCATGTCTGACTGTGCATGCATGCGATTTTCCTAGTTATAGCCATCTCCTTTCTGTAATAGATTTCATCTGTAGAAGCTGCCCAACGTCATTGAATACCCTTCCATATTTGGGGCCAATGTCTTCCTAACGTTGACATTAGGAAACCTCATACCACAGATTGTCTTGCAGCTAAGACTCGGGCATATCATTTCAGGGATCCATTCTTCTGTTAAATGCAGCTGGGAGATTCAGTCTTCAGGAGTGTTGGTGGGATGTGTTTTCATGATGTAGCTCCCATTTTCTGGCTTCAGAGCCAAGCTGTAGTGCTCACCTGAGGTTTCTATAAGCTATTTAATATTGTGTGATAAATTATCTTTCAGCTTGGAGTAGGCAGGGTAAATTCTGTTGTTGGTAACCAATAAACACAAAATTAAAAATAAATATTGGTGACCCTTCAGGGACTAATGAAATAAATACCCACTTTCCCATCTGGCATCCACATTTCTCTACAATTAAGTCTCAAAACAGCAGACCTTTCAAGGCCATCCAGTGTGTGTCTCTATTCTCCTTCTTACATTGCCTTTGTGAGGTGCTTGTCCTCCCTTAATCATAGGTTTCCTGCAGCTTCTACTTTGGTTTAACCACTTATTTTCTGAAATAACTAGGAGCAAACTTTTTTTATGACAAGGACATTCCAAAATTTAGTGCTTGACTCTCCTCTTTCATTTTTAGACGTTGAGATCAACAGCTTCCAAAGGTCCTCAATTGTGCTAATACATGTCCTATACTACATAAATATAAAACCTATTTAGTTTTGCTTGGAAGAAAACTCTAAAACATTAAAGGGGAACTTTATTATCATCAAAAAGCATTTTTGATGAAATCTTTCCACATACCTTTCATTTTCTTCTCGTATTCTCCTATCTGTGACTTTGTCTATACAACATCAAACACAGAAATGAAAGTAAAAAAATTTAATCAAAGAAGTTTTTTATGTTATGCTGATAAAACATCTGGAAGACTTAATTTCTTCTTTTCCACCATACAGATGGTCTTGTAGAGAATTAGTCTGTGTCATTTACCGAGATAAGTACTTCCTTGTCTCAGTCCATCCTTCACCTTCACGTGAATTTTTAAAAATCTTTAATTTTTGAGAAGCTCTTTTCCAGTTTTGAAAGACAAAGGCTTCACCAGACCTTTGAGGATGCCCTTAGAAAGAGATTCAATGTTCATTGCTAAACTGCCTCTTGCTTTGATAATGTTGGAAGTTAGGCATTAAAGAAAAGGATGTTTGGATGAGAACAGGAAGGTCCTGAGCTTGCTAAGCCCTATGAATATAGAAGCAATTGTCAACATCAGTCCTGGACCCTCTGCTGGACATGGTTTATGTGAAGCCCACATGGGCATCATTGTTCATTGACTGCATGCAGAAAGGGCCGAATACTGCCTGTCACCACAGCGTTAGAGCTGATAGCATGTTGCTGATATTGACTCGGAGCCATACTGTTCTCTTTGGTAGCATCCAACTGATTGGAGCTGCGCTGCCCTCCTTCAGCGTTGACTGTCAACACTCTGTATGAGATCTAGTCACAGTTTAATAGCTTCCCTTTTCTTGGCAAAGAAAACATTTTTCTAAAATCTACAGTTATCATTGGTGCCAAGTTCATTTAGACTCATTATTCCTTCTTCTTCTTATATTCTTACTCCCCATGCATGCCACAGATGTCCCTGGGAACTGGCAACATCAACCACACCACTGGAAGCCCAAGTGTATCAAAGAAGGATGATGAAAACCCACACAACCTTTACACTAACAGGTAACAGGCTTTTGGATTCTGTTTTTAAAAGGTTTTAACTATATCAGTCTAATTTTAAGAATGGTAGGACTTTCCTGGTGGCCCAGTGGATAGGAATCTGCCTATCAATGCAGAGAACATGGGTTTGATCCCTGGTCTGGGAGAATTCCACAGAGCTTCCACTGAGCCCACACCCCCCAACTACTGAAGCCCACATGCCTAGATCCCATGCTCTGCAACAAGAGAAGCCACTGCAATGAGAAGCCCGCACACTGCAAAGAAGACCCAGCACAGCCAAAAATAAAGAAAGAAATAAGTAAAAAGTTTAAAAAAAAGAATGGCAAACATTGCAAAATTCTGCCAATATTTTGCGTAAGTCTTCACTGATCAAATTTTAAAGCGGAAAAACTTCTTTTTTAACCTAAATTAATTCAAGTTTTCTTTGTTCTGCATAGTTTAACTACCATTACCATAAATAGATCACTGGTTTTGTCTTCATGAAACTGTTGGAAGTTCCCAAGATAACTCACTGTGCATATTAAGAAGCTGTTATTTTATATAATTATATAATAATTATAACAAAGATCTACATAACATACTATGTATGTAAAAAAGCATTTATATGTTTAAATATTTATACATACATATTATAAATAAAATATAAATTAAATTGAATTAATTTGATTTTGAATTAAATATATTAAAATCTATTTTTAAAGTATATATTTAAAGCTTCTCCTCTAGTGTGGTGAATGAAATGTTTATCACCAAGTCTTATGGAACAACTGTTCAGTGGCTAAGAGTAATGTGTGCATTTACTCCCAGCTTTGTTAATCATCTGTCTCATAACCACCAGTTTGTTGGATGTGATGATTTAGGGCCTATTGGAGTCAGTGAGATTTTACAATAGAGGTATTCACTATCTTTCCACACATTTCAGGATGATCAGGCTTGACCACGCTACCTGGACAACCATGTTGCCACAGCAGACTTAATTTGTTTCCTGGTTAATAATCTACCACATACCTCAAACAAAACTGGAATATCTGGTCATCTGGTTGCCAAATGCGCTAAAGAAAATTGAGATGAAAACACTGGAGTTTGGTTAATACTTGAATAATTTGAGTTTCATTATTTTACAAAGCTTTTTCAGATAGGGATCAAGCATATATGTGTTTTCTGACTCTCTTTCCAAAAATTTATTACAGTCCAACTTGTTTCAATTTAAAGCACCAGAATACCACTCAAGATGCCATCTCTTGGAACCCCAAGACACACAGTAGGAGTGAAGTGATCATAAACATAACCTTTTAATATTACAGATTCTATCTGTAATATTAATATTACAGATTAATATTACAGGGCTAATCTCAAAAGATTGAGGAGTAACCTGAGTGAACTTTGATTCAATGGTTTGATATCTAACCATTTGTACTCTTGTCAAGGACCTGAAATACATCAGAGATTTCCTGTTTGAACTGAGGGCCATAGTCAGGATGGACACATGTTGGTTATACTCTGGGTGTGATTATAAGCTGTCTTCATGCTTGAACTCTTAGTGAGGCGAATGCATTTTCTCCTTCCTTTATGAGGCTCTCATGAGCTTTGTAGTGCCTGGTAATTAAGGACCATGATGATATAGTGGAGGCCCCTCAGCTGCATGCCCCATGGGAAGCTGAACAACATGCTGTAATGAGCTGGGGAGGTATGGCTGGAGATTGTGGGCTTGAATGGCAACCCTGCCACTTATGAGTGGTTTGATATTGAACAGGTCTCTCCACCTCTTTTCTTTCTGATTTGCAAAAAGGGATAATAACGTGTTCTTTCCAGACTACTGGAAGAATGAAACAAGATAGTATATGTCAGTACATCTGGCACCTGGTAGATCTTAATAAGCATTAGTCAAACCTGAATCTGGACTCAAATTCACCAAAAACTGGACCAATGTGTTTGTTGCCAGCACTGGGCCAAAGGAGTATGCATGCATCCTGAAAGAGGTAGGGCCTCTGTTGGTTCCTTGTTTACTTTGGAAATTTCAGTGAACAATGAAGGTTAGAGGCATCAAGTTTTAGGGAGAAACGATTTGGTTTGGAAGTCTCTGGGAATCTTTGGAAAAGGAATGGTCTCTGCCTTCCTGGGTACCCTTCGGGATGGATCGGGAATTCTCAGACTACCACCCCCTGCTTAGAGACCCTTATGCATTGAACAGGACTCTCGGACCTCTTGATAGGGAACTAGAATCCCCGGGATGTTTGAAAGCTAGAATGGGCTTCCAGGGGCTGAGAAATCTTCTTGGTCTAAAACTGTAACATGCTTTTGGTCACCCTGAGCAACACAAGGTCCTCCCTCGTTATGCAAACATCACGGAGCTTGTTCTTACTCTTCAGTGAGTCACCACTTGCCTAGTCCGAAGGCCCCCCTATTATCTGAAGAGGCAGGACTGGAAGAAGGTCCAGGGTGGAGAATTCCAGTGCTTTGGCAGGAGGGTCACTCACTAAACAGAGCAGAAGGCGCATGGACTTCACAACTGCACAGCATCAGTTCGAGTCTTAGCTGTGCAACTAGGCCAAAGTCTTCAGCATGAATAAGCCTCAACTTTCTCATCCGTATAATGGGTAGACTGCTACCTATCCACAGGGTGATTGTGAGGATTAAGTGAGATCAGAAGTGTTGAAGAATCTGCACTTAGAAGGCATTTGATAAGTCTCAGTTCTCCTCCCTCACCCCCTCACTAATTCCTTCATTATTTTCATGTGGTCTCAGACCTTGGACATGTGCCCCAACTCCTCTTCCATTCATAACTCACCCTGTTTTCCTAGGGTGGGGGCTCCATACTTACAAGTTCTCCCCTTTCCCACCTAGATTCCACATCCTGGCTTCTTTTCCCTTTGGTCCTTGAGGTGTTCCTCTGCTAGTCACTATGTCCTCCCTGGCACTTTCCATCCCAGGTTTTCTCAGCGAACTTCTTTGTGACCCTCCTTCTCTGGCTTCCTCCAGGTGGCTGTGTGCCTCTTGGAGTTCTGGGGTATCCCCTCTTGTTGGTCTTCAGTGAGCAAGTGGGCAGTGCCAGGCAGAACATCAGCTATTAGGCCAGTGTGGAGCAGACCCCCTGCCCTTCTGGTCAGGTGGGGAGGACAGTGCTCCCAGCCACTGGGCTGGGTCTGGGGTGTGTGGACAAGGGCACTCACTGTCTGCATGTGAGAGGCCTTCTCCCGGCAACAGGGAGAAGAGAAGGGGAAGCACAGTGCCGGCTCGTGACTACAGAGCCCCTTTCTTACTGCAGCATTCACCTGCCTGATTCTCCCTGTGTTGTCCGGGGACCAGGCAGATAGATAAAAGCGGGAAACACAGAACAGAGGGACCAGCTACAGTGAAGAGGAAAAAGCGTGGGGTGATGCACAAACTGACTTGATTCCACATACATTTATATCAGCTCTTCTACTCAAAGGGAGAAAGATATCAGAATGTGGGAGCAACAAGAGCCAGGGAGAAAATGGAAAGAAATCCAGGCCAGAGTAAGAAAGCACCCTTCAATACTCCTGCCCTTCCTTTCCATGAAGGACTCATTTGCTAGAGAAGGCAGCCAGGTATGTCTGTGTCAGCACTGTTCTTCAGACTGCAGGTCCCAACCTAGCAGAGAATCCTAAGATCAACTAGGGACTGAGAACCAGCATCCTTTAAAACTTTTTAATTGAAGCATAATGTGTACAACAAAGTACCTAAATCTTAAATGTACTGTATAGCTCAGAAATGTATATATGTTTATATATATGTGTGCAGTATCTATTTATCTATGTCTATATCTGCATAACGGGGCATCCCTGTGGCTCAGCAGTAAAGAATCCCCCTGCAATGCAGGAGCCGTGGGAGACGTGGGTTTGATCCCTGGGTTGGGAAGATCCCCTGGAGGAGGGCACAACAACCCACTCCAGTATTCTTGCCTGGAGAATCCTGTGGACAGAGGAGCCTGGTGGGCTACGGTCCATAGGGTTGCAGAGTCAGACATGACTGAAGAGACCTAGCACATGTTTATACATAAAACCAACCAAAGCCCAAATCAAGGTATAGAACATCTGCAGCAACCCAGGAAGTGCCAGCCTGTGACATCCCGGTAAATACCCACTTACTTCCCTCAGTTCAGTTCAGTCGCTCAGTCGTGTCCGACTCTTTGCAACCCCATGAATCGCAGCATGCTAGGCCTCCCTGTCCATCACCAACTCCCAGAGTTTACCCAAATTCATGTCCATCGAGTTAGTGATGCCATCTAGCCATCTCATCCTCTGTCGTCCCCTTCTCCTCCTGCCCCCAATCCCTCCCAGCATCAGGGTCTTTTCCAATGAGTCAGCTCTTCCCATGAGGTGGCCAAAGTATTGGAGTTTCATCTTCAGCATCAGTCCTTCCAATGAACACCCAGGACTGATCTCCTTTAGGATGGACTGATTGGATCTCCTTGCAGTCCAAGGGACTCTCAAGAGTCTTCTCCAACAACAAAGTTCAAAAGCATCGATTCTTCAGTGCTCAGCTTTCTTTATAGTCCAACTCTCACATCCATATATGACCACTGGAAAAACCATAGCCTTGACTAAACAGACCTTTGTTGGCAAAGTAATGTCTCTGCTTTTGAATATGTTATCTAGGTTGGTCATAACTTTCCTTCCAAGGAGTAAGTGTCTTTTAATTTCATGGCTGCAATTACCATCTGCAATGATTTTGGAGCCCCCAAAAGTAAAGTCTGACACTGTTTCCACTGTTTCCCCATCTATTTCCCATGAAGTGATGGGACCAGACAGACAAACACTGTTTTGTGGTTCAGTTCAGTTCAGTTCAGTCGCTCAGCTGTGTCCGACTCTTTTCGATCCCATGAATCGCAGCATGCCAGGCCTCCCTGTCCATCACCAACTCCCGGAGTTCACTCAGACTCATGTCCATCGAGTCAGTGATGCCATCCAGCCATCTCATCCTCTGTCATCCCCTTCTCCTCCTGCCCCCAATCCCTCCCAGCATCACAGCCTTTTCCAATGAGTCAACATGAGATAGCCAAAGTACTGGAGTTTCAGCTTTAGCATCATTCCTTCCAAAGAAATCCCAGGGCTGATCTCCTTCAGAATGGACTGGTTGGATCTCCTTGCAGTCCAAGGGACTCTCAAGAGTCTTCTCCAACATCACAGTTCAAAAGCATCAATTCTTCGGCACTCAGCCTTCCTCACAGTCCAACTCTCACATCCATACATGACCACAGGAAAAACCATAGCCTTGACTAGATGGACCTTGTTGGCAAAGTAATCTCTGCTTTTGAATACGCTATCTAGGTTGGTCATAACTTTTCTTCCAAGGAGTAAGCATCTTTTAATTTCATGGCTGCAGTCACCATCTGCAGTGATTTTGGAGCCCAGAAAAATAAAGTCTGACACTGTTTCCACTGTTTCCCCATCTATTTCCCATGAAGTGATGGGACCAGATGCCATGATCTTCATTTTCTGAATGTTGAGCTTTAAGCCAACTTTTTCACTCTCCACTTTCACTTTCATCAAGAGGCTTTTGAGTTTCTCTTCACTTTCTGCCATAAGGGTGGTGTCATCTGCATATCTGAGGTGATTGATACTTCTCCCGGCAATCTTGATTCCAGCTTGTGTTTCTTCCAGTCCAGCATTTCTCATGATGTACTCTGCATATTTTGCCTATTCTTATTTGAAAAAAAAAAATTTTTTTTTTGGCCATGCTGTATGGCAGGTGGGATCTAGTTCCCCAATCAGGGATCAAACCCATGCCCCCTGCACAGGAAAGGGAAGTCTTAACCACTAAACCACAAGGGAAGTCCCACCTTGCCCATTTGTAATCATCATATAAGTAAAATCATATAATGATACTCTTTTATCTGGTTTGTTTCAACCAAATGCTGTATCTATATGGGAGTTGCTCTTTTTTTTTTTAATTGCTCTGTGGTAGTTTATTGTATGAATAATTCGCACGTTAAGAAATTAATTCAAATGGTTAAACATTTGGTTTATTTCTAGCTTTGTGCTGTGACTTTACGAGTCCTTTGATGGACATATTCTCTCATTTTTCCTTGGGTATGTGCCTTCAGTTCAGTTGCTCAGTCGTGTCTGACTCTTTTCGACCCCATGGACTGGAGCACGCCAGGCTTCCCTATTCATCACCAACTCTGGAGTTTGCTCAAACTCATGTCCATCGAGTCGGTGATCCCATCCAACCATCTTATCCTCTGTCGTCCCCTTCTCCTCCTGCCTTCAATCTTTCCCAGCATCATGGTCTTTTCCAATGGTCAGTTCTTCACATATGACTAGAATTGCTGGGTCCCAGGGTTGGGACATGTTTATTTCTAGTAAATGCTACCGAGCAGTTTTCCAAGTTGAGCTATCCAGTATGATAGCCATTGGACACAGGTTGTCCTCATGATTATTTAAATTTAACTTCAAACAAAATTTTAAATTGAGTTCTTCAGTCACACCAGCACATTTCAGATGCTCAGTGACCCCACATGGCTTATGGTCCCTTTTAGACAGTGTAGACAGAACCCATTTCTATCATCAGAGAACTTTCTCTGATGTTCCAAACAGACTTTCAGCATTTTTCAAAATATGAAATCAAGTAGAACACATGAGAATGTATTCTATAGAGTAAGGCTAGCTATTGTTTCATGAATCTTTTATTTCAGCCATATTTTTGTGGATATGTGTATTCGGTCATGATGTCAAATGTAGTATTTCTAACTGTGAATCCTAGAAAACGCTCTGTCAAGGTACAAGTTTTTGTGATCATCAGAGTCCCTTGGAGATCAAACCAGTCAGTCCTGAAGGAAATTAACCCTGAATATTCACTGGAAGGACTCAAGATACAGTTCCAATAATTTGGCCACCTGAGGCGAAGGGCTGACTCACTGGAAAAGACCCTGATGCTGGGAAAGATTGAGGGCAGGAAGAGAAGGGGGTGACAGAGGATGAGATGGTTGTATCACATCACCGACTCAATGGACATGAGTTTGAGCAAGCTCCAGGAGATAGTGAAGGACAGGGAAGCCTGGAGTGCTACAGTTCAAGGGGTCACAAAGAGTCAGACAAGACAGTGACTGAACAACATATACTTCCTGTAAGTTTCTTCTTCCAAATGAGTAGGAGAAACAGGGGCTGCTGTATAGCTAAAGGTGATCTCAGCTTTCCATCCTTCCCAGCCAAAGGGACCTACTTGCTCGGTGGAACTTGACTGGCCCTGCATGGGGCTGACTCACAGGGTTACTTCAGTGGCCCACTGGGTCCATGCAGGTGGTTCATCCCACCACCCAGAAGACAACTGCTTCTGTGACGTCAATGCCAGTGATAATGAAATGTCAGATGAGCTTTGCAGGCTTTCAAACTCTGATCGAGTGCCATTTGGTCACCTCTTCTTCTGGTGGTAAAGTACATTGCAAAGGTACTTTGAAAGCTCATTAAATATAAACAGTCCCCCGATGTTATTGTGATCGTACAAGATGTTCCCAATATGAAATTGTGCTTTAATCAGAAAACAGTGACTCTTGAATAGTTTTAATAGAAACGGAAACAGAAAATCAAGCAATTCTTTCAGACTTCTGAGCAAAGTCACACCAAACTCTTGTTAGTCCCAGCATAGGTGCCATCAAATTCTAGTCTGGTCTCCAAGAGCCTGTCTCAGGCGATGGCTCCATGTGGGTCTAGGAGGTGCTGGTCGTCTCTGAAAAGCCTTCCACCCTGGGTCTCCCTTGGCTCCAAGGTCCCTGGGGTGATCATTTGATTCCAGAGGCAGGTTGCTCCAAGTGTGTCAAAGCTTCCTGAAGATGCCAGATTCCAATGAAGACACAGCATCATGCCATCAGAGCAAATGTGAAATCGCCTCACGGAACAGACTATAAGAACTGGGTATAAAGATCTTTCCTCCTCCACTGATGTTTTTCTTCTTAAGAATATCAGGAAACTTCCCTGGTGGTCCAGTGGTTAAGACTTTGCCTTCCAATCCAGGGGATGTGGGTTTGATCCCTGGTTGGGGAACTAAGAATCCATGTGCTTAGGGGGCCAAAATACCAAGACATAAAACAGAAGCAATATTGTAACAAATTCAGTAAAGACTTAAAAAATGTGTTGTTGTTCAGTGTACACCTCTTTGTGACCCCATGGATTGCAGCACACTAGGCTTTCCTGTCCTTCACTGGTTCCTGGAGTTTGCTCAAATTTATGTCTGTTAAGTCAGTGATGCTATCAAACCATCTTGTCCTCTGTTGTCTCTTTCTCCCTTTGCCTTCAATCTTACCCAGCATCAGGGACTTTTCCAATGAGTCAGCTCATCCCATCAGGTGGCCAAATTATTGGAGCTTTAGCCTCACCATCAGTCCTTCCAATGAGTATTCAGGGGTTATTTCCTTTAGGATTGACTGGTGTGATCTCCTTGAATAAATAAATAAAAAACAAAAAAAGATTCTCAATAGCTAAGCCTTTCTTTGATAAACCTGTTCTTGAAAAGTCATGTCAGTTAAATTTTGATACATTGAATCCTTGCTTCTCTGGTTGAATACTCCAGCATCAGTTTTATAAATCCTCCTACCTGACTGCTTTTCTATAATGACTCCCAATAGTTATGCTTCTTGCCCTACTCCCTCTTTTGTCACAAAGATTATAAATAACGCTTTGCAAGTTTTGGATACATATAGGGTGGTGGTGGGATGCTGCTTTTTGAAAGCATCTTGCTATTTTATGAGTTTGGGTTTTCAAAGTCAAGTTTCCTAAAAACGAGGCATGCCTGTACCATTCATTCCAATCTGACCTACGGTGTGAACTATAGTTCCCACATCACACAGAACTGGTGAACAGCACTGCGTTTATTAAGTCCATCAAATTAATACCTAATTTTCTATGGCAATTGTTGACTTAGCATATGATCTAAATTCAAGGCCTGAGCCTACATTTTAAGACTCCTGGGGAAAATAAAAGACTCCTGGGACTTCCTCGGTGGTCTGGTGGTTAAGACACTGTGCTCACTGCAGGGGGCATAGGGTCAATCCCTAGCCAGGGAACAAAGGTCCCACATGTCTCACCGTGCGGCAAAAAATAAAAAAGACTCTGGCTGCCAGGATACATCACTTGTAGGAAGGATATTGCAGCAAATTCTCTCTCGAGGCCAGGTATTCTCCACGTATCACAGCCTTCCTCGCTCGGGGTTCCATGAGGCTTCAGAATCTTTCTCAACACAGCAGTTCAGGCACCCATTAATCAGTATTCAGAATTAGTGAGACGAAACGTATTTGCCTGCTCTGGAATCTATCATTTATGGATGAATTCTCCTTCAATGACTCTTAGACTGATAAGAAATCTCATTAGCTTAGACTGCTTTGTCTGAGCCCTGGCCAGGGCCCTTTTATAGAAGAGAGAATCGTGTATTCTTTAGTCAAATGGTGGTCACAGCCCTATCCCTTTGCTCTTGGCATATCAGAGAGGCGCCAGAGCATAAGAAAATCAGATGGACCTGAATTCAGATCCTAGTCCTGCAGCTTTCTTGCTGTATCACCCTGAACAAATAACTTAACTTCTCTGAGCTTCAGTTTCTACAGCTGCAAAATGGGGTAATAAAATCTGTGCAGAGAGTTGTTTCGAGGTTCTATCAGGAAATATTAGTATAAATCTTAGCACTTTGTAAGTACTCGATACATGGTGATAATTGCATTATTTTCAACTGCTGTGACTAGTTGTAGGTCTTAGGTTCTTCTGTGATGGAATTTAAATAAAGACGTGCATTAGTCATTGGAAACGTAAGCCCAGTCCTCCAGTTCAGACCTAGGAGGAGGATGTCCACTGTAGAGACAATGAATGCAACCTCAGCTGGGTGATTCTCTCCAAAGCATGGCTATTTGGGTGGGATCCAAAATTAAGCCATTAATGAAATTAAATGATGCTTGCTACTTGGAAGAATAACTGTGACACACCAAGACAGCGTATTAAAAAACAAAGACATCACTTTGTGGACAAAGATCCATATAGTCAAAGCTATGGTTTCTCCAGTAGTCATGTATGGATATGAGAGTCGGATCATAAAGAAGGCTGAGCACCAAAGAATTGATGCTTTTGAACTGTGGTGTTGGAGAAGACTCTTGAGAGTCCCTTGGACTGCAAGGAGATCAAACCAGTCAATTCTAAAGGAAATAAGCCCTGAATACTCATTGGAAGGACTGATGCTGAAGCTGAAACTCCAATAATTTGACCACCTCATGGGAAGAGCTGATGGTGGGAAAGGTTGAGGGCAGGAGGAGAAGGGGGTGACAGAGGATGAGATGGTTGGATGGCATCATTGACTCAATGGACATGAGATGAACAAACTCTGGGAAATAGAGAAGGACAGGGAAGCCTGGTGTGCTGCAATCCATGGGGTCGAAAAGAGTCGGACACAACTGAGTGACTGAACAACAGCAGGAGGCAAGGGAGTAAGCAGACAGCCGTCGCTGCAAAGCTGCATTAACCCCTCAGCCACATCCCTGGGACATGAATCAGAGAAGCAGATAACATATGAGACACTGCATATTTGGCAGCAGAAGCAGCCCTTTGACCAGGGAAATCCTGGATATGGCTCATGCCATGGGCAGAGCCTCTGCCTGCACAACTGTGCCCAGGCCTCCTAAATCTGATAGGATGGCTTATTTGTATAATTACTTTATCAGCTAAGGATGATGCTGTGAGGAATAAAGAAGGGAACTTGCTAAAAGAAACAAGTTGATATCCTTGTACATAGGAAGCCTTGGTTCTAAGTGAGCCATGTGGCTCTAGCTATTAATACCTATTGGATGGCATCTTCCACAGTTATTTAGGGTTTCCAGAATGCCTTTTGGCAAGCTTAGGTGGGCCATGAGGTCTGGACTATAGCTGTGTCCTAAGAACACAAAGACATTCTGATCAAAGATCATCAGCAAGAGCGGGTAGAGATATGTTTAATTTGAGTCCTTTCTATTGAGTTCATTCTAGAAGCCAATGGAAATAACTTTAGATCACCACCATGTTGGACTGAGAGCGTCCAATATTGTTGGATATCCAAGAGAGTAATATGGCTGAATCTCACAGAAATAGACAATGAGGCTGCCACCGAATTGGGCATTTGGTGCAAGTAAAAGCTTCTGGAAAATCCTGCCCATGGAGTAAGGGGCTGCCTCACTCGCTGGACTTCCCTAGAACATTGAATGCCTTCCACATACTGTTCTTGGTTCTTTCACTCTCAAGTGAAAGGCATTGGGGGCAGATTCTTTACCAGCTGAGCTGCAAGGGAAGCACTGCCAGTAATTCCTCCCCACTCCCCTATAACACAGTCATACATGAGTCCAGTGGTCCTCAAACTCTAGGAGCCATAGGAACGAGATAGAGGGCTTGTTAAAGCACAGACTGGGACTTCCCTAGCAGTCCAGTGATCAAGACTTCACACTTTCAATGCAGGGGGCACATGGTAGATCCCTGGTTAGGGAACTAAGATCCAATATGCTGAGTGGCATTGCCAAAAAAAAAGATTAAAATTACAGAAAGAAAGAAAATTTCCCCATAGACTTCTGGCTCCCACCTCTGGAGACTATGATTCGGTACTTTGGTGGATGATCTGAGAACTTGCATTTCTAACATATTCTCGGGTAATGCTGCTATTTCTGGGTCCACACCCTCAGAAGCACTGTTTTAAGGATGTGTGCACAGAGCTGGTGTTAGTGGCTGGTTGTATGAATGAATGGGTGATGAATGAATGAATGAAAATCCTCCTTAGCCACCTCTTTAATATCCTCACAGTTAATATTTTTTTTCCTATAGGAACATCCTCTGCAAAGCTTACTTCCCACAGTAGAGGAAGGCTTTTTTTTTCTCCTATTTAAGATAGTCTTTTTCATCCTACCAGGCCAAATATCCCGTGATATGTAGTTTAGTCTCTCTTGCTAATTCCAGGGCACAGAGAGTCCTCAACTGTGAAGGTGCCAGAAGTTCTCTGGATTCAAAGTGTTTCTATCCAGATGGACAGATTGGGGAGCCAGGCTCTTCACTGCTTTCTCTGCTCTAAAAATTCTCAGTGCTTCATTTGAACATATCAAAGCAGCCTGGGATGAAAGATTAAAGGAGTTTGACACTACAAAAATGGTGCCCGTTTGGGCGCCATGACACTTGAGCATGGCGAGGGCTGGTCTCGGGCCATTGGCCGGGAGGGGGAGGCTTCACCTGGCAAGCCTGCTGCTGCTGGTCTGCCTCTTGGTTTTGGTGTGAGCATTTTTCACCCAAATTGGGCCACTCTTCACCCTTGGTAACAGGGTAACAGCAGGTTCTGTCAACCGTGATTGTTTCCCAGCTGTCTGTAGACATGTTCCATGGCACCAGGCTTCCTCTTTGATCATTTCAACAATTAATTTTATTACTTTTTCCCATTGTAATAGAATGATGTATTTCTATTGAAGAGTAGAAAAAAAGGATCAATCACTTCACTTCCTAACGCCATTAAAAACAAGCCTGTTGACATTGACATTTTGTATATTTCTTTTCAGTTCACTTTCTGTACTCAGGATTATTCATTTTTAATATATATGTGATGAGTCTATATCTGTATCTTCTGCCAAACACACTTTCTACAGAAAAGGAAGGCCTTTGTTTTTAAAGACTGTGTTTTTTTATTCTGCCTTGTCAACTGACCTATAACAGGTGGGTTAGTCTCTCATTAATTCAGGATGCATAAAGTTCTCAACTGCAAAGCTGCCAGAAGTTCTCTCTTGCTAGCTTAAAAATGATTTTATAAATGAGATTTGCAATCTTCCCACTTCAAAAAGCTGATTCTTAAAATGTGATTGCTTAGAATTATAAGCTGATTTTGTGTTCTACTTTTTCCACTTAAAGGAATATGATATATATTTCCCAGTGATCATATAAACTCTTATAAAATTGCTTTAAAAGTCTCCTTTGGACTCTCCTTACTCAGATCAGTTACAGCCAGAAAACACAAAACTAAACTAAAAACCGAAACCAAAACATTGGTGAGATAGAAAGTGTGAAAGGCAGGACTGAATTCTATTCAGTGTACAATGCCGAGGCTGTTCCAATGAGCCGGTGAAAAACAGCCTCGTGACCATGAAAAGCAGACTAATTGGTTAAAAATTAATCCTGAAGCCTGAACATTAAGCCTGAAATAAAATCAACTTTGAGGCTCAAGTTATCATGTTCAGTGAGTCTTTATGAAAGTCATCAAATGCCTACTTCCTTTTGGGTAGCAGAAACCAAGATGGCGAGATGAATTCTCTGGTTCAGGGTGTGTGATCTCCAATAGGTCTGAATTTAAGTCTCAGTTCTCACCTGTGGGGGATGATTCCTCTTCCTCAAATTGCCTTCAGGTAGCATGGTGCCTCATTGGCACTGAAAGTGAAAGTGTTAACTCACTCAGTTGTATCCGACTCTTTGCGATCACGGTCTGTAGCCCACCAGGCTCCTCTGTCCCTGGGGTTTTTCCAGGCAAGAACACTGGAGTGGGTAGCCATTTCCTTCTCCAGGTGATCTTCCCAACCCAGGGATCAAACCTGGGCCTCACACATTGCAGGCAGATTCTTTACCATCTGAGCCACCAGGGAAGCTGCGAGAGGACAATTTTCTTCTCCATCAAGGGCTGGTAATCACACATTTACGATAGCACAGGGTACCTGCTGGGGATTGGATGGCACTCAAGAGGAGACAGTAACATTGCCCCAGAGCTGTCAAAATGATAAAAATGTAAACAAGGGTCACCTTTTTGTGGAAATTTTTGAATTATTTAATTCAATTCTGAAAATAAAACAAGACCAAACAATTTTTAAAAAATGAAATACAACTTAGTGGATGGATATAGATATGCATGCACGTGTGCGATTAATCTTTTTAGAACATGGAATGAATATACATCCCCAAGATAATTTTGAAGACGGCAGTCCTATCAAAATAAAGTTGCCATTACTGAGACCAAAAAAATGTTCCCTTGGCTGTAAAGGACCTAATAAAGTTTGTTCCAGTTATGCTGGCCTGGTGTGAGCTGACTGCTGTGTTAGCTTGCTAGGGCTCCAGAACAGACGGCAGTGTACTTAACAGAAATGTATTCTCTCACAGTCTTGGAGGCCAGAAGTCTGAAAGTCTGGTTGCTGCCCCCAAACACATTTCACTCACATTCCAACTTCCTTGGGCAGTGGCACCACCTAAATCAAATTATGTGATGAATATAAGAGGAAATTTCTGCAGCGGTCCAAGTGGGATGGATTTTCATTCTTCCTACATTCATTCTTCCTTTGCTTTGGACCAATAGCCGAAGGGCTTGAGAGGCTTGTATTCAATGAATCTACCTTACCTCTGGATTTCTGAATATGTTATGATACTTCACTGATTTATTCTTGGTTTGTAGAATGAGTGTGTCCCAAATGACTCATCTCTCTGTTGAGATATATGTTGTCTGTCTGACATGAGTGTGCCTTAGAGGTGATGCTGGATGCTAGTTATTAACTTCTGACCAAGATTTATCTGGAGAATAGTAGTTATTATCCTTTAAAAATGCTCCCTGAGAAAGGAAGGCTTTCTGTAGGCTGAGACTGAATCACCTGTGTTCCGTACTAACCCTCCAAGGTACCTTTTTCCATGCTCATGTCAGCTTAAAAATTGTACACCATGAGAGTTCCGAGTTAAGTTTTATTTGGGGGCAAAGTGAGGACTATGGCCAAGGAGGCAGCACTTCAGATTGCTATGAGAAACTGCTCCAAAGAGGTGAGGGGGTGGGGAGGTCAGAAGTACATGCAATCAAGCACATAATTTTTTTGCAAAAAGTTCCTGCCAGTCACAAGAAGCAGGTGTCACCATGAAGGATTTTAGTGCCTTTCTTGATATGAGGAGATATGAGAATTGGGCTCATAAAGTCGACCTCTGAAAATATCTAACTATCTGAAGACCTGTTCTGCCAAGTTCCCCCCTATACCGCCCGCCACCAGCACAGAGTGCCTCATTCCTGATTGCCACCCAGAACTCCTTTCACGGGGTGTTGAATATCAGCAACACATGATTTAATCCTTGTAGAGGTAGGCGGCAAGTGCCAATTTATAGTTAATGTTCAGGTACAATGGGCAAGGACAGCCCTTCAAGTTTCCATCTCTTGCTTCCAGAGGTGTGGTCAGAGGCTATGCGAAGATCACCTCCAGTATTGTGACAAACTGGCTGAGGACAGAAGTGTAAAAAGTGGAGGGAAATATCCTAGAGCCAAGGTAATAGTAATAAACACACTGAACTATCAGAGTAAAAGCAAACCAACCAAACAAAAATGGCTTTGGGGGAAAAAGAAAAATTCTCAAAATCTGCATATGTCTAAAGGCTGCAAGCTCAATACACATCATCAGAAGAAAATTTCCCCAGGAAAATAATATCCTATTGGTACTACCTCTGAGCCAGTCAGAGCTGCTCAATGTGAAAAAACCTGCCACCTTATCCAAATGCTTCCTTGCTCCTGGGATGCGTGTGATTGAATTATGCAGAGAGCCTCTCAATCACGTGTTTATTCAGTGTCTGAGGACCAAGTCTGAGTTTGGGGTAAATGAACGCGACATCATGACCACCAGGGTTTTGTGATGGAGACGATTGAGTGAACCGGTCCTGAGGGGGTTTTTCTGAGTCTCTGCATGAGATGGAGTCTCCTGTTTTACATTCAGAGTCACAAGTGCCCCCACAGAGCCATGCTGGGAACATACGGACATTTAAATGGCTGGCCTGGTACGTGGAAGTGAAGCGGCTGGAAGCACAAAGCCCAGACTTAGCAGCAGGGGGTAGAGTGAAAGTGTTCACTTGGCCGGGCGTTGAGATGTGCACCCAGAGGAGGAGAGGTGAGTGGACAGATGGGAGCCATGCAGCGATTTTTGACAAGAAGCCATACGGAGCAGGGCCCAGTCGGACTCCTGGGCACAACGTCTTTCTCTGTCCCCATTTCCTTGATTACAGTAAACAGCCTTGATTCGGCCTCCATGACCTTCCCTGAGTTCCACGGGGCACATTGAAGCAGTGGAAGCACGGAGTCTCAACCAGGTAGTCTAAGAGCATGCTTATTCTTAATGCCCTGGATTTTTTTGGTCCTCCTCCTCTGTCTTTGTGAGCCCCAGTAGGTACAGTGATCGCCCTTGGGTACCCCTGGTTCTCTCCATGCAGCAGCACCAGCCCTGTAGTATTCCACCTTCCAGACTCCTCCTGATTTCCAGGCCCTATTACAACACGCTGCCTCTGCTGTCCGGCAGGGCTGATCTTCGCCACCCCCACCCCATAACAAGGGCGAGCTTTGGAAGGTCTCCTTCTCTGGATGTGGGCAGGGGAAGCAAAAGGAATTACGCCCTCTATGTGCCTTGCAACACCTCATTGAGTACTTTTGACCATCCTGGGAGGATGGGGATATCAGCCCCATATTCCAGAAGAAGCTCAGAGAGGTCAAGAGATTTGCTGAAAGTCTCACAGCCAGTCCAATAGGAACCAGCATTCTAGCTCAGTTGGTTCAAAAGAACGCCGTACTTTTTTCCCACTGCACACTTGTGCTGATGGGGTCATGGCTGGCAGCCCCCTGCGTCACACCACAGATGCCTGCTGATCTGGTGTGATGGTTCCAGGCCCCTGGAGAGGCAGCAAAGCCTTCAGACCCGTTCCTTCCTGTGTCCTGCAGCTCCAGTTATTGCTTCCTCTCCATCTGGAGAGTCTTCAAATATCACGATTGCAGGGTTTGTGAGGCTGGCTCATGCTTGTAGGATCAATAGTGTCATTCTAATGGGTATTAATGCATTGCCGTGAAATGCACCTACAAGCGGCGTGGTTCTGGGAAGACTGAGTCCAGTGGCCTCATCACCGGAAAGACTGGGTTCCATCCTGCCACCGTGGTGCGCGTGTGAGCTGCGCCTCTGACCTGCATAGCTGGGGCCAAGTGTCTGCACGAGTTCAGGGGGCAATTAGCTTCCTCATTCCTGCAGCCTAACCAAAGCTGAGAGTTAGAAGAGAAAGTGAAAGCACATCTATTAGCTAGATGATGCAAGGGACACAGTTTTAAAAATGTCACTTCAAATCTGCAAAGCCTGAAAATTATTCTTATTCTTCTGACCCAGGATAGGGATTAAAAAAAATTTTTTTTTTACTTCTACAGGAAAACAAATTAGTGATTTTTAAAGCCAATTCTCAATGATTGCAAGAGTAAGACCTAGATTTAGCACCCATGCCATATTCTCCAAATGTCACTTCAACCATAAAGTCCTACCCTCGCGCCCATTAATTAATTTAACCAGTTACCAGAAGCATAAGTGATGGATTATTTTCTTTCCATCTCTATCCAAGAGAAAGATCCAGAGGCAGCAAGCATTCTAAACTGAGGGCTGAGAAGGAGGTGGCGAGTGTCGATCATCTAGACTATTGATCGTGATTTATTGATCCCAGTTATTGAACAGATTTTTATTTGGCATCTACCACGTGGTCCTGACTCTGTCTCGGTTTCTCTTTTCCTCAGGGCTGTGCTGCAAGATGGCCCGAGGACCTGGTGATGCCCTTGGTCCTCCGGGAGCCCCCCAGGGAGGGGCTCATGAAAGATGGAACAAAGCCTGGAAAGGAGAGGCAGGAACCTCCTACGGAGGCCACTCACAGTTAGCAGCTTGGGATGTGGGACAAGGACTTCCCCGGGCTTTTCTGGGAAATGTAAACAGAAAACCACAGTGGAAAAGAGTCCACTCAAATGGCTGTTTCCCCAGTGCTAGAGCAATCGAAGGATCCCCTGATTGTGTGTGCCTGGGGTGGGTTCGGGGGAGGAATGGGAATCTGGACCATGTTGTTGTTTGGTCGCTCAGTCGTGTCCAACTCTTTACGACCATGGACTGTGGCCTCTAGGCTCCTTTGTGAACTGGGTTCTCCCAGTAAGTAAACTGTACTGGGTTGCCATTTCTTTCTCCAGGGGATCTTCCTGATCCAGGGATTGAATCCGTGTCTCTTGTACTAGCAGGTGGATTCTTTATTATTGAGCCACCAGGGAAGCCCAGGGAGTGTGTAAGAGAGGACAAAGTTTAGGTGGTTTTTGAGGACTCCACTCTCCCCCAACATCCTGCTCACCCCTGTCCCCCAGCCAGGCTCACTGCCCCTGGAGGAGTATGGTTTGGAGCCCTCCGGGCTGCTCCTTGGCTGGCCAACCTGGAGTCCCAGACGTGTCGCACCAGGAAGTGTCCCAGGGAGGGACCAGACCACCTCGTCTAGAGCGTTTGCTGATGGGTGTGGCCCCCTCCCCGCAAGCTCCATGCTGGTTCAGGGGTGACCAGTGCTGACCAGGCCTCACCATCAGTCATCTGGAAGGAAGGGCTAGACAACCTTTACCTCTTGAGGTTTCTGGTCATGACTGTCTTGCTACAGCTGCTTCTGCTCCTTCTTGGAGCCTCCCATGTATCCCCAAGCCAAGGACATCACACTGGGATTATTTCTAATAGAAACAGGATGCAGCATCCTGCTTTCATTCCATCATTCCACCCACAGGCACGGGGCACCACCATGGACCTCACACCACGCTTAGCTCTGGGAAAGATGGCTAAGACCGGTCCCAAATGTACAACAAGGCACAGGTTTATAAATGAAAGGATAACCACAACAGACCATGATGCACACTGGATGATCTCATTTATGTGACATTCTGGAAAAGGCCAAACTAAAGAGATGGGAAACAGAAATGTGGCTGTCAGGGGCTGGTGGAGGGTGGGGGCATGGGGAGGGATTGGGACTCTTGTCAGTGTCGGTTATATTTAAATACACACTGTATTTACTAAACATGCAGAAATGTTCACTACAAAGGATGAATTTTACTTCTCAGGTGGCTCAATGGTAAAGAATCTGTCTGCCAATGCAGGAGAGGCGGGTTCGTTCCCTGGGTTGGGAAGATCCCTTGGAGAAGGAAATGACAACCCACTCTAGTATTCTTGCCTGGGAAATCCCATGGACAGAGGAGCCTGGCGGGCTACAGTCCACAGGGTCACAAAGGCGTTGGAGACGACTTAGCAACTAAACAACAACTGTAATAATATTTTTAATAAGGAAACAAATCAAAGTAGAAGGTGGTAAGTGCTGCAGTAAATAGGATGATGTGTCAGAAAGTGCAAAGGAGGAAGAAACCAGGTCTTTCTGGGAGGGCAGGGAGGTGGGCAGAGAAGCCTGGACTGAGAATGGGGCAAAGGCCTTGAGGTTTCTAAAGACACAGGTTTCCAGAGGGACGGGGGTGGGGGCGGAAGGGCGGGCAGCGGGTGTTCCAGGTTGGGGAACAGCATATGCGAAGGTACAGAGGCTGGACAGCAAGCACCCCGTGTCCTGTGAACTGCTGGTCACGTGGTGTCCCTGATCGCATGGGCAGAAGTCCAAGCCTGCTGTTCTAAATGTAATGCTGAGGCTTCGGGACAAGGACTTTGTCTTTTGCCTTTCAACATTTTAAAAATTGTGATGAAACGTATTGCCGTGGAATTGCCACTTTCATCATTTTTGAGTGTACAGTTCACTGACACTTACCTCCCCAACGCTACGCAGTTACTCTCAGCCCCATCCGTTTTCCAAACCTTTCATCACACGACCCCAAACATCATCTCTGCTCCCATTAAACAACAAGTCCTTTCTCCTTCCTCCCCATCTCAGGCCCCGGGAAACTCTGACCTGCTTTGCGTCTCTAGCAATCTGCCTATTCTAGATGTTTCATTTCAGTGGAATCATATCATATTTGCCCTTTTGTGTCTGGCTTATTTCACTCTGTATATTTTTGTTTTCACTTATTTCACTCTGTATATTTTTGTTTTGTTGTTCATGAAGACTTTGGATTTAAAAAGTGGTGGTAGTTAAAAAGTGAACCCTGACAAAATGCTCCTGAGATAGCGGAGAGGGAGGGAGTCCCTCCCTCCTCTGAAAGGGAGGGACTCAGGACTGGGCTGGGGCTCCTTTCCACCCGGGGTCCTGCACGTTCTATAGCTCCCTTGTCAATTCAAGGTCAGACACGGTCAGGGACACCCTTGCACGCCTTCAACTCCTCGGAACCTCCACTCAGCCACAGTGTCTGTCGAGAGCCCCCTCCCCACTGATCTGTGGCCCCCAGCCTTCTCATCCTGTACCATACCGCAAAAGGAATTTTTAAAAAGACTTGGGAAAATAAGTGGCCGAGAATTGCAAATGAGGCAACCCAAGAAAGCAGAGTTTGGAGTTAATTAGCTCTTGAACTGTCAAACCCAATGGCTTCCAGTGAGTTCTGGCATTTCTAAGAATAATTAAGGGCTTGCTTGGCTGTCACATTTCACAAAGGCCCAACCACGTCGCAAGCAAGTTCTACCTGCTGTCCAAGCACGATGTCGGATGTCCAGAGACACACTGAGGAGAATTAAACCTGGCTCGCATTGCAGGTTCTTGGGCGAAACTGTCATGTTTTCAGAGAACTTTTCATATTTTTGCAGTGAAATTTAATGATCACCATTTAAGGGCTAGATGTGAGTGGCAGAAGCAGTGGTACTTTAAAAACATCTGAAATCACCGGTGATAATAATAGCTAACATTTACCAAGTGCTACATTCCAGGTGCCACCAGAGCCTGGGAGTTGGCAACAGATATATTATCTTCAATTCACAGGTGAGGAAGCTGACACCCAGAGAGGTTATGCAAGTTTTTCAGAGTCACAGGGTCAAGATCAAACCCAGGCAGTCTAGAACCAGAGCCGGGTCTCTCAACAATGGGACTCCCTCCTCCTGTCTCCAAGACATCCTGAGTTTCGCTGCCAGGTGGTCCGCCAGCCTTCCTGGCATGCCTCATTAGTCTTGTCAGCATACATTGATTATAAATTGGCACATGATTCTGCTTCCTTGCCCTCTAAGCGCTATTTTTCAGTAAGACATAATTCATCAATAATCTATTTAACTCATCTCACACTCAGACGATGACTGCTTTATCGTCATCTCTCACGGTGTCCATTTACTCATTAGCTATTTTTTTGAGCACCTACTATGTATCAGGTCATGTGAGAGAGAGTTATAGTGTCTGTCCAGGAGAGGCTTACATTCTAGGTGAGGATAAAACACATATAATACCTATAGTAAAGGGTAGTATAGTACACAGTAAAATATAATAAAAGGTAATATATGGCGCAAGGTGTAAAATGATAGGTCCACAAGAAGAAGCATGTGTTATTATGGTTGTTTGAAGGAAAGAAATGATCTCTTGGATGTGTGTGCGTGTGTTGTGCAAGGTGGGAAAAAGTTGATGGAGAAAAGGTGGAAGGAGGAAGAGGGGATGAGAATGAGACTCAGACAAAATTTTAGGAAGAGAGTAACGAGCTAGCCCTTTGATGTGGGCTGAATTGTATTTCCGCAAATCCGTGTGTTCAAGCCCTAAGCCCCAGTTCCTTAGGGTCGGGCTGTGTTTGGAGGGAATTAAGTTAAAATGAGGCTGGGAGGGTTGTGTCCTAAGTTAATACAACTGGTGAACTTATACGGTGAGCAAATTTGGACACAGACAAACACAGAGAGAAGACTGCTGTCTACAAGCCAAGGAGGGAACCCGGCAGAAACCAGCCCTGCTGACACCGTGACACCTGACTTTCAGCCTCAGAACTGGGAGAAAGCACATTTCTGTTGTTAAAGACACCCATCCTTTGGCGCTTTGAAATGGCAGCTGGGACAAATGAATGCAAGCTTGAAAAAGAGGATTTAGACAGGGAACTGATGGAAAGGAGTGGAGTGGGGTGGGGGGACCGTGTTGGAAACAAGTGGAGTTTATTCAGTGGATATGAAGAGCCAGAGCAGGTTTCTGAGCAGCCTGGAAATCAAGTGGAATCATTCAGCAAACACTGACCAAGGACCTGCCCCATGTCAGGTGTGGCCAAGAGCAACCTGAAAGCTGCAGCTGTGATAAGATGCTTTGGCTCTTCATAGGCTGGCATGGCTGGGTGGGGCCAGGTAGAAAATGGGTTAGACTGGGGACAACATGGGGTGAGAAGACTACTTAGAAGTTTTTTTTTTTTTTCCTGGTAATTGATTTTTTAATTAATTTTTATTGGAGTATTGTTGCTTTACAACATTGTCTTAATTCTGCTGTAGAGCAAAGTGAATCAGCTGTACGTATACACGTACCTCCTCTCTTTTTAGATTTCCTTCCCATTTAGGTCACCACAGAGCACTGCGTCGAGTTTCCTGTGCTAGACAGTTGGTTCTCGTTAGTTATCTATTTTATATGTAGTATCAATAGTGTACATATGTCAATCTCAATCTCCCAATTCATCCCATCCTGCCCTTACTCCCCTTGCTGTCCATAAATTTGTTCTCTACATCTGTGTCTTTATTTCTGCTTTGCAGATAAGTTCATCTGTACCCTTTTTCTAGATTCCACATGTATGTGTTAACATACGGTATTTGTTTTTCTCATTCTGACTTATTTCATTCTGTATAACAGTCTCTGGATCCATCCACATCTCTGCAAATAGCACTATTTTGTTCTTTTTTATGGCTGAGTAATATTAGAAGTATTTTACCATGGCCTGATTCAGTGCCATTCAGTTTTATTTCAAAAGAGTCTAATAGACCCTCCCAGGGAGGTGTTCCCCCCACCCACCCCAGCCTATTCCCAAACGTAGGTAACAGTATCAGCATGTCTGCACAGCTCCCCTGGCCAAGAAATGAGGCTGACCTCTACTTTCTGCATCATGGGAATGTGACTTTTTACAATTTCTTTCAAATATAAATAAAAAATTAGAAGTTTTTCAAAACTCTATGTTCTACTGGGAGATACAACCTTCCCCGTGGCTCCATTTGTATCTCTGCATCCACACCACAGAGAATGCTCTTCTGAGGTCAAACATCTTCTCCAATGGATGTTGATTGGAAACCCAGGAATTCAGACGCAATCTCAAAATAAATCTGTGGTTTGTCTCTGGGGGCAAGCCTTTCCTCAATGTGGCAGGCAGAAGGATCGCCTCCCCCAGGAGGTCTGGTCCCAACCCCTAGAACCTGTGAATGTATATACTCTATATTGCAGATGTGATCAAGTTCACAGCCTTGAGATGGTGAGGTTAGCCTGGATTATTCAGATGAACTTCATCTAATCATGTGGGTTTTTAAAAAGAAAGACCCCTTTCCCAGCTATGGAGAGCAACCCATGGAAGTATGGCCAGAGATGCAAGGTTGCTGACTTTAAAAAGAAAAATGTTATTTATTCATTTGGCTGCCCAGGGTCCTAGTTGCAGCACGAGGGATCGTTTAGTGGTGACATGTGGGATCTCTGAACATGTGAGGAGGTGGGCATAAGCCGAGGAAGGTAGGCAGCTTCTGGAAGCTGTAAAGGGCGAGGAAATGGAGTCTCTCCTAGACCCTCAAAAAAAGAAACACAGCAGGGTCGACGCCCTGATTTTTGCCTGCTGCTGCTGCTGCTAAGTCACTTCAGTCGTGTCCGACTCTGTGCGACCCCATGGACTGCAGCCTACCAGGCATCTCCGTCCATGGGATTCTCCAGGCAAGAACACTGGAGTGGGTTGCCATTTCCTTCTGAGGTCATTGCCTACTGAGACCCATATTGGAATTCTAACCTATAGAGCTGTAAGAAAGTAAACGTGTCTTATTCTATGCCACTGATGTTGCAGTAATTTGTTATAACAGCAGTAGGAAATGAATGCCCTCCCTTTGCTAGCACTCAAGGCAGACCTGCTTATTTAAACACTGTGTCTACTGAGGGTTCACCTTGTAGTGCCTTCCAATTCACCGATGCCCTTACCTAGCTGGTTTCATTTTCCCCACCAGATTCAAAACTCCCTAAGGGCAAGGACAGAGTTAATCATCCCAGCACCTCAAGGGCCAGCATAGTAGATGCCACATAGGAGATTTCAATAACTATGAATTCAGTGATTGTATGAAAGCCCAAGGCAGCCTAGGGCTCCATAATACCCCCATGGGACCTCCAAAGTGAGGCATGAGTACTTCTTTTCAGACATAAAGGGGTCAAAGCTGATGTCACCGTTGATGTATATGTATGTCATGATGGTGAAATGAATTCCTGTTGGCTGTAACCAAGACAACAAGAAATCCCATTCACATGAAGAGACTGGTGAGTCATTCAGACAAGCGTCAGTGGAGGCCTGGCTTCCCAGGACAATCTCTGTACAATGTCACTCCAGGCCCCTTTTCATGAAGAGCATTTATCAACAGGGCCCTATGTGATTCATTTCCCTGGTCCCTCCAGCAAAGGCCTGGGACTCAGAAACAAGCTCTGTTGGTTTGGACACACCCCTCATGAAATCATGTTTATTTTTGGAAAGAAATGACCATTCACAACTTTTCGCTGTTGGGTAGAAAGCTCTGTAGTCGCTTTCTAGAAAAGTCGACTGTGGGCTATTACAGTAGAAATAATGCAACTTTCTCCCCATCATATTTTTGGTAATTATTTTCAACTGTCGTGATCAGAAACTGGGAATCAGTGGAGAAGGGGGTCCAGAAAAAGCCCTGCTGGCCAGGCCCTGATCTGCTGCGGCTCTGTCCACTGCGGCAGCCCCACCATCCTTGTAGAGATCTGTAAACTCCTTGTAGTTGTTCAAGCTGGCATCTTGGGCTGGTGCAGAGATGCTGCAGCTTGGGTGGCCTCCGCCTTTCCCACTGGGACCGAAAGGCTTGGTGAGGGTCCTGCTGCTGCTGCTGCTGCTAAGTCGCTTCAGTCGTGTCCGACTCTGTGCAGCATCAGACCTCAGCTCACCCAAGATTGGGAACTTTGAGTTGACCTGGAGATTTCATCACTGACTCGATGGACATGAGTTTGAGTAACTCTAGGAGTTGGTGATGGACAGGGGGGCCTGGCATGCTGCAGTCCATGGGGTCACAAAGAGTCGGACACGACTGAGTGACTGAACTGAACTGAACTGAAACTCATTGGCAACCAGGGTTTTCCTCCTGTTTTAAGCTTCTCTCCTCAACCATTCAACACCCATCCCTGACGTCGGGTCCAACTATGGTTTCAACGGCTCCTGAAGTGGTCCCCTGAAAGTGTTACAGTTTATTCCAGCAGATGACAACCCTCTTCAGTGATACTCCCTTTGCTGTCAACTTTAGGGTCGAGAGACCACTCAAGTTTACGTTTGCAACCTGGGTGTGCCTTCTCCTTCTCCCAGCCTCTTGCCAACCCCTCGGGAAAGGACGTAACTCTGGCAAGTGATGGTCCTAAATTTGTTCCCAGGTTCTGAGCAGAATGACTCTCCTGACCACATCAACCCAGTTCTTCAGCAGGGTTTTGGTGACTCTCAAGTGCCCGGGGCACAAGTTCAGACAGGTTCTTCAAGTGGCAAGCTGTAAACAGGAAGTGGATGGTAGGATATTAAGCCTTGGGCACTTGACACACAATTTATTCTGCTTGACTCATGTTTGCAGCTCTCTAACTACAGTTCTGTGATAGAAGCATATCAGAATCAAGAAGTATTTAAAGAGTGACTAATGCATTTTATCTGCTGTAATGCAGCTTGGCCGGGAAAGCTAGAGGATGGGCTGACATTTGAACAAGGGTATTTAGAAGGAACTCTTACCTAAAATCATTTCAAATCCTAAACTTTTACTAACCACGGTGGTCCCACACTCTCTGGTCACTGGGAGGGCTGTGTGGGGATCAAGCAAGTGCCCCACAGCAGGCCATGGGGCTGGAAGAGCCTGGAGGCGGGAGGCCTCATGATCACTCAGGTAAGGAGAGCTCCGCCAAACACAACCTTGCCATGGAGAGATGAGCCGGCTGCCAGGACTGAGGAGCACAAAGCCCTCATTCAGCCCAAGTAAGCAAAAGGGTCAGGACTTTAGGGAGACACCTGACATGAATACTCCACCAAAGAGGCAGCATCTCAGGAGAAAACCAGGACGTGACCGATGGCATGAGAAGACAGAATCTCTTTACTCCTTCCTTGTTGCTCAGTCGCCAAGTTGTGTCTGATTCTTTGTGACCCCATGGACTGCAGCATACCAGGCTCCCCTGTTCTTCACTGCCTCACGGAGCTTGTTCAAACTCATGTCCATTGAGTCGATGATGCCATCCAACTCTCATCTTCTGTCATCCCCTTCTCCTCCTGCCCTCAATCTTTCCCAGCATCAGGGTCTTTTCCAATGAGTCAGTTCTTCGCATTAGGTGGCCAAAGTATTGGGGCTTCAGCTTCAGCATCAGTCCTTCCAATGAATATTCAGGACTGATTTCCTTTAGGATGGACTGGTTGGATCTCCTTGCAGTCTAAGGGACTCTCGAGAGTCTTCTCCAGCACCACAGTTCGAAAGCATCAATTCTGTGGCACTCAACCTTTGTTATGGTCCAACTCCCATCCACACATGACTAATGGAAAACCATAGCTTTGATTATATGGACCCTTATTGGCAAAGTGAATGAGCCATAGAACCCCAAAGAGGAGGAAAACAATAGAAATGCCCACCTGAAAAGTGTATGTTAGAGATCAGAATCTGAAGATTCGAGAGGAAGCCAGGACCTTGGGAAGGAGAGAAGCAATTTGGAGTCTTGTGGAGCAAGAGTGTAACTTTGTTTGAGGTTTTTCACAAAGATAATCAATCAAGGATAACTTCCTGCTGTCCACCTGGACCAGTCACTTGACCAAGGTCCCCTCTCCTCCTCCACACTCCTCTTCCCTCCTCAGGTCCCACATGGAGGGTTTCACACTATGGAGAAGTTGGCAATTAGACTTTATTTAATAATAGCGATCTATCTCTATGGAGTTGGTTGTAAACAAAAGGATCTTGAATTGAAGAGCATCTTCCTATAGGTCATATATTAAAATTTGCCAATTTTAATTTCAACTGTTAAACTGTTTTTAACTGTTAAAACACCAAAAAAAGAAAAAAAAGAGGTATAAGCTGTTTTCTTTGATCATAGTGAAATAGATAGCTTAAATGTGTCCTTTCAAGTGACTCGGGTCCAAATCAATAATCAGATCCTAGACAGAATAATCACAATGGGATCTTGTCAAAGGGGGTGCATGATGGTAAACCGGTGGTTCACAAAGTCATGGGACAAACGTGGGACATCCTAGCAGGAAGGGCTGGATATATTATGGGAATGCAAAAGTTGCAGAAAATTTTAAGATAAAAGACAATATTGCAATTAAATCCAGGCTTTTCATTGGCCACACCTCAGAACCCTGAGTGCCAGTAGAAGCTCTCCAGTGGAAAGTTTTGAAAGCTCTGCTCTCTGGAAACATAAGGAGGTCACACCCAGCCCAGCCTTCTGGGTCCTCATTTTCCTTACTTCTCTCTCAGTGGGAAAGTCTGATACTCTATGTCTTCACAGATGTTGAGAAAACACTATTTCCAAGTAAGTACATGAGCCACAATGCAAAGTATGCAGGTAAGATACCAGACTCCCTTTCTTTCACATGAAACATCTAGAACAACAACCACAGCTAACAAAGAGTAATTGATACATCGGTACCCTGGTTTGGTGCGGTCTGACACAGCCAGGGGTGTGGCTACTGACAGTAGGTAGGTTTTGTGGAAGAGAAGAGAGCAGCTCAATGCCAGCGAGATAAAATGTTAGGGCTGTCTCCTAAACATCTTCCCAGCTGTCTTTGGCATTTTTTTCTTTCTTCTTGGATCCATGGATTGCCCAGTGTCCCGGACCCACTTTCTTCCCTATGGAGAACTTTGCCAAGGCTCCCATAACACTCTGCCATCACACACTCTATACAGACACCTGCGGGGGTGCCCTGTTGCCTCTTAAGTCTTACATAAGATCCTACAGTTTTGGACAACTTACCTTCTTATCTTTCTGGGGCTTCCCAGGTGGTACTAGTGGTAAAGAACCTGCCTGCCAATGCAAGTGACATAAGAGATGCAGGTTCAAACTCTGGGAAGGGAAGATCCCCTGGAGGAGGAAATGGCAACCCACTCTAGCATTCTTGCCTGGAGCATCCCATGGACAGAGAAGCCTGGTAGGCTACGGTCCATAGGGTTGCACAGAGTTGGACATGGCTAAAGCGACTTAGCACGCACACGTCTTCCAGTGCTGCTTTTTTTAACCTTAATCAGACCAGGATCTGTGCCAGCTCTTCACTGCTTTCTCAGATTTCTGTGCACTGTGCTTTCTCCCTGGGATCTTCCCTTGCTTCTACAAACCCCAGCCAGCATGTCCTCAGCATCTGGGGCTCATTCTTCAAAGCTCAGTGTATCTCCTCACGGAAGCCTATAGGAATCCTCCCTTTGCTCCGTCACGCTCTGTAGCTCTAAGACAGCTGTCACCATTTGTGTACATGTCTTTGCTCCTCTACTGGATGGTATCAACTTGAGGGTAAGGACTGTGTCTTACCCATCTTTGCATTTTCTATGCTACTTAAGTACCCACAGGGGCTTCCCAGGTGGCACAGTGGTAAAGAACCCACCTGCCAATGCAGGAGATCCAAGTGATGCAAGTTCGATCCATGGATCAGGAAGATCCCCTGGAGAAAGAAATAGCAACCCACTCTAGCATTCTTGCCTGGAAAGTTCCATGGACAGAGGAGCCTGGCGGGCTATAGTCCATGGAGTCGCAAAGAGTCAGACATGACTGAGCACATATGCACGTAGGTACCCATGTCCTCCACATATTAGAGCTCGGTGTGTTGGCCTTTGCCTTGGGTAAGTTACTATGTCTCTCTGAGCCTTGGTGCCCTTATCTGTAAAGTGGGGCTAACAGTAACGTGTCCTTCACAAGGATGAGTGTCAGGATGATGTGAACTCATGCAAGTAAAGTGCTTATGCCAAGCTTGGCACATAGTATGCATTCCTTGCTACTACTATCAATATTATGTCAATTGTACCTTATTCATTTCATACTAAAATGGTCTCTTTTCAGTGTCTGGGGTATCTCCCATCTTCCTTATTTAATAAAGAAAACAGTGCTTACTAGGTTTTGGGGTTACCCCTGCCTGTGTACCAGCATCACCTGGGGAGCTTTAGAAAGTACTAATGCCTGGCTTCTACCTTCCAGAAACTCTCCTTCAGTGGGTGTGTCCAACATCAGTCATTTGTTATTCCCCGAGTGTTTCTCAAGTAGGGCCAAGATAGTGAACCCCTGAAAATCATTAGAGAGTTTACCATTTCTGTAACAGGTCCTTTCAGCCCTGTGTCTAGAGCAAAGAGCTGGAGTCTGGGGGCACCAATCTCCAGACGACTGCATGGTTAACACCAAAGGATGTATGTTTCTCTTCATTCTAGAAATCTTCCACTGTTTCATTCTCTAAAAGCTCCCATGATGACTCAGCATTTTAATACTTCTTGGTGCTCCTGTTCCATTCCCATATGAATCAAGTGCTGGCTCAGGATAACTTAGTGCATAAAATGCTAGATGATAAAAACACAAGGTAATTAAGACATATGGGCTTCCCTGAAGGGGCTCAGTGGGCAAAGAATCCACCTGCAATGCAGGAGATACAGAAGACCTGGGTTTGACCCCTGGGTCAGGAAGCTCTCCTGGAGGAGGAAATGGCAACCCACTCCAGTATTCTTGGCCTGGATAGAGCAGTATTCTCCCATGGACAGAGGCTGGCAGGCTATAGTCCATGGGGTCCCAAAGAGTCAGACGTGACTGAGCATGCACGTGCGCGCATACACACACACACACACACACACACACAGTGATACATGAGAGAGGAGGAGGGAAACACGAAAACCTTCCAACCCTCCAGCTCCCATTTTCCCTCTTGAGCTTGTTATGAGCAATGGGCTCTGTCTCAGCAGCCAGGAGTGGGCAGGGCCTCAGAGAGGGCATAGGAGGCCACGGTCTGCCCGCTTGTGCCCCGTGAGCAGACGCTGCTGGACAATTGGGCTATTATAGCAATAAGCAGAGAGTAATTACTGATAGAGAGATGCAGATTCCTGTTTCTTGCCCTCTAGCCTTTTAAAAACCCCTTGTTCAGTAATTAAATGTATAAACCTTGTAGTTCTCACTGGGCATTGGATTTCAACAGGAATTTGGCCAAAATCAGGACTGGAGAATCGGCCCCGCCGTGACCAACCTTGGAATGCTTAGTCAGCCTGGTCCTGCTGACTCAATCCTCTCTTTGAACTGCAGGACTTATGTAACTTTAGTCTGAGAGTCCAGCCCAGGAGTTCTATTGCCAAGACTGAGAAGAGGGGAAAAAAAAGTTGATTAAATTCAAGACATGGCAGATAATGCCATAAGACAGAGGAAATGTGATCTCCGAGGAGAGAGAGAAACGTGTGTGTTTTGGAGATAGGAGTGTCAGGGAAATGGACGCTGAGGGTCAGATGACTTCTGCAAAGCAACTGCTCTGAGGAATTTATACTGGTCCCCTGGTACCACTAGGGGTAGTTCTGGATGGTGCCTGGTGGTTGCTGATGTTTTGCCAATGGACCCAGAATGTGACTTGAAAACCTGCGTGAAAGACCCATGAACTGTTCAGGTGCTTCTGAAGACAGGCCCCATTCTGGGGCTTAGGTAGAGGACACAGCACCCCACCTCCACCCCCAAGAAGACCCACACACCAGATCACACATGGAGCTGATACCACAAGCCCCAAATGCCCTGGGCCTTAGTCCAGACATCTTTAAGTTGGATGGGACCTTGGACATAATTTTTTACAGGTTGGGAAAGTAACACCTGCAGAGGTGAAGTAAATTACCCAGATCACATATCTACTTGTGGCAGAGACGGGACCACAGCCTGAAATTGCCAGCAACCCTGAACCTGCTCACTCTGGTGCGGAGCTGGGTGATAGTCACAGGGGGCTAGAGAAAGAAACAGTTCCTGGGCCAGGCACCCCCTCCCTGGATCTTGTATTCTGAGAGGACACTTGTGAAAATTCTGTCTGGGCGCTAACTGCACAAACAAAACAGAAGAGCAAGTGGAGGAGACGCAGGGAACCAGCCAGGAAGGACATGCTTAAAGCATGAAGTCACCAGCTTCGAGGGCAAACCACCCATGGAAAGAAGGTTCTTGTGCTGAGCGCCTCCAACAAGGCTCTCCGAGGCTTCGAGGGGCAGCAGAGAAAATGCGAAGAATCTACAAAATGTTCTGCAGCTCTGCTCAGCTCTTGAAACTCAAATATTTGTTTTCTATCAGGAAGTGGCTCAGAGCACGGGCACAGTCTCACGGAGTGCGTGATCCGAGAACCAGCCAAGCGCCCCAGCGGGATTCAGGATGTCTTAGCCACGCCTCCAGTCAACACCTTTCAACAACAACAGCACCTGAGTCAGAGCTAAAGCCTTTCCTGGGCTTAGCCCGACCCTCCTGTTCACTCCCTTTGCCTCCAAAGCCCAGAGCGGTCCAGCGCCCCCTGCTGGTGACCTATCTTGCTGCTGGGTTTAGGAGCTAGACTCCCTTTCCCAGCAGTGAGCCCAAGACTTTCCGTTCCCTATTTTATAAGACGCTTCTCTCTGCTTAAAATGCCCAGTGCCTAGTGATGCCGTGTCTTTTGTGCTTAAAGGGAGAAAGAAATTAATTTGGGAGTAGTTGGGGGTGTATGCCCACATCCTTCCCTCGCATCCTGGATGTCACTGGGAAGGATGAATTCCTGGCTGGAGGCAAGTGAGCTCCACGCCATCACCTCTGAGCACATTAGAGCCTTGAGCCAGTATGCTCCCCATGCAGCTAAGACTTGGGCAGGTTTGCCAGCTGTCTCATCAGATGGAATGCAGACAAACAGAGAAGGGTGAGCCTGGCTTGCTCCTGATGCTCCCTCTCGGCTGTTCCAGGGGAGAACTCAGGGCCAATGAGGGCTGCCCTCCACCCAGCAGGGCTCCCTGATGGTGTCTTCAGGGAACAAGAACCTCGAGGCCCCTGAACTCCCCCCAGGCCACTCCTTTAAGCCTATAATTCCTGCTGTGCTGCTCATGCGTGCGTCCTCAGTCGTGTCCAACTCTTTGTGACCCCATGGGCTGTAGCCCGCCAGGCTCCTCTACCCATGGGATTTCCCAGACAAGAATACTGGGGTGGGTTGCCATTTCCTCCTCCAGGGGATCTTCCTGACCCAGGGACTGAACCCGAATCTCCTGCGTCTCCTGCTTGGCAGGCAGATTCTTTACCACTGAGCCACCTGGGAAGCTGGAATTCCTGCTGCAGGAGGGAAAAAAGAAAAAAAAAAAAAAAAAAGGCTTTAACTTCACATTTGAAAAATAAGACTTAAAGGTCCATACCCCTTTGATGAAAAAACTTCAAGCCCATCCAAATTGGAAGTCACTGATTTAAAATCTTTTTTTTTACTCAGATTGATAAGAAAAAAAGAAGTATATAAGAGCTGGACATAAACTCTAGCTATTTCATAATTTTGCCCAGGGCTTACCCTTTTTGCCTTAAAAAAAAATCTATTCGCCACATGGACGGGGGCGGAGGGGTGGGTGTAGATTTTCCCCTCTTCTATCTGGATTGTCTGTCATCTTCCTCAGCTATGCCACGTGACTTTCTCAAAACTACCGCTGAGTTGTCTATGAGCTCAGCTTTGCAGTGGGCACTTCTTATACTGAGCAAATACTGATGAGCTTTAAGGCAGCCCCTCATCTGTGAGCCAGTGGAGATCTAGCAGTCAAGTCCAGTGTTCTCCTTTTACAGACAAAGAAGTCAGCGCTGCTGGGGTGAGAGGCTGGCAGTACTGAGACCTCAGTCGGTTTTGCTTGGGGATCTCATCCGGGTTTCACAACTCCTTTTCTGATTCTCCAGAAGCCAGTGACAAGACAGCACCTCTAAACTCTGCTTTGTCTCAGGGTTCTTAGACAGGACTAGTCAACAGGCTTCCTTTCAAGCTTTCTGTGCAATGGAAACCCTGCTTGACTAATTCAGAACCACTTCTCTGGAAATCTTGAATCTTTGGCACTAATTCAACATAGAGAATTATGTTGAATAATTATTATTATTTTCCCCTCCATAAAGCAGGAGAACTGAAGTGATATAGGTGAGTCACACAGTGATACTCGACGAAGGCAACCTTCTATCACGACCGGAGAATGAAGACCCGGCACGGCAGGTTTACACTGATATCTAATTCCTATCCTTGGGTTCTGCCTGCAGAGAGCGGCCTTGGCACAAGGCGTTGTTTATGCTCTAGCTTCATGTACGGGGTAGGATGGGGAGGAGGGACGTGGGTTCTGTTTTAGAAAGTGTGTGTTAGGTTGGTGGATGATCTGGAGGAGGGGACTAGAGGGAAAAAGTGTGTACACACGCACACACATACACGCACGCCTGTGGTTGCCACGGGCCTGATGTTTGTTCCCACTGGCTAGCTCAGCAGAAAATTTGGCTGAGTTGCAAGACTTACGTTTTGAAGGCGGGCATGATAAAGAGTAAATACATTTTTCAGGTTCGGGAACACGCCAGCCTGGAAGAGCCAAGGGAAGAGGGAGAAAAGATTTCTTTTTTTTTTTTTTCTCCAATAATAACTTTTAAAGTCAGAGCTGAAGCTCACCTGTGAACCCTGGTGATGCTGACTTACCCTGATGGTTCTCAACGCCCAGTGGCCAAGATAGAGGTGGCTCCATCCCTGGAGACACACCCTCAGCTGGTAGCTGTGCTGTCGCTTTTTGTTTTCAACACGTGCTCCGAATACCCTAGGACTGACCAAGCAGGATTGGATTGAGAGCAAAAATCTCTAATCTGACAGTCACCGTGATATCAGGAACATTTAGAAAAGCCACAGCTCAGGACTGGTTCGTGACTTGATGGAATAATTGTGCTTGCTTCAGATGATAAGTAATCGGTAGGTGGCAGCTGTGGGTGAGGGGAATAATTCAGGAGCTAACCAGGGATCCTCAGATCTGGAAGAAGGAAGAAGCAAAGTCAAGGTTTTCTTCAATGTTTTCACAGTTTCTTTAGATTTTAATGCAGCTTAAATCCCCAGAGTGTAACCAAGGACGCTGCCATAGGAAATACATTAATTCGATATTGGCCAATTTAAATAGAATGACGGAATGGATTCACAAGCTGAAGAACCACAGATGGAATCAGATTTGATTATTTCTGACTAAAGAAAAGAAAAGAAATTTTGAGAGAATAATAACATGGTCTGATTGTGAAATTAGAGCTGTATCAATCAAATAGGTATTGAAAGACTTAGAGAAAGGTGGTGCTTTTTAGAAACAGACTTCTAGGACCCCTGGGCCATATTTTAAAGCCCCCAGGCTTGATTCAGTGTTGTCAATGGGTTTAAAGAACTTCTTTTTTAAAATTCTTAAAACAACATTAAATCTTTTGACCTGTTTTTGGTAAGACGCCATGGTGACTTGGTAGGAAAAAGAGAAGGGGTGATCACAACATCAGACCAAATTGTCACTGTTGAGTTGAATTTTGAACTTCCAGCTCAGAACAGGTCTGAATTTGCTTTGCCCCTTCCCCAGGCTCCAAACAGGGGGGACTCCTCCTTGGGGGTGGGTTCACAGAGATTAGAGATATTTGTTACCTCAAGTTCCTTCAGGTTGGGCTACTCTTTAGAAAAGGTCTCATTTAGTGTAATCCCTATAAAATAATCACCATTTGGTTATTAAACTCATTTTCTTTTGGCCAGATGCCCCCCCAGTGCTTCAACATCACAACTAGATTGAAAAACGAGAATGTGGAGAAGGAATCAGTGCCTAATATTTCTACACTTTTATGGATTTTTCTCCTTCAACAATTGGACTTCCTTGGGAGTCCAGTGGTTAAGACCCCACACTTCCATTGAAGGAGACGTAAGTTCAGTTCCTGGTCAGGGAACTAAAATCCTCAGTGGTGGTCAAAAGAAACCCAAAAAGATTCTGATTCATACCAATAGGTCATTCTCTGGGATTACATCTAAAATAATAAACAATGTTTATTTTTAAAAAAAGAGTTAAGAATATTGTCTACCTGCCTGGGAAATGGGGTTGTGTTGAGAATCAGCTTATGGTGAAAAGTGGTGAACATTGTCATCAACCCTGTGTCACGGGTGCAGAAGCCCAGACCTGACCATAGGAACTCAAATAAAGAGCCTAGCAAACAATGGACCCTGAACGCATGAGGTGGGCAGGGAAATAAGAATCAGATGTTTAGGAAAACCATCTAGATTTTACCCTTATTTTTTTTAGGTATTCAATCCAGTCTATCAAAAAGGAGCCATGCAAATAAATTTTTTTTCCATAAAGAATTTGATTAGAGATGCATGTTAGTAGCTCAGTCGTGTCGACTCTTTGCAACACCATGGACTGTAGCCTGCCAGGCTCCTCTGCCCCTGGGATTCTCCAGGCAAGAATATTGGAGTGGGCTGCCATTTCCTTCTTCAGGGAATCTTCCTGACCCAGGGGTTGAACCTAGGTCTCCTGATTGGCAGGCGGATTCTTTACCACTGAGCCACCTGGAAAGCCCTGATTGAGATAATCATTTTTTAATTTCCAAAGTTATTTTTCTAACCTGATATAACTAGAAACCTTTTAAAATTGAAGATATTGAGTTTGTTGGGGATGACAAGGTTGGAAAGCATTAGGTAAAGCACCCCTTCGCACCTGCCAAGGGACTAATTTCTGTTCTGTAATGATAGTTTTCACATTCCTAGGATGGATGCACTCAGTCCAGCTGGCTGAGATGAAGTAGGGAAGAGAAGGGTAAAGTCTGGATGGAGAGGAGAGACCTGTAGGTACGCTAGCTCTGTCTTAGCCTGACTTCCCTAGAAAGCAGAGCCTGGTGTAAAAGCACATACTCAACTACTCCACTGGGAAGCACCATCCCAAGGAGAGAAGAGTCAGTTATCAGTTATGGGGGAAGTGTGTATATTGGCATCTCCAGAAACACAAAGCTTCCATCTTCAGCTACAGAACCATGCAACAACCACACGGGACACTCCATACCCCAAACCCATTCTGGTTAGCATTGCTTTCTGCCATTTCTGCCTTCACTAAACTGCAAGAACTCTTGCCACATCCTCGACATCTTTTGCAAAGGAGGTTGATTATCAGTGATAACAGAGTGCAAAGAAAACCACTGATCTTGAGCTTCCAACATACGATGCGGTTTGTTCTTTCTAAGAAGATGGATCCTACTTGGCCCTGGAGGTCACCTGCCTCCACAGCCTTGTCTCCCTCACCTCAGGGCTGGTTCTGTCCAGCTGCCTCCCTGAACCTGAGCATCTGATTGGCCACTGCGTGTTATAAAAAGAGATGCAGTTCTGTCACACTTTCAGCCTGAGGCAGCCATGGCATGGGTTTGGGTGGAAGTGTCTCTCCCAGCACCAAGGGACCATAATGACTCAAAGGTGGCCACAGTGCAGATTGGATGTCTGGGTTTCTTTGGAGCTGAATGTGAGTTTTAAAGCCAAGTTTCCAGTGTGTCCCAGCACAGGAATGACTGTGTGAGCAGAGGAATGTTCCTGAACCAGGGGGAGAGGGTGGGTCTGGGAACTGCAGGTTCTGATGGTTCAGGAAGGGGCGAGTCTGATGAGAACCTCAGGGGAGTGGCACGATCCTTTTCAGCCCCTTGACTCCCTGGGAACCCTTGGCCTTGCCCACTGGGAGGCTGCAGTCTCTCCAGCTTGGATCCTGAGATGGTAACACTTGGCAGGCTCCTTCCACCCCCAGGGTGCTGTGTCGGGAACGTTTGCAGAGTACACAGGGGTTCCTCTGATGAAAGGTGCACCCCAAGTACAAAGTGTTATTGTTCTGTCTTACACAACACGGCTGAAAATAAGAGCATGCCATTGTGCTGCAGGGCGGGATGTCTCTGCAGCGTTTGCCTGGGAGGAACGTGTGCCCAGTGGCCCGAGAGGACGCAGCGGCCAGCGTGCAGCAGGGTGGCCTGAGAACAGGTGAGGCGAGAGAGGCATAGGGGGGCTCCAGGTGGGGCTCCCCCAGGTGACAGGGTGAGACGTGAGGCTTGAGCCACAGCCAGGGAGCCCTGCTGCGAAGCTCACGTGCCGCCAGGTGCCGCCAGCCTGGCCAGGATGGGGCAGGGATCAAATACTGCAGACTACAGGGCACCTGCTGAGCTCACTGCAAAGCATGGGGAGGCAGAGCCAGTATCTGAGGGTGCCCCAGTTTGGAGGTGCCACTCAACGTCAGCAGGCAGGAGTCTCCTCTGGGGTTTATTTCCCAAAGCTCCAGGACGGGTGGTGGTGCTCTACCTGAACAGCTGTGCCCTGGCTATTCCTCACCGAGTGGGAGATCGAGCACTGAGAGCAGAGCATGCCCACTGGGGTCCCGTGGTCCCCAAACCACCCGCCCTGAGCCTCTGCGTGCGGCCCCGCCCTGCCGCTCTCCGAGCTCCCTCTTCGGACCCACAGCTGATGGTCTAGGTGTTTGGCAGTGTTGTCTCTGACGTGTTAAAAATAAAACCAAGAAGCACCAGGGTTTCTAATTATTGTGCTGACAAACGAGTCTCGCAGCAGTTTCCCAACGATCAGCTAATGAGCTCTCATTGGAGCGTTTGGGCCAGACCCCGGTGGGGCAGAGACACACAGCAGGTGCCTCCTCCAAGCAGCCTGTTTAGGGATCTGATTACATTTTCACTCTGGTGCAGCGTCCCTGCCTAGGGAAGCCTCGGCACAGTGGGTTGGGGGGCACCTCCAAGACCCAAGAGCCGTTGGGTGGGCAGTGGGCACCGGAAGGCTGGCAGGGGCCAGCCTGAAAGCACCAGCTGCGTCAAGATCAAGGTTGGAGGTGGGGCCTTGGGACCTTCCTACATTGGCTTCTGGCCCCCGTGAGACGTTCTCATCAGGATGCAGGAAGCTCTGAAGGATGTGAGGCTCAAGGTGACTTGCACACTGGCTCTGCCTTCTCTAACACTGTGCTGGTGACGTCAGGGGTTGTTCAGGGCTGTGAAGCAAACTTGCCAGGTTTGGCCAGTTTTTTATGGCCAGGTTGAGTGCTGGGCTTCCATGAACCTTTGAAAAGGAAGGGAGGGGAATAGCTCAGTTTCTCAGTAGAATAAGATGACATCGGTGGCTGATAACCGCACTCCTTACCCCTAACTGCCTGGTCCACTCGTGGCCTCCCGGATAAAACGATCGAGGAATGACCAGAAGTAGTATCAGGGTCTGAGTTGGGGAACTGGGGATCCTCCAAACCCAGCCAAGAAGCTCAAAGGAGCACTCGTGAAGTCCTGCTCCTCCCTCCTCACCAGCCCCCTCTCAGAAACCCCAGAACCCTGAGGGCAAAGATGCTGGATCCAGGGCCTAGGATGAAGCCCAAGCACAGAAGAGCTCTGCCGATATTAGCTGGAAGAATGACTAAGTCAGGCATTCTTCCCTTAGTTTCTTTCACTTTCATGGGCCCTGGAGGCCTCCCAGTCTACTCCAGCTCCTCCCCTGCTCACCGTGGTTCTCTCTTCTTAGCATTATTGCTCCTTTTCTGTCCAGATTTTAATTAATTATTGGTCTCCAGCCAACAGGATTAGCCCTTTCCTACCGTGCTCAAGGCAAACCCACTAACAAGGTCAAACTTTGCTCAAATGAAATAGAGAAGTGTAGCTTTTCTTCTCTTTTCCCTGCCCTCCCCACCATTTAAAAACTATTATCTGGGAAATTTTCAAACAAACAGGAAACTAGAAAGACTAGAGTAATGACACCCGCCTGCCCAACCCCCACCATCCTTAACTCAACCTTCATCAACATTTTGCCAATCTTGTTTCGCCTCTCCTCTGCCCTTTTGGTTTGGGGAAATATTTAATCCTCTTTTTCTATTTTTTTAATGTCTTCTTCCTGGAAACTGTTTTATTTTATTTTTATCTGCATTTCTTTTTTTTTGGCCACACCACGAAGCTTGTGGGATCTTAGTTCCTGGACCAAGGGTCGAATGTGTTGCCCCCTGCAATGGAAGTGCAGAATCTTAACCACTGGACCACCAGGGAAGTCTCATGCCTCTAACTCGCTGCGAGCATTTGGAGAGGTTCCCTTACCTTCATGCCACTGTTAACAAGTCAGCTCCGTCACAATGGGGCACATACTTGCTCCATTATGTTCGTGTCACATATCACTCAGTCCTATTTCTGTGTTGAGAGCTGTTTGAATTATGCAGCATTTACAGCATTAAGTGCTGTTATTTAGAATCCAATTTGGCTCACTTTAGATGAGCAATAGGGTCTATATTTTTTCTCCTTTCCCGTTTTCCTTCTTAAGCTGAAAATTGGATCTGCCCAACACCACCTCCTACCCTCATCCCATAGGGCGTTGCTTTTTCTTCCATTCTTTTTGTCTAACTGTATCGTGAAACATTTTACCAGCACGCTTTATTATTTAACCACATGTCACCTGCCCAGGAGACATTCTGAATATTGACAGCGGTAATGAAAAAGCCCAGGTCCCGACCAGCCCTTTTCTGTGGGATGTTCATGTGCTGAGACAGACCTACTAGGCTCTGCCAGCACCGTTCTCTGTCTCCTTCATGGCCAGAGGGGCAGAGGCAGATGGAAAGACAGCTGGGGATAAAGGACACCCTGGCAACATCTAGGTCTGACTACACTGGGACTTGACAATTATTCCTGTTACACACACACATACACACACACACACACACACATACACACACACACATATATATACACACACGTATATATACACACATGTATATACATAGATACAGTATATGCACATACAGAGATGCAGTCTGTCTGTCTATGAATTTGTTGGTGTTGCTGCTAAGTCGCTTCAGTCATGTCTGACTTTGTGACCCCGTGGACTGTAGCCCACCAGACTCCTTTGTCCGTGGAATGTTCCAGGTAAGAATGCTGGAGTGGGTTGCCATTCCCTCCCCCAGGGAATCTTCCCGACCCAGGGATCAAACCTGTGGCTCCTGCGTTGCAGGCAGATTCTTTACCGCTGAGCCACCGGGGAAGCCCATGATTCTAGCTACATTTTATTTCTAACATTGTATATAAGCTCAGTCCTGGGATTTTTTTTTTCCCAAATGTACTGTTATTTATTTTATTATTATTATTATTTTTGGAGTATAGCTGATTGACAGTGTTGTGTCTGAGAAGCCTTTGTTGGCCTTTTGCTCGTAGGCAGAGAGCAAGGTTGATCCCCTCCTCACCAGCGCACAGCAAGTGCATGTGGCATTACCTGTGGGTTCCATGTGCACCTTTCCCTACAGCTCACCAGATCCAAGAGCAGACAGGGTGCGGGGTGGCGCCCAGGGGGTCCTCCTCCTTCTTAATCAGAACCACATCACCCTGTCAGTCCTCAGCCCGGATGCCCTGTGTTCCATGAATTCGGATCAGCACAAAAACCACATCAGCGGGTGGGTTCCAGCATCCGTTTTTCCTCTAATTAGCCAGCCCAGCGCAGCCAGGGAATGTTTCCCGACTTCCTCCTGGCTATGCCCAGACCTTCGCCACCGTCCCGAATCCCTGTAAATGTGGATAACGCTAGGATCAGTAGCTAGTTGCCAGGGCCAGTGGACACAAAGGCACCTAGGGGCTGAGCCGGGCCTGTCCTCCCTGGGTCCTGTCTTCGATGGCCCTACTTCCTTGAGTTTCCCTTCCCTCTAGCTGGTGGGGGTTTATGGAGACACCCTAGTTGGGTCCAAACCTCAGCCCACCCACCCCTCCCTGTGTCTCAGCTCCTCCCCGGGGCCTCCTCACCTGTGCTAGGTGTTTAGATCCCCAAGTCATAAACACAGGGCTGTGCTGATGCAGTGGTTTCCATGACAACACAAGCTGACATTCATCAGTCAGCTCTCCCCAGGTATCCTGCTTTTCCTCATCATAATAGCTGACATTTTTTTTCTGCATGCTTGTGTGCGTGCATGCTCAGCCGCTCAGTGCTTTGATTGAACTCGAGTCTCCTGCATCTCTTGCTTTGGCAGGCAGATTCTTTACCACTGCGCCACCTGGGAATCCCCGTGTCAGGTACTTTATCTGTATTAACTCACAACTCTATGAGGTAGGTATTACTGTTGTCCCCATTTTACAGATGAGGAAACTGAGGCATAAAGAGGTTCAGCCATTCGCCCAAAGGCATACAGCTAATAATTGACAGAAGTGAAGTCGTTCAGTCGTGTCCAACTCTTTGCAACTCCATGGACTGTAGCCTACCAGGCTCCTCCATCCCTGGGATTTTCCAGGCAAAAGTACTGGAGTGGGTTTCCATTTCCTTCTCCAGGAGATCTTCCCAACCCAGGGATCGAAGCTAGGTCTCCCGCATTGCAGGCAGATACTTTACCGTCTGAGCCACCAGGGAAGCCTCTTATAATTGGCTTAATAATTGACAGAGAGGGGATTCAAATCTGAGATTCAAGTCTGACTCAAGAACACAAATTTGCTTAAGAGTAAACCTGAGACTAGGTAGAATTATATAGGACATGGAAATAATTGAATAAGGTTCTTGGCTCAGGAGATGGCATGTTGATGTTTTCCTTCTCCCCCTTTTCTTTTTCTGTTTCTTTTTTTTTTATTATTACAGGATTGTTCACACCGTGACCATGTTGAGAGTAAATAGATGGTGAATCTTCAGATAACATGGAAATGGAGGTGACAGCTTAGTTAGGCTTGTTTGCTGTGACCTACTTATGTCAGGGATGCAGGCATAGGTTGATAATCTTGCTGTAAATAAAGACCAGAACTGCTGAAATCATCCAGCGTTTTTGTAACTGTTGTAGAAATACTATGTGCAAGTTTCCAGAAAGAGAGGACCTATCTTTAGGGATTTGACGATCAATTAAGATCATCAGGGAAAGTAACTAAGAGGGAAATAGATCTGTGACTATGAGTTGAGTGGACAAAAAAAAAAAAAAGAAAATATCTACAAACTCCCCACAACAGAGGAGGCATTGTGAGTAGAAAGGGGCCTCCTTCCTACCTTTTCAGTAGCTGAGAGGATGTTGCATTGCAGGAGAAATTCATTAAAGACGAAATTGCAGAGGGATGTCTGATACAGAGCCTTGTGCTCTGGGAGTTTTCAGGGAGTGTCCAGTAAATCAGTGACGGATGAGGCAGAGATGAGGGCGGGGGCTTTGAGGGAGGATCAGGATGGGAGAGCTAGGTCACTGGGTGAGACTTCACCCAGACACACATGGCCACCGCCTCCGCTGTTCTTCCAAGATGCTCTGGGCGTAAAATGAGGCCAGAGACCATGTCCACCCCCTTTGGTACTGTCTAGCTATAGTACCTAGCGCATAGGTGATGCTCAATGAATAAATAATGAAGGTGGTGACTGAATTCTCTGGTTAAGTCAGTCGGGTGTAGGAAACTTGAAGAGCCACCTACCCCTCTCCCATCTAATTCCCCTAAATGTCTGGCCAACATCTCCATCTTCCTTCATTGCATTACTCAGGTCTCCCGGCATGGCCTTCTTCATGGTGTCACCAACAGAGACACCCTTCAGGCATCACCCGTGGGGTTATTCAGTGTGTGGCCAGCTGCCTCGGCAGGAGAGAAGACGTGGCCTCCAAAGAGTGGTTACCCTCACCTGTAAGCATTGCAGTGTCTCTGCTGCATCCTCTTGAGGCCTGTGGGCTCCGTCTGGACCCTCCTGAAAAAACCTTTGGTGGGGCTGGGGGAGGTGGGACAGTTTGGATCACGGCATTGAGCCCAGGAGGTACTGGCAAGAAGATGGGCACAGGGGCTTCCCTGACAGTCCAGTGGTTCAGATTCCAAGCTTCCAGTGCAGGGGGCACAGGTTCAATCCCTGGTCAGGGAACGAAGATCCCACTTGGTGGGGGGCGGGGGGCACAGCATGGCCAAAAATTTAAAAATAAATAAATAAATAAAATAAAAGGAATAAGAGTTGAGGGTGCCAGACAGTGAGCCCCCAAGAATAGTAAAAAGAAGAAGATGGGCACAGAGTCATTTCTGGTTCTGCTGTTACCTCACTCTGGGCTCTAGGACAAGCTCCCTGGGTCCTGTCCCCTGCACCATAGGACAGGGGTGGCCTCACCAGGCCACTTGCCAGGGTCCCCATGGGAGAGACAGAAGGAGAAGCTCTTTGACAGGTTTAGTGTTCTCCTTAAAAGTGCTCTCTAGCCAGTGAAATTTTCCTAGAGACAAGTCTCTTAGTTTTCCTGTAACTCTGTCCTTCTTAAAGCATTTATTATTACTTTTTTTAATGTGAGGGGAAAAAAAAACAAAACTGTGTACTATTTCCACCTCCACCATTTCCTAGTTAGGTTTTTTTTTTTTTTTAAGCAGCATCTTCCTCTGAATTTGTCAGCAACTGTACTTTATACCCTGTAGGTCGTTCTCAATTCAGAGGTAAAATTCATAAGCAAATCGATTTTTCTGAACCTCATGGCTGCTCACACATTCAAAAAAGCTCCGTGTGTCTGTCTTTGTGTCACTGTTAACTCTCTGCTTCCTTTGTTTGCTCATCAATCTCTGAACAAATCCCTCAGCAACTCCTCCCCACAATGAGCACTTCCAAATCAATGTGAAACTCTTAATTTAATTAACACCATCACAGTTTCCCAACAAGGGTAAATGAGATCAACTACACTTACTCCAGGAAGGAAGGAAATTAATTTTCCTCCATTTGAGAAAAAAAAAGAGAGAGAGAGAAGGCCTTGCAAACTCAGCAAATTCACCGTTGTTTTAGTGAGGATCACAGAAGATCCTGAATCCAGGGGTCAGGAGGTCACACATCCTGGGTGGGTTTCAAAATAACTCCAGAAATACTGACAGCAACAATTGAAAAGAGACCCCAGGGGTAAGATATTCCTTAAGTAAGGAAAAAGGATGGGGTTGTGAAAAAAGGGAATTAACATCGTTATCAGAAATGAGGTTTGATGCTGTAACTCGCATATAAGTAAAGCATACATACTCAGAGCTCCTCTCTCACCAGTTCAAAGACTTCTGGTCAATGTGTTGTTTAAATCATGATCAGGAGGAGATACCCATCATTTTCTATATTTTTTCTATTTTCTAGAACCAGATTTTTAGGGGGTAGAAGGGAAGGGATCCAGCACTTAGGAGAGGTTTAATGTAAACTATAAAATAAGATGATTAAAACAAAATGGATCATGTCTAGTAACCCTCAGGATGCTCTAGGACCAAAATGGGCCAATTCATGTGAAGGCTGGCTGGAGACGAGCAGGTAAAAAATCTGGGTGAAAGAGGCGTAGGATCCATACCTGACCCAAGCTGGGAAATACGCCAACTGCATCGTGTTTCCGTGGGAGAAACACCCTGCTGTGATGCTAGAATGTGGTAGGAAACAGCTGTATTTGAGAGGAGAAACAGTCATCTTGTTATGCTTCCCTGTTAGACTCTCAGGCAGCCACATGCCATCTCGTTTATCTTTTCAAAAGATACGGAAAAGCTTGAGACAACCCAGGAAGAGTGACCCAGGGGAAAACACCTTGTGATGGAAAAGAGGTCCTAGAAGGGAAGGTGAAAGGATCAGGACCATCAACCTAAAGAGGAAAGAGGAAGTCGTGAGGAACCAATGTTTTCAAACTTGACAGATGTTTGGCAGAAGGATACTGATCCTATGTTACCTGAGTATGTGGAGGCCAGGACCAAAAAATGCAGATGGAAATCAGAGCAGCAGATAAATCGTCCGATGGCTTTCTGTCTTCTGCAGACCAAGGCCAAGCTCCCTCACAGTGATGCAGCGTCCCTTCTGCTGTCCCTGCTGCCAGTCACTGCGAACCCACGCCGGACGTGGCGTCTGGCCCTGCTTTGGATGTCTTTCACACGTTTTCACTAGTAGCGGCAACTGGGAATCTCTTCTAGGTGGTACCCTCTCCTCTATCTGGCTCCCAGGAGCTCTCAGCACAGCACTGGACCAGAGTTTGAACACAATTAAAGGTTGTTAGATCATGAAGAATTGAAGGAGGGAATTCTTAATGCCAAGGACAAAAACTAGGAGAGAGATGTCTAATAAGGAATTTTTTTTTTTAATGTGGACCATTTCTTTAAGTCTCTATCAAAGTCGTTACTCTATTGTTTTATGTTTGGTTTCTTTTTTTTTTTGGCCACAAGGTATGTGGGATCTTAGTTCCCTAACCAGGAATTGAACCCATACTCCCCTGCATTAGTAGGTGACGCCCTAACCACTGTGCAATCAGGGAAGGCCCTAAGAAGGAATTCTAAAGTGAGATGCTGTGTGTTGTGTTCTAGAAATTCCCCTTCATCCCCCCGAACACAGTCTTCAGTAAAATCTACAGTGCTCACTACTACTTTGTCAAGTGGGTTTTCATTTTGGGGACACAGTTCAGGGCCTAATCCCGCTTTAGGGTGGATCGAGAGTCAGAACTTCTAGAAATTCAGTGTCTGGGTAACACTGGAAAACCCAGAGTCAGAACTTCTAGAAATTCAGTGTCTGGGTAACACTGGAAAACCCATTACGCCTTCTCTGAGGAAATCTTGCTATTTATGTCTAGATTCTAACCCCTCAACAGGAAATTTTGAATCTCATGTTCCTGCTGATACAAAAAAGTGTTGAGCAGAAAATTAAATTCTACCTAGTATAGCTCTTTTGCTGTAGTAGGTTAACAATATATTCTTGATATCTTATGGTAATTAAACAGCATGCCTGTTCTAGAGCAGTAGGAACTTAATCGGCTTCCCAAGTGGCTCAGTGGTGAAGAATCTGCCTGTCAATGAGGAGACAGACGACTTGGGCTCGATCCCTGGGTGGGAAGATCCCCTGGAAGAGGAAATGGCAACCCACTCCAGTACTTTTTCCCAGGAAATTCTATGGACAGAGGAGCCTGGTGGGCTATATCACAAAGAGTTAGACATGACTAAGTGACTGAGTATTCATGCAAGAACTCAGTTACAGTGAACCTTCTGTATCTTTGGGTTCCACATGCATAAATTCAAGCACCAGCAGATAGAAAATATTTTTTAAAATTCCAGAAAGCTCCAAGAAACAAAGTTTGAATTTGCTGTGCGCTGGCAACTATTTATACAGCATCTACAATGCATGAGGTATTGCAAGTCACCTAGGGATAATTAAAGTCTGTGGAAGGACACAGATACTATGTCATTTTACGTAAAGATCTTGAGCATCTGTGGATTTGGGTATCCCCAGGGGTCCTGGAACCAATCCCCTGAGGAAGCAGAGGGACAACTGCATTCTGTTACACTGACCACCCATGTGTTGGCCCACCTCCGGTCACCTGTCTGGACTTTTCATTTAGGATATATTGTCCTGGGGGGCATACAGCTTCCTTGGAAGGGGAGGATGGAGCATCTCCTAGAGCTATTCAGCACCTCCACTTGAACTTCACAAAGACCTGTAGGGAAGACAGTGCCAGCAACTGGCCCCTCTGCCACTGGCCAACTCTTTCGGGTCAACTCCATTATTTTCTGGAACTATGATGTATTCTGTGAGGCTGGGAAGGATTGTGTGGGAAATTACCCAGTTCGTGCTTCTCCATCTGGGCAGAATGGAACTCAGCCTTTGCAAACAGCTGGGTGGTTCTCTCTAAATCTCCACGTGCTCCTTCTACATCTTGCCTTTTTGTTTCCAAACCATGTTCCTCCCCAAAGCAAGCTTTCACTGTGTTTACTTGAAGACACATTAGAGCACATGGTTTCCCAGTGCCTCTTACCGCTTTATGAAAATTATGCAAATTAAGAATAACCTCAATCTGGGTGGAGTTGCTTGGGATTGAGAAGTAATTAGATTGTAATGTGCTAATCTGTATGCTAATATTTGTCCCCAAAGATAAAGAGACCTGAAAATGCTAATGTGAGATCCTTTCAGGAAAAGAAGATTACGGGCTGGGAGGTCAGAGGTCAGGGGAGGAGAAGTGGGGAGGGGAGCCCAAAGGGCCAGGGAAACCATTTGAGGGTTTGGGTTTGTTTGCTTCTTTTAAAAAAAAATTTTTTTGTTTAAATTGAAGTCTAGTTAATTTACAATATTATGTTAGTTTCAAGTGTACAGCAAAATGATTTGGGTTATATATATTCTATATATATATATATATATGTCTTCAGATTCTTTTTCATTAGTTTATTACAAGATATTGAGTAGAATTCCCTGTGCTATACAGTAAGTCCTTGTTGCTTACCTATTTTATATATATGGTAGTGTGTATGTTAATCCCAGACTCCCAATTTATATTTGTTTGCTTCTTTATGTTTTATTTTCCAAATCATGACTACGTGTTATAGTCATGAGCAGAAAAAATGAAGAGGATGACGGAAAGAAACGTGATGAGGGACTGAGAGAGCAGATATGGGAAAGGTGAAGAGGGCCCCAGGTGGTGCTAGTGGTAAAGAACCTGCCTGCCAATTTAGGAGACGCAAGAGATTCTTGTTCAAGCCCTGGGTTGGGAAGATGCCCTGGAGGAGGAAATGCCAACCCACTCCAGTATTCTTGCCCGGAAAATTCCACGGACACAGGAGCCTGGCGGGTTACAGTCCATGGGATCACAGAGTCGGACATGACTGAAGTGACTTAGTGCTCTCACACACACACACACATGTTAGTGTTAGTCACCCAGTCGTGTCTGACTCTTTGTGACTCCATGGACTGTAGCCCACCAGGCTCCTCTGTCCATGGGATTCTCCAGGCAAGAATACTGGAGTGAGTTGTCATGCCCTTCTCCAGGAGATCTTCCCAACCCAGGGATCGAACCCAGGTCTCCCACGTTGCAGGCAGATTCTTCACCATTTGAGCTAATGGGGAAGCCCAGAAGTACTTTAAGTCTGGTGCATTTAATTGCACTGATGTATTGAAAAGGAGGCAGAAATGTTGGAAAAGCTCTGAAGTCCTGCTAATTGGATTGCAACTAGCACCCTGCTTCCTCCTCTGAAATTGGGTCTAAAACCAGTAAAGTAAAATTGCCAGCAATCACAGATAATGTGCCACGTGGGTGCCGGTGATCAATGCTCAGCGTCCTCCCCTGGGGCGAGGTTTCCAGATGCCTTTCAACAAAGGGAACCGGCTGTTCCCAGGTTGTCGGTCACACGTCTTTTTAATCAGCTGTGGACACAGATGTTTCCCCAATTTTGTTCTGACATGGACTTACTTCTCTAATCAGAGGTGCTCAGTATATGAATTCAGGGGACAGATTTCCTTACCCAGTAGTGTTTTCCCCCTACTTTCTGTATCATCGGTTCAGTGTCAATCACCCTGAAAAAGACCACCTCCAAAGCTCTGAATGTTCTCCTTAAATCATTTCAACCTGACAGTTTTTCTTGGTTGCAAACAAACACGATCCCCAGGGAGGTTAACTGCAAGTGTTAAGCCAGCCCTGCGTTAGTGCACATCCATCCGGTTCAAACCAGGGTTAGCGTAGCTCCATGCTACTTTCCGTCAACAGTAAACCATCTGTCCTCAAGAAACCCGTTGCCCTTCCCTGGCTTCAGCTGGCTTGTCATGAAAGGATGGCTGAGCTCAGTGTGTTCTGAGGTCCCCTCTGGTTTGAGCTCCCAGGTTAAAGATGTGTACTTGGCATCTGGGAAGTAACAGAAAGGCCGCCCCTTTCCTGCCTGAAAACCCCTCAGGGTTCTCTTGGCTTCAGAGTTTGTTGTTTCTCTCTCCTCTCCTCTCTTCTTTTCCTTTCTTTTGGCTTCGCCAGGTCTTCATTGCAGCTCATGGGCTCCATTAGTTGCAGTGCATGGGCTTAGTTGCCCTCTGGCATGTGGGATCTTAGTTCCCCAACCAGGGATCCAACCTGCGTCCCCTGCATTAGAAGGCAGGTTCTTAACCCCTGGACCACCAGGGAAGTCCCTCTTCTCTCTTTTCTGCCTGGTAAAACCCCACTCCTGCTTCAAGGTCCAGCAAGTCACAGGAAGCTGCTGAGGGAAAGTGACCTTCCTGTTCTTACCTTTCAGTTCTCCATCAGGAGGCCAGCTCAGAGGGGTGCTACACACACAGGCAGGAGACAGAAACACAGAGGTGGTGATGCACAGAAATTCCCAACGCCTCCAGGGACTGGATTGGGAGCTAAGGAAAGTCTGGAGGCTGGGAGAAAATGACGGCTGCTATTTCCCGCTGCTGGGTAAAGTATCTAGTGTTCTCTGCTCGGTTGTTACCCTGAGCTCTGTAGTTACAGCCTTTCTCTCACGATGCTGTCTCTGCCCACCTGACCATGTGCGGGAGCCCTTGACTTTGAATACCCCAAATAGTCCTGTGGATTTCTCCATGTGACGATACATGCAGGACTGGCCATTGGCACGTGTCCATCCCACCTGGCCCTACAAGCCTCAGGATTGGTGGTTTATGACCAAGGAGATGGGGGTGTTTATAATGCAAGATGAATCTATTTCAATGGATCCTAGATATAGAGAAATAGGCTCTAACTATTAAATAAAGGGAGATGCTGGATCCCACACCCCAGCTCTCCCCCTGTTCCTGTAATTGGCTTTGATCTTATGTCCTAAAGGGAGCAGATCTGGGTTCCTCGGAGGGAAAACTTTCTGTGTCTCTGTCTTTCTTTCTTTCTTTCTCCCTCTCTTATACTCTGTATGGATGCACCTCACCACTCCTCCCTACATAATCCAGTCTCATGCATAATATTTTTATTCTCAGTTCCTCTTAAAGATGTACTCAGTGACTGAAAATAAGCACCTACAATTTGCTGCAAGTTTTCAGACTTCTTTAGCTCCCAAGCAGACACGAAAGCTTTCAGGAATCTGCACGTGGCTGCCCTGCTGGTTCTCACAGCCTCACTCTCTCCACCTGCCGCCCCCAGAGGTGAACACTCCGTGGTGTGTTGAATATTTGGGTCTCTCCTTCCCGTGTTACACACTGCTGCCCTGCAGTGTGTCATCTAGCTGGACGGCTTAGTATCTATCTGCCCAGAAAGTGGACAAGATCAAGGAGAAAAGGGAGCCCTCAAGGCCAGGGCCTTCCTACCCCAACTCATAAAAACGTGTCCCTGCTGGAGGATTTTGAAAGTAATAACACAAATATGATATTGTGGGCTCATTTTTTAATTCCAATAACCCGTATAAAAGTGTTTCATGGTAGTCCAGAAAAAGAGCATCTGTTCATATGTTCTATTTCCTAATGAAAAGAGCCTTGTGAATAAAGAAAACCAGGGGAACTCTGTTGATGTGAGAATGCCTCCTCCCTTTGTATATGGCATGATGCTCAGTGCAGGGTTGAGCACAGAGCAGCAGTTCACTAAACACCTCCTGTGTTTTTGGGAAGAGCGTCTGTCTCATCAAAAGTATATTTTTATCTCATCACTTATATGTGGAATCTTAAATATGACACAAATGAACGTATTTACAAAACAGAAACAGACGCACAGACGTAGAAAACAAACTTACGGTTATCAAAGGGGAAAGTGGATGTCGTGCCCGACTCATTGCAATCCTGTGGCTCCTCTGTCCATGGGATTCTCCAGGCAAGGATACTGGAGTGGGTTGCCATTTTCTTCTCCAGAGAGGGGATGGAGGAGGGATAAATTAGGAACCTGGGATTAGCAGATACAAACTACTATATATAAAATAGATAAACAACACTATCCTATTGTATTGCACAGGGAAATACATTCAACATCCTATAATAAACCATAATGGAAAAAGAAAAAAAAAAAGGGATATGGCATATAAAATGCATAGAATTTCGCATATAATAATATGTGAACTATAATGAGAAGAATATTCTTGGCCCCAGTTTTTCTTATTAAATGGAAAAATGAAAATAAAATAATAATTAACGTTTTGAAAAATGTATTTTATCTCAGCTCCTACTCTGACAATGACAGCTCTTTTCTTCTCTTTTTTAAAAAGCACTTTAAACGTGCTTTTTAACACACCTGTGTGTCAAACTCTGTAGTAAGCACAGAACAGGCAAGAATTGGTTTATTTTTCACAGCAGACTTGGGAGACATCACCATTTTACAGGAAGAAAAACCAAGGCCCAGAGGGCGTAAGTGGGTGATCACCACGTCATAGCTAGTAAGTGGCTCGGCTGGGATTTGAACTCAAGTCTTATTGACTGGAAGTGTGTACCTTTAACCACTAAACACTGTCTTACCAGAGCATGAGATGCCTGGGGTTCACAGAGTGGGCGATGAGCTGTTTTGAAACACACGGGAGTCCAAACACCCTTCCTTGGCTTGCCTTCCTGGCATCTTTGGTCAGCATGCCTTAATCATTCCCACGGCATCTCAGGGGCACTGAAGGGGAGGAGGCTGTGTTACATTTTTACTAAACTCATTGCTTTCTTATTAGTAAGAGATATTGAGCCACACCCAGAGTGAGCCTTGCTCCAAGTTCATGATTCACTGTTTCCTGATCTCACAACTGTCTTCTGGACTCTCAGGTTCAGGAAAATTTCATAGAAGAGGAAATTAAGCTCACTTCGTCCATCCCAAGTGGTCAAGATGTCGAGAATTCCCATTCGAGGGTTTGGAAGCGCCTGGACAGCTACAGTAAGATGAAAACTCATTTCCTGTTTGCCATTTTGGTTCCTTCTGAGAGCTAAACATATCCATTTTCTTACTCTCTGGAAGTTTCCTCTCCTGTTTATTTAGGAGACTACCCCATTGCCTTTTCACCACCAAGTGAGGCAGAGCCCTTGCAGATTTATAAAGACAAGTGGCCTCACTGTCGCGACCATCGCGTTAGTTTTCGACATCTAAGGGAAATAACTTGGTCAGCCCAGTACGACCCCCCAGCCAAGGGACCAAATTAGCACAAACATCACCCCACCCACTAATTACCAGCTCTTCCCTGAATATTTTTTGGGTTCAGAGTCACCAGAGGCTGGAGTAGACTCCAGGACTCGCTAAAATATCAGTACTACCAGCTCACTCAATGGTGTGGACCTTGGGTGGGGTTTGGTGTTAGAAATTGCATGGCCATCAAAAAAGAAGTGATTTAACAATTACGGATATAGCGATGGACAATAAAATCTGTTCACCTTCCTGCTCTCAGAGCAAATATTTGCTGGTTTATATAACTTGCAAGTATTTTTCCCAAAGCCTGGTTTGTCTTAGGCAAGATAGACACATCCCTGGAAATGACTCTGTCCATCACCCATTCCCATTGCTGGTGCCACAGGCTACCATTAAGTTCAGTGGGCTTCTCTCTACATCTGTTTTTTGGGTCAACATATTGGAATGATAATATTCTCACCCTGGGGCTTAGAGAGTAGTGCTATGTACCAGATTACAATGATAAGCATGGTCGTCTGTCCCTTTCTTTGAAGAGAAGGGGTTGGGGGTTGGGGGGAATGGATACATGTATGTGTATTGCTGAGTCTCTTCGCTGTTCATCTGAAACGACCACAACATTGTTAATCAGCTATGCCCCAGTGCAAAATGTTTTTGGTGTTAAAAAATAATAATTGTTTAAAAGTAGAAAAGTCCTCAGAGTCCTCTGGAAAGTGTAGGAGTTTTCCATGGCTGGAACGAATTCACGGTCACCTAAAGAAATAGGAAATAAAACGTCCGAGGAGTTTACTCAACAGATGACAAGCTTGACCTGTCCTGGGAAGAAACTCACACAATGCATTTGTTCTGCCATTCAATAGACAGGAACTCGACCTCTCCCACAGTCTGTGTTTGGTACTTGGTAGAATTTTAAAAAGCAAAGATGTCTCAGCCCGGGTGGGACCACTGAGGCTTGAGACCTCACATTTCAGGGGACAAGTAGGTAGGGGGAGAGTGGAGGGGCTGATGTTAGAGGAAGAAACCATAAGGAACTTGGGACACGTTTGAAGAAAACAACTCCTTTACGTGGATGTAGCTGGTGCTGTGGTCCAGAAAGAAACACCACATTAGCATAATGAGGAGACCCGGTTTAATTGCAATTCTTTAAAAAAAAATAACTGGGAATTTTCCTTGTTTAAAAGCTTAATGGGATACAGTGGAGTGATGTGGTGGCTTTAAAAAGCTAAAATAGTTGTAGGCTCCATTAAATAGAAAAACAGTGTCCAGATAATAAGTAATAGTAACAATATATGTGGGTCAAATGACAATTGGAAGGTACTTTCCACTCAAGGCGTGGCAAATTAACATAGATCATCGGGTATAATTGTGCATCTAGAGAAGAAAGGTATAGATGCTGGGCTCTGGAAATGGCAGGCATAAAGTCAGGGGAGGCTCTGAGTGTTTAGTTAGGAAGGGAGAAAATCAAGAAACAACTTCGTTCAGCCGCTGAGCTATGTCCAGCTCTTTGTGATCCCATGGACTGAAGCACGCCAGACTCCACTGTCCTCCGCTATCTCACGGAGCTTGCTCAAATTCACGTCCATTGAGTCGGTGATGCTATCCAACCATCTCATCCTATAACTGTCTCCAAATATTGGAGGGGTTGCTGTGAGGAAGAAGCAATGGGTTTTATTTTGGTAAAAGACAGAATTGGAGCAAAGAGTGAGTCAATGTCAAGGGAAGGGCTGAGGAAGTCATTAAGGAAGGAAGTGGCCAGGAGGTGATTTTAGCTCAGTATAAGAAATCCACTTTCTAAAAAAGAAAAATTTCTCCCAAACCAAAGTTTTGGGTGGGGAAACATCATTTTCCAGAGGTAGAGAGCTTTTTGTTGTCCACCAGAACATAAACTAGATGGCTGTCAGGATTCGATGAGAAGAGTTCCAGGATCAGGTAAGCTGTTAGCTGTCTAAGGTCTTATTCATCTCCAGGATGCTAGGTTTCCACAATGGGCCAGACCTGAAGTGGTTCTGCTAAGAGCCACTGGAAACCAGGGGCATGGGGAGTTCAAGTCCATGAGCTCATGGACCAACGTGCTTTTAAGCACATGGATCACTCTAGATGCATTAAATCTCCAGCCTGTTTCTCAGAGAAGGTTCTAGAGAAGGGACCTTTCTCTAAAGTAACAACAGGAGAGTAAGACTAGCAAGTTCTTCAAGAGATGCCTGCTCCTTCTGTGACAAATATGAATGAGAAGCGTTGCTAGGTTACCGGTGACAGCTCCCATCAACAATTCTAGGTGAGCTGAGGAGAAATGATGCTGATCTATGCAAAGGATGAAGAGAGAACAAAGAGAAGAAGGAAATATGGACTCCATCCAAATAGAGGGTTTCCTCGGGGTGCTGTCTATGAAAATAAGCTGTCATTCCTGTACTAATCCAGTGCAAAGATTGAGAAGACAGACACACACAGGATGGTAATTCAAACAGACTAGTTCATCAGATTTTTTTGGATAAATGTAAAACGTTGATTCATTTCAGTACAAAATTTAATATGTGGGAATATAACATTTTAAAAACCTGATTCATTGTCTTGTTATACCAAGAACACTTTGAGGCTAGGAACCATGTCCTATTTATTTCGGTGCACTTGGAGTTTAGCACAACATCTGGCACAGAGTAGAAGATACTATAAATGTTTATGTACTACACAGAAATGTGTTTTTTTTTTCTTTTCTGGATAGTAGATAAGTTTGTGTGTCTGGACAAGATCACCATGATTTCTGCTTTCTCTGGTCTTCTCCTGTTGCCCTAACCAAACCTTCTTCTGCTCTAAGTGGAGAATTGGGCTCTAAAGCACTTGATTCCAGCCTCTTCCATGGCAACCTCAGTTGACGTGTTCACTAATTCACTCATCAAATGTTTATCACACTCTTACTTTGTGTGAGTCATTATGCCGGGGCTGGGGTACAGACAAGGCCAGGAAGACCCTTTTAAAAGAGCTTTGTTCAAAAACCCCTGTGATTTGTTTTTCCTTTGATTCAAAATTATGTTAACAAGTTTGGGTTGACCCTTGAACAACATGGGGGTAATCCATGTATAATTTACAGTCAGCCCTATCTACGGTTCCTTCTGCAGCCGAAGATTCAACCAACCATGGACCGTGTAACCAGCCGTGGACCATGTAACCAACTATGGACTGTGCAACCAACCATGGACCATGGATTGCCATAGCATTTACTATTGAAAACAATCCATGTAGAAGTGGACCCTTGCAGTTCAAACCTGTGTTGTTCAAGAGTCATCTGTATAAACATAAAAAACACCCTGCCAAGGAAAATTACCCACCCTGGGTAAATCTGAGAAGATTCGATCCAAGCTTTAGCCACTTTTTCATGTCAAAAAAGTAAAAATGATTACAATCAAATACTATTCATACTCGACTTCACCGAATCCATTGTTATATAAAGAGAAATGGTTCTGACTATCAGACATCCAGAGGCGGACTCATACTCTCTGTACCTGCCACCTGCTCGCTCGTCAGCAGTTTTGAACAGATCAGCAAATAAGGAGAGATTTGAAAGGATTGCTGCAGCCATGCTGTCAAAAATCTGAATGTAAATTGGGTCGTCCTCTTGAAGAATTCTGTTCTTCGCTCATATCCTTGGACAAGAATGGCAACGAGATGATTAGAGAGACAGAAAGGAGTTGAGAAGAAAGCGAAGAAAAGAGAAAATCCAGCAGAACTTGAAGGTCAATTAAAATAAGAAAAGGCTGGAAGAAAGGGCACCATGGATAAGAAAGGAGGGGAGGAAGTGAGAAACTAAAAAAAGAAAAAAAAAAGGAACTAGAAGTTTTCAGAATCACTAGACTCTGGCTCAAATCTGATGGAATATAGGCATTTCCTTGTTGCTGATCTGCGGGGACCCCTGATGTTGGCGGCCAGTGATGGAGTGAATGGCACTAGCTGGATGCTGCCTGGCGTCAATGCTGGAGTCTGAGTGCAAAGGAGACCTAAATACAGGAGCCGACAGCTGAAATGCATTTGGTATCTATGACATAGTCAATCCCTCTGAGATGCAATCCCGGGAAATTTTATTTCCTCTTTCTGGGGTAAAGCAAGGCATTTTAATATTACCTACTTATCCTCACCCTCACAATGTACTTTTTATAAAGGCAGCAACTGGGCAAGGGTTAGCCCAAGGGCCGCAGAGGCAGGAGGGTTCTTCAGCAGCCCACCAGCCCTCTGCAGCGGAGCTGGAGGAGTTCACAGAGAGGAGAGGTGCCAGAGCCCCCTGCCTGCCGTCCATAAACATTATAAAGATGGATAGGATCATGTTGGCAAACCATCCTGTGCTCCTGAGGGGGAGTTACAAGGGGAGTTACAAGGCTGTGATTTTATTATGCACAACACGCCATGTGCTTACTGCTGGAGAACTGAGATGCAAACTGTCTGCGGGTTATAATTGCACTCTGCTCCTTCTGGGTTGGGGACCAGCAGCTTAAGTTTCCATATTGGAAAAGTCAGTTTCTTCATTGCTAACCACTCCAGTATATCACAGGAGAATGACGGAGTGGAGAAAGTTCGATAACAGTGGATCTATTGTCCCGGTGAGATTTGCCCAAAAGGGGTGTTTCAGCCAGTGAGAAGCAAACCGGACAGACAAAGAACCTAGTCTTCACTGAGTTGGGATTCTCTCTGAGCAAGACACCGCTGAGCAAAAAAAGAAAAAAAATCAATAGCAGGAAAAGCAAGATCAAACCAGGCTCAGGTTTCAGCACCGTGGGGAAATAACTGGAGAAGGAAATTTTATTAAGACTATTCCTCCAACCATGCCCATTCCTTTGAAGCATCTCTGCTTCAGCCATTCCAGTCCATTGTGGTGAGGGGAGGCCATCACGGGGCAGATTGATCTTGCACTAAACAGACATTTAGTTAGATATTAGATGTGTAACAACAGATGCATCTTCTTGGAGAAGCATGTGAGAGGGTTACCCTCCACCCTCCAGACAGGTCCAAGAAGTACCGGGCTGCTTCCAAGAATTGAGTCTAGACTATTAGCCACGGCAGAAGAAGGACCCTCCAGAAGAAAGGAAGCACAGTCACAAGAGACTTGGAGCAATGATGCAACATGGGGATTTTTTCCCAATAGATGGTGCTTAAGTCAACCACAAACCAATGACTGCAGCTACTCAAGGCTAATCCCAGAGCAAGAAAAAAAAAATGTTTTCTTGTCTTTCTCCTCTGTCCTACTCTTGGCAAGCCAAGGTGGTTATGAGTCCCTACCTCTTGCTCTGACACTTGACTGCAAAGCTCTACAAAGGATAAGAGAGGTATCGTATTCAAGGTGATGCAATCCAGCAAATTATTATTTTCTACTTATTTTATTGAGTGGCTGTTATAGGCCCAATGCTTTTCTGAGCACTGTAAGGTTAGAAAAGAAAAATGCTCTTTGCCCCTGTCCTGATGGAGCTTCAGACTCGCCGGCACGCCTGGAGGTAGTAGACACCACATCACAAGGTAGGTGTGACCCAGCGCCGAAAGGCATGGGACATAAAATAGTCCTCATAAAATAGTTTCTCAGTCTTGAGAGATGACCCTGAGACTGACAAGGCTCCCCTGGTGCCTCCCCCACCCTTATCACGTCCCAGGAACCCCACTGGGTGCATTGCTCACCCAGTTGAAGGGACGGTCCCACCTCCGTCCTTAACACCAGGACTTGAGGCAGGGAGTATGTACACAGCCTGCTTTTGAGTGGAGCCTGACGGAGAGTGAAAAAGGTCACTTGGTAACCACAAAAGCCCCAAACCTGTTAAAAGTTTATTACCTTTGCAGGTCATTTTTAATTTTTTTATGTAAAAAGGCAGAAGCCCTTAAATGCTCTGCCTGTCTACCAGCTGTCCATGTCACCTGTAAAGAAACTGGGATCAGGGTACTTCCTGGTGGTCCAGTGGTTAAGACTTTGGCTTCCGATGCAGTGGGTACAGGTTCGATCCCTGGTCAGGAGCTAAGTTCCACATGCCTCCTGGCAGAAAAAAACAAACAGGAGCAATACTGTAACAGATTTAATAAAGACTTTAAAAATGGTCCACATTAAAAAAAAAGTCTTAAAAAGAAGAAACTGCAAACAAGGCTTAGCACTCACCTCCAGCAAAGTTGCACACGTGTGAGGAAGACTGAGATGAACTGACCATTAAACCCTCACACTGGGCTGGGTTAAACCCACATCTAGAACTTTGGAGCAGTTACCGAGGACAGAGTACCATACTCCACCTCCTGCCATTCAGACCCTTTTATTCTAGCTTTGCTGGGTCCCCCCTGTGCCCCTCCGCCTCTAGGAACCTATCTGCTCCAGGTTACAGAGCAGGATTATTCAGCCCTATAAAAATACGGCCTCTGAGCCCACGGAGGCACAAAAATCAAATCACAGAAACACGGCATTGAGAAGGTGAGAAGGACACAGTGCCAGAGATCTGGCAGTTCTGAGTGGACCACACACAGCACGGGCATCGGCTCAGCTGTGCCATGATTTTAAGAGGAGTTAATGAGCTCCAGGTGAGCTGCCTCTAAGGGCTTCTGTGGCCGCAAGGAAGACTCTGGTTAGGCATTCCCAGACCCTGCCCTTCTCACCTCACAGAGGCATGACCCTGCTCTCCAGGGACAGGTGATGGAAAGTGACGGACAGATGGGAGGAGGCTGCATTTCTGATCATTGAAAGTGGCGAGAGGGACCCTTCACTGTCAACTAAAGCGTGCAGTTGGAGCTCGGGTTCCCCCGGGTCTTCTTCTCAAGTCGCCACCTGAGCTCTGCCCCCAGCTCAAGATATGAAGTCCAGGAGAACAAAAGCCTGTCCCTTCAAGCCCTGTCCCCTCCCGTCCCCCAGCCTGCAGGCCCCACCCCAGCAGCCTTCCAAGTGATAAGTAATCACCGAGCCCCCTGGTGACCTCTGATAAGGGCTCTCTAGCAAACGGGCCACTTCTGGTGAAAGCAGCCCAAACAGCTGAGTCATTGAAAGTGACAGCAGGCACCAAGGATTTGTCAAGCCTGCAGGAAGTGGGAAGGAGATAAATATTCAGCAGCTGCACTGCCCACTGTCCATGCACCCCCATCTCTAAAGAGGATGCTTGCTGCTAAACAAGTCCTTCTGTTGACCGGCACCCAGCAGCCCTGAGCTGAGATGCTGGGCAGCTCCGGTTAAGAAAGGTTCAAAGCAGCACTGAGCCCCAGAGCCTGGAAAGCGAGGGGCGGGCGCCTGGGAGCCTGGCGTCCTGCAGACTCACTGGGACTATGAAAACTCCAGATCAATGAAACCAGAACATCTTGGGCGGGGGCAGTGAAGCCGGGGATTTAGAATCAAGATTCTTTTAAACTTTTATTTGGAAATAATTTCAAACTTACTGAAAAGTTTCAAGACTAACACATACTAAAAGGAATCCCATGTGTCCTTTATACTTGTGAACATTTTAACCTTTTTGCTTCGCTATTTCTCTCCTCCCCCCACCCACATACACATATAATATTAAGTTTTTTTTTTTTTCTGAACCATTTGAAAATGAGCTACATCCTGTCCCTTTTTCCCTAAACACCTCAGTGCGTAGTTCCTACAAATAGGGCCATTCTTCCATGTAACCACAGTACTGTTTCAACAGCAATAAATAGAACATTGACAGAATACTTTTGGAATCAGTCTGCTTTTTACTCTCAGGTGAGTTCCCTGTGCAGCCAAGTGAGACTCCCGAAGGCTATTACAACTCACCCCAGAATCCTGGTTCCCGGAACAGGAAGCAGACGAGAGGTTGATGGCCCAGATTAGGGTTTTCCACTCGATTGAATTTATTAATTTTTTACTTTTTGAAGGGCATTTAGTTAGCAGGGAAAGACTACAACGTAAATATTCCTCATTAGTTGGAGGGCTAAATAATTTACTTTTTTTTCTTTTCCTAGCCCCATATCTTTATTCTCCCTCCAGACTCCCAGATTTATTAACAAAGCAAACTATTGCTGTTGTTCAGTCGCTAAGTCGTGTCTGACTCTTTGTGACCCCATGGACTGCAGCATGCCAGGCTTCCCTGTCCTTCACCATCTCCGGGAGCTTGCTCAAACTCACATCCATTGAGTCAGTGACGCCATCCAACCACCCCGTCTCTGTTGCCCACGTCTCCTCCCGCCCTCAGTCTTTCCTAGCATCAGGGTCTGCACAGCTGGGATTCAGAGGACACCTGGGTCTGGGGATTGCTCTGGAAATCTCCAACGATCCCTTTTTTTCTTTTGTGTCACCCTTCCCTCCATTTCCTCCTGGGAGACTTCTCTAGTGATCTGACTTGTTTCCTAACTAGCAGGGGATTTATTAACAGTCTGATATGGCACAGTGACCTCTTGAGAATGTACCCTGAACTTTGTGCAGACTGCTTTAGACTTGTACAGCTAAAGCGATCTCTCTCTTTTCTGGTAATTCATACACGCAGCCTTTGAAGAGGCCTGTGGTGGTTGATGTTCTGTGTCTACTTGACTGGGTCCTGGAGTACCTAGGTATTTGGTTAAATATTATTTTGGGTGTGTCTATGAGGGAGTGTCTGGATGAAGTAAGTAAGTAAGTGAAAGTTGCTCAGTCACGTCCAACTCGTTGTGACCCCATGGAGTGTAGCTCTCCAGGCTTGTCTGTCCATGAGATTCTCCAGGCAAGAATACTGGAGTGGGTTTCCATTCCCTTCTCCAGAGTATCTTCCCAGAGATTCAACTCGGGTCTCCAGCATTGCAGGCGGATTCTTTACCATCTGAGCCACCAGGGAAGCCCAGGACATTTAAATCAATAGTAAGAGTAAGGCGGGGTCATCCACCCAAATCTGGCCTGAGCAAAATCAAAGGCTGGGCAAGGGAGAATTCATTCTCTCTGCTGCACTGCCCTTCAGCTAGGACAGTGGTCTTCTCCTGCCTTTGGACTTGGACTGCAACTACACACGGGCTCTCCTGGGCCTCCAGCTGGCAGACCTTGGGGCTCAGCCTCTCCTGCCGCAGGAACCAGTTCCTTATAATAAATCAGATACATCGGTTTCTCTGCAGAAGGGAAGGGAATGGGACAGAGGAAGTTGAAGAGGGAATTTCCAACCTGGAAGGAGACAATTGGATATTCAGGGATGGGGGAAGGGGATGGTGGGCTTCAGGTTCTCCAGGGACCCGACCCCTCAAGGTACCCCTCTGAGGGGGGCACATCCTTAGGTGGGTCAGCTGTAAAAGATCCAGGTGAGGCTCCCCTAGGTCTGAGTGTGCTTCAGTGTGGGTGGAGCTGCCAGGCAGGCAGACAGCCTTTGAAGAATCTCTCTAACCAGACTGGATGCTGGGCAGGTGAGTACCCACCCTCCCCACCTGAGGACCAGCTTCCAGGGCAGCCTAGGTGCCATCCAAGAGACATGGCAGGACTAAGAACACCATGGAAACCCCGGGAATCCTATATGCCCTTGGGAAGGCCAGAGAATAACTGATGATAGGTTTCCAGCTGTGCTAGTCCTAGGAAACCCTCCTTCCTGTAAGTGTCTCAGGGCAATTAACACTTCTCATGGGTGCACTCGTGTGTGCATGCTCAGTCATGTCCAACTCTTTGTGACCCCATGGACTGCAGCCCACGAGGCTCCTCTGTCAATGGGATTCTCCAGGCAAGAATACTGGCATGGGTTTTCCATTTCCTTCTCCAGGGATCTTTCTGACCCAGGGATTGAGTTCCTGTCTCCTGCATTGCAGGCAGATTCTTTACCACTGTACCTCCTGGGAAGCCCAACTGATACCTGGAACATGCATATAAGGCCAAAATCCATCTCCTGTCCCAGTATTTCCCTTGGGGGAATCATATAGAAAGGTCTGTCTTCCTTACAACATGCCTTTAGCTATCTGATGATTAATAGGAGGGTTTCATGGATTGTTCCCTGGGGGAGGAGGGAGGGAGGCTCTAAATCCTCTAAAATTGTTTATATTCGCAAATCTGCATTTTTCTGGGGAGGGGAACCCATACACCTAATCAGATTCTCCAAAGAGGGTGGACCTAAAAAAAAATGCACACCACTGTTGTAGACTGAAAAGATCCTTTTGGTCAAATTACCTGCTTCCTGGTCCACCTGCCCTAAACTGGTCGTTCGGTCATTCATAGTGAATGAGTATTTTTGGAAGCCCTCCCATTCCTCAGGTCCTATGGCTCCAAGTGGAATAGTCTGCACAGAGCGGCTGGCTCTCATCTCCTGTCTTGGCTCCTCTGGTTGTGGGTTGGGCTGTACTTTTTAATCACAGTTCATTTCATTGCTCTCTTTCCACCTTAAAGCCTCAAATGGTTCTCATTGCCAACCCATCATCAGAGCAGTCAAGCAACACAGGCTCCGGGAAATTGAAATTTTCTGCTTTCTCTCATCCTGGCTCCACCTCCACCCTAAGAACGCCCTGAGGCCTCTTCTGGAAAAGTTGTGGTCAGGTATTAGCAGAGTTCCCTCCTACAAGGACTGTTTGCAGTTTTACTGGATTCTCAGGAAGAATGGAAAATCTTTACCAAAGGACAAATTCGTCTCTATCGGTGACACAGAAACCAGGTGAAATGGGATTGATCTCGGGTGGGAATCAGGCCTCCCCAGGGGGCTTCCCAGGTGGCTCAGTGGTGAAGAATCTGTCTGCCAACGCAAGAGACATAGGTTGGATCCCTGGGCCAGGAAGATCCCCTGGAGGAGGAAATGGCAACCTGCTCCAGTAATCTTGCTTGGAGAGTCCCATGGACAGAGGAACCTAGCGGGCTACAGTCCACAGGGTCAGACACGACTGAGCGACTAAACACCACCACCAACAGGCCTCCCCAGAGCCAGGCGCCCCCAGAAGGGCAAGTTCCTTCTCGGTGGGTTGGCCCTGCCCACGCGGCCCCTGCATCTCATTTGCCAGCTCAAGCAGCTGTTTCACAGCCCCATACCATCCACCCACCACTCTTCTTTCTGGGCCTGTGTCCATGCCATTAACCCTGCTGGGGTGCCTTCCTTCCATTCTGAGCCCACACCAAGCTTCTCATCCTTTGTTCAAATCCTCACTGAAGTTTCACCTCCTTTGGGGGTCCTTATGAAGCTGCAAGGCCTCTGGCCACTTCCACAGCATCCTGTACCTGTCGCTTTCATAGCATCTATTTTGTGCTCAGTTACTCCTTTTTTTCTTGAATTCTCTAATTGCTTAAAGCAGGAAGGTCTTCCCTCCCCTAAAGAAACAATTCACTCTGGGAGCTACCTTTTTTCTTTCTTAATTGCAATTTCACTGTTTCCTGGTTTGATGATCACTATAGGAAAGAAAAGCAGAGACATTACTTTGCCAACAAAGGTTCGTCTAGTCAAGGCTATGGTTTTTCCTGTGGTCACGTATGGATGTGAGAGTTGGACTGTGAAGAAGGCTGAGCACTGAAGAATTGATGCTTTTGAACTGTGGTGTTGGAGAAGACTCTTGAGAGTCCCTTGGACTGCAAGGAGATCCAACCAGTCCATTCTGAAGAAGATCAGCCCTGGGATTTCTTTGGAGGGAATGATGCTAAAGCTGAAAGTCCAGTACTTTGGCCACCTCATGCGAAGAGTTGACTCATTGGAAAAGACTCTGATGCTGGGAGGGATTGAGGGCAGGAGAAGAAGGGGACAACAGAGGATGAGATGGCTGGATGGCATCACTGACTCGATGGACGTGAGTCTGAGTGAACTCCGGGAGTTGGTGATGGACAGGGAGGCCTGGCGTGCTGCAATTCATGAGGTAGCAAAGAGTCAGACATGACTGAGCTGAACTGAACTGATAGAGATATTGTGAAGAAAATACACATATTAATATGCGAACAGCTGACTCCCTGGAAAAGTTCCTGATGCTGGGAAGGACTGAAGGCAGAAGGAAAAGAGGGCATCAGAGGATAAGATGGCTGGATGGCATCACCAATGCAATGGACATGAATTTGGTCAAACTTCAGGAGATGGTGAGGGACAGGGAGGACTGGTGTGCTGCAGTCCATGGGGTTGCAAAGAGTTGGACATGACTGGGTGACTGAACAGCAACAGTAGAGATATTGTGAACAAAACACGTGTATTAATAATTCATACTGCAAGTAATAAACCAAGAAGCCACATAGTTGTAATATTTTTCCAAGTAATTGTCCCACTTTCTAGTTTAACTTTGAAGAAAATTTTTCCTTAAAAAGAGCTATTAACCACCAGCATTTTCAAATGTTGACAAGTTGTTTGCCCTAAAGTCCCACTAATTCATGACTTAATGTCATGCATATCACATACTGACAAGTCCCCAATTTGTCACAGAAACTAATACAGTTATTAGAGAGAAAATTAGGCTACCTCTACAAAAAGAGATTGCAGATGGCACCCCATTCTGAACGGGGGCAGTTTTCTTCAAAAAGCAATTGTACTAAAAAATAGCTTGGATGTAGACAATAAATAATTTAAAATGCTTGAGATGTAGTACATGCAAGAGTGGGATTCCAAATTATCATTCAGTTATGCCTCATATTATAGGCTTTACAAACGGCCATCACCCTGATGGTTTATGGAATGTTGGATTGATACATGGGACTGTCAAAACCTCCTGCAATTCAATAGCCTGCTACATTTCAGTTAATCAGAGAAACAACCGCCCAGGATTCGACTTCACCTCTTAAAAAGCTTTCACACTTAGCTAAATAGGGAAAAAAAAGAGACGAAGTATGTGACAGTTAGCTTTTTGTGTCAATTGGCTAGGCTATGTGACAGGGACTCGCAAATACAGAGAGAAGGAATGTCAGAAAGAACCTTGGGGTGTTGGATGAAAATTCAAGGTGTTGGTATGAATGCATTTAAAATAGACATCCGTGGATGTGTGTGTATGTGTGAACACTTGTGTGTGTGTGTGTGTTTTAATTTCGAACACTACAAGAGCCTGGGAGGAATGAGACTTTAGTCATGGTGAGTACAGTGAGCACCCAGAGGTCAGTTTCTTAATACTTCTCTCTGCTGAAAAGAACCCGAGATGCCTGGAGAAATGATTGATCCCAAGGTTGGAATTATTTCATGGTAAATTTAAAAACATCAGTGCCCAGGCCCTGTCTCAGACCAGTTCATTCAAGATCTGCCAGGGCTTGGCATTCTTTAATTTTTTAAGAAAAATAGTCATTTATTTATTTGGCCATGTCGCGTTTTGGTTGTGGTATGTATGTGGCATCTCTGTTGTGGCACACGGATTCTCTAGTTTGGCAGACTTAGTAGCTCTGTGGCATGTGGGATCTTAGTTCCCTGACCAGGGATCGAACTCATGTCCCCTGCGTTGCAAGACGAATCCCTAACCACCGGACCCCTGGGGTTGAGGGGGCCTTTCCCAGGTGGTTGTGAAACAGAACCTCACCATCTCGGCCACCATCTGCACAGAGGTGATTTCTGCTCTCTATCCGCAGTCTCAGGCAGGCCCAGGCTCTACAGCCAATTCAGTCTGTGCCAGGAATGGTTTCAGGAGCCCCAGGCTCAGTGTGAAAGCAGCCCCACTCCTATCAGCCATGCTTGGCCATTGTCCTTTGATTCTGGGCTCTGGCTTGGCCTTACCATGTCCTCCTGCCATGTATCCCAGTAACCAGAGCTTTACTCTGGTTATCTCAGCCCCATTTCCTGATTCTCCAAGAGTCCCCCCTCCTGCTCTCACTGGAGGGAGCAGGGCTGTGTCACCAGCTGTCAAGACCCTTGGATGCCAGCTCTTTTCCGGCCTGTCCACTCCTGTGTGCAGCTGCTGGTCTCCCCGAGCAGTCCTCCACCCTGTTTGGGGCACCACATTACTCTCCCCTGCAGACCCTCTGCGTGCCACCTTTCTGTCTGGAACCCCCACCACCACCTGTCACAGCTTTCCCGGACAGGCTCTCTGCCCGCCCTGGCACTGAGATCCCCCCAGAACATCTGCCTTCCCTCCCACCCCCGAAGCATCTCGATGTTCATTGCCAGAACACACCTCACATGTTAGCCTTCAGTGGTCTGCTTTGTGTGCTAGACTAGATTCCACGAGGGTAAGAGCCATGTCCTGTTCATTGCTGGATGCCCAGTACCTATTAGCAGAGTCCCAAGGCTGTAGTTGGTACCTGGCATGCAACTGTGGAATGAATGAATGAATGTCCATATGCATGCAGATCCTGCTTGGCCGTCCTTAACAAGGTCAATTCCATCACCGAGTAAATAGCATTATTTGCACAGGCCTGGACACAAAGCATGATGGGACTATAGCAAGGCCATCCCTTTGGGGAACCCAGTGTTCTGTCCCCAAAAGACAAACAGCATATTGACTTCTCAGACAGTCATGGTGGGCCTGTCTTTCAGGAAGAGCAGGGCAGGAGACTTTCAAAACTCTCTTCTTGAAACTGAGAAGAATAAACATCCAGAATAAATGTCTCTTGGGACTTCCCTGGTGATCCAGTGGCTTAGACTCAGTGCTCCCAATACAAAGGGCCCAGGTTTGATTCCTGGTCAGTGAACTAGGGCCCTCCTAGGTGGTGCTAGTTGTAAAAGAATCCTTCTGCTAATGCTAGAGACCCAGGAGACTTGGGTTTGATCCCTGGATTGGGAAGATTCCCTGGAGTAGGAAATGGCAACCCACTCCAGTATTCTTGCCTCTGTCCCATGGGACAGAGGAGCCTGGCGGGCTACAGTCCATGGGGTTGCAAAGAGTCAGACACGACTGAGCGACTAACACACACACAGAGTCAATTTCTAGGCTCATTAGTAAACCCTAGGTATTTTCTCTACCTTCAAATATGTGCTTGTGTATTCAGAACAGTCTCACAAAATAAAAGTTTTATGAGGTCAGAAGTGAGGCTACCCCAGCCCAGGCTCAGAGCTGGCTTCGTGGGGACTACAACTCCGTATCCAGCAGGCGTCCAGCATGGTCGAGCAATGAGGTCCAGGGAGCCCTGCCTGAAACTTCCAGCCTGGCATACCTCAACTCTCACCCCACACTCTAAAACCCTTAAGCTGAAGACTGCTGCTTCAGGAGAACAACCCTGATCCTCTGCAAGGACAATAACCAAATATCCTTGCGTGGGAAGGAGAGGGGTTCAATTCAAAGGGAGAAAAAGAAAAATATGAAATACAAATGTAAAGATTTTTAAAATGTTCAGCATAAGAGCCAAGCTAACCTATCTTTGATTTACCTAACTTAAAAACACGTGCTCTGAAAAGCACTCAAACAGGCTTCTGGCCAAGATGGAACAATGGAGACCAGATTTATTTTACCACCTGAAATAATGAAAACCATATGACAAAGGCATGGCACTCAATTTGCCCAAGAGAAATGAAATCACATCCATGCACATTCTGGAGCATGGATGTTTAGATTAGCTTTATGAGTAATAGCCAAAAAGCGGAATACTCACTGGAAGGACTGATGCTGAAGCTGAAGCTCCAATAATTTGGCCACCTGATGCAAAGAACTGATTCATTGGAAAAAACCCTGATGTTGGGAGGAGAAGGGGATGACAGAGGAGGAGATGATTGGATGGCATCACCGACTCCACAGACTTGAGTTTGAGCAAACTCTGGAGGATAGTGAAGGACAGGGAAGCCTGGTGTGTTGCAGTCTATGGGGTTGCACAGTTGGACACTTAACAACTGAACAACAATAAGAACAACACAATGAAAACAGATTTAATGTCCATCAGGAGATGAGTGGATAAATAAACTGTGGTTCATCCATATGGTGGAAACTCTGGAGGAAAAAAATGCTATTAAAATTTAATTAATGGGAAAGATAGGACATAAATAAAAAAAGATTCTGGAGAGAATTCAGTGCATGGGAATGATAGCCCCGTTCATTGTCACTTAACTTGATGGGCAAGATGGAGAATCGAGAAGAGTTCCCGGCTCTCTCAGCTCCGTGGCAGGAGCCTTTGCAAATGAATGGGCTTTCTGTGCTATCATCCTCCTGTCTGGATGCAGCCAGGGGACCAGGAGATGAATGTGTTTCTGTGTGTGTGGGGTTGGGGGGGAGTGCTTGGAAGGGAGTATTTTATAAGACCAGGATTCAGGACATCTCTCTGCTTTCTGTCTGGGGGAGGCAGAGTGGGTCTTGGGGACCAGCCCATAGACAGAGCACAGAACCTATTTGAGGGTTAGCAACAGTAGCATCAGCATCCTGGGTCAGCAAGCAGAGACTAGAACAATTACAGAGGAGAACTGATAATTATGGAAGGAGATAAGAGGACCTAGCTCTTTCTGCCTGAACTTCCATTAGAACCTTGTTATCAGACAGTGAATCAAAAGCAGAGCTGTGGTCTGACTGCTAAAAAATAAAATAATATAAAATTAGAACAAAATACACAAATAAAATATAATAAAATACAAAAGAGCATAAAATAGCAACCTTTTCAAAAACTAGAATTTCTGCCCATGGCAAAATAGTAGCAAAGATGTGGGTCCATGGTATCTTCAGTTTTGCTGGTAGGAGTGTAAATTGTTAAAACATTTGGGGAGCAATCTGGCCTTCTCCTCTATTGTTGATCATCTGCCTTCCTTATATTTCAAGCTATCCACCCCAAGAATATACCCCTGAGAAACTCTTGCATGTGTGCCCAAGAAATAATGTTTGATGTTCATAATAACACTGTTAGTAAGAGCAAAATAAAACTATAAACAAATAACCCAAATGCCACAAGCTAATGGATAGATAGATAAAATATGGAATATTTTTTGGCAATAAAATGAAACCCTGATACACACTACAAATGTGGATAAATCTTGAAAAGATTTTGCCAAATGAAGGAAGCTAGTCACAAATTATGACTCCATTTATTTGAAATGTTCAGACAGGCCAGTCTATAGAGACAAAGTAAGTCAGTGGTTGCCAGGGACTAGAAGAATTAGAGAAACTGGTGAGTGACTGCTAATGGATATACAAAGCTTCTCCTTAGGGTGATGCAAATGTTCTAAAATTGGCCGTTGTGATGGTTATACAACTCTGTGAATAAACTAAAAAGCCATTAAATTGTGCCTTCTAGATAGGTGACTTGTATGGTATGTGAATTATATTTCAATTAAGCCATTTAATTTTTTTTTTAAGCCCAGAATGCCCAAGAATAGGAAAATGAGTATATGTGCTGCTGCTGCTGAGTGGCTTCCACTGTGTTCAACTTTTTGGATCCTATGGACCATAGCCCACCAGGCTCCTCTGTCCATGGGATTCTCTGGTGGGTTGCCATGCCCTCTTCATGAATATATATACACTGCTATATTTACATGACAGAGTACCATACAACAACGGAAAATGAATGAACCACAGTTAAATGCGTCAACCTAGGTGCATGTTGGTAACATTGGTATAACATTGGTGGGTAATACTGGTGAGAAGAGCAAGTCCCAGAAACCACCTAGAGGATGCTCTTCTCATAAACTTCAAAAACAAAATCAAACTGAGCAATCTGTTGTTTAGGGGTGAAAGTATATGTGATAAAATAGCAACAATAGAAAAAACGGGAAAGGATAGATACGGTAGATAAACATGGGAGCTCTGAGTTGGGGAGGAAGGGGCAAGGGATAGAGAAGCACCGACGGTGACAGGATCTCATGAATTACAAATTTTGACTAATCCAGTTCTGTGCTCCTGAAAACCAAGCTGCTTCTTCCTCTCCTCCTCTCCCGCTTCTTCTTCTTCCTTTTCTTCTTCTTTCTCTTTCATCTTTTCCTTCTTCCTCTCCTCTTTATTCTTATTTTCATTAATAGTATTGTTCAGTTGCTATATCGTGTCTGACTCTTTGTGACCCCATGGACTGCAGCACGCCAGGCTTCCCTGTCCATCACCATCTCCCTGAGTTTACTCAAACTCATGTCCATTGAGTCAGTGATGCCATCCAACCATCTCATCCTCTGTTGTCCCCTTCTCCTCCTGCCTTCAATCTTTCCCAGCATCAGGGTCTTTTCAAATGAGTTGGTTCTTCTTATCAGGTGGCCAAAGTATTGGAGCTTCAGCATCAGTCCTTCCAGTGAATATTCAAGGTTGATTTCCTTAAGGATTGACTGGTTTGATCTTCTTGCAGTCCAAAGGACTCTCAAGAGTCTTCTCCAATACCACAGTTCAAAAGCCTCAATTCTTTGGTGCTCAGCTTTCTTTATAAGTCCAACTCTCACATTCATATTAGCATTACAGTAAAGCCAGAACCAGGTTAATCACTATCTACATGGTTGGTAGTGTCTTTGATCTTCACCATGAAATAAGAAATATTGCATTTCCCACTTTATAGACAGGAAGCAGAGATTTAGAGGGGTCACATACTAGCAGGTACTGGAGCCTAGATCTGACTTCATAACCCTCAGACCCCTGAGTCCTTGTGGTTGCTCTCCCCTACCCTGACCACTCATCCCCCTCCCCAATCCTCCCACAGGACAGCAGCTCAGACTGGTGGGCTCCATCAGGACCATGAGCAGATACCATCAGTGCGATCAGAGTTGGCTGTGGGCACAGGGCGATAAGGAATTCCCTGGAAGAGTGCTGCTTAGCATCCAAAGAATGGCTGCCATTAGGGGAAAGGAAATGACAATGAATTATCAGCTAACTCAGGGACATTACAGAACAAGCTGATGCTGGGACAGAGCAACCTTCTAGGAAACAGGAAAGGAGGTGAGCTGATGGCAACACCTCTCTACCCAGTGTGCAGGCGTGGGGCCAGGACTGACCACCGTGGGCCAGCTTTCAAAGGCATTTCCACTGGCTCCTGTTTTATTCCGCTAGAACGTGCCTTATTCTATTCTAAATGAAGAGTTAAGCAGCAGCTTCTTCTGCATTGCATCCCCTACCCCAGGGCATCCTCTCCTCGTTGGTCTTCATTGCCCGAGAAGGTCCGCGTTTCTCAACCACAACAGCAAGTCTTCTTTGAAGAAGCTTTAGTGAGCATTCCAGTCTTTCTGAGCCACAGTTTGGGGCTTCATCAAAGAAAACACTCGGACCAGATTAGAACATCAATTAGGGAAGGGTAGGGGGTGCTGGGTTAAGTAGTCTTTCCAAGCACTTACACTAATTCTCAACCCACAAACCTCTTAATCTACTGTAATTTCTGTTTTTGGATGGAGAGCAGGAGGAATTCTTGTACAGCACTTCAAAAAAATCAGGCATTAATAGACCAGGAGGGCACAGTCCCTGGGTGGCCACTTAGCAGTTTCCTGCTATGTCCCGGAAGCAGTCCACACCCCTTGAGAGCAGAGGATGCTCTGTGGGTGGAGATGGTGAGTCCTCAAGAACACTGGAACACCAGGATCGCAGTCCCAGAAGGGAAGAAGCAGACCCTGAGTCGGAACCATAGGTCACCAATCTGTTTCCTGTATGAAATGGTCGTTATGAGCAAAATAAAGGACCCAGTTCTTATGCTCCAGAAACCTGTACTGCAGCTGGTGACCTGATACCCTGATTTGGGGCTTGCTCCACATCGCCACTCAGGATCACGCAAGGACTCCGCCACTTCTCTGAAAGCAGACACTCCAGCTTCAGAGTTCAGGAAACGTTTCTTCCTTGATACCATTCCACTCTGTTCCATTTTCCCTACTGGTTCTGTCTTTGGCATCCGAGTTTCAGAAGACACAGTTCACTTGACAACATCATACTAAGTGACACAAGGAGGACACAAAAGGACAAATATTGCATGATTGTACTTATATGAGGGACCTAGAAGAGTCAAATTCATTGAGGCAGGAAGTAGAATAATGGTTTTCAGTGGCTGGGAAGGGGGCAAATGGGGAGTTAGTGTTTAATGTTACGTTGAGGATTCCCTGGTGGTTCAGATGGTAAAGAATCTGCCTGAAATGCAGGAGACCTAGGTTCGATCCTTGGGTCAGGAGGATCCCCTGGAGGAGGGCATGGCAACCCACTCCAGTATTCTTGCCTGGAGAATCCCATGGACAGAGGAGCCTGGCGGGCTACAGTCCATGGGGTCGCAAAGAGTCAGATATAACTGAGTGGCTGACACTTTCACGACGATGATGAATAAATTCTAGAGATGATGATGGTGATGGTTGCACAGCGATACGAGTGAACTTAGGGCCACTGAACTGTACACTTAAAAATAGTTAACATGCTAAATTTTATACTATGTATATTTTACTACAATAAAAAGTCTCAGTTCTTAATGATAAAAAAAAAAAGAAGACGGAGTTCAGGTGGAGCTTGATATAGGTCTTCACGGTTTAAAGAAGATTCACTCAACTGGACGTGCAATCATGAGCACCGTGGGTGCCCCCAGTGAAGTAGCAGTGGTGCCCATGGTCTTGTTAACTGGGCTGCGGTCAGCAGCAGCCACGGGCACTGGACGAAGGCCTGGGAGCTCCTCCCGCTGGTCTGGAATCTGGAGCGGGAACAGAGAGGCAGTGCGCCGAAGGCCAAGTCCTGCCCGCCAAAGCCAGATGGGTGTTGGGTGGCTCACATATGTGAAGGCTTTGAAATAAAGAGGGTCTGATCTCAGGGAGACAGATGCTGCTTGCTTGCCTAATTAGCCATTTTGGAAGAGAAGGTCGCATCTTTGGCCCTGGAAGCATTTCCAGGTTGAGGGAATTCTCCCCACCTCCCACCCCCACCCCCCAGCTCGAGCAGGCGCTGCTCAGAACTGGGGCCCAGCAGTCTACCTGGCTGAATGGAGGACACTGAGGTGCTCTTAAGCCATAAATCAGTGTCACAGTCACAGGTCTCCATGGCAACCTTTCACACTAAAAGAAGGACATTTGTAAATATGCATGTTGCAAGCCTTCCCTTTTGATTCAAAATATCAGCCTTTTGAGAACAATTTGCTTTGCCAGCTGTGCCCTGCTGCGGGAAGAGTGAGGGCCTTCTGGCTTGCCCACTCTGCTTCCTGGTGGTTCTTTACTCCTGGGCTCACTGGAATCAAGTGGTAGATGTGCACTGCCCTTCTTTCCGGGCCCGGCACCCTACGAGGAGCTGGAGATGCAGAAGGAGGCGGGGGGTGCACCCCGCCCAGGGGTCCCTCAGCACACTGCATCTCCTCCGCCTGGTCCCAGGCCCTCAGGGGACCTAAGCACTGGGTGTGAGTCGTGGAGCAAACTGTCTTGCCTGTTTCCCTACAGGAGTTTCACTAAGGTGTGCATGAGACTCACCTGTGGAGCTTTAAAATGTATGGACAGCTGATCCAACGCAGAAGTCTCTTGGTATTTACACTGGTTTGATCCCTGGGTCAGAAAGATCCCCTGGAGGAAGAAACAGCAACCCACTGCAGTATTCTTGCCTGGAGAATCCCATGGACAGAGGAGCCTGGTGGGCTACAGTCCAAATGGTTGCAAAAGAGTCTGCCACGACTGAGCGACTAAGCACACAGGCACACTCAATCTGGCACGCCAGTCTTTTGGTATTTACCCAGAGGAGTTAAAAACTCATGTGCACACAAGTGCCTGCCCGTGTACATTTATAGCAGCTTTATTAATAATTACCAAAACTTGGAAGCAACCCAGACATCCTTCAGTAGGGGAATGGATAAATAAACTGTGGGACATTCAGACAATGGGATATTATTCAGTAATAAAAAGAAATGAGCTATCAAACCACAGAAAGACATGGAGGAAACTTAAACGCATGTTGTTAAGTGGAAGAAGCCAGTTTGGAAAGGCTGCATCCTGTATGGTTCCAACTGTTTGATATTCAGGAAAGGGCTAACTACAGAGACTGTAAAAAGGTCAGTGGTTGCTGGAGTCTGTCAGGGCCTGGGGATGGAGGTGGCAAGGGATGAAAAGTCAAAGCACAGAGAAGTTTTTGGGCAGTGGCAATACTCTGTATGATACCACAATGGTAGATGCATGTCATTATTATATATAACCGCAGAGTATATAACACCAAGGGTGAATCCCAAGTATAAACTATGGTCTATGGTTGATTGTAATGTGTCAGTACAAGTTCATCACTTGTAACAAATGCACCCCGCTGGTGGGGTTGCAAAGAATCAGACACGACTGAGCGATTAACACACTTCTATATAATCAACAAGGACCTACTATAGAGCACAGGGAACTCTGTTCAGTGTTATGTGGCAGCCTGGATGGGAGGGGTGTTTGGGGGAGAATGAATACATGTATATGTATGGCTGAATCCCTTTACTGTCCACCTGAAACCATCACAACATTGCTAATCAGCTATATTCCAATATGTGTGTTAATCATGCAGTCGTGTCCAATTCTTTGCTACCCTATGGACTATAGCCTTCCAGGCTCCTCTGTCCATGGGATTCTCCAGGCAAGAATACTGGAATGGGTTACCATGCCCTCCTCCAGGGGATCTTCCTGACCCAGGGATCAAACTCGCGTCTCTGATGTCTCCTGCATTGGCAGGCGGGTTCTTTACCACTAGTGCCACCTGGGACGCCCAGACCTCCATCATAGGGGGTATTATTAATAAAGTCAGAGTGGATCTTTAGTGGTCACAGTGAGCATGCCCCTGCCCTAGGATCTAGCGGAGCGTCTAGGACCTGGTGGACACTCAGCAAAAATGAATATAATATAGAGCTATTTTTGGAATCTCTCTCTCCCACTGTCTCTGACCCTTTCTGTCTTTCTCTGCCTCTCTCTCTCCTCTGGCATCCTTCGTGTCTGGAGTCAAAGAGGTGTCCTTTGTCCTTCTGGTCTGGGAGGCAGCGTCAGGGGACAGAGGACACTCTGATGACCACAGCCGGGCCCCAGGGCAAAGCTCCGGTCCACGTGGCCGCGCCAACCCTTTCTGGGCACTGCCTCTGGATATAGTCACTTCTTTGTTGCTACTGTCTGAAACTTCACAAAATTACTCCCTTGGATTCACCCAAAATACTATTTCTCATCCCAAAATAGCTTCTTAACAGCCACGCCAGCAATTTTGACCCCCTGGGCTGTAAATTTCTCCCAAAGTCACAGCATCATGAGAATGAGGGCATTCTTAGATCTCGTGGAGGCCGGTCCCGTGTGCCAAGATGCCTCGGGAGCCAGAGACGAGAGCCACATCCTCAGGTCACACCGAGGTGACTCACGATCAAAGCCAAGCTCAGGGTGTTGGGGGAGAGGCCCAGCCCGAGGGAGGGGCGCCCATCCTCACGGCTGTGGGTCTCCTTCCTCCCTGTTGCCACCTCTGTCCCACCTGAGACATCAGTCCTCCTGATGCTTTCCCAGCCTCAGAGTAAAGCATGGCTCTTCCTCAGAAGTGGAGGTCAGGGAAGGGAAAGGAGATAAGGTCAGGTTTCAGTTGAGAGGCTCAGGGAGGAAGGGTGAATCACACGGGGGCTTTTAACAGGGTTTCCAATGTCTTATCCACGTGCCTGCAGTGAGCAGTGTGGAGTGAGGTTGGCAACCACACCCAAGCACCAAGAGTCCAGCCACCGCCTCCCACAGCTATTTTTACTGAGGGAGCTTTCCTGCCAACACAGTCAGATCCCTTTGAACACGGTTGTGTGTCCTATGCTGCCTCAGCGCTGGGGGTCGAAGGGCGGGGTCGGGGGGTAGGGGTGGAGGGCAGGGGGTGAGGTGGGGGTGGAGAAAAGCCAGGGAAGCTGGGGTGGGCCTGGGACCCAGGGACAGCTGGGATTTGCTCAGGGAGAAGCCCCCTCGGTGGGTGTGAAGTGCTGCCTCCTATGCTTTATTTCAGCATCTCCCCTCCCAAGGTCCTTGCTCTGGGGGTTCAGAAGTGCAAGATCAGATAGAATGCAGGTGAGAAAACTGGGGACCAGAGGGGTTCTCTGTACTTAGTGAAAGTGTTAGTTGCTCAGTCGTATTCTACTCTTTTGCAACTCCATGGACTGTAGCCCACCAGGCTCCTCTGTCCACGGGATTTTCTCAGCAAGAATACTGGAGCAGGTTGCCATTTACTCTTCCAGGGGAATCTTCCCGACCCAGGGGTCGAACCTACGTCCCCCTGCGGCTCCTGTGTTGGCAGGGGGATTCTTTACCACCGAGCAACCTGGGAAGCCCAGAGGGGTTATGTCCAAACCAAAGTCAAATCCGAGCCTTCTGAGCAGTGCGGTCCCACATGGACGGATCCAGCACCATCTCATCACCCCCGTCCCCGGGATGCAGTCTAGTCTGACTCTGGCCCCGAGAAAGGCTCTGGGAGAGTTTAATGTATCAGGAGCCAGGCTTAGTTGAAAGTCACAGACTTAAAGTTCTCCACGGGCCCTTTTGTTGTGTCTCCAACATGGACTGCTGTTGTGTCTCAACAGACACACCATACATACTCGGCTTTGACAGGAAAAGGACTGTTTAAAATAGAACATAAAAGCATAAGAAACGACATTCTGTTCTGGGGGGAGAGAGAGGCCCCTGTGTGGTGGGGACGGGGTCCCGTCCCTACCTGGTAGTTCGATAAGCTCCTCGCTCCAAGGCGGAGAGAAGCTCGCGCTGGTCCAGAAAGTGTCAGTCCCTTGCGCAGGCTCCAGATAAATCTGAGTTACATTGAGACAGTTACTAGCCCAGCGTCCACTGCCCCTCTCTCCTCCTGTTTTGATCAGAGGGTTTTAGATCCATCCCTGTTTGTGGGAGAATATTTTTAGTTCTTTCTCTGTCTCAACCGTGCCTCCAAGTGATGCCATCAGTTTAATGAAGGAGAAAAACACCAGTAATGATGCACAGCAAAACCCTCAGTACAAGCCTGCCCCCCGGGGAAAAGAGTGGATTTGGATTTTTATTTTAAACAGTTTATCCAGGGGTTGCTTTAGAATCACCTGGGAAATTTAAAATAATCTCTGTACTCTGGACATTGGGCTCAGGGTTTTATTTTGTTTTTAACTCTTCAGATGATCCCAAAGAGCCACTGAGTAGAGGACCAGTGACATGAACCAGTGTTTTTGCAGGTTTCTGTGCATGTGAGTCATCCTGGAGCGCTTCCCTGGTGGCCCAGACTGTAAAGAATCCACCTGTAGTGCAGAAGACCTGGGTTCAGTCTCTGGGTTGGAAAGATCTCCTGGAGAAGGGAATGCAACCCACTCCAGTATTCTTGCCTGGAGAATTCCTTGGACAGAGGAGCCTGGTGGGCTACAGCCCTTGAGGCCCCAAAGAGCTGTAGACGGCTGAGCCGCTAACACGCCTTCACTTTTTTCTGGGCTTCCAAAACCCAGGATGTTCTAGAACAAGAGCACCTGGTGGAACGCAGGGTCCGGTGATTCCCGATCCTGGCTGATCATCAGAATCGCCCAGGAGCTTTCTAAAAATTCATGTATTCCAGGGCTTCACCTCAATAGCCTGTCATTCAGCATATTTTAAAATAGCCGATTTGAGTTCTGGCGGACTCGGTAACCCAGTCCACCCTTAGCCTCACCTCCTGCCCCCTCACACAGACGTTTTATGGAAGAAGAACCCTAGGCATGGGATACTCTCTGATGAATTGACATTTTCCTGCTGTGAGAATTGACTGAGCCAGAAAAATAAAAGCTTGAGTGAGCGATAGGCAGACCTCCTTCCAGGTCACAGCGTTTGGGGAGCCGGGTTCTGGCTGATAAATTCAGGTGCGGTGTCTGCCTTGGCTTTGTTGGCTGACAGGCTAATTTTATGAGACAGTAGGACAATGGTCAGGTACACAGATAGCTAATAAATAAGGAGGCTTGGCCCAGCTGGAAGAGGAGATTTTGTGCTTGTCCAGGGCACCATGCCCACGCACGGGAAAGGGCAGTGACGCCCCTCCCGGCTGCCCACCCCTCCAAGGGAGCTGGATGCGGCCCCATCACGGTATTCTCTCCTCTTCTGATTCTCCAGGAATCCTCACATCCCTTCAAAGACAGACGGTGACAGTCTTTAAACAAATCCCAGCCAAGTCCTCACCAATGAGTAGAAACACTTCTGCTTATTCCCCAGCGACTTCCGGCAGCCCCCGCACCCCGCTCCACCAGCCCCTCATCTGGTCAGGAGGCTCCTGTTCCATCTGCCTGTGTAGATCCAGCTCTGCTCACAACATGGGAGGGAGGCAGGCTACTCCCAGGCCTGCCCGATGCTTCACACCCAGACCTGGGGCCTGTGCGCCCCCAGCCCTGCCCGAGATCCACTGAAAACACCCCTGAGTAGATCTTGGAGATATGGTCATAGTTTGGTTGTTTGTTTGTTTTTTTTTTTTTTTTCTGTAAAATGTATTTATTTACTTAGTTTTGGTTGCTCTGGGTCTTCATCAAGCAGGCTTTCTCCAGTTGCAGTGAGCTGGGACTACTCTCTATTTGCACTGCACAGACTTCTCATTGCAGTGGCCTCTCTTATTGCGGAGCACCAACTCTAGGTGCATAGACTCAGTAACTGCAGCTCCTGGGCTCTAGATCACAGGCTTAACAGTTGTAACGCATGGGCCTACTTGCCTGTGGCATGTGGAATCTTCCCGGATCAGGGATGGAACCCGTGTCCCCTGCGTTGGCAGGATTCTTATCCAATGTACTACCAGAGGGATCTACTCATAATTATTAAAGTGATTTTTTTAAACCACTAGACCCTTCCCTGTAAGGATGCTTGATTTTTTTGTGTTGTTGTTAAATTAAGCACATATATTCCATTTTAAGTATTAACCCATATTTAATCATCCATCAATATATTTCCTGAGCACATACAATGCATCAGTAAACACCATATTTGTATAGTTTAATGCCACAGTCCTGCTGGGTAGATATAATGGCTGCATTTTACATAGAAAGAATCTGACGTTCAGAGATCAGATTCGTTGAGATCACACAGCCAGAAAGCCATTTAACTATGGCTTGCAGCCAAATCTCTCTGGCTCCAAAACACCTTCTCCTTCCCCCGAAATATGCCTTCACAATGACAGCCCTTTCTCCTTTCAGAGATGGAGGAAGGCTGCTAATTGTAATTTTTTAAATGAAAGATGTTTTCATTTAAAGAAAAACGAGAAAAGACAGGAGAAAGTCAAGAGAAAAGCATCAACAGAAAGTGGTTTCAACACGTAACAACTTAATATTCATAATTGACCAGCAGACCATAAGTCAGTAAGTTAAAAATTCATCCATCTTAATTCCTCTGAGATGTCTTGTGTGACTCTCCAGTCTAACGAGGGAGCGTGTCCTAACCTTTCACAGACACCGAGCGTCTCCTCTTCTGCATGCCCGGCTGAGTGCCAGGGGCTCCTCCTGTTCTCGCCACCCATTTCTGGGTGGACAGTCGAGCAGGACAACGGAATGATCTGTGTCACATTCATTTCAGAAGGACTTGTACTTCCAGGTGGGCGTCCCAGGTGGCGCTAGTGGTAAAGAGCCCACCTGCCAATGCAGGAAACAACAGACGTGGGTTTGATTCCTGAGTTGGGAAGATGCCCTGGGGAAGGACATGGCAACCCAGTCCAGTATTCTTGCCTGGAGAATCCCATGGACGGAGGAGCCTGGCGGCTTCAGTCCATGGGGTCACAAAGAGGTGGACACGACTGAGGGGCTTGACACGCTTGCACACATCCTTCCAGGTGGTGGCTTATTTCTTTAAAATAAGCCTTGTATTTTACAGAGAAGCCGCAAAGACGGCGCAGCATTCTCATCGGGTCTCCCTTCATGTCAGTATCTGCGTTATGGCTAATTATAATGTGCAGTCATTTTTATTGATTGACTTTTGGCTGTGCTGGTTCTCCACTGCTGCATGGGGTTTTCTCGAGTTGCGGCAAGTGAGGGTTACTCTTTGTTGCTACGCACGCTTCTCATTCTCGTGGCTTTTCTTGTTGCAGAGCACGGGCTTCAGGAGTTGTGACTCTGGGCTCTAGAGCACAGGCTCAGTAGTTGTAGCGCACGGGCTTCACTGTTCTGCCGCACCTGAGATCTTCCCAGATCAGGGATTGAAGGCACGTCCCCTGCATTGGCAGGAAGCCCTCTCTGGTAATTTTTAAAGTGATTCTTTTCTCTTTCCCTGTGGAGTGTTGTCATGCAGTCACAAGGCGTCTTGGGAGCACTGGCCTTGGTTGCCTTGATTCCTCTGGATCTGAATTTTCAGGGCACAAGGTAGCATAATAGGGTGGGTTGGTGGGGGTTTTCTGGGAGGGTTAAATGGGGCCATCCCAGTGAAAATCGCCAAGATGAAGCCTGACATGCTTGTTGAGTATGAGCCTTATACTCTGCCTTGGAGCAGCAGTTTGCATCATCCCCCTGCACAGCTGAGCCACACCCTAACATGTGTTTGTTTAATATACTCTGAGTATTTGTCTTCTTCCTGCTGCCTTCCCTCGTCCTTTCCCCATAAATCCTGTTTGACAAATTCAGGCCAAGGGCAGTTGTTCTCAACAGAGATGGCTTCCTCTTTTGGATTGCATCTTTCAGAGTCGTCGGACAAGCCAGGTGGGCCTGGCCAAGCTGAGGAGCGGCCCCCATGCACAGCTCATGCCTCCTGAATTCGCAAGCAGCAGCGGCGAAGCTTGGAACTTGAAGAGATTGCCAAGGTGGTACAGAATTGAAAACGTTTCCGCGTGTGTTACTTGCGGCAGTGGGAGGAAGTGGTGGTGGGGCGGGGGGGGCTGCCACAGGGGGTGGGGAGAGGCTAGAAGGAGAGAAGACAGACATAATTAGAAAGTGTGTACTCCAGACATTTCCCTCCCCTTCTTGATTTATTTTATGTCCCCTGAGCTGGATGCCAAGCTGGCACACGGGTTTTCAGAAATGAATGGGGTGCTTGAGGCCTCCAGAATGAAAATGACAGTCTTCAAGTGCACACTCGGTGATGGGGGCAGGGGGCGTCTCCTCACACACAGATGCCCTGTGAACAAGAAGCCTCTTCTGTGCTCTCCTCACCTCACCCACGATGTCCTGGAAGCCAGCAGCTGCCTGAGGGGAACCCGCTTAGGGCTGTGTCTGAGTAATGAGCCTTCTTTTTAAGACCTTCTCTCTTGTTTATCCCAGTCCATTCGGAGGATTCCACTCAATGTGAGTAGCTGCTCAAGCCTTGTTAAAAACAACTGTCCTTATTCCTTAATTAGCACAAGAGAACTTGAGATAAAAAATATTTACATGTGTTGTTTTTTCCTTTCTCTTATTTTTTTTTTTTTTGGTAAATAGCAAACAGGGTTGTCCTTTGATGCTGGTCTTTCCCTGCATGCCCAATGTTTTAATTGGACCACTCCCTGCATTTCGGATCTTTGGCAGCAGGACTGTGTGGGTGGAAGAGGTCTGGGCTGTCTCCTCCTCAGCCAGGCAGAGCAGACGGCCAAGGGAAGCCGGAGAGAGGTCTTTCTAAAGTGGGAGAAACAAGACACAGAAGAACTGTCACACTCCCACTGGCAACTGACTTTCGAGTCGGATATGAAAGGGATCAGGGCTTCCCCAGTGGCTCAGTGGTAAAGAATCCACCTGCAACGCAGGGGCTACAGGAAATGGGAATTTGATCCCTGGGTCAGGAAGATCCCCTGGAAGAAGGCATGGCAACCCACTCCAGTATTCTTGCCTGGAGAATCCCATGGACAGAGGAGCCTGGTGGGCTACAGTCCATGGGGTCACAAAGAGTCAGACACGACGGAAGCAACTTAGCATACACAGGGAACCAAGGTTGTTGCTGTTGCTCAGTTGCTAAGTTGTGTCCCTTTCCGACCCCATGGACTGCAGTACACCAGGCTCCCCTGTCCTTCACTATCTCCTGAAATTTGCTCAGATTCATGTCCATTGAGTCGGTGATGCCATCCAGCCATCTCATCCTCTGTCTTCCCCTTCTCCTCCTGCCTTCAATCTTTCCCAGCATCCAGGTCTTTTCCAATGAATCAAGGGTTACACATCAAGATTTTGAAGGGAATTATGGCTATCTTGAAAATGATCTTGGATAGAAGGTTCTAGAAATCTAGGTCTCCCCCTCTCCCAACACACTTTGAATATAGCTTGAAAAAAGTCATTGTTTATCATGACCAAAATGTTTCTATCTGCAATCTGTTGAAATGAGAGTTGACCAAAAATGCATAGTGAGATATAGAAGACAGACATATTTCTTGGCACGTACAACCATGGGTGTGTGGGAAAGGGCCCTGAGTTTCACCTGTAAGTTGCAAAACACTGATTTGGGTGCCTGCTTCTTCATTCCTTCCCAGCAAATGCGAACTCTGGCAGACTCTTTTGCCCTTTCTTCTCTGAGAGGTGCAGAGTTCCAAAGAGGAGGGTGGAAAAGGAGGACTGTCAAGGATCAAGGTTCAAAGGAAGGACACAGGTGAGAAAAAGAGAGAGTTGGTAAGAACAGCTTCAGCCCAGGAGTCAAGAAATCTGAGTCTGAGTCTGTCATCTGACACTAAACAGCAATAGTAATTTAAATAATACCAGCACTTACTGATGCCGAGCAGGGCCCTGGGGGCTCCCAGGCACAGAGGCCTTTTTGTCCCCCACTTCTTACAGGCAAGACTCCAGCCTCCAAGACCTTCTCTGAGACCCAACAGTCCAGTCAGTTGCTGCTCGTTCCTCCTTCTCACACTTTCAGTAACGTTACTGCATATCAAGTGCCTAATACTCTCAGTATTACCTGGACTTGGAACTTCACCAGCCTGACATAATGAGGGAGGGGGGCGCACTCTTGGGCCCACAAGGATGGGGATGGGGAGGCAGTTCTGGATCTCTGAGAGACCGCCCATGGTCACGCTGATCCCAGAGGCCGATCTGGCATTTGTGGTCGTGATGCTGCCTCGCCTCCCTGGCGCATGAGACCATTAACGCTCGTTCCCTCAGCCTCTGCAAATGAGCTGGCCTCAGCAGATGTTTTCAAAGCTCCTCCCAGGCCTTCCTTCAATCAGTGTCCACCCTACCTTCTCCTCCTACTCGCCCCTTCCTTAAGACGTAATACTAGAAGGTAGCATCCTTGGCTCCTTGAGGCTGCTGGAGAGAAAGAGGAGGTGAGCGTGTAACACCCGACATTGTCTCTTCACACCACTTACTGGGTCCTTTGAGAGGAGCCTTCACATTTCAAGTGAAATATTTGGGTTCATCAGGCCCCGAGCAGAAGACCTCATTGGACATCGCTGTAGGTGAGCACTGAGGTTTAGCAGTGTGGGAGCAACACTGAGATGCCTGGAGAATAAAGCAGCCATGGATGAACCTTGAAGACATTAAGATAAGTGAAATAAACCAGACACAACAGGGCAGATACTGCATGATTCCACTCATAAGAGGTGCCCGCTGCTGCTGCTGCTAAGTCGCTTCAGTCGTGTCCGAGTCTTAGCGACCCCATAGACGGCAGCCCACCAGGCTCCCCCGTCCCTGGGATTCTCCAGGCAAGAACACTGGAGTGGCTTGCCATTTCCTTCTCCAACACATGAAAGTGAAAAGTGAAAGTGAAGTCGCTCAGTCGTATCCGACTCTTAGCGACCCCATGGACTGCAGCCTACCAGGCTCCTCCATCCATGGGATTTTCCAGGCAAGAGTACTGGAGTGGGGTGCCATTGCCTTCTCCCAAGAGGTGCCTAGAGAAGCCGAATTCACAGAGATACAGAGGAGGATGGTGGTTACCAAGCCCTGGGGGAGGAGGAAGCAGAGACTCACGTTTAAAGAGCACAGAGTTCTGGTTTGGGAGGATGAGAAAGTTCTGGAGTGGTGATGGTTGAACCCTGTGAATGTACTTAATACCACTGAACTCCCAGCTTAAAAATGGTTAATGTCATGCTGTGTGCATTTTCCCACAATAAGAAAGAAAATAAATGAACACATCAAAAAGTATCTTATTATTTGTTTGTGATTATATAATATGCGTTTGTTAAAAGAGAAGTATAAAAATCAAGACAAAGCAATTTGCACCATCTAGATTTAACTCTCATTGTGACTTCTATCCAGTCTTTGCTTTGCATCTCTCTATCCATCTAATACGTATACAGAAACTCACATATTTGAGTTCATAATGTATAAGCAGTTACTTTCCCTTAACGCTATATTCTGAGCATTTGTCAAGCAATTAAGATTTACTTGTAAATGTGATGGTGATGGCTGCATCCTAGTTCAGGCATGCTGTAACTTCTGGAGCCCTCTCTCTGTTTTGGACATTAGGTTTTCTGATTCTTTTACTTTGTAAATAGTGTTAATGCAGTCATCCTGGTACACTGGTCTTTGCCTGCCTCTGGTTATTTCCTCCTAGAAATAGAGTTACTGGGTCAAAGCACAGGTTATGTACTTGAAAAACGGTTTCACTGTTTCTGTGCTCGTGCTTGTGAGTACTTTCAGAAGCCCTTTCCCTGTCCTTTGTTCGTCTGGGGACTGTTTGAAGACCCTGGAGTCTCATCCTCTTTTGGTCCATGCTGGCTGAGTGGTCCTCACGTTTCTGCCTCCCGAAAGGCGCCTTTTAGGGGAGATGTGTTTGAATGTTGATCAGACCCTAGACCAAACTTTGAGATCTGAGCAAAGGAGGCCATCTGGGCAAAATCGAAAGAGACAGGGTCTGAGGTTTTGTTTGCGCAAACGTGGCTCATTTCTCATGGGAAGGTGTGAAGTTAGGGTGAAGCACAGCTGCCCCAGCCCCGTTCTGTCCTGGCTGTTCACTAATGCATTCGGTGCACTTCCTGCTCTGAAGGAGCAAGGAAAGTGAAATCTTGCTGAAACTCTTCTGGCTGCTGGTCCACAGAGGGTTAAAAATAGCCTGAACCATATCGCCCTTTGGGCTCCCCCTGCGTTCTGTCACTTTCTCACTCTCAAGTGGCACACACAGACCCACCCCAGTAGAGGACACAGCACATCTCTGGTCCCCAGGTGATTTTTGACTTCAGAAGCCCTTCTTGCATCCTTTGCTCACAGTCGGCTGACTCTTTTTCTCTCACTGTTTCCCGACTTTTCTGTACCTCCCTCCCACTCTTCGCAGCTCAGCTCAAATGTGATTTTCACATAGAAGCTTTTGTGACCCTTTCAGACTAGATCAACACTCCTAACGCTTTTTTCATAGAGCTTTTCACAATTTGTAATTATCCTAATTTGGGTAATCGTCTGGCTGATGTATCGCTTAATGTTTTCATTCAACAAATATTTTTTAAGTGCCTCTGTGGTGTGCCAGGAACTGCACTGTTTGCTGGGGTTACAGGGATGAGCAAAATAGATTTGGTTTCTTTTCTTGTGGAGCTGACAGTCCAGTGGGAAATGTACAAATAAAAATCTGACTGCAATTTTCAACAAGGGCTATAAAGAGAATTGAAGCCGGTACAATGACAGAGATTGATGGAGGGACCCCAGCCGTGGAGTGTCCTGAAGGCCATCCTGAAGACGGAAGAGTGGGAGGAGATAGCTGGGAAGAGTCAGGAAGGAGATGCAAGCAGAAAAGTGTCCGCTGGAATTGGTAACCTGTAGGATGCTGGTGACCCTGACCGTGTTTCTCAGAGGGCAGTTGGTTGAGGAGTGAATGGATGGTGAGGGTTTAAGAAGTTCGTACACAGGAAGAGCAGTTTGGACCGCACAGGGGAGATAGAAAAATTGAGTAGGTGGAGAGAGATAAGAAGGGCCAAGGGAGAAATTAAAGTTGATTTTCCATATTTTCTTTCTTTCTTTTTTAAAAAATGGTAGGTAGTAGAAGGTGTTTGTAAGCTGTGGGGTGGCTCGGGGGAGGGAGAGACTTAACTATGCTCAGAGAGGCAATAAACGGAGAGCTAAGTCCTTGAGAAGACAAGATGGGATAGTATCCAGAACAGAGATGGATAGATAAGACTTTTATAGGAGAGCCACCTCAACAATTTTTAACACTTTATTATAGAAAATTTCGAATGTATAAAAGCAGAGAGAAGAGTATAATGAAACCCCATATAGCCATCACCCCAGCTTCAACACCTAGCCAATCACAAGTCATCTGGATTCACCCAATTTAGCACCTCTTTCCCAAATTATTTTGAAACAAGTCCAAGACACTAACTTTTCATCGGTAGGGACCTTAGTGGTATCCCTGAAAATAAGAACTTAAAAATTACAACAGTACTATTATCACACTTTAAAAAATTAATGATTTGGGGCTTTCCCGGTGGTCTAGTGGTTGGGAGTCTATCGGCCAAAACGGGGGACACAGGTTCGATCCCTGGTCTGGGAGGATCCCACGTGTCACAAAGCAATTAAGCCCGTGAGCCACAGCTACCGAGCCCACGTGCCCAGAGCCTGTGCTCCAAAGTGAGAGGGGCCACCACAGCGAGAGGCACTCGCACCACAACTAGAGAGGGCCTGTGAGCAGCCAAGAATGAATAAATATATCTTTCCAAAAAGTTCATGATTTTTTTTAACATCGCCAAATATGCAGTGTTCAAATTTCCCTCTTATATGTTTTTTGGTATTTTATGGATGACTTGTTCAAATCCAGACCACACAAGATGCACGCACCAAGTCCAGCTGATACACTTTTTTAAGTCTCTTTGGACCTCTAGGTCCCCACTTCCTCTTTTTTTCCCCTCTAACATCTGTTAAGAAACCAGGGATTTTGTCCTACAGAATTTCTCACATTCTGGATCTTGCTGATCGCATACCTAAGGCATGATTCTTCTCACTTGTAAATCCTCTGAATGGTTCGTTTACATTCCCATCAAAGGCTTGATCAGATTAAGGTCCTACATTTTTGCTTTTGGAGGGGAGAGAGGCAAGGACACGGGGAAGGCGCTGCTGTGTGCTTCCTCTTCCATCACATGGAGAGGCAAGGCCTGTGTGTCTTGTATCTGGTGATGTTAAGATCGGCCGGCGGGTTTGTTATTATCGGCCTGCTCCACTCACTCTAAAGTTTCTCATCAGCTTTCCGCTGAGTGGTTTTAGCAGTTACTGATGGCCTTTGCCTAGATTCACTATTTCGTGAGGCATTACAACATGATGCTATTCCATCACTCTGTTAGGGGGTGAACTATGCCTCCCCAGATTCATGTGTTGAAATCCTAACCCCCCTCCATATCTCAGAATGGGACGTTTTTGCAAATAGAGTCCACGGGGTCGAACAGAATCAGACACGACTGAGCGACTAACACTTTCACTACACTTGCCCCTCATTCTGGTCAACAGAATCAGGCTGACTGTGGCTCAGAAGAGAAGACGAGGACGAGGGGCAAGGCTGTGGGCAGGTCTGAGCATTGCCAGTTTGGAGAGGGCCCTGCACCCAGCTGTGAGCGGACAAGACCGCTGATCAGCCTCTCAGCTGTGGCCTTCCAGCATCATGGGTGCGTGGTGAGCGGATGTGGACCTGACTGCTCCAGGTGCATGAAAAGTGGGGCTGTCGTCCAAGAAAAGGAAAAGCAAAATCTATCTGATTGTACAACAAAAAAGGAAAGCTTCTTTGACTTTCAAGGGCTCTTCTCACTCTGGCCCCACCAGACACTCGGTCTCCTTAGTAACTTGAAAGGGCTGGAGCACGTGGTCGCCAAGCGAATCCAGCCCCAACATGCTGTGACACTGATTCTAAAACCATTGGAAAATACACCCATACGTATGTACGTATGTACACATATAGTTTTTCTTTGTAAAGTAGGCCAATTAGTGCCTTTCAAACTCGTAGAAAAAGTACAAAAACAAAAATGTTTTAAGTGGCCAGATGGCTCTTAGCACACTGCAGGGATGCCCCATGGCCTGGTGGAAAGAGCCATAAGCAAAAACGCACATATCTGGGTTCTAGCACCATCTCTTAGACCAAGCAATTCCGGATTATTAAGCATGTGACTTGACATGCCTGACTCTCATATTCCTCACCTACAAATTTTTTAAAAGTTGGATTACAAGAGCTCTGAGGTGAGTCACTAGTGGTTTTATCCATAAGTAGGACCTGCTGCAATCTTCTCCATCACCCCTCCTGCAAAGTTAGAGAGTGATGGGCGACCCACCATCCGAGCACCTGAGTTCTGCAGGTGCCAAGTGATGTGGGTGGGCATGAGCCAGGACCCACGGGTGGTGCACAGAAGGGGAGGTCCCTACCCACCTTCAGGAGCTTTTATGTTGACGTTATTGATTTTATTTTATTTAATTCATGTAGGAGCCAGTTCCTGCCTCAAAGTCAAGTGTCACGGAAGAAGGAAACCATGCCACGGGGGCAAAGGACCGGAGAGACCCAGCGTCTCTCTCGACTCCCAGTGCCTCCTGCCCCAGCTGGACAAGTCCCTGAGAGTCTGCTTTCTCGGATGGAGCTGAAATTATTTTAAAAATGCCCTGCTCCAAGGGGGGAGTCGATGCCGTTGACAGTGAAACACACACAAGTCTGGAAACGGGAATTTAGAGAAAAGGTTTGGAATTTTCAAGTAAAACGTAGAAAAGAATAAACAGGACAAAGAAGAGGGGAGAAGGAGGGAGCCGAGACCCCAGAAAGCAACAGGAGGAGGCAGGGAGAGAGGTTCTGAGAACGGGGAGCAGCTCCAGGTGGGCCGAGCCTAGAGCAGCCAGCCTGGCCTTGTCCGCCTGAGCCCAGTGAAAGGCCCTAAGCAACTGCACTGTCTTGAAACCCTACAAGCAGGTGACGGGAGAAGGGAGTGGGACTTGGGCTCACTCCCCAGACCCCACTGCTGACGGAAACCAGCGTGGAGGAGATGCTTGGAGCAGGGGCTGGGGGAAACCTCAGCCTTTCCCAGCTCAGTCACTCTTTTGTCCCACCCAGAGAAACAGCTCCCTTGTCATCAGCTCTGATGTGCATTATTTAAAAAAAAAAAAAAAAGACTTTAAAATACTATTTTTACCCGCAGCACATTTTTTTTCTTCCAAAGGAACAAAAGGATCACAACCCACTCGCTCCTCAAACTGGCAGCCCTGAGCCAAGGCAGGGCTAGGATTTGCATAGGGAGGGAGCTCCAGCCTCCCATTCCCGCCCTTCCTCATTCCCACAGAAAGGAAACCTAGAGGAACGCCATGGGCTTGCTCTTGATGCCCTCCTGAAACACACGAGCAGGAATAGGAGGAAATGATAAATGAGAGGACTTCACAGCCAGTGTGATCGTCAGTAGTACTTTTGGCCATTAATAGTTAGTGTTATAGTCCTGAGAAAGGAAGGGGTCCCTCTCTGTCTCTCCTCTCTCCGTCTCTCTGTCTCCCTTATACACAATTGCACACACAGACACAGCCTGGCAGCCAGGTTTTTTTCTACCACAAAGAAATTTTGTTCTTTCACATTTTGTATTTCCAATGTCCCTTAACATTTCAGCTAATTAAGTATTTCTGGGTCATTTGATAGTTCAGGAAAAGCTGAAACATACACTCACTGTTTGCATTTTTCTCTTCCTCCAAACAGCTAGCACTTAGGGGTCCTATTCAGTAACATCCATTTGGGGTTCTCCCTGTTTGCCCGTGTGACAGGACAGGTCAGAGCTGGGCCATGAAGGACTTACCTCTGATGTGTACATGTATAAGAGGGTTGTTTACATATATATAGATGGGGGGTGCGTTTAAGGAAAAAAAAATCTGGCAACAAGAACCCTCAGTCTATCTAAACTTTCTGAATTTCTCTTAAAATGGAAAATATGAAGGGTATTACTCATATGACTCTTTATAGAAGTGGAAGACAAAGGGGAAGTAGATGATTCATTGCAATACCAGAGACAAAGCACAAACCAGAGGTAAAATGACTTCTCCGCTCAGGCCTTTGAGCTTTGGGTGAAGGACTTGGTGTCTGCATGTGGGACCTGCACGGACTACTCAGTGACCCCCTCACTGCTCTCCCGTTCCCACCCCACCCTGAGCCCTACTGACCTAGGATGCCTTGGAAGGTGCCTGCCTGGGACCTGGCACACGACCGATAGGGCATCTTGGCTCTGTGTGGGGTGGGTGTTCCTGACACATTGAGCACGTGTACTCAGTGGCTCAGTCGACTCTTTGTGACCCCATGGACCCTAGCCCACCAGGCTCCTCTGTCTATGGGATTTCCCAGGCAAGAATACTAGAGCAGGTTGCCATTTCCTCCTCCAGGGGAGTCTACCCACCCAGGGATCGAACCTGCATCTCTTACATCTCCTGCATTGACATGCGGGTTCTTTACCACTGCACCACCTGGGGAGTCCACTGGGAGGTCCTCTCAAAGGTCACAGGAACGGGGGGCTGTCACCTGCTCAAGGTCATGCTCTCCATTACCACTTTCCTCCAGGCGTCACCATGGTCTTGCCCATCAGAGGCCTTGAGGCCATGTGGACAGGGCCTGGGTGAGTTCCTGAAACATCCTGGCCCTCAAATCCACACAGTACTTATGCACAGAGAAACAAGAGAGGCACTGAAAATTCATGACCAAAAGAAGTACGGATACGGCTTAAGGAAAACCCATTATTGGAGATTTGCTGCAGAGGAAACAATAAATCAAAGTAATGATCCTTAGAGCAGGCACCCGATAACATTTTTTTGTAAAGATAAGCCAGCCTATCTTAAAGAAGGATATTAAACAGATCCGTCAACCCTGGGCAAACTAGGTTTGCTAAATAAACTGACAATTAATAGATAGCCTGGAAGATAAACACCATTTAGGGAAGAGTTGCTAAAAGGCTGGTGTGTTTAAAGGTGGTGTTTACTTTAGGAAAGAGAAAATGAAGTTGAAAGATCAAGTACCAGATAGAAAACACATCTCCCACACTCCGGCCCCAAGTGTCAGATTCTGAACTGATGCCCTGCCTCTTAGAGCTGAAATCCTGCTTTGTCAATCACTTTACCAGAAAAAATCACCTCTCTGTGAAAGTCTGGGTTTCAGACCCACTTGACAGTCTAGTAGTCAAGACTGTGGATCCAACACAAGGGGTGTGAGTTCGATCCCTGGTTGGAAGACTAATATCCCATGGCCCAGCCAAAAGAATAAATAAATAAAAATAAAAAGGCAATCTCTCTTAAAAAAAATATATTGCCCAGAGCACTGGCTGTGTATTCATATGTCTGGTGTTTAGAGGGTTAACCCATTTTTCAGTGTTTTTATTTTAAATGCAGCAAGGTCCTTTTTTTAAGTTGAGATAACTTTCCAAACACATAATAGACACCTGGAAAGATGGTATATTACTACAAAATAATGTAATTTAAAGCAGTCTCCTAGGAACACACCCGTACATCTGAAGACTTGCTTATTGCTATTTGTTCACAACCAAAGACAGGGCAGAAGCTTGAGGTCAAACTCAGATTCATCACCCCACTTACTAACTGTGGTTTTGGTTTGTAAATCTGTTCCCGATGCTAATTGTTGAAATAGGAGCTTCTTGTTTTGACGATTTCTGATCAGGAACTGCAAAGTTTCACAGCGATATTCTGATTTCTGTGTCTCTTCCTGGTGTTCTGGGGTGAAGCCGTGGGTGGGGGCGCCCCTCTCCCCCACAAGCAGGTGGAGTGCACCCTGACACAACAGGGTGATCGCCCCATCGCTCCACTGGCCGAACCTCCCCATCACCACATCTCGGCCTCACGTTCCTAGAAGGGCTCTTGACATGAAATTACTTTTCGTCATCATGGTCTCCACGCCAACTCGGGCTCCGCAGGCCCCCAAGGGCCACGAGAGTACTGCAGAGGGTAGGCGGACCGCATCTTTATCCGCCTGGGTCTCCATCCATCTTCCCAAGCACTCAAGTGATGGCTGCTCTCCTCTGCCCCTCTAGCATCTTCTTTTCCGGCAGAATTAGACGGCAGGAGTGGGTAGAGGAAGGGAGTCTCTCCCCTTCTCAGCTTCAGTCTCTTTCCAAGTCTCCGAGACCTACCTATGAACACCTGAGGCCAGGTCGGGAAAGGGGTCGCTATTTCTTCCACTTTTGCACCATTGCCCAGGAGCGGCTCCCTGTGATATTCCAGACAAGCGGTGTCCCTTGCTACTCCCTGCTTTGGCCTTCACTCTCTTTGCGGTCTGGTGGCTGTCCTTGACTGTTGCCTCCATCCTGGGTGGCCACACTCTCTGCCTGACTCCCACCCAGAGGTGGTGCCCTCTGGGGTGGTTGTTTTTCTAACCCCTTCCCTATGGGCACCTTTGCAAATTGTCCCCATCCTAACACACAGGTCTTGAACTTGCCTTGGGGTTCTTGCCGCTGTGCTCTCCCTTGGAGGGGACTCCGTGTCATTTTTCTGGAATTTATCCAGAAGTTAAATATGTCAGCACCACTCAGGGGATGTGACCTTTCCTGCCAGCTCTCTGGTACCGGCTGTTTCTCTGAAGCTGGGTGGGTTCCCTTGATTCAGCCTGACGGGTGGGTGGTCTCATTTGTCCCTTGTCTGCTCTGTGGAATGGCGAGTCACGGGGCTGGAGCCATGGCAACCCCTAGCCTTCAGCTAGGACATCCCATCTAAGGACACATCAGTGCAGCCTGGGACAGGGCAGTAAAGGCCCAGTCATCTGGCCCTTTGAGAGGTCGAGCTCCTGGCTGTACGCATGTGTGCATGCTAAGTCGCTTCAGTTGTGTTCTACTCTTTGCAACTCAGTGGATTGTAGCCTGCCAGGCTCCTCTGTCTGTGGGATTCTCTATGGTGGGTTGCCATGCCCTCCTACGGAGGATCTTCCCGACCCAGGGATCGAACCTAGGTCTCCTGCATTGCAGGCAGATTCTTTACCGTCTGAGCCACCAGGGAAGCCCCCCTGGCTGTATGAACCCCTCCCAATGTCTGAATAGCCACACATGGGGATGTTCTGAGACCCACCGACAAGGGGCTGCAGGTGTGGGCACCTGGCCAGCGCAGTCCACTTGCCAAGCTCCTCCAAAAGCACTTCCTCTCGCAGGTTAGCATTCAGGCTTGGTCCTTGGGGTGTTCTGATGCTGCCGAGCCTTTTCGTACCCTCTCCTCATTAGAACATGCTCTTTCTCTCTATTGTGAGAGAGAGAATATAGCAGTGTTCTGAATAATAGCGAGACAGTCACTGTTGTCCTTGGCAACAGAGCTGTGCTAGGATGCGCCGTTTGGTAAACGAAGTGGGTCTGACTCCTGTGGGTGTGGGCGCCTGGCGCCGGGGGCAGGGGTGGCCGGGATGAGGGTACAGCCTCTCGTGGAATCTTTGCTAGATTCCCCTCTCCCAGTGGACCTGAATCTCTGCATGGGAACTTGACCTGCATTCATAGAGGAAGAACCCGAGTAGATGCTGGGAGAGCACTCGCTACTGTGGAAGAGAAGGGAAGGAACTGGCTAAAGGCCCAGTTCAGGCCTTACGTGCATCCTCTGTGTTACCATGCAGTCCTCCCAACAGCCCTTGTGGTGGATGAGCTTACCCCACCTCACAGAGGAGGAGCCTGAGGCTCAGGGAGAATCCAGCTGAGGGTCCAAGGGTTAGGGGGCCGGCTCTGCACCTCGCAGCTGTGTGACGTGGGACAGCCCCGTGGGGGGACAGCCCAGAGGGGATTAGAGGCAGGCCCGTTAACTCCAATGACATCCCACTGCGTCCTAAACTGAGATGCTTCCAGGGCCTCTTCTGTGCTTCCTCCTCCTGCAGGAACCAAGGCTCCAAACAGAGGAGGGGTCTCCAAGGGCACCTGGCTTCAGGTCCAGTTCTTCTCAAGGGGTGGGAAGATACTTGGCTCAGCATGTTGCTTGCTGACGCTGAAACTTACAACGGGAGGTGGGGAGTATCTATGAGTGAGGATTTTGTAAAAGCGAATTTGATTTTTAACCGGGACTTCTAACCCCAGGTGTGGCCAAGGGGAGGTTTAAAAGATAGGAAGGTGGACATGGCCGTGGACGCTGTGAACCTGGCGGAACATGCAGGCCACTGGAGTCACGTCACAGCCCTGAGTGTGTCTGTGAAATGTGCAGAAATCCCAGGTCGAGTGGGAGACTGTCCTCCACCAGGGCCTGGGCACCCCGGCTCAGGACAAAAGCAGTCCAGCCAGAAACTGCAGGACCCATGCAGGAAAAGGCAGAGATTTCATCCTACCCCCAGAATTCTACTTTGTCTGTTTTCTGGCAGAGTGACCATATGCAGAGTTTACCCCAGGAAGGAAGGGAAGGGGCCCCTTGGGCAGACTCAGCAGCAGAGCCTCTGCCGGGGTTTCTCAACACCAAGAGCCCAGTGCAGACTCTCAGAGGAGTCCGAGTGGTGGGGGGCCCACAGTGGGCTTCTCTGCATGTTTGGAATCCCCTCAGTTCCTACCATACTAAGGCTCACGGGTAGGGGACCTCCTGGAGCAGCCGCAAGCACATGGGCTTTGATGGTCACGGCGGTGGCTTGAGCCAAGCTTACAGCCACCAGTGGGGTTTGGTGGTGGTTTAGTCACTAAGTCATGTCTGACCCTTTGACCCCATGGATTTTTGCCTGCCAAGCTCTTCTGTCAATGGAATTCTCTAGGCTTTGGTTTCTCCAAGTGTAAAAAGGGGAACAATGGAACCAGGTGGCCCCACGTGAGTGGGATGGAAGAGAGTTTAATCAGATTCTTTTGCCAAGATGTGTGTAGGGTGGTGGGGCATTCAGTTCAGGGCTTGGAGATCCAAGGAGGCCAAGGTTAGCAGGGTGGGCACCTGGAGAGAGAGTCGGGAGGGGACACGCCCCCTGCCCCTCCCAGCCCCAGAGGGAGGGGACCACACACGCTGGCCCCGCCTCCCACCCACCTGACCTTATCCACTCCTCCCAGAGGCCAAAGGAGTGGCTTGGGCTAGCATATCTGTGCCAGAAAGGACTTCCCTTGTGGCACAGTATTAAAGAATCCTCCTGCAATGAAGGAGATGTGGGTTCAATCCCTGGGTTGGGAAGATCCCCTGGAGTAGAAAATGGCAACCCCCTGCAGTATTCTTGCCTGAAAAATCCCAAGGACAGAGGAGCCTGGTGGGCTAAAAGAGTTGGACACAACTGAGCGGTTAAGCAACGAAGTGCCAGGAACTGTACTCCGAAGGGAGGCTACCACGGAATGCACCCACAAGTGTGGGAGTGGGAGGGGCAGGTACAGAGGGAGGGCAGGGAAGAAAAAGGAGGGAGTGTTTTACCCATTGTCTTTGCTGGTCTATTGATTCAAACCTCAAAAAGGAAAGAGGAAAAACACCTGAGGCAATAATAGCCCAGAGCAATATCAGTATTGATGTCAGTTTTATTTTTAAATAGGCGTAAATAGAATCAAGGATGCTCGTTTCTGGAATTTTCTATGTGAGCCTGTCAGAGATGATAGCAACTAGGGCGCCGGTTGATACCCAGCAAGCCTTAGATGAGATTCAGTGCTGAAACCATTTTCTGCCTTTAGCACATGCTGATAATTGGGATACTTTGGTGTAGCTAGAATTCCTCTCTCCGCCCCATTTCTTTTATACTGATTTTTAAAATTCGACTTCAGAATTGGACAGAAAATGCATCTCAACCAATGTGATGCCTTTGAAAACAATGGCAAACCACTCGACAGGGAGATGTATAATTCAGGTCACTACTGAATTATATGCCTAGAAGCCAACAAAGTAAGTACTTTGTTGCTAAGGGAATTAATTAGTTAATTTTTATAAAGGGCTTTAAAGGTGAGAAATGCTCTATAAATGTAAAGTATTATTAATATCACCAGTAGTTCTACTGCTTTTATATTATGTAGGAAGACTTGTTCCCTAGCCGGGTTGTGGATTCTTATGGTGAAAATGAAAAGGAGGAAAAATAACAGCAAGAACGTACACAAGAAGGTGACCCGCTGGCTTTTGTTTATTTTACAGTAATTTCCACAATGAAGGAGGCTTTCCTGACACCTCTTCCAAACCACAATCATGTGTTTCACAATTCTGTTTAGTTTATATGTTGGCATCACATTCCCCTGCCCTCTCCATCAGTCCCGCTTTCTTGGGCAAGTGGGTGGAGTTTGGGAAAACTGGGTCTTGCAGAAGGAGAGGCAGCTGTGGTCTCCCTCTGAGTGTCAGGCTGAGAGGAAAGGACGTACAAAGTGTCCAGCTTGGGGGGTAAGAGGTAGGGGGGTGCGTTGGTCCTCCTCACCCAAAAGTCTGGTTGGTGTGCCACTGAGGTCTTTGGGGCTGGCTGGTTGGGGTGGTTTGCTCACTGTGATACATAATGCATCGAGGGGTCTGGTGACGGCGTCACCAGGTGTGACCCAGATAATTCTAAAGTGCTTTAGGACATGAATCACTTTTATTGACATAGTAGCTAAGGTGGGTGCACTAGAGGCGGGTGGCCTTCCCTGGGAGCCTTTGGTTACATCATGTGCCAGTTTAAACACTAAAGTGTTGAGTCAAGGGGCCTGGGGACCTAGGGAGGCACCAATGGGAGAAGGCAGAGCCCTGGAAGGTTCTCAGGAAGATATATGTTCAGCAGTAAGTGCTGACCACCTGTAATTCTGGACAATGCCCCTGGAGTGGAGGACAAAACAGGATCGGCCAGGCCAGAGGTGACTGCATCTCTTTGCCATGGGTCCAGGCACTTCTTCATCAAGCACGTATGATGGGCCTCTTCAGGTGTGGATCTCCAAGCTACATACTTTGTGAGACTCAGAGGGAAGTGGGAGAAAGGCATGCGTGAAAATAATAAGGTCAGGAATAAGCAAGGTGAGCCGCTGATGGGAAGCAGAGACAGGACAGAGGATGGGATGGGTCCAGTATGGAGCTAACTTCTCCAGTCTCCAAGAGAGGTCTCAGCTGATACAGACCTGCGCACGACTCACACACCAGGTTCTGGGCATCCGTTTTGGCAGCTGGAAAACAGACCACATAAGAAGTCATGTGACCAAGCGTCAGCAATTTATTCCACGTTTTGTGAATTCAGCTGCACTTCTCTTTAGTCCTGCTCTTCTGGGTTTTACATGGACCCAGTGAAAGGTGCTTCCTGGTGGCTCAGATGATAAAGAAATCTGCCTGCACACAGGAGACCCAGGTTCAATCCCTGGGTCGGGAAGATCCCCTGGAGAAGGGAAAGGTTACCCACTCCAGTATTCTTCCTGGAGAATCCCATGGACAGAGGAGCCTGGCGGGCTATGGACACGACTAAATGACTAACACTTGCACTTTTCACACAATGAAAGGTGCTGTTTCAGGAAATGTGGAGGATTCAGCATCTTCACCAATAAAGCCATTTTCAAATACTGGGATTATTCCCCTAGTCTAACTGCTGCAAGACAGCCGCACGAAGCACGGTGTCCCCACAGAAGGCAGAGCCCTCCCGCTGTCTTTGGTTCTGGGCTGAGCACTGAAGCTGCTCCTGTGAACGCTTCCTGTCCATTCATTCTCCAAGGCTCTGCATTTCTGGAACAGGTGGAAAGACCCACACAATGACACCTGCAATCCCCTTGTCTTAGGATATTTAGCTATCACGTGTGACATGCAGTACCTGTGTCATTGTAAACATCAGCTTCATGGCAGGAATACTGGAATCTGGGAGAAGCCCAGGTACCAAGATGCTGACGTGAATGTCAGGAGGAGATGGGAAGGGATTTGCCAGAGGCGAATACCTCCCAGAAAAAACAAAGTGATGGCAAACCCACCGTTCCCTCCCGTGTTGATGAGACTCTGCACTCTTCCATCGTGGGAAGATGGTCCTGAGGGTGCCACGAAGGCAGAAACCAGGAGGAGATCATTAAACGGGAAGCGTATCAGCCACCTTCAGGTCATCCGTTTTGGAGCTAGGCTGGAATCATCTATGCTCTAGTCCCCTGATTCCTAAGGTGTCAGCTGCACATCATACCGTCAGGAAAGCTATCATGAATCCAGCAAGGCAGACAGACCTTCATTTTCTTGTGGGATAACCCAGAACCCAAAAGGGACATGGCTGCTGAAAAAGGAGCCCCGGCAACAATGTCCATCTGTCAGTCTTCCTCACCTCTGCCTCTCTCCCTTCTGTTTCCTGGTGTGCATTTCAGCAAAGCAAACAAAGAAGACTGTCAGGAGAGACCATGTAGCAGTGGAAACAGGTTTTGCATTGTGCATGCCTGTGTGCTTGTGTATCTGCATGCATGCCTGTGCAGTGCATGTGCCTCTGAGTGTGCACACGCATGGTCACCCCCGCACCAAGGGCTGCAGGCGCCCGGGTGCCCGCCCCACCTGCCGGCCCGGCTGCGTTTGCCACTAGCAACCTGCTTGCCACTGGGTTTTTTGACGGCTTTTTATTTCCACTGCCTTCGTTGTCATTGTTTCATATTTTTCTACCTAGGTTTGCTCCCCATAGTGAGCTTATACATGGCTCGAAAACAAAGGCCATGTCGTATTTCGTACGTGATTTTGAAGCAGAGCCTCGGGATCTTTGTTCAGACTCCCCCCACTGCCCCGTGACTGCAGCTCCGCCACCTCTTCGTGGCTCCCGGAGTGATAACTGGGCCTGTCCGTGGACCATCTCGGAGGGTCCAGACCCCAGCAGCCAGCCATCTGTAGGGGGACAATTTTTGGCAGTAATGCCCCCCAGATGGAATGCACCAAGCCCCTCTCCTGACAGGGTCTGGGACTTCAGTCTGAGCATGTTGGATGCTCCCTGCCTCCGTTCCCCCAGGCGACACGCAGGGGCCACTGTGCTGCCCCTTCTCCCTTCCCCAGCTCCATTTTTCACCTCTCCCTACTGCTCTGTGCCTGGATGCCATCCCTAAAGTCTGTACCCTGTGGGCACTGTGGTCCTCTGGCTGCCAAGTGAGTTCAGGCCTGGGAGACAGAGTGGGAGGAGAGAGGAGGTCAAGGCATTTGCCAAAAGCACCCCCCTCACTCCCCACTAATATTCTGCCCCACCTGAGGAGAGCCTGGCAGAGGCTGGACTCTTTTCAGGGTCCACCTCCTGTAGGGTGACCCTCCCAGCAGAATGGTCCTGTGGGCTGCAGTCCTCCCTTGCCCCTTGGGCTGGGGTGGTCATGGCTCCTCCTGTTACTACTGCCCTGGGGGTCTAAACATCCCTGTCTGGTCCCCTTAACCCCGCCCACCCTTAGTGAAGAGTCCTCCCCTTAAACTTTGCTCAGATGAATCTTTTTAAAGCACCCTCTCTTCTCCCCTGGACGGCAAGGATATCAAATCAGTCCATCCTAAAGACAATCAACCCTGAATATCCATGGGAAGGACTGATGCTGAAGCTGAAACTCTAATCCTTTGGCCACCTGATGCAAAGAGCCAACTCATTGGAAGAGATCCTGATGCTAGGGAAGATTGAAGGCTGGAGGAGAAGGGGACAATAGAGGATGGTTGGATGTTATCACTGACTCAATGGACATGAGTCTGAGCAAACTCCAGGTGACTGTGAAGAACAGGGAAGCCTGGCATGCTGCAGTCCATGGGGTTGCAAAGAGTCGGACCCCAACTGAGCGACTGAAGGACAACAGCTCTTCTCCGTACCCACCCTCCAAGTTAATAATCAAGCCACACAAACTGTGAGCCCCCCGGGGGCAGGGCTCTACCTGATTCCTTGCTGGGTTTAGCAGGTAGGTCACCAAGGGTAACCTGGTGCTAAACAAACAATGGATGCGGAGTGGGTAAATCGCATGTATGAAGGTTTGGTAACCATAAGGAGTCCGTGATGTCTGAGAGCGAAATATTAATAATAGAAGCCCAGAGGTGACGAGAAGGGCCATCGAGAGGAAGGGCAGTGGACACTTGTCCACGGCGGAGTGCCACTCGGCCAAACCACGTGATGGGACGCTGCAGTCAGCCTGCAGCTGGAGTTCCCCACCCCAGCCTCGCGAATGGCCACACGGCTGTTAGAAGCATCCTCAGGCTTCCTGTCTAGTAGGGGCCACACGCTGTTTCTCTGGAATGCTGACCATTGCCTTAAAATGCACCTGGCAAGGGGATCACTTCCCTCCTAAAGCTGGATCTGGATCAGTTCAGTTCAGTCTCTCAGTCGTGTCCTACTCTTTGTGATCCCACGGACTGCAGCAAGCCAGGCTTCCCTGTCTATCACCAACTCCTGGAGCTTGCTCAAACTCATGTCCATTGCATCGGTGATGGCATCCCACCATCTCATCCTCTGTCGTCCCCTTCTCCTCCTGCCTTCAATCTTTCCCAGCATCAAGGTCTTTTCCAATGAGTTAGTTCTTCGCAACATGGATCTGGATAGGAAGAGGAAAAGGGACAGCAGCCAGTGGACCATGAAGGCAGAGGGGGGAAGAGGCTGTCTGAGCTGGATGGACATTCCTCTGGCCTCCCCAGGAGCTGTGTAGCCCACTGAAGAGAGGGCAGATTTCGAGAAGGAATGAACTCCATTTGTGATGGGAAACTTTTCGTGAGTCTGCTTCAAGCTTCCTGTCGAAGAGTAGAAATGCTTTTACAGCATGGATCCCTTTGGGTAATTCCTTTTGCATTGCCTCCTAGGAAAGAATTGCACACGAAGAGGCAGTGATTAAACACATTCTATCATTGAAGGTTTCAGGGCAGGTGGAGGTAGGGATGCTATCTGACAGTCATCTTGAGGTAAGGTACCAGACTCTCACTTGCTACCAAGGGAAGTGAACACACAGGGTAAATTGGGTCAGATCCTTCCAATGCCCCAGATGCTCGTGAAGCCACACTGCTGCAACCAGACAGTGTCCCCATCACAGAGGGGGGTGTGTGTCACATGTTAAGAGAGCCCCATGAATAGCAAAGACAATGAATGTCAATCACAATGGACGAGGCTCTGTCACGGATCTCTTTTGTCTGGATGATTTAAAAGCTTTATCCTAGTCAGAGGGCATCCTCAGCTCCACTCAAGTCTCCGGGGCTCATGGACTCATAATAGTGGTGCATGTGGCCATATTTATGACCCATGCATTTATCCTTTAGGGAACCCTTTTGCAGCCTCTGTGGATGTTACGATGTTGTCTCCTCTCAATTCAGTTCAGTCACTCAACCATGTCCGACTCTTTGCGACCCCATGAACTGCAGCACGCCAGGCTTCCCTGCTCATCACCAACTCCCGGAGCTTGCTCAAACTCAGGTCCATCGAGTCAGTGATGCCATCCAACCATCTCATCCTCTGTTGTCCCCTTCTCCTCCTGCCTTCAATCTTTCCCAGCATCAGGGTCTTTTCAAATGAGTCAGTTCTTCGCATCAGGTGGCCAAAAGATTGGAGTTTCAGCATCAGTCCTTCCAATGAATATTCAGGACTGATTTCCTTTAGGATGGACTGGTTGGATCTCCTTGCAGTCCAAGGGACTCTCAAGAATCTTCTCCGAAACCACAGTTCAAAAGCATCAATTCTTTAGCACTCAGCTTTCTTTCTAGTCCAACTGTCACATCCATACATAACTACTGGAAAAACCATAGCTTTGACTAGACGGACCTTTGTTGACAAAGTAATGTCTCTGCTTTTTAATATGATTTCTAGGTTGGTCATAACTTTTCTCCCAAGGAGCAAGCATCTTTTAATTTCATGGCTGCAGTCATGATCTGCAGTGATTTTGGAGCTCCCCAAAATAAAGTCTCTCACTATTTCCATTGTTTCCCAATCTATTTGCCATGAAGTGATGGGACCAGATGCCATGATCTTAGTTTTCTGAATGTTGAGTTTTAAGCCAACTCTCCTCTTTCACTTTCACCAAGAGGCTCTTTAGTTCTTCGCTTTCTGCCATAAGGGTGGTATCATCTGCATATCTGAAGTTATTGATATTTCTCCCAACAATCTTGATTCCAGCTTGTGCTTCATCCAGCCCGGCATCTCTCATGATGTATTCTGCGTATAAGTTAAATAAGCAGGATGACAATATATAGCCTTGATGTACTCCTTTCCTGATTTGGAACCAGTCTGTTGTTCCACGTCCAGTTCTAACTGTTGCTTCTTGACTTGCATACAGATTTCTCAGGAGGCAAATAAGGTGGTCTGATATTCCCATCTCTTTAAGAATTTTCCAGTTTGTATACAAAGGCTTTGGTAGAGTTAATAAAGCCTTTAAATAAAGATAATAAAGTTGTCTCCTCTAGAAGAATCTCATCTCTGTTGAGCTGGACATCTATAATACGAACCAATCCTATTATAGATATATTTAAGGAAGATAATCTCCTTGTCTCTCTGAATAACACACATCATGTGAAAGATCTTTCTCTGTTATAGCATCTGTCTCATCCTTAACCTACTGATCAATCTAGATCAGTTCACCAGGCACTGTTTTAACTCATTAAATCCTTTACAGGCATGATTTGGTTACAGTGGTCATCTACATCTTCAAACTAAAACTGTCTGACTCTCAGATTAGCTGAGTAACTCGCCCCAGGTCACGCAGCCAGTAAGTATCAGAGATGGTGCTCATTCTCTGGTTTCACAGACGATAATCATCTACAACATTCCCTGAGTTCTTGAAAACAGAACTTTTATGTGTGTGTGCTCAGTCGTATCTGACTCTTTGCAGCCGCACGGACTGTAGCCCACCAGGTTCCTCTGTCCATGGGTTTCTCCAGGCAAGAATACTGGAGTGGGTTGCCATTTTCTTCTCCAGGGGACGTTCCCGAACCCGGGGATCAAACCTGCATCAACCCTCCTGCATTCCAGGTGGGTTCTTTACCCTCTGAGCCATCGGGGAAGACATAAAACCTCCCCAGTCTCCAGTACTTTTGAGTGTATATAGTTTCCATGGCTTTTAAACAAACGAAGAGAAACACAAATTGTTAATGATTTACCTATGCATTGCTCACAAGGGCTCCCTCTCGGTTAGTGTAAAGATAAGCCATCTCCACTATTTATGAAGATCCTATGCTGAAGCTTTGGGGTATTTTTTTTTCTTTTATTATCTGTGGGACTAGAAATCTTATATGGGCAATAAAAGTTCTAAACAGTTTCCTTGCCATGTAGTGAGCTGTATATATCAAATTGAGTTTAAAATGTACCCAAGTGAGATAAATTGGGTTAGGATGAATCTGTTTAGAAGCTTTATTTCATTTGAATTCAGACTCACTATGAAGTCAGAACATCACTGGTTTGCTCTATTTTGGCTTCTAAGACCACATCCCCAAGTCCCTCAAGATCTCAACACCATGGCTCGGGGCTCTGTAAGGACCATCTCCCCTCCCCCACTCCCATTGTCCCCTGCAGTCTGTGGCAAATGACATCGACAGTTCTTTCAACTCAGTTTACCCAACATTTATGGAGCATCAGGCTGTGTGCTTGGTGGGTTTGGGGAGATTTTCAATGGTATGTAGTGAGAGACCTGTCTTATAGAACTTGGAGTTAATAAACTCCATATGCTTTATTGATTGTCTAATGTTATGCATAATTGATTGTTTACAAAGCAGTTCACTTGTCATTGTCCCATCAAACCTGCCTTTCCAGGTGTATTGCCCTAGTCTCATTATACAGAGTGGAAACGGAAGCTGGAGAGGTCGAGGAACTCACCTTGAGACGTCATGCAGGTACCAACGTCTACAGCGGAGTCTACAGTGACACGAACCCATCTTCCTCTGCAGTGTCCTCCCCACGTCACCCTCTGCAGTTCCTGCTCGTCCCCCACCTGGCTTTCTTCCAGGGCCTCAGACTCTCACCCATTTTCCATCACCCGCAGACACTTGTCTTTGCTCTTCATTCTGCCTGGAACTGCCCTCCTTCCCTGCCCTCACTTCACAGAGCAGGTCCCTGCCTCTTCCCTGGGCTGTGTCTCTCCCGCTTCCCACGCCTTCACCCCCCTCATCTCCCCCATCCCCCCACCCCCCACCCCCCCACCTCCCCACCTCTCACCCCCGCCCCTCCACCACGGCTCCTATCCCTCCCCCACTCAGGCATGCACCCTGCCACTACCAATGATTTCTCCTGCACTCTCTCTCTCTGATGCTGCAGCTGGCACAATACATGCTTGGGAAGTATTTGTTGACTAAATCCATGAAGAGGTGGATGAGTGGGAGGTGGGCTGAGAGGAGGAGTTTTACATTGTTTCCCTGTCCATTGAAGGGAGGAGAAGGAATCTCCTCTCTTCAGTGCCGGCCACCCCCACGTAGTGCCCAGAATGAGTGCAGGCACCATGGATTCAATGACGATGCAGGATGCTATCTGTGCGTCATGATCAAGGAAGTAGAGTACAAGGTGAGTTATAAAAAAGAAATCAAAAGGGATGAAAGTGGCTCCAATGGCCTTGCAAATAGGACTCAATCTGTGTTACAGAATCAACGAAACAAAAAAACCATGGCTCATGAAAATGATGGAGGAACAATCTCTCCTATCCAGGATAGCATACACCGCCCTGCCCCCGTCACCCCTGAAGCTTAGTCTTCTTTCTGCCCGGTTGCTAGCTTCAGCTGACCCTGTTTTTCTCAGGATACCTATGGCCATGTGAAGTCACTAGATATAAAGCTGGAAACCAGAGGCAACGCCAAACCCTGAGAGGCGTCTCACAAGTGATGGGTCTAGAAGACCTCTGTTTTCAATACTGTCACGCGATCACGTATGAATGGAACCTTCTTGGAAAATGCCAGTAAATGCCTTGTTCCCAGACTTATCAAAGGACTGAACGGACAATATAGCATTCAGGATCAAGACGAGAAGTTTTCCATGTTGGAACTCTCTTTCTGGTCTGGGTGACAAGCCATGGTACCTTTGACCTTGTGGACAAAATGTTATATGCCCCTAAAAGTTTTTTTTTGTTGTTGTTCTTTTTGGTTTTACATCATCATCAGAGTTACTTTCCTAAAGGTTAGCTCATGGTTAGCTCATTCCCTCCTTTCAAAACCTCACTGTCATCTGTGGGGTAAAGAGCAAACTCTTGGGTGTGGCCTTCAAGTCTGTGAATTCCAACTCTTTACTCTCCCAGAGCTGTACTTTGCTTCCAGAAAGCCCAGAAAAACCCATACAGCCACACAATTGTGTCTCTGCTAATACTCTTTCTTCCACCTTGGATCCTTTCCCCCTTTTCCAGTTATCAAAATCCCACTCCTCTTTAAAAAGTGATCCCAGTTACTGCCTTCTCCAGAAGCATTTATCCACTGCTGAGCCATTCTAAATTATTTCTTCTTCCAAATTCCCTCCACCCTTTGCTGCAACTTCTAATTTCTTTCCTATTTCACTTGGCCTTAGATTCACATGAACACCCTCTGTCTTCCATTAGATGTCAGTTCTTTGAATTTGGAGTCCCTACCCCCATTTTCAGCCTTTCCTGCTCTAAATCTTCGCAGGGCTTTGCATATAGAGGCTGCCCAGTGCATATTCTTTGGATGAACTCTGTTGAATTTTCACACCCTCAGCCTAGAATGAGAAAGGCAGTTCCCACTGGGCTAGGTCACTAGGGATGTCTTCAGACTCCAGCATGCTTAGGGCTTCTATGGTGGCTCAGACGGTAAAGAATCTACCTGCAATGCGGGAGACCCAGGTTTGATCCCTGGGTCAGGAAGATCTTTTAGAGAAGGGAATGGCTACCCACTCCAGTATTTTTGCCTGGGAATTCCCATGGACAGAGGAGCCTGGTTGGCTACAGTACATGGAGTCGCAAAGAGTTGGAGACGACTAGGTGACTGACACTTTGGCTTTCTTCAGTGCATATTTATTGGGTGGACTCTGCTGAGGTTTCACACACTCAGCCCAGAATGGAAAAGATAGTTCTCACTGAGCTAGGTCACTAGGGATGTCTTCAGACCCACAGGATGGGACAGACTGCTGAGAGGTTACCTCATCTGCCTCTAGGCAAGCTCAGCAAAGCCCGACAAGAAAGATGAGCCCTGTTCTGCTAGCTAAGGAAGGAGAGAGAGTCCAAGGTGAATCCGTAATGCTCCTTGTCAAGAAATCCTCCTCACCATCCATCTTAAAGCCTGTTCGTTGGTCATTATTGTAACAGCAGCATTTTAGCTGCTGGGTTTTATTATTATGGGATTAACTGAGATTGCTGTGCATCCCCCAGAGGCTTTTTAAAGCCACTGTTTTAAACATTGAAAGCACCGTCAGAGAGTAGAACTAATAAAATGTGCTTAGTAGGGGCATTCTATTTAGCAAAATTTCATACCTCCAGCCCCCAGGACTGGTGAAAATTAAAGATTTCCCTATACTTCAGCATTAGGGGAAAAAAAGCAAAACCAGCTGTGACTTCATCCTCCATGCTGGTTTGGACTCAGACCGTCATTGTGAAAGGGGGGTGCGGAAGGAAGGCTATACGGCCCCCTCTTCTTTCCCATTTTCTTTTGCCTCGTTAATGGAGCCATTTCTTGTAAAATGGCTTTTTTTTTTCAGCACCATCTCCCAAGCACTGGATCTTTACTGAGATATCTGAGTGTTCGTGGCTGGATTCATTTAGCAAATCTTTACACCATTAATTTAAATCATTGCTAAGCTAAATCCACTGAGTTTGTGATACAGGGGATGTGGACCACCCAGAGGGGAATTCTGAAGGGTGGTCTGGCCCTGGGCTCCCAACTGGCAGGAAACATTCCCACCTCCATGTCCAGCTGCCATCCCACTACTCACCCCCTTTTCTTGAACCCCAAAGACCCTTCCTACCAAACAAGCTTCTTCTCTGCCCCCAGGGGATTTGACATGGACCTGCCAGGTAGAAAACACCTGACTCCTAACCCTAGCCCTAGCCCTGACCTTGTCTAATCCCATAAAACAGTCATGATATTCATGGTGCAAGCTGGCAAAATATCAGTCTAGACAGAACAGCGTGAAGAACATTGGCTCTGGTATCAGAAAGTCCAGGGTTCAAATCCCACTCAGTAAACTTATTAACTTTGTGACCCTGGGTAGGTTACCGACCCCTGAGCTTCTGCTTCCTCATCTGTAAAATGGGGATAAAAATAATGACTTCAGTGGTCACCTCAAAGAGTGGGATGTGGGGAGGGAGGTCTAAGAGGGCGGGGATAGATGTCTAAGCATAGCTGATTCACTTCGTTGTACAGCAGAAACTCATGCATCATTGTAAAGCAACTATACCCCAATCCAAAAATAATAATGACCACGTGAGATTGCTGAGCTGATGGAAGGAGCTCTTTGTGTATACAAAGTACGGAATGTGGTACCTGGGGCTCCGAGGGGCCCTGTGAACTACCCCCACCCTTCAGGTCCAAGTGCAGGTTTGCATGTGGATTCCACAGGCAATGCTGGGATCTCAAAGGATGCGAGGTGATTGTTTCAGTTTCCTGGGAGGTTGCCAGTGATGTCCTCTGTCTCAGGGCCTCGAAACAGGGGTCCCTCTGCCCACATGCTCTGCCCCTGAAACATACAGCTTGTCCCTCCTCCTCTTGGATTCTGATACCCACTATTTCAAACAGCAATTTACTCCTCCTTTGCTTTATCTTGGAGTTTCCCTGGTGGCTCAGGCAGTAAAGAATCTGCCTGCAATTCAGGAGACCTGGGTTCGATCCCTGGGTTGGTAAGTCCCCTGGAGGAGGGCATGGCAACCCACTCCAGTATTCTTGCCTGGACAATCCTCCTGGACAGAGGAGCCTGGCAGGCTATAGTCCATGGGGCCTCAAAGAGTTGGACATGACCGAACGATGAAGCATACACTGCTTTATTTTTCTCCATCACCTGTCTCCCCATCTCCTGCTCAGGACATTCTAAGTTCACATTCCAACCATAGGGTCCCTCTGGTTTTTAATCCCTAACTTGGAAGAGTATGCACATCTCTCAAAACAGTATTTTCTTCAGCTGATGCCTGTATAGGAAAAACGTATACTTCCATCCTACTGGCTCAGCGTGACAACTTTAATAAGATGATGCACAGTAGAATCTCGAGTTGCAGTCCAGACACAGTTGGTAGAGTGTTGGAAGCATGCGTAGGTGTCTTGAAAGGCTTTCCAGGCAACAGCAAAGTGCTGTGCCTTGACGTTTCTCCACCCCTCCAGCCTCAAAATTCTTCACTTGACGAAAAACCGTTCATTTCAGGAAACTGCTCTGTGTTTTTTACTGGAAAAGTAAAAATGAACTGTAAATGTTACCTGTGTCTTTATCTACAAATGGTTAATTGACTGATAGTTGCCTTCTTTAATTGCCATGACTCACCTTAAAGGTCATGCTTGTGACACGGCTGGCAAACCACATGTATTGCGCCATGCAAGTGACTGTCAGCAATCTTATTAGTTGGTGAGGGACCAAGAGGTGATGATTTAAAGCATTCGAGGGTATGCAATCTGTGGGTGTTGGCTGAGTGGAATTAGATGTTAGAAAATTGACTGGAGGTTTAGTTTAGTTTTTTTTTTTTTTTGCCAAACCACTGGGCATGTGAAACTTCCCAGCCCATAGTCTGTACCTGTGCCCCCTGCATTGGAAGCATGGAATCTTAACCACTGGACCACCAGGGAAGTCCTGGAGTTTTTAAAATATAATCTATTATCTCTTACTTTTGTGGGGTGTGGCAGATCTAGTGTCTCGATTTTAAGAAATAGAATACAGTAGAAGTGATGGGATGTCCCTTCCAAGATTAAGCTGTAAGAAACTGACTTCCTTCATTCTGATTCTGCTCCCTGACTTGCTCTGATGAAGCAAGCTCCTGAGTTGTGAGCTGCTCTATGGACAGACTCACATGGCAAGGAACTGAGAGAGGCCCCCACCCAGCAGGATGTGAGGACTTGGGGCCTCCAGCCCACAACCTGCAGGGAACCAAAGCCCGCCAACAGCTTGCTCACTTCTGACTCCTTCTACCAAGCCTTGAGATGACTATAGCCCGGCTGACCTGGATCGTCCTCTTATGAGACCCTGAGTTAGTGGACCCAGCTGAGCAGATCTGCAGAACTGTGACATAACACATGTTATTGCTGTAGGTTAGTAAGTTTTGGTGGAGAAGGCAATGGCACCCCACTCCAGTACTCTTGCCTGGAAAATCCCATGGATGGAGGAGCCTGGTGGGCTGCAGTCCATGGGGTCGCTGAGTGACTTCACTTTCACTTTTCACTTTCATGCATTGGAGAAGGAAATGGCAACCCACTCCAGTGTTCTTGCCTGGAGAATCCCAGGGGCAGGAGAGCCTGGTGGGCTGCCGTCTATGGGGTCACACAGAGTCGGACACGACTGAAGTGATTTAGCAGCAGTAGCAGCAGTAAGTTTTGGGGTAATTTGTTACTCAGCGGCAATTGATCACTAATACACATTATTTCATTTACTCTTTACTACAGCTCACTGTGGGCTTCCCTGGTGTAAGAATGAATAGTAAAGAATGCCCTTCCAATGCAGGAAACACAGGTTCAATCCCTGGGTCGGGAAGATCCCCTGGAGAAGGAAATGGCTACTCGCGCCAGTATTCTTGCCTGCAAAATTCCATGGACAGAGGTGGTGGACTACTTTCGTGGTGGACTATAGCCCATGGGGTTACAAAGATTTGGACAAGACAGTGATGAAACAGTAACGACAGCTCATTTTACAACTCAAGACACAGAGGCTCAGAGAAATAAGCAAATTGACAAAGGCCATCACTACCATCGCCACACTGGAAACCAGACCACAGATTGTCTGGGTCCTGCCCTCTTGTGCCTTCTTACAATCAGGTTCTTCCTCTGGAGGTTCTTCCACCACGGATCTGCCCAGAATCCAGTCTCTGGGGCAACTGTGCTTTCCCAGCAGTCATTGTCACAGATTTCTGATCATCTGTCTCACCGCAGTATGCAACATAAAGCCACATGTGCGTCTCTAGAGAGGCTCCTTCAAACCCTGGATTCAGCTACTTCCCCTCAAACAGGCTGCGAAACTTCAGGGGATAAAATCTATTTTTACTTTCAGGAAGCCATCTGCCTCCCATCCAGTTTAGAAATGTGACCAGAGCTGGAAAATAATAAACAGATATTTGAGGATGGTGTGCAGTCAGGCTAAGTTCTCTCACATCTCAGTAATCTCTTATTTTGTCAAAGGGCCGGGACCAAGGATAAAGGAGGATTAAGGGATCAGTGTATTACTTATTATCAATACCTGCATTGTGGGCTAAATGAACAGACCTGAATGTGGGCTGCATGCCTTTCAGAAAACAATTAGACAAATTGAAGTAGAAGAGAGCTGACCGAACCTTCCTAAGTTCTCTGCCTTTTTACCCTCTCCTGTACTTTTCAGGGTGCCTATTCCTTAGGACGTTGCTAAGGAGCCCCCCTTCCAGGGAATGTACCCTACTCAGCATCCTCTAATCAGAGAGCAGCAGTCATGTACAGATGCGGGAGTTGGACCATAAAGAAGGTTGAACACCAAAGAACTGATGCTTTCAAACTGTGGTGCTGGAGAAGACTCTTGAGAGTCCCTTGGACTTCAAGGAGATCAAACCAGTCAATCCTAAAGGAAATCTTCCCTGAATATGCGTTGGAAAGACTGATGCTGAAGCTGAAGCTCCAATACTTTGGCCACCTAATGGGAAGAGCTGAATCACTGGAAAAGACCCTGATGCTGTGAAAGATTGAAGGCGGGAGGAGAAGGGGATAACAGAGGATGAGATGGTTGGATGGCATCACTGACTCAATGGACTTGAGTTTGCGCAAATCCGGGAAGTGATGAAGGACAGGGAAGCCTGATGTGCTGTAGTCCCTGGGGTCACAAAGAGTTGGACACGACTGAGTGACTGAACAAGTAATCAGAAGGCAAGCTCTTCAGGGATGACTTTGTGATGAAGTGGCTTCCATCTGTGCTCATTGGAGACTGTGTCCGCCGGCTGGTTCCTCATCCAAGAATAAAATATCGAGCCATGTGGCTTTTATTGTTTCTTCAGGGAAAATCTTCACTAACCAATGAAATTAAGTAATTCAATTCAACTGACTAGTATCAGTCATAATATAGACTCAAGAAGGATTTCTTCCCATAATAGTTGAAGTGTGGACCAGAATCACCCAGAAAATACACCCCCTCTGTGTTTTGCTTGTGGGGTGGGGGTGGGGGTGGGGGAGGGGCGTGGGGGGGGAGGGGCGTGGGGGTGGGGGAGGGGCATGGGTGGGGGAATGGGCGGAGGGGAGGGGGATGAGGGGAGGAGGGAGGGGGGACAGCCCTTCCTGTTCTACTTTCACTTCTGCACATCCATTCTGGTTGTCAAGAAGGAGAAAGCCTCTTTCCTCTGACTCACTCTCAGGGTCATGAATTCTCTCTGGAAAGTTCCCCAGCAGAATACAGATGTGTTAGTTCAGAACAGCATTACCTGGTTGGTTTTAATTCTGCATGAATAAATATGGTTAATCAATATCTATCCAGAAAACAAGCAGTGGCCTAAGGTAGAGATTAAGGCTGCACACAGAGAAAAATTAACATTAATCTAACAAGATTCATATGCAGTTTTACTCAAGGACAAATTTTTATTGCACTATTTTATTATATGTGATAATTAGGCAGACATTAATTTATAAAAGTGATGGGTGTGCTAACAAATATGGGATTGATTTGCTTTGAGATCGTTTTCTTATTGTAATCAAGCATGTGGTCCCCATTCTCTACTGTAAGATGTACTCTCTGAATTCAACAAAAGACAAAGGTAGGGATGAACACTGGCCCTGGGTACCGTGTCCCCATTCTGTCTCCTTGGTCCAGTCTGCTGGGAGCAGAGACCTTACTTCATCCAAAGAGCACATCTTCAGGTTCTGTGCTGGGAAAGAGATTCTGGTCTGAGGGGAGTGGTGATGTCATGATCGGGGACCTTGGCGATGATACAGAGTGTAGGGAGTAGCTTGGGCTGATCGGGAGCGTAGAGAGGAAGGCCAGGACGAGAGCAAATGGACAGATGTTGAGCGCAGGTGCAAGAGTCTTGGAAGCAGGACTCGGGCAGCTAAGAAGGAAAGGTCCAGCTGGAAGAATAAACACTAGGACAAGGGCAAGTCAGGACCTGACCTGGGTGATCAGCAGCTGCCAGAGCAGAGGGTGTCCCCAAAGTACATCACGCAGAGAAGGAGCATGAAGGAATAGCCAGAGTGAGTGTCTCAGAGAGGCGTCTCAGGTCCAAAAATGTTTCCAAAATTTCAGCAACCCAAGCAGTGGAACGAATGAAAAGCAGTATGGCAGTGATCCCAAGCCTGGGCTTGCCATGAGCCAAACACTGGTTAGCTAACTAGCTCAGTGACCTTAATTAACCTTGAACTAGTCCAGCTCCCTTGCCCTCCACTTCCTCGGCTGTAATGAAGGTAATAATAGTAGCTAACTTACTGATTTGTTGTGAGGATGAAAGAAGGTAAAGCATTCATGAATGTGCTTAGCACAGCTCCTAGCTGCCAAGTTGGTGCTCGATAAATGGAAACAGTGTTTGCTGTTACTGTTAACAATAAGCCTGAGTGTGGCTTCCAGTGCTGGTCCAACTTAAGGGATGAGAGGAAGCCCAGTCAGACAGCTGTTGCCAGGTGCCAGGGGATGCCTTTAAGATGCTGTAAGAGGGAATCTTTTACAAACAACTCTGAGACTTCCCACACAGCAGAATTAATGAGGTTTTCCCAGCCATGTGTCCACCAGCCTGCAGTTTCACAGTCTGAAAGTCCAGTTCCTTCTCTGAAGTGAAGATTCCAGAAGTTCCAGATAACTATGAAAATGAATACTCTCTGCACTCTACGGAGGAGGTATCCAAGACAAGAGAGGTTAAGTAAATTATGCAGGGTTCACAGTGAATGACATGATGGAGCTGAGACGAAGATCAATCCAGATTCGTCTCCAGGACTCTCATCTGATACCCAGCACGGCTCTGCCTCCCCGCTGCACAGGACTGCATCTGATGGGGAGAAGGCTGGAGCTGGCCTGGATGCTGAGTGTCTGAAGGGAGACGGAACAGAGCAGGAAGGCCCTAATGTCCAAGATAAAGTCTGCAACTTTCCCCATTGCTCATACCTCTGGTGTGTCTCCAGCTGGGCATGTCCTGGCAGAGAAAGCACGCAGACGTGGTTTGTGCTGGGGGTGACCAGACACCTGTACACCAGGCCAGGGTCCACACTCGGGCCAATACTTAACCGAGGACCAACAGCTGAACTCGCTTATACCTGCAAAGGCTCCCTTTCCAAAGTAGGTCCCGTTCACAAGTACCAGGGACTGCACGGAGGAACTGCATACATGTTGTACTTATATAAGGCCTTGAGCATACTTTATGAGGGAGACGAGTCAACCTACTACAGCGGTCTTCTTTCAGCGCCAACCTTGGTGCTTGACACCCAAGGGATGCTCAAATTACATGTGTTTGATCACATCTGTGACTACCCTATCATGTCAGAAGAGGAGAGACGAGGGTCTTTTCTGAAATAGACTGTGATTTGCATCTGATATGAGTCCTAAGGTCAGTTCAAGGAAAAGATCTTCAGCCCAGAATCATCAGCATTTCTTTGATGAATCTCTCTCAATTAGTAAGCGAATCGTACAGTACCTTGTGGCCGGTTATAGGATCCATTTAAGCCTTTCTCCTTCCAGAGGAAAAAACCAACTATTTCACCAATAAAAATTCTAAAATGGAGTTCAGCTTTTGATCATGCATACCCTAAAGACATAATAATGAATGACTTCTCCCCAGCACATTGGGAATTCTCCAAGAATTGTTACAACTTTATGGAGATATATCAGGATATATCGGCAATATTGATCAAAGCTAAGAAGGTATGTGACCTGGGTTTTCTTTGGAAGGAATGATGCTAAAGCTGAAACTCCAGTACTTTGGCCACCTCATGTGAAGAGTTGACTCATTGGAAAAAACTCTGATGTTGGGAGGGATTGGGGGCAGGAGGAAAAGGGGACGACAGAGGATGAGATGGCTGGATGGCATCACTGACTCGATGGACGTGAGTTTGAGTGAACTCCGGGAGTTGGTGATGGATAGGGAGGCCTGGCGTGCTGAGATTCATGGGGTCGCAAAGAGTCGGATACGACTGAGCGATTGAACTGAACTGAAGAAGGTATGTACCCTTTGACCCAGTGATTCTAGTTCTAGGAATTTATTCTGTAAATATACTCTCATGCATGGAAAACTACAGTTTGTTTTTGTGTTTTTTAATCTCTTTTTGGCTACCCTGGGTCTTCACTGCTGCTTGGGCTTTTTTCTAGTTGTGGCGAGTGGGAGCCACTCTCTCCTTGCGGTGTGTGGGCTTCTCGTTGCAGTGGCTTCTCTTGTTTCAGGGCTTAGGCTCTAGGGCTCATGGGGAGCCTCAGACATGGGCTTGGTTGCTCTGCAGCATGTGGAATCTTCCTGGATCAGGGATTGAACTCGTGTCCCCAGTGAAGTCCTTATTTTATTTATTTGTTTGAACCTGCCAAGCAGCTTGTGGATCTTAGCCCCCTCATCCAGGAACTGAACACAGACCATTGGCAATGAGAGCTCAGAGTCCTAACCACTGGACTGCCAAGGAACTCCCCCAATTTTCCTTTTTTAAATCACAGTGTTTTTCATCTAAAGAAAACTAGTTAAATAAATAATAATATAGCCAGACAATAAAATAGGGTCACATCATTTAGGATTGGATTCTACCGTGCGTAACAGGAATGGGACAACTCTGGGTTTAACAGTTTAGACATTTCGTCTCCCAGATAAGAAGTCCAGAGGTTGGTGGCCCAGAGCAGATACAATGGCACCATCCTATCCTTTAGGTCAGGATAACATAGAAGTCTCTGCTGCCTGACTTGCCCTGGGGCCTCATTTCCTTATATGGCTCCTGTGGGTGTTTGGTCGATAAGTCGTGTCTGACTCTTTGCAACTCCATGGGCTGTAGCCTACCAGGCTTCTCTGTCCCTGGGATTTCCCAGGCAAGAATACTGGAGTGGGTTGCCATCTCCTTCTCCAGGGTTTCTTCCTGACCCAGAGATTGAACTTCTGTTTCTTGCATTTGCAGATGGATTCTTTTACTGCTGAGCCACCAGGGAAGCCATAGGGCTCCTGTATGTATATAATTAAATTTGTTTTTGTCTTGTTAATCTGTCTGATGTTAATTTGATTATTAGTCCAGTCAAAGAACCAAGAAGGACAGAGGAAAAGCTGATCCTCCTCTGCAGCATATATACTTGGTATTTCTAATATTATTTACATCATGTATATGAGAAGTAGTTATATTGGAGCAGCTAACACGTTAGCCTGTGATTCCAGTTTGATATGTAATTGAGTGATTGCTTTAAATTTTAAGATTTCTAAGCTGAAAAATGGAAGAGAATAAAGCTAGTGAACAATATTGAAATGCCTAAGAGGATTTGAGTCACCATACTTGTAAGTTTAACTTATATTTATAAAAATTACCTAACTTTAAGGAAAGTTCTGGTAGTCTGCTAAGTAGACTGGTACCAAGAAAAACCCCAGAATTATTAATATTTATGCATGTTTAAATATTAATATTTATACATGCCTGGAGAATTCCAAGAACAGAGGAGCCTGACACGCTATATAGTCCATGGGGTCATAAAGAATCAGACATGACGGAGCAGCTACATACATATTTAAGGAAATTTAATTAACTAAATGGTAAAAGGCTTTTGAAAGCAGTTTTAAATTTTACTAATTTTTAAATTTTTACTTTATTTTTTTATTTGACAGCACCAGTCTTAGTTGCGGCATGTAGGATCTAGTTTTCTGACCAGGAGTTGAACCTGGGCCCCCTGCATTGACAGAACAGTCTTAGCCACTGGACCGCCAGGGAAGTCCCTGAATTCTACTAATTTTAAAAACAGAATTATAAGACATGATTTCAAAGCCCAAGCAAAGAGGTGTTTTTTTTTTAATTTACGACTTTAAAAAATAAATATTAGATGAACTAACAAAATAACCACAACTTTTTTTTTTTCCATTTCCTGAAGTTGTTTTCAAGGGTCTAGGAAATTCTCATTGGCATCTTTGAGGCCTAAATAGCAGAAAAGCCTCTCAGATTCCTTCTGTCACTGGTCTTGCTGGGTTTCCAGCAGGGAGGCTTTCCCTGACACCTTCAGGTGCCCCCCCTGCAGACCCCGTACCCTGCTGTGCCTGTTCCTTTCTGTAGCACTAATCAGTTTCAAGGGCTTCCCTGGTGGCTCAGATGGTAAAGAATATGCCTACAATGCAGGAGACCCAGGTTCGATCCCTGGGTTGTGAAGATGCCCTGGAGGAGGGTATGGCAACCCACTCCAGTATTCTTGCCTGGAGAATCCCATGGACAGAGGAGCCTGGCTGACTACAGTCCATGGGGTCACGAAGAGTCGGACATGACTGAAGCGACTTAGCACACACGCATGCAATCAGCTTCAAACATACTTTATAAATTACTTTTTAAAAGCTATTTATTTGAGGGGTTTGGAGTGATAAACTATAGAACTCTCTAGCCAGGTGTAAGGGTACAATTTGACATCATTCAGCACACCTGATGGGACCATCAGGATGTCTTTGTACTGTGCTTACTCTGTGACCTTCCCCTCAAGAACACGGAGGGCAGGGATCCAGGTCTTTTCTCTGATGTCTTCCAGCACCTGGCCAGGCGTGCTCACCACCCGTGGGGGATTTGACCATTGTGCTGTGGGAGAGAGGGGAGTGGGTGAGAAATGCAGATTGCTGGTGTTTTCTGTAAACCACAGCTGACAGCAGCTCCCAGCCTGTGAACCTGCACTCTTCCTATAAAGGCCCCAGTATCCTCATTTTCCTATCCTTCATGCCCACTCATCTCCTGTTAAAAATGGAAGGACTGTTGAACACACTCCTGTTAACTACCCGCCTTGGCTTGCAGCATCAGTATTGAGTATTCACCTCTTATTAATTCTGAAGCTTAGTTGCCCCAAGGGAACTGATTAAGGCAGAGCAACTCAAAGTGTGGTCTGCGGGTCTGTAGCTGTCTGTGAGTTGTTACCAGCCCGTGACAAGAGATTGAGAGCAATCAGTAGAAACTCTCCTAGCAATTAGACAGAATCTTTTTATGTTGTCGAATTAATAAGAAAAATCCGCACTTATATTTTGTATGTTTGGGGGGCATTTGCTGTTTCATTTTTATACTGATTTTTCTAGTAATTCACATGTATTATGTTTTCCGAAAGTACCAGTCTGTGATGGACTGGAAATTTTCAAATGAGCTGAATGACACGGGAAGCTCAGAGACTCTCCCGCAGGCTGGTGAATCAAGCTACCAGCCAGGAGGACGGCTGGAAACACAGCAGGAACCTCAGGAACCCAGGCCCCAACCCTCGGTCATGGACACCCCCATTGTGTTAATCACCAGCTAGCATCGCCTCCTGACTCCCCTCCACTGTCCACGTCTCAAGGGAGGCTGGTGGGGCGAGCTCACTGCTGAGAAACCAAGCGACAATTTCTTAAAAAATATCTGAATCAGTAGGAGAGTTTGGTAAGTTTTAGACACAAAAGGAAAGTGGAACAAAGACCAACCCCTCAACCACTAACATATTAATAAGAGAGTTTTGGTATTAGTAAGAGAGTTTATATATATAATAGCTTTTCTCTTTACAGTAATAAGCACTTAAAATAGAAATATGGGGCTCCATTCATAATAGCAAAACCTGTATAATGTCTTCCCGAATAGCCAAGACCTGAATATAGGAAAAATGCACTATGTATTCAGATGGACAGGCCAAACACAAACATAAAAAGTCTCCAAAAAGGATTAGCACATATATCTATTGAAATTCAAATTAGAAGTAACAAATGTCTGAGTGTTTTATTTGAAGTAAGTAGTTTTGACTTTATTTGGAAGAATAAATGCCAGAGAATAGCCCTGGAAAGTTTTTTGTTTTCAACCAGATATTAGAACATGCTAGAGAATCAGTGTAGTCAAATATTGTTAATATTGTACAGCATATAGAAAAACAACAGTTTAGTAGACCAGACTAAAGTTTCCAGAAATAGATCCTAATATATAAGGAATTTAATATAAAGCAACTGCTACTGCTAAGTCACTTCAGTCGTGTCCGACTCTGTGTGACCCCATAGACGGCAGCCCACCAGGCTCCCCCTTCGCTGCGATTCTCCAGGCAAGAACACTGGAGTGGCTTGCCATTTCCTTCTCCAATGCGTGAAAGTGAAGTTGCTCAGTCGTGTCCGAACTTCAGCGACCCTATGGATTGCAGCCTACCAGGCTCCTCCATTCATGGGATTTTCCAGGCAGGAGTACTGGAGTGGGGTGCCATTGCCTTCAAGGTGCTATTTAATCCAGTAGGAAATTTTAACACATGATGCTGTCACAACTGACAAGTCATTGAAGAGAAAACTGATGCTGCTGCTGCTGCTGCTAAGTCACTTCAGTCGTGTCCGACTCTGTGCAACCCCATAGACGGCAGCCCACCAGGCTCCTCTGTCCCTGGGATTCTCCAGGCAAGAATACTGGAGTGGGTTGCCATTTCCTTCTCCAATGCATGCATGCATGCTAAGTCACTTCAGTCGTGTCCGACTCTGTGTGACCCTATGGACAGCAGCCCACCAGGCTCCTCTGTCCACAGGATTCTCCAGGCAAGAATACTCCAATTTCAGACCATAAACAAAAATAAACTCGCTTGAACTGATGTCCTGAATGTGAAAAATAAACGAAAGTATCTTTAAAGGAAATCTAGGAGACTTAGTAAAAATCCAGGAGAATTGCCCCTTTCAGCTAAGTTGCAAAACCCAGGAAAAAATACAGAAGAAATAGACATGTTTGACTACATTTAAAAAAAGAAATTTTCTTAAATGGCAAAAGTAATTATAAAGGAGGTCAGTAGAGGAACAATTGATTTAGAAAAATATTTTCAATGCAAATAACAAAGGACCAGTATCTATTAACACATAAAAGACATTTACAAATCCACAAGGCAAACAAGCTGTTGTAAAATTATCCAAGGATATATCATTGCAGTTGATAGAATACAATAACTAACATTGGTCTAGTATTTCTGCCTACAAGGCACTTCCCTGCAGGCTTTACATACATTAATTCATTTAATTTTCCTAGTAGTCCTGTTGTGAAATAAGATGAGTCTTATTTCTGTCTTTATTTTACATATGAGAGACTGAGGCAAGTTACTGAGATTAAGTAACTTGCTAGAGGTCACACAGCTACTGAGGGGCAGAGCTATGATTTTAACACATCTTGGATCCAGAACATGTGCTAAATTGCCAATCCAGATGACCAAAAAACTTGAAACAATGTTCAAATCTGATTGAGTGTTAAGTCCAAATTAAAGTAACAATAAACAATGAGTTACTACTTTAAATCTACCAAACTGAAATATATATATATATATATATATATATATATATATATATATATATATATAAATTTGACTGTGGCTCAGATCATGAACTCCTTATTGCAAAATTCAGACTTAAATTGAAGAAAGTAGGGAAAACCACTAGACCATTTAGGTATGACCTAAATCAAATCACATGAAATTAAAAGACGCTTACTCCTTGGAAGGAAAGTTATGGCCAACCTAGATAGCATATTCAAAAGCAGAGACATTACTTTGCCAACAAAGGTCCGTCTAGTCAAGGCTATGGTTTTTCCAGTGGTCATGTATGGATATGAGAGTTGGACTGTGAAGAAAGCTGAGCGCCGAAGAATTGATGCTTTTGAACTGTGGTGTTGGAGAAGACTCTTGAGAGTCCCTTGGACTGCAAGGAGATCCAACCAGTCCATTCTGAAGGAGATCAGCCCTGGGATTTCTTTGGAGGGAATGATGCTAAAGCTGAAACTCCAGTACTTTGGCCACCTCATGTGAAGAGTTGACTCATTGGAAAAGACCCTGATGCTGGGAGGGATTGGGGGCAGGAGGAGAAGGGGACGACAGAGGATAAGATGGCTGGATGGCATCACCAACTCGATGGACGTGAGTCTGAGTGAACTCCAGGAGTTGATGATGGACAGGGAGGCCTGGCGTGTTGGGATTCATGGGGTCGCAAAGAGTCGGACACGACTGAGCGACTGAACTGAACTGAAACCAAATCCATTACAGTGGAAGTGATAAATAGATTCAAGGGATTAAATCTGATAGACAAAGTGCCTGAAAAACTATGGACAGAGGTTCATGACATTGTACAGGAGGCAGTGATCAAGACCATCCCTAAGAAAAAGAAATGCAAAAAGGCAAAAAGGTTGTCTGAGGAGGCCTTACAAATAGCTGAGAAAAGAGGAAAAGCTAAAGGCAAAGGAGAAAAGGGAAGATATACCATTTGAATATAGAGTTCCAAAGAATAGCAATAAAGAAGAAAGTCTTCCTCAGTTATCAATGCAAAGAAATAGAGGAAAACAATAGAATGGGAACAACTAGAGATCTCTTCAGGAAAATTAGAGATACCAAGGGAATATTTCATGCAAAGATGGGCTCAATAAAGGACAGATATGGTATGGACCTAACAGAAGCAGAAGATGTTAAGAAGAGGTGGCAAGAATACACAAAGAACTGTACAAAAAAATATCTTTATGACCCATATAACCACGATGGTGTGATCACTCACCAGGAGCCAAACATCCTAGAATGCGAAGTCAAGTGGGCCTTAGGAAGCATCACTTTGAACAAAGCTAGTGGAGGTGATGGAATTCCAGTTGAGCTATTTCAAACCCTAAAAGATGATGCTATGAAAGTGCTGCACACAATATGCCAGCAAATTTGGAAAACTCAGAAGTGGCCACAGGACTGAAACAGGTCAGTTTTCATCTCAATCCCAAAGAAAGGCAATGCCAAAGAATGTTCAAACTACCACACAATTGCACTCATCTCACACTCTGGCAAAGTAATGCTCAAAATTCTCCAGGCCAGGCTTCAACAGTACATAGCTGTGAACTTCCAGATGTTCAAGCTGGATTTAGAAACGGCAGAGGAACCAGAGATCAAATTGCCAATATCCGTTGGGTCATCGAAAAAACAAAAGAGTTCCAGAAAAACTTCTACTTTTGCTTTATTGACTATGCCAAAGCCTTTGACTGTATGGATCACAACAAACTGTGGAAAATGCTTCAAGAAATGGGAACTCCGGACCATCTGACCTGCCTCTTGAGAAATCTGTATGCAGGTCAAGAAGCAACAGTTAGAACCAGACATGGAACAATCAACTGGATCCAAATTGGGAAAGGAGTATATGTCAAGGCTGTGTATTGTCACCCTGCTTATTTAACTTATATGCAGAGTATATCATGTGAAATGCTAGGCTGGATGAAGCACAAGCTGGAATCAAGATTGCTGGGAGAAATATCAATAACCTCAGATATGCAGATGACACCACCCTTATGGCAGGAAGTGAAGAACTAAAGAGCCTCTTGATAAAAGTGAAAAGAGGAGAGTGAAAAAGTTGGCTTAAATCCCAACATTCAGAAAACTAAGATCATGGTATCCAGTTCCATCACTTTGTGGCAAATAGATGAGGAAACAATGGAAACAGTGAGAGACTTTATTTTGGGGGCAGGGTGGCAGGCTCCAAAATCACTGCAGATGGTGACTGCAGCCATGAAATTGAAAGACGCTCACTCTTTGGAAGAAAATCTATGACCAACCTAGACAGCATATTAAAAAGCAGAAACATTAATTTGCCAACAACGGTCCATCTAGTTAAAGCTATGGTTTTTCCAGTGGTCATGTATGGATGTGAGAGTTGGACTATAAAGAAAGCTGAGTGCCAAAGAATTGATACTTCTGAACTGTGGTGTTGGAGAAGACTCAAGAGTCCCTTGGACTGCAAGGAGATCCAACCAGTCCATCCTAAAGGAAATCAGTCCTGAATATTCATTGGAAGGACTGATGCTGAAGCTGAAACTCCATACTTTGACTACCTGATGGAAGAACTAACTCATTGGAAAAGACCCTGATGCTGGGAAAGACTGAAGGCAGGAAGAGAAGGGGGCGACAGAGGATGAGATGGTTGGATGGCATAACCAACTCAACGGACATAAGTTTGAGCAAGCTCCGGGAGTTGGTGATGGACAGGGAAGCCTGGCATGCTGCAGTCCATGGCGTCATAAAGAGTCGGACGCGACGGAGTGACTGAACTGAACTGACTGATATATACATATATATATAACATTAATACCCATTGCTGAGATGCTGGGGAAAAGAGTACTCTCTTATGATACTGGTAGAAAAGTGAATTGTAAACACCTTTTTAAAAAAGTTGGAAAAACAGTTTGGCAGTATGTAGTAAAATTTTAAGAAATCCATACTCATTTTTTAGAGTAATCTCACTTGGGGATCTAGTGCAGAGAAGTCCATAAAAGAATCAGTTTGAAGAATGTAGTTATAAGTTTGGGTTAATGAGTCATTGTTGGTAGTGGGGGGTGGGGGAACCAGGAAATAAACTGTGCTCATCATCAGTGGAGAGGAATTGGATTCACTGCAGAACCTTCTCCAGAAGTTTGCTGGAATCAGGCCCCGAAACAGCACACACATCTTCCCAGCCCCGTTTTGTCCCACCAGCACATCACCCAGGTTTGAAATGAACCAGGGTGGGGGTATTTAGTGCACAGATATCGCAAACACTGCAACCAGGGTTTTCCCTGAGAGAGCTAGTTGTTGAACATTTACCAGCATAAAGTTATTTACCAGCATAAAATGATACATAGCCATTAAAAATGGTGTGCGAAATCAGTTGACACTATAGGTAATTTTACGAGGTTTTTTTTTTTGGGTGGAATAAGAGAAGTGTGTGTACAATCCAATTTTGATACAAATAATAAAAAAACCTTTACAAAAACACATGTGTGTGTTAAGAGTTTATGTGATTATATCAACATGGAGGAAAATATGATAGTTATACAAAGAGGCAATGTTATTAGGGGTAGTGGGAGAGGGGGAAAGTTAAAAAAAAAAACCGATTCCATATACAACTCACATACGCGTGTATTTGTAGGTGTGTGTTCATAAAGAAATTAAGGAACAAATACCAAGTATGTTCATATCTACAGACTCGTAGGGGTGTCTATGATACCATGAAATGAAAAAGCAAGATGCAGAGCCATTGCTTGGTGATTCCATTCACTAAAAAGAAATTAGCCCAAACCCCAATATATGTGTGTGTAGTTGCCTAGATGAGCAACATAAAAGCTTGTAAGTACATGGACTCTGGATATCTCAGGAGAGCAGGACTGGAAGTTAGTAACGGTGAGCTTTCCTTCATCTATCTTAAAACTGTTTCACCTGTTGCAACCAATGGGCTATATTCTCATAATTTGAAAATATTTTCAAATCCAAAAAAATTCCAGAAAAAATCGTTCTTTCTAATAGCCTGTGTTCTTTCACACACTGTTCCACCTTTGCACCTCCTAACTGCGTGAGAAGAACAAACACTGCTATCGTCATTTTACTGATAAGGAAGCAGAGCTCAGAGATGCAAACCACCTTGCCCACAACCACACAGCTGTCTGTGGTGGGACCCGTCTCCCATCCAGGTCTCTGAGCCACAGTCCAGGGGTCTGAGCAGATCCCCCGTGGATACTGGCAGGGAGAAAAGCAGTAGCAACACCAGAAAGGGACCAAAATGTCTTTCCAGGCCAGGACAATCACGCAGGCAGGAATGAAGTCTGCTGTGACATAAAGCATTCCTGAATAAGTACGTATCAATGTTTACCTTTAGGACTAAGAAGGCTCTTTGTCTAACCTTGCTTGAAACGGTCAGCATTTGCTAATAGTCCAATGGCCTCATCTGGAGCCTCCAGTGCTAATTTCACAGGGCTGCACGGGGTCATGTGGCCCAGAGGATGTTCATAAACATCCCGTACTGGGGGAGGGGCAGTAGCAACGCGCCCCTCCCCAGGATCGGGGAGCTGCCTTCCAATAAGGCAGCCCCGGCTGCCAGCTCCACATCAAGGGGGTCCAGTTGGAAACTGGGCTGGTCCTCACTGGCTGGCAGCCTCCTCGGGGCATGGATCTGTCTACTGTTGCTCCTTTGCATATCAGCATCCTCAACAACACACCTGTGCTTGCTTAAGAGCTCTCCAAGTCCCTGAAAACTGACACATTTGTGCTGTAACATGGCCAGATGAATCACTGTGGGAGCCCCGGGTGGAACCCAGCTAACTAAGACCCATCTCATCATCCTCGACAGCAGTGAGCATGTTCTTGTCTCTATGGGCAATGTTTGTCTTTTGAAAATGGAATGCGAGTTATGTTTAGAGGTTCAGAAATGCTCTTTCGCATCTCCATGGCTTGGGGTTTGTTTGACCAAGACCAGTGAGTTTTGGTGGATCTGATTGTAATGTGTTGATGCCAGAAAGCCAAGGGACCTACAGACAAGCAAGTCAGAACCTCTTTGTGTATCAGTGTTCTCATCTCTCATATAAGGATTGTAAAATCTGCTTCTCCTCTCTCGTGGACCATTGTGAAAATCAAATCAGGAAATGTGTGAGAAGATGCTTTACAGGTCATAAAGCACTTTATTGCTTTGCTGTATCATAAGAAATGAGAAGCTTCTCCATGGGGTTCTTATTCTTAGGCACATATTTTTAAAAATACGTTTCTGTATATCTACACAAGGGCTTCCCAGGTGGCACAGGTAAAGAATCCGTCTGCCGATGCAGGAGACACAAGAGACTTGGGTTCGACCCCTGGATTGAGAAGATCCCCTGGAGAAGGAAATGGCAACCCACTCCAGTATTCTTGCCTGGAAAATCCCACTGACAGAGGAGCCTGGTGGGCTATAGTCCATGGGGCCTCAAAGAGTCAGACGTGACTGAGCAACTGAACACACGCACACATATATATCTATACTTATCTATCTATCTATCTATATTCAATTTGAAGTCACTCTTGGCTAACCCAAGTTCCCTGGTAAATCATTTTGTAATGTTGAATGAAATTTCCTCAAGAGATTCTGTTGATATAAGTGCAAGGGCAAAAAAAAAAAAAGAGTAATGTTTGCCATCAACAAACGGGAATTTTTAAAAGATGCTTTTTCCTTGGCTGTAGTGATTTCTGCTTGGCACTACGCGAATGCCTTTATTTCAACAATGTTTTCTCCTTGTTTCTGAAATGGGAGGTTTGGGAACAGGCTTCGTGCAATGTGTTACTTGAGATTTTAAAATGCAAATAAGTCTTTCAATTCTAAGTTCTGAGTATTCTTCTAAATTTAAATGATATCCACTTTAAATCTTTGGAAGGCAATTTGGCAGAGATCATTAAAATTAAAAATAATAATCTCTCTGAATATATATGACTGAGCACATTGTGAAGCCCACATCCATTGACTGTTTCCTGCATGCCAGGCGCAAGGCTAAGTGTTGGGTTCGTGTGGTCTCATTTACTCCTCGCAACTCAGTGAGGAGGTGTGTTTTTATTCCCCATTTTGCCTAGTGGAGGAAAGACTCCACTCCCCGCTCCCCTCTCCCCCTCCACGTGAAGCATGGACACATCACTGCTAAAGTGGGTATCAGTTACATTTAGAACATCTCCAAGCCCTGACAGGTGGCCCAAGAGCACAGGGAAAGGCACCCATTCCACACAAGCCACGTGCCAGCCCCTCGTCACCAAGCGTCTTCTGCAACCCCCTGCCCACCACCATTCCCAGGGAAGTAAATGAGGCTCAGAAAAGGTGTAAACTCATATGTGCTGAGGTCGTTCTGGCCTGCCTGCTTTATCCTAGACATCCAGCAGTTTTCTCAATTAAACACAGGAGGGAACGAAGAATATGCTTTTAATAAGCAAGATGGGGGGAAATGGTCAACATCTCTGATGGCACATAGTTGCAACTCCAAACATCAGTGAGCTACCAACGACATTCATCACGTTAGCCAAAGTTAACTGCCAATGGCAGTGCCTTCTGATTTGTGTATGTGTTGCTGGCGGCGCTTTTATGACCAAATATGGAATGAAGAAACAGATGACAAGTGTGGGTGTGTTTTCTCCAGGGGAACCCACATCCGTGAAGGGGACTCAGCAAAAGGAAAACAGCTGTCGTGTTAAAGGGGAATGAAATGTTTCATCTCTTAAATTGTCTTTACTACTTTCTAATATTGTTTTTCGGAGAAGGCAATGGCACTTCACTCCAGTTCTCTTGCCTGGAAACTCCCATGGACAGAGGAGCCTGGTGGGCTGCAGTCCATGCGGGTCTCTAAGAGTCGGACACAATTGAGAGACTTCACTTTCACTTTTTACTTTCCTGCATTGGAGAAGGAAATGGCAACCCACTCCAGTATTCTTGCCTGGAGAATCACAGGGACGGGGGAGCCTGGTGGGCTGCTGTCTATGGAGTCGCACAGAGTTGGACACGACTGATGCGACTTAGCAGCAGCAGTAGCAATATTGTTTTTACAATAAAGAAAACTGGGAGGGAAAGAGTTTATCCCTCTCATGGCACCATTTTACAGCTGAGGGTTGCATTTTTGACTTAAATAAATCAGGGGGCTCACCCATAAACGACGTGAAAGCCAAGATTCAGTAGTTTTGAACTTTTTGCCTTCTTCACCTGATACTGAAAGTAGACTCTAAACTATAGAATTTTATGATCGCTATTCAACCCCTTCACTTTCTCGATGAGGAAATGGAATTCCCGGTCAAGGCTGTGCAGTTGACCATAAAGCTGAGGCAGCACCTGTTGTTTCATTTTACAAAAGTTCTATAAAATGAAAATGCATATACTATTTATATGAAAGCACCTTGAGGTATTTTACAACCAGTGTTTCTGACACCACTTGTGTGGCGCCTTCCCCAACACCTACAAAATTCTCCAACCCTCTGGACGCCAACTGAAGGTCCAACAGTTTAGTTCTGACATCAGCTCCATGGAATTGGTACAGACCCCACAAGTGAAGGGCTCAGCCCCCCAAGACCTCCCCCACTTCAGACGGCCAGGATGTCACCTATACTTCTCGCCAACTGACTGTATACCTCAAGCTCCTATAAGGCCCTCCTCAGCTTCAGAAATTTGTTAGGATTTGTTTGTGAGGTCCGGAAGGTCCCGAGTGTGGAGCTTCCGTCCTCGTGGAATTTGAAGTGAGCATGCTCCCCACACATGGAGGCCTTCACCAACCTGAAGCTCTGGGAACCTCAGCATTTACAGGAGGTGTCCCCAACCTCCAGGATTCAATGCTTGATGACCTGAGGCGGAGCCACTGTAACAGTGATAGAAATAAAGTGCGCAATAAATGCATCGTGCTTGAATCATCCTGAAGCCATCTCCCCTTCCAGTCCGTGGAAACACTGTCATCCGGTCCCTGGTGCCAAAAAGCTTGAGGACCACTGGTTTCAGGGTTTCTGCAGATTTCATTAGTGAAATCATTAGCCACCGGTGCTTGAACTCACCTTCCAGCCACTCTTCACCCCTGGAGTTTGGGGTGGGGCCAAACGTCCCAGCTCTCTAATCCTGCCTTACTCTTTCTGGCTGTCAGTCCCATTGTGAAGCTGTGCAGGAGCCCCCAGGCCCCTGTCATTTGTGCAAAAGACACTCATGAAACCAAATATATATGTATTTCTTACCATATCACACACACCAAAAATTCATCATTGGAGAAAATAGGTAGACCTCAGAATCCAAACACATGTCCCTGGGGCTCATTCTAGAACTCGTGGGTGGGTATGTTGGCCACCAGGCTTACCAGGTAGACCCTAATGGTAAAGAACCCACCTGCCAATGCAAGAGACATAAGAGACTCATGATGGATCCCTGGGTAGGGAAGATCCTCTGGAGGAGGGCATGGCAACCCACTCCAGTATTCTTGCCTGGAGAATCCCATGGACAGAGGAGCCTACAGTCCATAGGGTCACAAAGAGTCAGACATGACTGAAACGACTTAGCACGCAGGGATGTTGGCCACCAGTCCGGAGGTCTGGGCTCGCCCTAGGGCAGTGGGTCGTGCTATGTGGTCCCTGGACCAGCTGCATCACATCACCTGGGGACTGGGGTTAGAAATGCGTACTCAGGGCCCATCTGCAATGCAGTGAATCAGGAACTCTGAGAGCAGAACCCAGCATCTATCTTGTCCTGAGACCTCCAGGTGCTCCTGAGGCTCAGATAGGCTGAGAACCAACCTGGCTCTCAGGCAAGTGCTTCTCCAAACTCTGTGTGCATCGGGTCCCCTGAGGGTCTAGTTAAAATGCAGGTTCTGATGCAGTAGGCCTGGCAGGATGGGGGTTCAGAGAGAAAGCCCTCCTAACAAGCTCGGGATCTGTCAGTGTTGCTTCTGGGGGACCACACCTGCAGGAGCAAGGTTCTACTGCAGCTGTGTGCCTACCGGCAAGCTGTGCACGGGTCCCAGGTTCTCAGACCCCGAATGTCTGTCCTCGTCTCCTTGGGACTCAGGGCATCCCCTGAGGACGGTTAAAAAGGCTGGATCTCAGCACCTCGAAGGACTCTCCGCATCGAACCTGCACTTAAATAAGATCCTTAGACTCATTTGTAACATGAAGGTTTGGGAAGTCCTTCTGGAGGCGGCAGGAGGCCAGAGATGCTAAACCAGCTTCCTCCGCCCCAGGCAATCTCAGACTCCACCCCACGTGATTTATGAATCTCCCACTTTTGAAAAAGTCTGGTGGCTCAGGTATAAAAGGTAAAAAGCTAGGGTTTCACCAGACGCAAAAGCCAAAGTGGGGGTGGGGCTGGAAGAATGGGGGACAGTCGCCATGCAGAACTATTTTTAAATGTGAAAGCTTTACAAAGAATGACTCTGCCCCATTCCCATTCCCACCAAAAAAATTAATGTTGATAGTTTTTCCAAGCAGTACAACTTCATCCCATATGGGTGGGTGGTTGGCAAACACTGAGGTTACTTTTTGCGTGCTAAGTTGCTTCAGTCATGTCCAACTATTTGCAACTCCACAGACTGTAGCCCACCAGGCTTGTCTGTCCATGGGATTCTCCAGGCAAGAATACTGGAGCGGGTGGCCATGTCCTCCTCCAGGGGATCTTCCTGACCCAGGGATCGAACCTGTCTCGTCTCCTGCATTGGCAGGCGGGTTCTTTATCACCAGTGCCACCTTGGAAGCCTGAGTTACATTTACCTCCTCTTAAACCTTCCCCCTAATCCCCTGACTCTGCTTCTGACCCTTCCCAGAAACAAGGGAAGCAGGAAAGAAATGCATGGTGTAATAAAGGGATCCTTTTAGAAGCACTTTAGAGCAATTGCCTATAGTATTAGTTTCCTGTTGTTGCTGTAACAAATTATTATTCTGACCACCCCACCTACTTTTTAAAGTTCCTCTGGGGCTTTTCTGGTGGTTCAGTGGTAAAGAATCCGCCTGCCAATGCAGGGGACACGCATTCAGTCCCTGGTCTGGGAAGATTCCACGTGCCTTGGGGTGACTGAGCCCACATGCCACAACAACTGAGCTGAAGCTCTGGAGCCCAGGGGACAGCAACTACTGAAGCCCAAGTGCCCTAGAGCCTGTGCTCCACAACAAGAGAAGACCGCAATGAGACACCCCCACAGCTAGAGAGCAGCCCCAACTCCCTGCAACCAGAGAAAAGCCTACACAGCATCAAAGACGCAGAGCAGCCAAATATATGTGTATATATACACACATATATATATGAAAAGGAGTACGTCAGGGCTGTATATTGTCACCCTGCTTATTTAACTTACATGCAGGGTACATCATGAGAAACGCTGGGCTGGAAGAAGCACAAGCTGGAATCAAGATTGCCGGGAGAAATATCAATCACCTCAGATATGCAGATGACACCACCCTTATGGCAGAAAGTGAAGAGGAACTAAAAAGCCTCTTGATGAAAGTGAAAGTGGAGAGTGAAAAAGTTGGCTTAAAGCTCAACATTCAGAAAATGAAGATCATGGCATCTGGTCCCATCACTTCCTGGGAAATAGATGGGGAAACAGTGGAAACAGTGTCAGACTTTATTTTTCTGGGCTCCAAAATCACTACAAATGGTGACTGCAGCCATGAAATTAAAAGACGCTTACTCCTTGGAAGGAAAGTTATGACCAACCTAGATAGCATATTCAAAAGCAGAGACATTACTTTGCCAACAAAGGTCTGTCTAGTCAAGGCTATGGTTTTTCCTGTGGTCATGTATGGATGTGAGAGTTGGACTGTGAAGAAGGCTGAGTGCCGAAGAATTGATGCTTTTGAACTGTGGTGTTGGAGAAGACTCTTGAGAGTCCCTTGGACTGCAAGGAGATCCAACCAGTCCATTCTGAAGGAGATCAGCCCTGGGATTTCTTTGGAAGGAATGATGCTAAAGCTGAAACTCCAGTACTTTGGCCACCTCATGCGAAGGGTTGATTCTTTGGAAAAGACTCTGATGCTGGGAGGGATTGGGGACAGGAGGAGAAGGGGACAACAGAGGATGAGATGGCTGGATGGCATCACTGACTCGATGGACGTGAGTCTGAGTGAACACGGGGAGTTGGTGTTGGACAGAGAGGCCTGGCGTGCTTCGATTCATGGGGTCACAAAGAGTCGGACACGACTGAGCAACTGAACTGAACTGAAGATAAAAACAACGCAGTTCCTCTGATGTGTCCGGCGGTAAAGGATGCCACCTGGCCAGGGTCATGCTAGGCTCCGATGGGCCTGTTTTGGAATCGGTAATGGTTCTGGGCACGTCACTGCCTCATTCGGAGAGGGAACAGGGAACAGGGCAGTGGTTCGGTGTCGGGCTTCCTACCGTCAGCAGGACTCAGCTTGAGTTATTTATAGTGTCAGTGGCTTGCCTTTTGCATTAATGTGACTGTTCACACTAAATGAATTTTTGAGGCAGGAACCACTCAGTGCCACGCTGGAGAGTCTTTTCCGTTCTGTGGGGCTCACAGTGCCCGGAATGAGGCCGAGTGGGTATTCTTATTTATCAGGCCCAGCTGTCCACATGCTAACCCCAATTACATCTGAAATACACTTCTCTCCTGGTAAGAGCTGTGGAGGGCTGGCTCTTCTTTTTTGTTCTAAATGACCGGATCCAGGGACAGGCATCCTGCAGAGGCCGGTCATCAAGGCCTTGCACTGCTCAGAGGGCCATGAACTTGAGCAGGAAGCTTGCGAATTCGGGGGCCCCCCTCACCCCTAGCTGTTCTGAATTTATGCTCACAGAGTCCCTTCTGTGGAAGCAGAAGTAAGGATGGAGGTGCTGCCTGCAGCTGGGGCTAGGAAAGCCTGTATTCTTCCAGCCACCCTGAGCATCTGGACGGCAGGACTCTGGGGACACGACAGGAAAAGGGCCAGGTCCACCCCAAGAGACCTTTCTTGGAGTGAGGAGGAGAGGGTGACCGTGCAGGGTGGCAGGTGTCACACTGACATTAAGTGAGAGGCATTGTGGGGACAGAAGAGGAGCCCCCACCCCGCCTGGGGACAAGGATGTGGGCTTGGAGAGTGACCTGTGCCTCAGTCATCTCCGACTCTTTGCAAACTCATGCACTGTAGCCCTCCAGACTCCTCTGTCCATGGGATTCTCCAAACAGGAATACCGGAGTGGAGTGCCATTTCCTTCTCCAGGAAAGTGAAAGGGAAGTCGTTCAGTCGTGTCCGACTCTTTGCGACCCCATGGACTGTAGCCTACCAGGCTCCTCTGTCCATGGGATTTTCCAGGCAATAGTACTGGAGTGGATTGTCATTTCCTTCTCCAGGGGATCTTCCCAACCCAGGGATTGAACCCAGGTCTCCCGCATTGTAGACAGACGTTTTACTGTCTGAGCCACGAGGGAAGTCCATTCTTCTCCAGGGGATCTTCCCAATCCAGGGATCAAACCCAGGTGTCCTGCATTGCAGGCAGATTCTTTAACTGTCTGAGCTACCAGAGACACCTGGGAACTTGGAGAGTGGGGAGTTAATAAGTGAAGCAGGAAGGGCACAAGAAGCACGATGCATGTGAGCTGTTAGTGTTCATGCTGTTGTTTATTATTACTATTAACTTACTCTTGCACTCAGGCTACATACACAGGGCGCTGTGATCATAATAACACCTAACACTTAACCCAGCACTCACCATATATGATGTACCAAGGGTTTGCATCCATTGACTTTTGCAATGCTCGCAACCACCTTTGGAAGGAGTGGTCGCCGTATTACTGGAGGGAAACTGAGGCAAGGCGCAGGGAGCTGAGAACAGGGATGACATGCCCAGAAGGCTTGCCCTTCCTCAGAGTCTGACTCCAGAGCCCAGGCTCTGGCATGCGCAGTGCTGCGAATTCCAGGTACGAGGTACCTTGGTGGCAAACACAGGCCAGGTGGGGTGAGTTGCAGAACGGTACTGGATAAAGGGTTCTAGAACCTTCCCATTGAGAGCTGTGCCTTGGAGAAGTTGAATAGGGCCCAGTCTCCATTTGCCGAGTGTGGAAGCTGTAAGAGGGAAAGGAGGAGATGGGGTCCGGAGAGATAAACAGGTCTTCCAGGGACAGAGCAGGGGGATCCCCTCGTTCGCTGCCCTGCACTGCAGTTAGTGAATGGCTCCTGGGCCCCCAGCAGAGACCACAGCCCTTCACATTGGCTCTCAAACCTTTGAAGCCACGAGGATGTGGCCCTTCGCAAGGCCACCCCCGTGTCACACAGCAGGTGCCTCGGCCACTGGGGAAAATCAGGGGACGTCCCTGGGCTCCACGGCCGACGAGCCCATGCCAGGTGGCCCTGGGGTGGCCTGGGTGGTGAGACAGACCAGCCCTGGGGCCTGGGTCCCAGGCAACATCCCTGGATGCACACAGAACGCGTCCCCCTCAGTTCCCACCCCACCCCTTCACCCCCACCCTCCCACCGCCACCTCTGTCACAGCCCCCCCTTCACTCCTGGCAGGAATGGGCTCCTCAGGGTCTAACACAACTTGGCAACAACTCTCTTCTTCCGACGACCCACCCGAGGCCCCCAGAATTCTGCCTCATCCCTGAAGCCTCGTCCCTGGGAGGTGATGGGCCAGGCCGTGGCTCTTTGGGCAGGCTTCCCCGGGCACACATACTCAGTTCAGTCAAGCTTGTCAGCAGGTGATTTTCGGAGATGCTGGCTCTGACACCCTGGGAGGAGTGAGGAGCAGAGCCGCTGGGGGGCAGGGGCAGCCTGGAGAGGGAACGAGGAGAGCCTCAGGCCATTTTGAGAAATCTCCCGTCATCACGTTCTTCTCCTTAAATGCCCTATAAAAGAAGGAGTCTAGATTATCTGAGGGAAAATTGGGTGCCTCGGGCAAATTATTCCAAGTGCCCTGCCAAGTATTACTGGCTTTTATTTTGTTCCCTCAGCCCTTTCTCAGTAGTCCCGATTATATTTGAAGGACAGGGGGTTTGAGTTAATTGGATTCCTCTGTTGTTAACTGCCTCCAGCAGTGTGGTGAAGAGCTGGCAGGTTCAAATCCTGAGGCCAGTGCTTAGGGGCCAGGTGGCTGGGGCAGGGGGCTCCATCTCGGTAACTAGGGACGAGAAAGGACAGCCGTCGGCAGAGCCTGTCGTGAGGCTGAAATGACTAACTGCACATAATACCCTGAGAACTGAAGCTGTGCGCAGTGGGGGCTATGTACGTGCGTCCCATGTTATCATTATTGTTTATCTAACTTTTCTCCTTCCCAGATCTCTGCTTACCTTCCTCTCTCCTTCCCAGATCTCTGCTTACCTTTCTCTCTCCAGGAAACCAGTCTAAAGTGTCTAATATATGACTTGTTTATCCTCGCAGACAGGCTGTCCAAAGTCGGAATTAATTCCAGGCCACAAGTCACAGCTAACAGCCCGTGATGCTGTGTTAAGAATTCCCACAAGTGCTATGTGAATTATGACCAGCTACAGTGATCACCATACTCTGGCCTAACAATGCCATTTACTCATAAAATAAATTCTTTATAGGCAGATAACTTTTCCTGACAGTGTATACATCTGGGTTCTTAGTTGCAAACAACAGAAATAGACCCTGGTTGAGAACCTGTCAGAATGACCAGCAGGTGATGGGAGTGTGAGCAGTGTTCCTTTAATCTTGCCATTTTTATAGGGATCTGGCCTTAAAAAAAGGCTCTGACATTTTCAACATCAGGCTTCTAAGGGTGCCCTGGGGATCAACATCCAGAAAATGGGAAAGTGATAAAGGAGGGTGTTGTGCAGGGTAGGTCTCATTGGCTAGGCCTGGAAGTTGCCATTGTTCAGTTGCTCAATCATATCCAACTCTTTGCAGCACCATGGACTGCAGCACACCAGGCTTCCCTGTCCTCCACTATCTCCTGGAGTTTGCTCAGATTCATGTCCATTGAGTCGGTGATGCTATCTAACCATCTCATCCTCTGCAGCCCTCTCTTCTCCTTTTGCCTTCAGTCTTTCCCGGCATCAGGGTCTTTTCCAGTGAGTGGAAAAGTAGCTCCACGCCATTGGCTGGAATTCAGGCACATGGTCTAACCGCAAGGGAAGCTGGGAATATTTTCTTGCCATGTGCTTCAGGGAGAAAATGAAACAGTCTCTCCAACAGTAAGCAAGCACCAGTTACCACACCTCCCTGAAGCATCCACTACATAGGTTGTTCCAGGGAGTCCGAATCCCCGGGAAAGGAGATTGTGATAAGCTGCCCTGTTATTTCACTTTTTAAAATGCCTTTCTTTTCTTAGACAAGGACAAGTCCCATTTGATAGATAAATCACCTAACTCTTCCTTTCATTTTACAATGTGGTCCAAAGAGCTGAGGCATGGCCAGATTCTAACATGGGTGGGAAGCTCAGGGGTGGCAGGGCTTGGGTGGGTGGGCAGGCTGTGTGTCCTGCACAGGACAGCCAAGCCCTGAGGCTGCAGCCCACGAGGGGGTTTCCAGAGAGACCTTGCCTCCCCACACAAGAGGTCCTGGTGTTCCATAGCTACTGACAAAGAACCACTTGCCCGGGAGCACCTGACCTTGCATGGTGGACATGTATCTACTCTTGGAAAGACAAAGGATGATGGACAAGTGTGGGTTAGGCTACAGAGCAGAAGACAGACCTGGTCTGAGAGTCATGAGCTCCAGGTTTTGATTTGGATTTTCTCACTGACCAACTGGATCCCTTTGGGAGGGTGCCACAACATCGCTGAAGCCCCTCCCTTGCCTGTACAATAGGAACCTGAGTGAGCCAGCCACTTGTAGCCTGTGAAATTGAAAATGGACTCCACCACTTGTTAATTATATAGCTTTGAGCTAGTTATATGTTTGACCTCCCAAAGTTCCAATTTTTATCTTTAACATAATGTGTGTGTGTGTGTGTCTGTGTGTGTGCTCAGTTGCTCAGTTGTGTCTGACTCTTTGTGACCCCATGGACTATAGCCCGCCAGGCTCCTCTGTCCATGGAATTCTCCAGGCAAGAATACTAGAGTGGGTTGCTATTTCCTTCTCCAGGGGATCTTCCCAACCCAGGGATCAAACCTTCATCTCCTGCTTTGCAGGCAGATAGATGTTTTACCACTGAGCTATGGGGGAAGTATATCAAGAGCTGCCATTTATTTCAAAGAGAGGAAAAGAGAATTACAAAAGGCATCTGGGATTGTAAGTGTGTCCGGGGTCCTCAGCCTGATTAGGTGTTGAATAGCAGCCCAATCTCAGAATTGGGAAAAATCCTCCTTCCTTCTTCAGCTCACCACCTCACCAGTAAAACCCCTCCACGCCCAGTGACTCCCCCTCTCATGAGGAACGCCCATGCTCTGCCCAGCCAGCCGTGCTGGGACCAGCTTTGTCAAGATTTCCAGCATCTCAATAGCAAAGCATCTTCTGCTTTTCTGTTCTGGAAACCAAGCGCCTCTGACACGACATAGAACTTTTTAATCTTCTCACTCCTTCCTCCTACACAGCTACTTTGAAAACAAACAAATGTTCACAGACTGTTCTCATAGCCTAAATTAAGCCCCCGTGGGATTAAAAACAAAGTTGTCAGAAGCCCAAAAATCAGAGCCTTTGGAATCCCTGATACTAAACTCACATACAGGCCAACCCAGCAACTCATGGACATGTGACCACTCAACATGGCCTACGTACCATCCAAGAGCCTCCAAATATGCATGCTGCTGCTGCTGCTGCTAAGTCACTTCAGTCGTGTCTGACTCTGTGTGACCCCATAGACAGCAGCCCACCAGGCTCCCCCATCCCTCGGATTCTCCAGGCAAGAACACTGGAGTGGGTTGCCATTTCCTTCTCCAATGCATGAAAGTGAAAAGTGAAAGTGAAGTCGCTCAGTCGTGTCCGACTCTTCGAGACCCCGTCGACTGCAGCCTACCAGGCTCCTCCATCCATGGGATTTTCCAGGCAAGAGTACTGGAGTGGGTTGCCATTGCCATCTCCAAATATGCATGAGTCTTTTTTTATTTGTTTTTTGCATCCTGGTTCAATTCTGGTTTTCAGTTGGCCAGTGGTTTCAGTTCACTTATCTCCATATCTGTGCTGCAAAGGAGGAACAAGAGCTTTGTTTCAAAGGGAGATTTCAAATCCAAACTATGAAAACTCTGAATTTTTTCAAGGCTACTTTTAATATCTATTTTTATTTATTTATTAATTGTCTGTGCTGGGTCTTAGCAGACATATGGGACCTAGTTCCCTGACCAGGGGCGGAACCCAGGCCCTCTACATGGGGAGCATGGAGTCTTAGACACTGGTCCATCAGGAAAGTCCCCAAGGCTACTTCTAAACAGATTTTCATTATGAAAATCCTTGCAAGCACAGGGATGCCTTGCTGTCCAGTTGCTTTTCACCAAAACTATGGCAGCGATGATGCCCCTTTGCATTCCTCTGCATCTTGTAGCTTAGCCCTTCCCCCCCCCCAACCCCCGCCACCTCCCCACCTCCCCACTGGGCCCGGTTAGGTTGGTGTCATGTGACCAGTGCTGGCCAATGAAATGTGAGCAGAAGCCACCCCTTTCATTCCAGGCTGAGATGGTTAGAACTGGTGTGATCCTCCACTTCCTCTTTTCCAGCCCCTTACCTCCATCTCCCTCATCTTCTGCAGATAGTGTAACTGCAAGATGGAGAAGAGTCACCTGACCCACATCAGACTCCATGAGTGGGATTCAGGCCTGAAGCAGAGGGATGCAGCTACTGTGGCCATGTCAGTAACCTGATCTAATGTAGGATCAGTTTTCAGATGGGTTTCACCTTGGTTCGAAGTAGATCATTCACTTTCAGCCCATCTCATGTTCTTGGAAGTGGGCCATTGGTGCAATTCATTATCCCAAGCTCGTTTCTCAAGCTTGTATGGCGCCTCTACCGTGGGCCAGGTACTTCTGGACCTGGGGCTAGGGAGCTGAATAAATCAGTCCCCATATCTTCCCTAAAGGAGACTGTTCAGACAAGACAGACACACAGCCGTTGAGCACTCCTGAACATATTGGTCTAGATGGCATGAGCAAAATAATTCTCTCTAGGGAAATGTCTCAGCTCTGTCATAGGTGCTGACAGCATATACGGGAATCAAAGCATATACTTCCTTTGATCAGACTTAACTGGACAAACGTTCCACAGGATGACATTCAACTATGCTATTGACTCTTTAATTCCTCATCTATTAAGTACATAGTGACCCAGACCCATCTCATGAGTGAGAAAAACTCCTACCCCAGGAAACAGCTGGAAATATGACAAATGAACTCACAGCAAACTCACAATTCATTATCTCAAGTTGTAAAAAAATTAAAGCATATGAAGACTCATTTTGTATCCAGTGTGTGTGTGTGTGTCTGTGTGTGTTAGTCGCTCAGTCGTGTCTGACTCTTTGTGACCCTGTGGACTGCAGCCCACCAGGCTCCTCTGTCCAAGGAATTCTCCAGGCAAGAATACTGGAGTGGGTTCCCATTTCCTCCTCCAGGGGATCTTCCCAGGGACTGAACCTGAGTCTCCCACATTGCAGGCAGATTGTTTACCATCTGAGCCACCAGGAAAGCCCTTTGTACCCACTAGGGTACAAAAAGGAAAAAGAAAAGCTTTTATATAAAACATCTTATATTAGTTTGCTTGAAGTGCTGTAACAAAGTGCCACAAACTGAGTGACTGAATAGAAATTGATGGTCCCGCAGTTTTGGAGGCCAGAAGGCGAAGGTCAAGGTGTCAGCAGGGTTGGAACCCTCCGAGGATTGAGGGGGAGAATCTGTTCAGGCCACTCTCCCAACTTCTGGTGACCTGCTGAGGCCTTTGCTGGTCCCTGGACTCGCCATCTCGATCTCTGCCTCCAGCTTCACGTGACATTCCCCCTGCGTGTGGACCTGTCTACACATCTCTCCTTTTTATAAGGACACCAGTCAGACTGGATTAGGAGCCACCATAATGACCTCATGTTAACTTGATCATCTACAACAACCCTATTTTCGAATAAGGTCACATTCACAGGTCCTGGGGTGTTAGGACTTCAGTATCTTTCAGGGGACACAATTCAACCCAGAACAATATCCAGCAAGGTTGGGCTAAACTGGTCTGCTTATACAGAGATATTTCTAGCAGTAACAGTGGCTATAAAATGTGAGGGAAGTAACAGCATGTGCTAAGTCCCTTCAATCATCTCCGACTCTTTGCAACCCTATGGACTGTATAGCCCACCAGGCTCCACTGTCCATGGGATTCTCCAGGCAAGAATACTGGAGTGGGATTGCCATGCCCTCCTCCAGGGGACCTCTTCCCCTCCAGGAGATCCAAGGGATCTTCCTGACCCAGGGATAGAACCCGTGTCTCTTGCATCTCCTGCATTGGCAGGCAGGTTCTTTACCACTAGCACCATCTGGGAAGACCTGTTATGTGGGTCAAACCTGAGTGTTACCTCTTCCAGGGCCAGAGAGAGGTGAATAGAAAGTATTCTAAGCAATAGTTTGCAAAACTTTTTCTATATCCAAATAATTTTAATTAGATTTAAGTATATGTATATATTATACTCACAAAGGTTCATTTTCTACTGCTGCTAAAACTTTGATGGGAAAGCCTGGAAAGATCTGTCTTCAGGAAATAACATAACAGAAGCTGAAGCCGCTTGATACAAAGATGATTGCAGAGGTGTAATTGCTATTCCCAAACTGGAAACAAAGAGACATTATTTATTCAGCTAATATTTACTGAGCACCTTCTATCTGTAGGGCATTCCGCTAGAGGCTGGGGATGCAGTGGTAAAAAAATTATTCTAGTTCTTATTTGCAAAGAGCCTACGGTCCAAATTGGTGAATGTCTTCAGGAATTGTATTCTTAACATGTTGCTACAACATGCAAGCATTAAATGATAGTTAAGAACGATGCAAATACCATTTGAAATTCACAAAGATTAATTTAGAATGGCATCTACACAGTACTAGAACTATTTGAAGTAGGCATGATTGTTGACTTTTGTCTGTTTTGTTCACTTCTGTATGCCTGGCACATAATATATGCTCCATAAGAACTCAAAATGAATGATGAGTGTATTGAGGACTGGAACCATTATATGCAGAGTCAAAAAATTTTAAAAAACAAACAAACAAAAAAAAAACAAGAAAGACAATCGTTGTACATGGGCAATGGGATCATGAATATGATTTCTTCCTGTTTTCCAAAAATCTCTTTGATACAATGTTACTAGAGTTTGTTGAAAATAGGTTGGTAATAGAGAGTCCTAGCTGCCTCTAGAACTCATGTGTCAAGGGAATGAAAATCTTAAAGAAATTAAAAATAAAAGAACTTTGGGATGTCCCCAGGGCTTGTGGCACTAGACAAGTGTGAGGCTATTGCAAAGGTCGAAGCGGGGACACGATGAGGAAACTAAGAAAGAGACAGGGCAGCGAGGAGGACCCTACTGGAGAAAATTTCTCATCTTCTCCACTCCAATGCTTTAATGCTGCTCTGGCTCTGTTCCCCTTTTTCTCTGTGCTTTTCTAGAAAGACTAAGACTGGTTATCCACATTTGTGTGACTTCAAGCTACATTTAGAAAAGCTTAATTGGGCAAAGTTCTGGTGTGGTCAACCAGCTGAGACATGAATACAAAATTTCTGCCTGTTTTGACAAAAACATTGTCACTATGCTTTGTCGCCCAGTCGTGTCCGACTCTTTATGACCCCGTGGACTGTAGCCTGCCGTCAGGCTCCTCTGTCCATGGGGATTCTCTGGGCAAGAATACTGGAGTGGGTCGCCATGCCCTCCTCCAGGGGATCTTCCCAACCTAGGGATCAAACCCAGGTCTCCTGCACTGCATGCAGATTCTTTACCGTCTGAGTCACCAGGGAAGCCCAAGAATATGTGCATGCAAATCAAACCCCAAATAACCTCTCAGTATCCAATGGGTGCTTGCAAGTCCCTTGACTGATGTGACTTGATAGCCCCCTCCCTTTCACGCCTCCCAACATATGCAGAAGCAATCCACCCCCAAACCTTATATAGTCTCCCTAAAAACATCTCAACGCCTTCCAACTCTCTCCACCCCACGGCCACCATACCATCTAAATCTAAGCGCCCAGGAACTTTTCGTTGGATTCCTACAATGCCCCCTGCTGGTCTCACAGCTTCTACCCTTGGCTTCCCTGCTCCATTCTCTGCACAGGAGCCAGAGAGATGTTTTTACAAAGAAAAAACACAACTCATAGGACTTCCCTGGACTTCCTTCCCTCACGGAGTCCAGTGGTTAAGACTCCGTGTTTCCAAAGCAGGGGGTGCAGGTTCAAACCCTGGTTTAAGAACTAAGATCTCACAGGCCCCATGCTGCGGTAAAAATAAATACATGAATGAAAATAAAATTAAAATTAAAAAAGAAAGCCACAACTCGGAGCATGTCACTTCCACTTCAAGCCACCTCAGTGGCGTCCATTTCACTCAGGCTGTGAGGCTTGCCACGTGCCCCTCTGGCCACTCTCCTGCCCTTCTCCTTGCCGAACCCTCACTCACTTCACTGGCCACACTGGCCTCTCTCAAGCTCCCAAATGAGTCAAGCTCTTTCCTGCCCTGGGGCCTCTGCACGAGCTTCCTTCCAGCCCAGAATGTCCTTTCCGCTCTCTGCCTAGTGAACAGATATTCAGTTTTCAGCTCTCAGGTTAAAGTCCTCTCCTTTAAAGGGTCTTTGCTAACTCTCCATATAGGTTAGAAACTTCTGCTATTACTTAGTACTTAACTTTCATGTCGTCACTGTTGTTCGGTCACAGCAATAGTCGTGTGTGGCTCTTTGTGAACCCTGGGGCTGTAGCCTGCCAGGCCCTTCTGTCCATGGGTTTTCCCACAACAACACTGCGGTCGGTTGCCATTTCCTTCTCCAGGGGATCTTCCTGACCCAGGGATCAAACGTGCGTCTCTTTTGTCTCCTGCACTGGCAGGTAGATTCTTTACCACTGAGCCACAAAGGAAGCCCACTTAACTTTCATACAATTCTCTAAATGCCCTGTTTAAGTGATTATGGTTTAATGTCTGCCTCTCCCAGTAGCCTATAACTTCTATGAGGGCAAAGCCCATGTCTGCTTTGTTCCTCCTTTTATACCCATCCAGGGCCTAGCGAGCTACCCAATTCACGGTGAGCCCTCAGCATAGACTTACTGAATGAATGACTCAGTGAACCAACCCAGACATCAGTTCAATCACAAGAAAAATGTCCTGGTTGTGCCCTTCATCTGTTGAATCCAAACTTATTTAAGAGTTACACAGTGAAGAGTAACCGAGACACCTGCTAACGCGGAGGATGTATTCCAAGGACGTACTTCTCGGTTTGACGGTTTATTTCTAGAGAGAGGAGTGTAGCAGGCAATGAGATGTAGCTCAGGGTTCCAGATAAAGGATTGCCTTGAAAACATCATTAGATACTTTATAAATTAGGCAATTTCAGGCTGTGAGGGATAAAGATATACTCAGTTTGTCTCAGTAAATGGAAGTCTATCAGTTAGACTCTTAATATTGTATGTGACAGAGGACCCATCTCAAACTGCCTTAAATAACAAACAGGATTTATTAGCTTCACAGTGGAAAAGTCTAGAGACAAGGTTGTCTTTCTTTGGGAAAGGCTTGATGCTGGGGCCTAATGATGTCACTGGGGCCAGTTCCTTTCTGCCCCTGATCTGCTCTCCAGTCATGGTTTTGTCCCGAGGCAGCACATGGTCATCTAGGTTCTCATTTCATGAAAACAAAAGGGCTACTGTGGTCCAGACCTCACGTCCTCACACCCCTCCCGAGCTAGAGATGGAGCACCTGTTCAGGGGCGCTGGTCTGAATGGCCATGTGTGTGGGAGGTGGTGATGGCATGAACAAACGCACAGAGGTGAGAACACAGCAATGACATATACAGGACAGGGAGTGCAGTCTATTTGGCGAAGCATCCCGTGAGGAAATACAGATGGAAAAGCAAGCGGAGGGTCTCAAATGCCAAGCTGGGCGTCTCAACCTGTCCACAATATGGAGTCACCGATGCCCTAGTTTAGGTGAAGACGTGGCTCAAATCAGTATTTCAGGAAGACCTGCCTGATGATGTAAGTGGAACAGGTTCCAAGTCAGGAAGAAACTCAGAAACATTCAGATTAAGAGGGGCTTAGTATCTGGGCTATGGCTGGGACTGTGAGGATGAAAAAGAAGGGGTGGATTCGAGAAACTTGGCCAAGGGAGAACTGCAGGGACCCGGTGGCTCATCTGAACCAGAAGGGAGCAGGCGGGGTGGGGAGAGGGGGTGGGCAGGCTGGAGGATCCAGCTCCCTGCTCCCCCACCGCAGGCGGTCCTCTGTCTCATCCAGTCCCTGAATCTGTCACAGATTTTTTTCTCAACCCCACTCTAGTCTCACACTTTGCCTTCTTGGCGCATCTAGAATGTCAAAGGGAAAAGGGTCATGAAGACCCACCAGGCCTGGGCCTGTGTTTGGGGATCAGGGAGGAGACAGGACCCCGTGGCCAGGAGGTCCCATTCTGGGGGAGCCGTGTTTCCACAGGGCGCCCAGGGAGTTGGGGGAGGGGGGCGCCCATCAGGAAAGGCCTCGAATACCAGGCTGCATTGGGACCATTTTCTGCAGTAAATTCAGTTCAGTCACTCAGTCGTGTCCGACTCTTTGTGACCCCATAAACTGCAGCACGCCAGGCCTCCCTGTCCATCACCAACCCCCATAGTTTACTCAAACCCATGTCCATTGAGTCCGTGATGCCATCCAACCATATCATCCTCTGTTGTCCCCTTCTCCTCCCACCTTCAATCTTTCCCAGCATCAGGGTCTTTTCCAATGAGTCAGCTCTTTGCCTCAGATGGCCAAAGTATTGGAGTTTCAGCTTTAGCATCAGTCCTTCCAGTGAACATCCAGGACTGATCTCCTTTAGGATGGACTGGTTGGATCTCCTTGCAGTCCAAGGGACTCTCAAGAGTCTTCTCCAACACCACAGTTCAAAAGCATCAATTCTTCAGTCCTCAGCTTTCTTTATAGTCCAACTCTCACATCCATACACGACCACTGGAAAAACCATAGCTTTGACTAGACAGACCTTTGTTGGCAAAATAATGTCTCTGCTTTTGAATCTGCAGTAAATTAGGGGGAGCCTGGAGTGTTTCAGGCAGAGGAAGGAAATTGGCCACCAGTGCTGGGCGTCACTGACTGATGCACGGAAGCCAGAGGCAGAGGCGCTGTGGCAACCAGGGCGGGAACTGATGAGAACTGACATGAGGGCAGAGGCGGCAGGAAGAGGAGCCAGTAAGGGAAGGGCGGACGGGACTAGGGCTGGACCCAAGGAAGATGCTTGGAGCCGGCTGGGAGGCACCTGTGCTCCTCCGTCCGGTCACCGCCCGGTCCTCAGTGACCCCTGAGAGGCAGGGGTCCTCCCAGCCAGGCTCTGAAAGGAGTCGGGTAAACCGTGCTGTTGGCTGGTCCCTCTCCATCCCCTGTCCAATCACAGCTCAGGGACTGACGTGACAGTCTGGGGGGGGTCTCTGTCCCAGGAACCTGGTCTCATTAGAAGGTGCAAAAGCCAAGTCCCAAGTGTTAGGAAGACCCGAGCAGGAGGCTACCGAGGGCTTGAATCCCAGCGCCTGCTGCCAGGGGGAGACCCTCACGAGGTTAGTGTCACTTCATGGGCAGCGGGTCCCTGAAGACCAGGAGGACTTACTGGACTTCATCACTTTACTTACACAGAGTCACCCGAGCCAATGGTTCCTCCAGGAGCCTCATTAAAAACAAACAAACAAAAAAGTCCAAATTCTGACTGTCAGCTTTTCATACACCTGAAAGGTGACTCTTTGGAATTCCATATCGTCAAGAAAATGAGTTCCTTATTACAAAGATCAACAGGCCTCCTGAGTTTACACTCACAGAGAAGAAAAATGGGTTTCATGGCACTAGCCTGCAACCAGAGTCTCTGCCCCTGACTAAGATGTCCATCTGCACTCAGATTTGCTCCAAGCTATTTGATAGCTCAGTTGGGAAAGAATCCTCCTGCAATGTGGGAGACCTGGGTTCGATCCCTGGGTTGGGAAGGTCCCCTGGAGAAGGGAAAGGCTACCCACTCCAGTATTCTGGCCTGGAGAATTCCAAGGACTGTATAGTCCATGGGGTCCCAAAGAGTTGGACATGACTGAGCACCTTTCACTTCACATTTCCTTCTCTGGGCTTCCCAGGGGGCGCTAGTGGTAAAGAATCTGCCTGCCAGTGCAGGAGACAAAAGAGACGAGGGTTCAATCCCTGGGTCTCGAAGATCCCCTGGAGGAGGGCATAGCAACCCACCCCAGTATTCTTGCCTGGAGAATCCCATGGACAGAGGAGCCTGGCGGGCTACAATCCAGGGATCGTAAAGAGTCAGACATAGCTGAAGTGACTTAGCAGGCATGCATTTCCTTCTTTAATAAAAAATGGAGTAATATTCAGTGCCTCTCCCAAAATTAAGATATTTATATATTTATAAACCCAAAAATATCATATGATTATGAAGTCTGTTAACAAAACACACCACTGAGGAAGACTCTAGTCTTCTTGAGCTTGGGGAATGCCTTTAAATTCCACCCACAGCACCTGATGGCAGTGTTCCCACTGCAGAACTAAGGATATAATGAACGCATAAGAGTATGGCGTACTTGAAACCAGTGAGGAAAATTACTGTACACTGTTTTAATCACGGCCACTCACACAATTTTGGTGTAGTTTTCTTCTTACTCATATTTTAATGCTGAAACAAATATGCAAATATATGCTAATGGTATAGCTAAGCAAATTACCCATTGCATTTGAAGAAGCACTCCAGCAAATGATAAAATGGGATCATCATTCCGACAAAGAGATCCAGAAACAGACTCGGGAACAGCGGACGACACGCACGGGGAGCTTGGCCCTGGAGACACAGCTCTTAGGGGAGCTTTCGTGAACATGCGTTGAGAGGTTCAGAGAGAAGAGGTTTCCTCCATCCCTCAGTTCCTCCTGAGACCTTCTGGATGCAGAGCCTGGATCTGCCCAGGATCCAAGAGGGGCTGCTAAAGCTTGCAAGGGTGTGGGTTTATCACATGCTTCCTTACACGGTTATTCCCATGATCCCGTCGAAGCCATAAGCCACACAGTCAGCTTCAGACCAGTGTTAAAATCAAGAAACACCATCCATGAACCCCAGAGCTGCTTCAAAATAGTCGATGTTCTTTCCGTGCATTTCCTAAACAGAGTCACAGACAAAAATCTCTCGCTTTAAGCCACAGTCAGCTTCAGACCAGTGTTAAAATCAAGAAACACCATCCATGAACCCCAGAGCCGCTTCAAAATAGTCGATGTTCTTTCCGTGCATTTCCTAAACAGAGTCACAGACAAAAATCTCTCGCTTTTCCATCTGGTTCCCTCACATCTCTTTCCTCAAATCTACCTGAAAAATCCCTCCCCAGCCATCCGCTGAGCAGGCAAAGCTGTCCTCTGACAACAGGAGACCCTTTCCAGTGGACAGGGCGGGGAAGGTGATGGTCCTCAGATACAAAGCCCTCCTGATGGGCAAGGAACCTGGGACCCTCATGCTTGACTCATTTCAACCCACCCTCCCTATTTCCTGTTGAATATGTCAGAGCATGAGCCTCTGCAGCAGGGGGGACCATTGACTGCAGAGGAAAAATCCAACCACAGATGAATAGCCTGGAGAGACCTGTGTTTCCTTGGATGCGCTACACAGGATGCTGGTGGGGGTTCCCTGGAAGCAGCTCCATTGAGGAAGCCTTGCTGTCACCAGAGGCGTAAAGAATCATCAGATCTAAATGAACAACAAGGTTGTAAACACGAGCATCGCCAGCAGACAGCGTTCTAACAGATCTGGATTCCCCTCCTGCCCTTGCCTGGCTCGGGGTCCTAACTCAGCTTCCTTTAGCCAGTGGCTCCTTCCACCAGCCACCACCCCTCCGCTGCCATCTCCTACATGGTACCTCCCTTCCTCCCCATCGTGCCTGGTGAAAAGGGTTTTCTGTTGAGCCACCAAGGGAGGATCCAGATTAACCCTTCAAATCCATCTTTTAAATGCATGGCTTGCTGTAAACCTAGGCCTTGTCTCCTACTATTACTGTATTCCCCCTTCCCCCAACTGAGCAGTTCTTACCCTCCGCCAGTATTTCCGGGGCCCATTTGAAGAGCTGTGTGCCCAGGAGGAGAGCTGCAAGGAGGTAGGAAGATAAAAGGGGGCTGTGAAGAGAGCCTCCCTCCTTCACACCAGGGATCTGATCTTCCTGGCTAGTTTTTCCCTCCAAGACAAACTGCTCTGGCCCGGCTTCCCATATTGATCTAATCAAAAGTCCAAACACAATTTCAGGACTGTCAAAACAGGACCCGAAGACCTGACGCCGACAATTAACGTAAGTCAAGGCCACCCACCCGGCCCGTGGTGTCTCGTTGAGACACCCTGCTCCAGGCGTGCTATCGCCGCCAGCGGGCAGTTGTGCTGGGGAGTCCTGATGTTGGGCTGGAAGCTATAATTACCCAGTGTATAATTTGGCTGCTAAATGGATTGTTTACAAAGGTGCGTGCGATGAAGTCACGGGCATGGCAGCGCATAGCAACAAGGCTGGTTGGGAGGGGCCGCTCCACCTGCCGCTGCGGCTGCTGCAGACTCTGACTGCCAGAGTCATCTGGGCCCAGGGCCGCGTGATGTGTGGAAATACCTGGCCTTCCATCCTCAGGTGTCATCAGTAATGAACCCTGGGTGGAAGGAGACTCCCCTTGGCACAGGACAGGAGATGGAGCTCTGCTGAGCCCCAGGCCTCCAGGGTCAGCTTGGAAGGAAAACAGGTCTGCCGGGAGCCCCAGTAAAAAGGTCAAGGGCACAGGGTTTTGTTCTGGGCAGGTTCTGGAGTTGGAGACTGTCCCATTAAAGCTGCAGATGACTGCAGGCATCAACCTCTCGGCACCACGGCTGAAATGTCAGAAATCCTTCCTGAGACCAGAGAAATGACTTGTCAAAAGCAAGATGATATCCCCAAGGACAAGGACAAAAAAGTCCCATTTGGGAACCTGAAAAAAAAAAAAGCTAGAGACCCAAAATATGAATAATGAGTTGAACACAAAAGGCCTGTGGTATCAGTACCATCTCACAGGTCAAACATGCTTTTGTAATGAAATGCTCTTTTAAAACATGAGAAAAGAAACAGACATAGAAAATAAACTTATGGCTACCAAAGGGAAAAGGGGATAGGGAAGAGATAAATTAGGAGTTTGGGATTCGCAGGTACAAACTACTATATGTAAAATACATAAACAACCAGGTCCTTCTGTATGGTACAGGGAACTCTATTCAATATCCTGTAATAAACCATAATGGAAAAGAATATGAAAAATGTATGTGTGTATATATATATATATAAAACTGAATCACTTTGTTGTACACCAAAAACTAAGACAATATTGTAAATTAACTATATTCCAATAAAAGTAAATAATAAATAAAGAAAACCCCAACATAATCAATGGGCATTTACTTCAAAAGAACTTAAGAATTTAAAAGAAATGATCTTTCTAATCTTAAGAACTGAAATTTTGCAAAAGCAAGGGAAAATTAGAGGGGTTTGGTGAAGAGGAAATAAATAACAAAAGGGATGGAAAACTGAACCCAAGAAGAAAGGGTAAAGAATTCAACTGTATTCACTCCACACAGAAGCAGGTAAGTGGGAGCTAGACCCTCACAGCACTCAGTATTCTCAAAATTTCTAGGCACAGTGGTACTGAATTCCACCCAGCGTGGGTCTTCCTGGGCCATATCCCAGGAGCCTGGGTTAACAAGGCAGGCTAAGTTGCTTCAGTCAGGTCCGACTCTGTGCAACCCCACGCACTATAGTCCCCTGTCCACAGGATTCTCCAGGCAAGAATACTGGAGTGGGTTGCCATGCTCTCCTGCAGGGGATCTTCCCAATCCAGGGACCCAACCCCAGTCTCCTGCATTGCAGGCAGATTCTTTACCATTCTAGCCACCAGGGAAGCCCCATGGATGATCAAATCCATGTAAAATTCCAACCAAAGTTAGGGACTTAAAGAATGAAGAGGACAACTTTACGTCTTGGCAGGGGGACAAAATCTGACCCAGGACTTTTCCATCTCAAGCAGCCAGTGGAGGAGCCTGGGATTGTCCAGCAGCTCTCTCTGCTCAGCCACCTGCCACTCCTTTTCTCAGACTGAACAGTGTTTCCAGGCAGCAGACAGGAGTGATGGCTGTCTAGTCCTGAGATCTGTCTGTCCTGTCTGACTTGGGTCCTGCCTCTGAGCCTGAGGTCTAGAACCTTTCAGCAGCCTGCTTTGTGATGAGGTGGACAGTTTGGGTCTTCTATCTGATAGGAGCCAGAGTCCCCAAGGGACCCCAGCAGGGAAGAAGCAGAGCAACAGACACACCCTGACTCGTGACTCTTCTCTCCTCCAGCCAACAGCTAAGCCCAGCTGGAAGGGAGAAGGCAGGAGAGCCAAGGGACACAGGCCACAAAGAACAGCCTCTGGGATGCTGAGCAGAGTAGAGATAGGTGGAGAATGAATGAGGACTTGGGGGACACCTGGAGACCAGTGCAGATGGTAAAGCGTGGAGCCGGGATTGGGAATGACCAGCCAGTGGAGGAGAAGGCAGAGCAACTGATATAGAACATTTAGCCCCAGCAGGACTTTAGCCCCAGCACCCTGTAGACAGTCCAGGAGAGCACTTTCAACACATAAACCATCTGTCATCCCGCCCTTGCCACTGTCTACCAGGACCCAAGGAGACAGGGCTGCAGTCTTGAGTCCCAGTAGAGGAGGAAGGCCAGTGGGTGAGCACATGGGGAATCACTTCTGCACAGCATGTCCAGCCCAGCAGCACAGGGCCTGGAGGGAGAGGGGGACATAATCAGAACTCCATGTCATAAACACCTTCTCGTCTTCTCTAAGGATGCTCCCTCTTCTATAGGCATTATGCTGTGACACTCAGTGGGTTTCGTCCTCTGCTTTCAGACAAGCCAGCATCTTCAACAGACGTAAGAGTTGGTGCTCAGCTACAGGGGAAGGAGAGAGGGTGACCCCGGGGAGGGGTGGAGAAGAACCACGTGGGAATGAGGGGAGGAAGGAAAGCTGGGAGATTTTGTACAATCCCAATGAGACTAGCCACCGAAGATGCCTGTGTACATATGTATGTGTTAGTCACTTAGTTGTATCTGACTCTTTGCGACCCCCTGGATTGTAGCCGGCCAGGCTCCTCGGTTCACGGGATTCTCCAGGCAAGAATACTGGAGTGGGTGGTCACCCCCTCTCCAGGGAATCTTCCTGACCCAAGAATTAAACCCAGGTCTCCCACTTTGTAGGCAGATACTTTATCTTAGCCACCAGAGAAGCCCAAATATGCCTAACATTTTAAAAATAATTAAAAAAAAATTTTTTTTATATCATTATTGGGCCATACAGCGTGTGGGACCTTAGTCCCCTGACCAGGGATCAAACTTGCACCCCTTGTATTGGAAGGGTAGAGTCTTAACCACTGGTCCACCAGGGAAGCCCACCTAAACTTCTGATAGAGATAAAACAGCTACTGATAACCATTTCAGTTTTGCTCGACTCTGATCCCTAAATTACAACGTCTCATCACCACTCCCCTCCCCCCCTTAATAAAAAATCTGACTTTTCCAACAGAGTCAGAGCCCTTGGTTTCTTTTCGTTTGAAAAAAGTCAACTTCAAGAATGACTGCATTCTCATTCAAAACCAGTCTGAAGTCTGGGCAGGGCCTGCAGACATTTTGTCTCCTCTCTGCCTCTGCCCCGGGCTCCATCTAGCGGCCGCCAGCCAGTACTACACTCTTCATCCCACTTCTTAAAGATGTCTCCCCCTCCCCCCCCCCCCCCCATAATGAGCTGGTTTCATAGAAAGTCATGAGACTTGATGGGGGAAAAAAAATTGGCTTCTGTGACAGATATTTTTTAAAAGTGGTTGAGCAATAAAGACTTCCCATTTATTGGATTTCACACATGATTTTGCCTGAGCCAAACCAAAGACTCATGACTCTCAAAAACAATGAATAGGCAGAGTACAGAGGGTTTGGGCAGTTTTCTCAGGACTGTCTTGTTTTTAGGAAAGATGTCCGTGTGGACATAGGAATAGATGACTGATTTGCACATGGAATATGCACGGTTTTCAGGGTCGGTTCTCATACAGCTAAGACTTACTGGAGCCCTTGTTTGGTGCTGAACTGTGCCCCCACCTCAAATTCAAATAAATCCTAACCCCAAGTTCCCCGGGATAGAACCACACTGGAGATGAGGCAGTTAAGACTGGTGTCCTTATAAGAAGAGGAAATTTAAACACAGACTGTGTAGACACAGTGGGGGGACCAGGTGAGGCCACAGCAAGAAGATGGCCGCCCACCAGCCAAGGGGAGAGACCTCAGGAGATCCCAACTCCAGTGGCACCTGATCTCGGACTTCCAGCCTCCGGAGCTACGAGACAATACATTTTTCTTGTTTAAGCCCTTCAGGCTGCAGGGTTTTGTTGTGGTGGCCCTAGCAAAACTAACACAGCCCCTAAACTTTTTTTTTTTTTTTTTAATGTTTATATTTATTTGGCTGCACCAGGTCTTAGCTGCAGCACTCAGGGTCTTTACTTGTGGCATGCGGGATCTAGTGCCCTGACCAGGGATGGAACCCCAGGGCCCCCCGCACTGGGAGTGCCGAGTCTCAGCCACTGGACCACCAGGGAAGTCCCTCCCCCTCAACTTTCCCCAGCCCACAAGCTGGGCAAATGTTGGGACACCAGAGGACATACTGGTCACATTAAGTTACAAGTGACCAGCGCGTTTTGTGTCCCTACAGCTCATACACAGTGAGTCCGGACTCTGCAGCGTTGGGCAATAGCTTTGGAAACCAACCGCCTTTGCCCACTCTTCCCTCCCGTCAGTAGGGGCGCTAATAAGAGTTAAACCTATCCTGGGACTGGGTTCATGGGCGGAGGTTTAGGAGAATCAAGACCCTTCCCCAGGGGGCAGTTGGGTGACAGACCTGCCTTGGACCACAACCAGGTGTGTAAGCTTGGGTAAGTACCGCGCCTCTCCCAGCCCTGGTTTTGTCCTCTATAAAATGAGGGCGGCCGGGTTGCTAGGAAAATTAAAGGTGCTCATTTCACAGGACCTCTGGCTCCTATCTGCTCAGGACACTTCCACCAGCCACACCTAAGCCGAAGGGTGAACAGCAGGATCTTAAGGTGGGGAGGGAGTTGCGGAATCCGGACCGCCCTCCTCTCCAAAGAAGAGACGGAGAAGCTGGTTGTGCGCGTGTAGACCTTTAAACACCCTTGTTCTCCGCCCCTTGCAGTCCCCAGGGGATGCCCGGATAAAAGCCAACTTCGGAAAATTGCTTCCAGTGACCTTGGATTTCATGACCTCTCCAATCAGGATACAGGGGCCTTTGGCGAGAAATTCAGACTTGACAGAAACCCGATGGCTGCAGCACCTGCACCAGGAAAGGGCATCTGGCGCGAGGAGCCAGACCACCGGGGAACCGCAGCGCCGACTCAGCCGTCTCCGAGCGAGATCGATCTCCATCCGGCAGGGCCGTTTCCTTCGCCCGGCCCCGCGGCTCTGGGGCTGTGGCCGCGCGCGGCCCATTAGGGGCTCGGGGACCCGACGGCGCAGCGCTCCGCCCGGCGCCGCGCCCTCCCCGCCCGGCCGCCCGCTCGCCCGCTCCGCTGGGGGTGAGGACAGCCCGCCGGGCCCCCGCAGTCCGCGTCCCCTCGCCACGCGGGCGGTGCGCACGGTGAGTCCCTGCGCGCGCAGCCGCGCCCTGAAGTCGCCGAAGCCCCGCGGCCCCCGCCTGGTCCCCGCGATGGGGTGGGGGGCGGCGCCCCCTGGCGGACATCGGCTTCCTCCAGCCGCTTCAGATGTTGAAGTTCGGTCGTCTGGGGGTGGTTTTCCGCACACACTCACGCGCAGGCATACACACACGCACGCACGAACAAATAAAAGCCAGATGAGAGATTTCAGTTGGGTGCATCCGAGATCTCAGTGGCAAGATTCACACAGGCTGAATCAAAGAACAGAAAAGCAATAAAAACGAAAAATGGATTCGGCCAGAAACAAGCGCCGGGAAGGCTCTGGAACTGAACGCTATGTACCCAGCAGCCATAGAACAAACACTCTGTGTTCCGTCTGGACTTATCTGCCCCGGGAAATAGAGGCGTGTGGCCTTTCTCTCCTGGAACCACTGTGCATTTGGCAAGGAAGGAATGCTTTGCAAATGACACTTGCTTTTTTTTTTTTTTTTTCTGAATGTATAATACTGACTCAGGAAGGCTGCTGTCAGAAAAGGGAATGTCTCCTGTAGGCTCAATGAAGAAGAGAGTTAAAGCACCATAAACTTGAGGAGTTTCATTTGTTGGTTTGATGGAAGTAGAAATGATAAGTAAACTGTGTTCATATGAACATCTGAAAAAGCTTGTAACGCTCAGTGGCAACTCTAATCCAGCCTTGTGTTTTATTTCCTTCATAAAACATTTAAATGTGGAAAATGTCTAGGATTTTCAGCCATCTGCGGCAGGCAGGCAGCCCCGTGACGGGGGCCCCTTTCTGTCGCTCATTCTCTGCGTGGATGGCGGTGTGGTCAGTCATGCAATGGGATCTCATATAAACCCCAGCAGAGGTAACAGGCTGACCCTTCTGCACAGAGCTGCAGTCGCTGGAGAGAGGAAAAAGAGGAGACGAGGCAGAGAGAGAGAGAGATGCTCTTGTTGACTTTGCAAACTAAATTAAAAGACATGTCCTTTTTGGACCAAATCAAAAAGGTGGCACTGTGTCCCTCAGGGCCTGGGGTTCTCAACCCTGGGGAAACCAGAGGGGCAGAGGAGCTAAGAGGGGTGAAGGGTCTCCTGGACGGCCCAAGGCCCAGCCTGACTCAGAGGACATCTTGGCCCATGCTTGACCACGTGGAGGCCATCTTCAGTCATTCTTGAGAAAAGTCAAAATGATGGTCCAGGCTTTGTATCCACCACTCGGCCTGTGCAAGTCAGGGCTGCACTTCCTGCTTGGAGCCGCAGGAAGAGAAGCTGGTTACTCCGTGTTCTATTTAAACACCCCTGTTTGTTGAATTCTGCTCAGTGTTATGTGGCAGCCAGGATGGGAGGGGAGTTTGGGGGAGAATGCATACACATATATGTACAGCTGAGTCCCTTTGCTATCCACCTGAAGCTTTCACAACATTGTTAATCCGCTATACTCCAATATAATATAAAATGTTAAACAATAAATAAACAAAAATAAATAAACAATAAACACCCCTGGTCTCCACCACTCAGCTCTGCTCTTCCATTCAGGAGAAATGGAAGAACCTGGGGCACTGGAGGTGGAAATGGATCTAGGGAGTAGAGACTTTCAGAAGTGGGGGAAGGGAGGGATCTTACATTTACATAATTTGGAAAAAATGTTATAGGTTCTGCTTTAGCTTTTGTGTTAAGTGATCAACTCAAGTCATCATGTGTTTACAAATACTTTTTAACTGCAGAGAACAGGAAAAGTTGGAAAACAAAGCAGTAAGGAATGAAGGCAACTTGACGTCTGTATACTGGTGAAAGAATAACTTTTCTTATCTAATCAAGACTAGTTAAGACCAGAGAGCAGGCATCACTCCATTATTATGGTAGCAGACATGTGACGCCTGTTGTGGCCAAACATGCTTGTGATGAAAGTCCTAACATCTTTGCTTATCTGCAGATGTAATGGAACTCTGCATACTTTACATTGTTGATTCTCAAAAAGTGTCACCTTGGAGCATATTCGAAATGCAGATTTTCAGGTCTCTTCCTAGACCTCCTGAGTAAGAAACTCTGAAGGTAGACTCAGCAGTCTGCTTTAACAAGCCCTCCAGACTGCAACACAGGGGACCCAGGTTTGATCCCTGGGTAGGGAAGATCCCCTGGAGAAGGGAATGGTTACCCACTCTAGTATTCTTGCCTGGAGAATGCCATGGACAGAGGAGCCTGGCAGGCTACAGTCCTTGGGGTTGCAAAGACTCAGACACGACTAAGCGACTAACACACACCCGGCGATTCTGACACTCTTAAGTTGAAGAACCTCTGCTCTGCATCGCATCTTCCTTGTGGTGTCAAGTATTTAACTTTGATCTGAAAGTAAGAGTAAATCCATGAGTGATGGGCTTAAAGTCAGGTTTGGAATATGGAAAACAAAAGGTTGATAAATATGAAATCATCATTCGCAACTCCTACTAAGTGTAAGACACTGCATAAATCAGCAGACAGCCTATGAGAAGAGACAGGTGAGATGAAAGGGGAGGGCAACAGGCTTCATGGAAGCTGGAGGGAGATATATGGTGAAGAGCCATGGGTACTGCTGCCAGCCAGGCCCGTTGAACATCTCCATCACTGATAATAAGCCAGTGCTTACCAACGTTAACATTTGCAGATCTAACTAAGTTTGTGGAAATCCCAAATTGATAGAACTGAGAAGACAGCAAACACAACTGGGATGATGGTTTAAAGCTAATAGTTTGTCATTTATTGGGGATAAAGTATTGTAGTCAGGGGGCTTCCCAGGTGGCTTAGCAGTAAAGAATCCACCTGCCAATGCAGGAGACACGGGTTCGATCCCTGGGCCGTGAAGAACCCCTGGAGGAGGGCATGGCACCCCACTCCCATATTCTTGCCTGCAAAATTCCATGGACAGAGGAGCCTTGTGGGCTACAGTCCATAGAATATGGTCACAAAGAGTCGGACGTGACTGAAGCAACTTAGCCACACACAGAGAAAATATACTCAGTGTAAAAGTCAATGGTATGATATGACCACCAGAAGACGTTAATGAGATGTTAGGCTCTCTTAAAGAAAGCCTTGTCTTTTAAGGGGAGTATGGTAGAGTGGAAGAATTCCCTCCAAAGCTACCCACGTCCTTATCTCTGGAGCCTGTGAATGCTACCTTATAAGGGCTTTGCTTTGCAGATGTGATGAAGTTAGGGGTCTTGAGATGGGGAGATGGTCCAAAATTATCCAGGTGAGCCCTAAATGCAATCAGATGCATTCCTCCTAAGAGGGAAGCAAAGGGAGATGTTACTAAATACAAAAGCGACAGTCCTGTGAAGACAGATGGACGGACTTGAAAGTGCTGGCCTTGAAGACTGGAGCAACGCTGCCACAAAATCAAGGAAAGCCGGCTGCCACCAGGAGCCAGAAGAGACAACAGAGTCTCAGGGCAGTGTAGGGGGTGGGGGACAGTCCAGGCGACACCTTGATTCTGGCCCAGGAACACCAATTTTGGAATCCTGGCTTCCAGAAGTGTGAGACAATAAATCCCTGTTGTTTCAAGCCATCATGTTTGTGGCCGCCTGTTACAGCGGCCACAGGAAATCAATCCAGGGAGAGAGGAGAGTTCCCTTCCATCTTTCCATCTTTCCCTTGGCAGGGCTGTGTTTGGTCTGGGCACCACACTTGGGAGATCCATCTACTGAAAGAGGCTTTAAGGGTTGTTCTGAACCATCCCGACAGGAAAAATGAAGACCAACAGTTGTAAGCTACCAGGTGCCAAATTTCAGCTTAAAATAAGGAACCGCCCACTGGTCAAAGAGGGAATGTGAAACGTGTTAGTTGATCAGTCATGTCTGACTCTAACCCCGTGGACTGTAGCCCTCCAGGTTCCTCTGTCCATGGGATTCTCCAGGCAAGAACACCAGAGTGCATAGCCATTTCCTTCTCCAGGGAATCTTCCTGACCCAAGGATTGAACCTGGATCTCCTGCATTTTAGACAGATTCTTTACCATGTGAACCACCAGGGAAGCCCAAAGAGGAAACAGCAATTTTAAATGGTAGGGACGCCACCATGACTAAAGGTATTCAAGCAGAGACTGAGCAGCATTTGTTAGGAATGTGAATACTGTAAAGGCGGTTCTAGCCCCAGAGGCAGGGTGGGTTGGAGACTGGATAAAATCCCTTTGAACCCAGGGATTCTAAGCCAGAGTGATTTTACAGCACTTCTCTGCTCTCACTGGAGCCCAGGCAGACAGGAAGAGGGTGCAAACAGTTGTAAAAGTCTGAGCATGCAATGATTAAACCCAGGCACGGATGTGGCTTTGGAGATGGAAAGGAAGGAATGCATTTTTAAAAAGGTTTTGGAGGCTTAAGTAATCAGCCTTTGGCAGCAGCTTGAATCTGGAGAGAGGTGAGTATTTATTAGGTGCCTACTAAGAGCATTGACCCGGTAGCCATGGGCAAAATAAATAAAGGATGGACGCCTATCTCCGGGAGAGGGGAGCCCACGGGAAATAATTAGGGCGCCGGGTGCGGTAATGAAGTCGCTGCGATGTGAGCGACAGTGGAGCACAGAAGGGGATTGAGAAGGCTGGATTCGTCGGAGTTTGGGGTTTGGTTTTTGAGGAAGTGGGCATTGAAAGCAGGAGGAGGGGAGTGAGGCTGGGCTTGGAGCTGCGGTGCCAGCAACGACAAAGCCTGAAAAGGTGCAAGATACCGAAGACGATGTTCAGCTGTTGTCACGCTCAATTTGAATGTGGTTGCGGCGCCTCCAAGGAGAGGATCTTGGTGACCCCAAAGTGGGAAAGCAGTTCTTAAAACCTCAGAAGGGCAGAGCATGCGGCAAGTGCTTAATGGATTTGAATACATCACAGCAAAAGGATCTTAGAGGAAGGACAAGGTTGTCAGACAGACTGGGAGAAGATACCAGCAATAGCAAAACTGACAAGGGGCCAGCTCAACATGTGCACGAGCCCTGCGACTCACCAGTGGGAGTCAAGGTCCCCTCTCTTCAAGGAACGAAGGATCAGAGGAGGCAAATGCACAGAAGAGGCAACTGTTCTGGATAACAGGCATGCGAAGAGATGCTCCAACTCATTCGTAAGTAGAGAAATGCAGATGAAAGCAACAACCGGGCATCATTTACAGCCATTTGATTGGCCAGGATTGGGAAGCTGGGTGTTGGCAGGTAGTGGCCCAGGTGTGGCAACACTGGGACTCCTCGGTCCTGCGGGAGGTCTGCAGAACAGTGCAGCCTTTCTAGAGAGCAGCACTTAAGTCAAGCTCAACATCCGGATCTGTAACCCAACACCACCCACTCACGCATCCTGGGGAAGTCCGCCTCCATGTCCTAAGGGCCAGGGAGATGCTCACTGAAGTTCTGTTTGTGGCCGTGGGAGGTCCATCTGTGGGGGGCGAGTGGGAACAGTGGAAGAGGGGCTCTTGAAATGCCCTGCCAGAGCCAGAAGGAACGGAGTAAGGGAATGGAGCCTTGTAAACATACTGTGTGTCAGGAAGTGAGAGACCAAACGAGGGCTACCAGACACCTGTGTGGGTTTCACGGCACGTGCGTGTGAAACAGTACAGGTGCGACGAGCACATTCAGACGGATGCCTAGCTGTTGCCGTTGTTCAGTTACTAAATCCTGTCCAGCTCTTAGTGACCCCATGGACTGTAGCCCGACAGGCTCCTGTGTCCTCCACTGTTCTCCCAGAGTTTGCTTAAACTCACGTCCATGAGTCGGTGATGCCATCCAACCATCGCATTGTCTGCCGCCCCCTTCTCCTCCTACCCTCAATCTTTCCCAGTATCAAGGTCTTTTCCAGTGAGTGGGCTCTTTGCATCAGGTGCCTAGAGGGGAAAGAAAAGGCAGTAGGGAGTGGAAGCCAAAGATGAACGCACACACACATGCCTGGATACAGGAGGGAGACAGGGCTCTGCAGCAACCAGGGGTAAAGTACAGTATCACCAGAGGACTGTCCTCACCCCGGCCTCAGCTCCTGAGAGCACAATGACAGATGCTCCGAGGCCTTCTACCGATTATTAGTGCAATTCCAGACCTGAAGAGTACGCAGATGGCCTCTGAGATTGAGTAAAGAAAGTGGTACCACGAGGGACCCATGATGGGCTATAAAGTTGAAGTCACGACATTTTTTTTTTTTTTAATGTATAGAACTACCATGGCTCAGATGGTTAAGAATCTGCCTGCAGTGTGGGAGACTTGGGTTCAATCCCTGGGTTGGGAAGATCCCCTGGAGGAGGGCATGGCAACCGACTCCAGTATTCTTGGCTGGAGAATCCCCACGGACAGAGGAGCCTGGCGGGCTATAGTCCATGGGGTCTCAAAGAGTCAGACACGACTGACCGACTAAGCACACCAAACTAGCAGATCAAAGAATGCCATTAGATATGACACTGCATTTTCTGCAAAACGATGGGATGCTCTCTGTCAAAGTAGCAAAGAAAGGTGGCCAGGATGAGAAGTACCGAGTATGTCGTTTGTAGTTAGGTAACTAAATCCTGTCGAGCTTGGTTCAATTTAATTGAACAATCAATTTAATTCCATCTAGAGCTATGATTCTTTAGTTTTCAGGTCTGTACCCTTTGAGACTCTTACAAAGTGTTGGCTCCTCTTCCCAGAAAAATATACACAGTCATATACAAAAGTGGGCTTCCCAGATGGTGCTAGTGGTAAAGAACTCACCTGCCAACGCAGGAGACATAAGAGAGCTGGGTTCGATCCCTGGGTCTGGAAGATCCCCTGGAGGAGGGCAATACAACCCACTCCAGTATTCTTGCCTGGAGAATCCTATGGACAGAGGAGTCTGGCAGGCTACAGCCCATGAGGTCGCAAAGAGTCAAAGACAATTGAGTGACTAAACAGTGACAAGTCAGATGCGTGGCAAACGCGTAGCCTCAAAGCCACGAAGGCTGACCTTGACCTACATCTGCTTCCTGAGCATCGTCACCTCATTTACAAAGACTCCTGCGGACCAGCCTCTGCTCTCAGTTGACACGACTGAAGCGACTTAGCCTGCACGCACACAAAAGTCTGTGTTCAATACTGGGGGCGGGGGCAGCGTGCACCCTTGGAGCCACGGCTCTCAGGATTTTCAGAAGCAGCGGGATGCTCCGTTTTTTTCCACTGTATCCTATCAGGTGGCACAAAACTGTGACTTGTTCCATTACTGATGACGTTCACTTGGGTCACCCAACTAGGGGAATGCCAGCCAGTCTCCCCCTCTGTAAAAGCACTCGTCTCTGCTTTGCTATTGATAACTATTTCGTGGGGAGGCATGTCTAAACTGTTTGAATACCATGTTCCTCATCAATTTAGCCTGTCATTTATGTACATATATTCTTTCACCTATTTTTTCTATTTATTCTTTCATTTATTTATATCTTATGTACTTGTCTCCTGTTTTATTCATCAGGTTATCTCTTCCTATAATTTTATATTTTGACGCTCATATTGTCCCCAGTTTGGCCATCGAAAACCCCAGCAAGACGTTTTCTGTTATTTAGAAACCCAGATCTGGGTGTTTTGCATGCTCATTGCAATTTGAGTGTCACTGCTCCTGGGGAAGGGATGTAAAATACAGACATAGATGGAGATGGAGATGACAATACAGCTGGACACACACACACAGACACAGCTATATTCATCTCTGTATCTTTCTGTTGAAAAAGGAGTTTGAACACCTCCAATTCCAGTCTAACTAGGAATTCTAATTTTCTTCCTTTCCATATTTGTACCTTCTTTCCCTGACAGTGATAAACTTGCTCCCTGTCATCCTTGAGACATTCATTTCTCTGACAATCTCCCTGCAAGTGGCCCATTCCTGTCCCCTCTCCTCCCCTCCCTAGGGCTCTGACCTCCTCCTTTGCACTCTGCCCACAACCCCACCCCAGCCCACCCCTGCCAAGGAGTTACCTAATTGTCTGCTCCTAAGCTAACAAATGGAGAAGGCAATGGCACCCCACTCCAGTGTTCTTGCCTGGAGAATCCCAGGGACGGGGGAGCCTGGTGGGCTGCCAACTATGGGGTTGCACAGAGTCGGACACGACTGAAGTGACTTAGCAGCAGCAGCAGCAAGCTAACAAAGAAACCTTAAAACTATACATGGTGCAAAAAATGTTCCATGGATTTTTACTTGACCTCCTATTTTCCTGATTGTAAAACCATCGTTCCTTTGATGTCTGTGCGTGAGATGTTGAGAAATCCCCCACCTCTGTTTGCATGCCTAGATGGGCACAGAACCTACGCCTGGCAGCTAAGTTCGCACCGCCAATGCCGACGTGCTTGGAACCCCAGCCTCAGGTCCTACTGCCTCACGCTCGTGCCTGAGTCCCCGACCCTCAGTCCCCGACCTGTCCTTTCACAGCCTCCTCAGCTCAGTACTGGAACCCCCTCCACTGAGTTACCCTGAAAACCCAGAAGTGATCCTGCGTTCTCCTCTTTCCCAAACACCACCTCCACACCCGACATGGAAACCTTTCTCCCACACGTATGTAGCCCACCTCCGTTTCTTTCTGCAGCTCCACAGCCAGCACCCTGGCCCGGGTCACCTCTGCTGCCCTTGAACCATCACAGTGACTACTCACAGGTCTCCTGGCACCGCCTGCTCCCTGGGCGGGTGGTACTGCTGTCCTGCCCAGTGCCCACACCTCCTGCCTCATCAACTTTGGCCTGTGCGCCTGTCCACGTATGGGATGTGAGCAGGGCTGGGCTCCACCTCCAGGCTGCAGGTCTCAGCTGCAGGGGATGGTCCCTTTGTCCCCAAAGGGTCACAGCCTGGCGAGAAGGGGCAGGGACAGTGCCACAGCCTACAGAAACCTGAGCTGGAATGGAATGTCACAGTCAGCATGGGCAATCTGGGGGTCGTAGCTTATAAAGGCAAAGCTAACGAATAAATCCTCGGCAGTCTATTCTGTGAGCAGCCATAAGAAATCTTTCAAAAAAATAAATCAATATACACGTACCCCAGTGTTCATTGCAGCACTGTTTACAATAGGCAGGACATGGAAGCAACCTAGATGTCCAGAGAGGAATGGATAAAGAAGATGTGGTACATATACACAATGGAGTATTATTCAGCCATAAAAAGGAACAAAAGTGAGCCATTTGCAGAGACATGGATGGACCTAGAGGCTGTCATAGAGAGTGTAAGTCAAAACGAGAAAAATAGATACCGTATAATATCACTTATATGTTGAATCGAGAAAATTGGTACAGATGAGCCTGCTTGCAAAGCAGAAACAGAGACACAGATGAGGAGAACAAACATATGGAGGCCAAGAGGGGAAGGGTTGTAAAGGATGAAAGGAGATTAGGATTGACATGTACACACTATTGATACGATGTATAAATAGGTAACTAATGAGAGTCCAGGGCTTCCCTGGTGGCTCAGACAGTAAAGCCTCTGCAATGGCACCCCACTCCAGTACTCTTGCCTGGAAAATCCCATGGACGGAGGAGCCTGGTAGGCTGCAGTCCATGGGGTCACTAAGAGTCGGACACGACTAAGCGACTTCACTTTCACTTTTCACTTTCATGCATTGGAGAAGGAAATGGCAACCCACTCCAGTGTTCTTGCCTGGAAAATTCCATGGATGGAGGAGCCTGGTGGGCTACAGTCCATGGGATCTCAAAGAGTCAGACACGACTGAGCAACTTCACTGGTAATGAGCCCACTGCATAGCGTGGGGATCCACTAACTGCTCTGTGGTGACCTAAATGGGAAGGAAATCCAAAAAGGAGGGGACGTTTGTATACGTCTAGCTGGTTCACTTTGCTGTACAGCAGAAACTAACACGTCACGGTAAAGTCAGGTCTGACCTGGTGGTAGCCCACCAGACTCCTCTACGTTCCAGGCAAGAATACTGAAGTGGGTTGCCATTCCCTTCTCCAGAGGATCTTCCCGACTCAGGGATTGAACCCAGGTCCCCTGCACTGCAGGCAGATTCTTTATCGTCTGAACCACCAGGGAAGCCCGAAAGCAACTGTACACCAACATGAATTTTAAAATTAAAAAATATTAATAAATGAATCACTCCCAGTGACTTCACCCAGTCCCAGCGCCACCTAGGGTCCTGCTGGGTGGGCATGGGGGGAGCCCCAGCCCCCTGAGGCTGCTCCGTAACAGCACTGAGCTCCAGGCCTCATTCCCCTGACCCTGTGTGGGTAAGTGACCTGCCCAGGGCCCCACAATCCATCAGCCAGAACGGCAGGACCCCTGTCACTCAGCTTTCTGAGCCAGAAACTCGCCTGCTTCTCTAATCACTGACATGATGGTACCAGCCGTGCCTGGTGGCGGGGAACACACACTCCATAAATATTCATTCTTTACTGCCTGTGCACTTTTCTGCAGTGCAGTGACTCAGTCCTGCAGAGAAACACTTTGCTGCCTCCTGTAAATTCACACTGGTAGCCAAGGGCTTTATTTTGCTCCAAGGCTTGTGTTGGGTATGTTGACCTCCTAACAGCGCCCTGCCACCAGTGGCTTCTCCCACCTCTGGTTCCAACATAAAGCTGTAGTGTGCCCCCTACACACAGCTTGGAAAAGGGCTATGAGGGGGGGCCAGGTGTCAGCTGGACCTGAGTCATGGTCATGGGTGTGCTGAGAAGCCAAGGGAGGCTATAGACAGAATGATCAAAACAACTTTGGAAAACAAGCAGAAATGCATCTAGCTCTTGAGTCTGTGGACTGTGTTGTACAGAGTGTTCCTTGAATTGTAAAGATGTGATACTTTTTTTTTTTTTGGATCACACAGCATGGCTTGTGGGATCTTAGTTCCTGGACCAGGGATGAGAACCCACCCACTCAGCAGTGAGAGCAGGAAGTCCTAACCATTGTACCACCTCGGAGTTTCCAAGATCTGACACATTTTTTTTTTAAATCATGAGACTTGTGAGCTGGGAGGAATTGTTGAAATCATTCACTTTGATTCTTTCCTGTTAAGAGTGAGCAAACTGGGGCCTGGAGATGTTACGATTTGGCCAAAGGCACGGGGAGAGTTAAGAGGAACCTAACTTCTAGATGTCTTTAATCACAGCCTCTCCTGTTAGGATTTAAAAGACCAAATGAATCAAGCTCTCTCCCTTCCCACCCCCACACCCCTTGCAAAAATCGTGCCTCTTTTACAGCCTGACTACCCTCTGTGCTTGAGTCTGTCTTATCCAGGAGCCCTCAAGGAGGCCTGCCCATTGTTAAGGCATTCTGAGAGTTTAAAAAATGCTTGTTATTGATCAGCATCTGATTGCATGTAGCTCCTACCTGTATTAACCTGCTGCTGGAACTCGAGAATTCAGAATCTAGTATTTCTGATACCGTTCCCAGATACACAAGAGGCAATGGAAACATTCCCACTGAATTCCAAGCCCCATGAATGCCTGCACACTTACTTGTGGATAATGACCCCTGAAAACAATATCACAACCTGAAACTTATTCCTGGTTTCTGCTCTGGATGAAAATTTTCTAAACCCTGGCAGAAGAGGAACCCCCTCGGCCCTGAGTTCTGATGCCACTTTCATGGGTATCATGGTCAGGCTCTTGGTGCTCCTGAAAGAGAGCTCCCTGGGGATTCCTTAGCCACCAACTAAGAATCCACCCAACACACAAAACCAGCAAAGGGCTGCAAATCCTCCCAAGAGCATCTGTGCCACACTCAAGGCAAGAACGCCTTGTCATGGTCTTGACCGTCTATGTCAGATTGGAACATACCCACAAGGTGCTGAAGGCTTGCTGGCCTTCTCCAGGCAGCAGAGTGGAGGAGCCAGGGTTTACACAGGGCTGCAAGCCAGCTGTCAGGTGGTGGAGAAGCAAAGCCAGGCTCAAGGGCACAGAATTATGGAATTACCGGGAGGAGGAAGGTCATCAAGTAGAGCACATCTTAAAGAAGTCAGTGAGAGGTACCATTTGCTAATTACCTGGTGTCAGCCTCTTTGCGAAACACGGAGGTATGTTATCTCATTAAACTGCAATTAACTTCCCTAAACATAAGGAAATGATTGTCATTCTATTTTGTAGAGGAGGAGGAAACAGAGCCATAGGGAGGTGGGATCCTTAGTAAAGGTGCTGCTTTAATAAACAGGATTCAAACCTAGATTCTCCAGATTGAGACTTGGAACGCTTCCTCCTCTGGCTCCTTTCTGGGCAGACTCTCCCTGAAGTGGGAAGAAGGTGCCTCTCCCTCCCTGCCCCCCCACCATAGCCAGAAAGTGCCCAAGTCTTCAAGTCCAGCTGTCTCCCACCTGCGGCCTAAGTGTCAGATGCTGCATGTGTGCTAAGTCGCTCAGTCGTGTCCGACTCTTTGTGACCCCATGGACTGTACCCCACCAGGCTCCTCTGTCCATGGGATTCTCCAGGCAAGAATACTGGAGTGAGTTGCCATGTCCTTCTCCAGGGGATCTTCCCAACCCAAGGATCGAACTCATGTCTTCTATGTCTGCTGCATTGGCAGGTGGATTCTTTATCACTAGCTCCACCTGGGAAGAGGCTGTAGGACTCAGTTTATGGAACAAAATGCCAAGTCAAATGGCAGACATGATTCACACCCTCTGTCAACCCTCCCCAGAGACCAGGTGGCCAGTCATTGGTCATAAGGCCACTTTCTCCAGTGGAGCAGGAGATCTGACTGGAGCGAGAAGCTCCAGTCACATCTGGAGCCTCTAGGCCCTTCAAGTGCCTCCAGTACAAAAGCTCCTGGAGGCTTCCTCCAGGCAAACTGCTGGATGGAGCACTAGCAATTATGGCGGGGCTGCCCAGGCTGAAATCCGACCAAACTTCCTGAACAGGGATGACCAGCAACTGGGGCCCAAAGCCACACCTGTCCATGCAGGGCCATGGCGGTGGCCCCACCAGCCTGGGGGCGAGACTCTGCAGTCAGGAGCTGGAAGTGCAGGGGGAAGCCTGTTGTGACCCTGCTCACCATCTCCAGCATCTCCTCCTGGCCAGCAGGCCAGCGTCTGAACGCCCTGGCCTAGCACACACAGCACAGGTGGTTCCTGGGAGACTACAGTCTCCTTTAGTAGCATCACTTCCATCTGACTCACACATTCCCCCTTCTCCCCTTTCACAGTGAGCTCCTCACTCCCTGTGCCTGCCAAGGTCTTCTTGATCCGAGCCTGAGCACAAGCTGCACCATCTACCCGCAACGAACACCTGCTGTTCTCTAAGACGTAGCTCAAAGGTCCCGTTTTCTCCAGAACCTTCCCTGATCCCCAAGTGAGATTTCCTCTTAGGTATCACATGGTAAGTTATTCGAACATCTATTATTCTAACGAATGTACTAGACTCTTATTACTTGTTTGTGTACATCTTCTCTTTCAGATCCCAAACGTCTCACGGTAGCCATTGTTGTCGTTGTTGTTCAGTCACTCAGCTGTGCCCAGCTCTTTTCTACCCCAGGGACTGCAGTACCCCAGGCTTCCCTGTCCTTCACTATCTCCCAGAGTTTGCTGAAACTCCATGTCTATTGAGTCAGTGATGCCATCCAACCATCTCATCCTCTGTCATCCCCTTCTCCTCCTGCCCTCAAATCTTTCCCAGCCTCAGGGTCTTTTCCAATGAGTCAGTTCTTCTCATCAAGTGGCCAAAGTATTGGAGCTTCAGCTTCAGCATCAGTCCTTCCAATGAATATTCAGAGTTGATTTCCTTTACAATTGACAATCCTTTACAACTGATCTCCTTGCAGTCCAAAGGACTCTTAAGAGTCTTCTCCAGCACCACAATTCAAAAGCATCAGTTCTTCGGTGCTCAGCCTACTTTATGACCCACATAAAGCTCTTGCATCCGTACATGACTACTGGAAATACTGTAGCTTTGACTATACGGATCTTTGTTGGCATTAGGAAACTATTCTACATTTTTCAGCCAACAGCCCAGTCCTCTTGTGTGCTGGCATCTCCAACACAGCATGGATCATGATCGGCTGTTATTCAGAATATTGCTCACCACTCTGATCAAGGTGAGCACTGCCTTTTGCAAAAGTTACACTGGATTCTCATCACCTCGATTTTACAGAAGAGGAAATGAATTCAGATGGGCTGAAGAGGCAGCGCAGTTCCAGCTAGTGAGTAGCCACGCCAAGATCCCCAAGGCCTGTCCAACTCCAGACCCCAGGTCCACTCTAAGGCCCTGATGATGCCAGTGCTGGCTATGTGGGAGGCTCTCCCTCCCTGCAGGGCTACGTTGCTCTGTTCACAGAAATGACTGTGTAGTTCCTCACCTCAGCTCAGCACAGGTCTTGGCATCCTCTGTGGTGCAATCACTTAATATGATCAGGATAAAAGCCAAACATTAGACATCTGAATCTGAGCTCCAGAACTGGGCACGAAGAATGACTCCAGGAAGCCCTCAGGTTACACCAGTCACCTGCACCCCAGCCCAGAGCAGTCCCTTCCCAGAAGACGAAAGTTTAAACAAACACACCCACACCCAGGAAGGCTACCGCCTTCCTGTCACATACCAATGATTAATAAACACCTTCACTCGCGTGTTCAAGAAGAAATATGCCCACCCCTCCCAGGGGTAATCATTTCTCTGTTACACTGAAGTACATGCTTAGTTCTACAAATTCACAGCCCTGGTTGCTGACTTTGAGAGTTTCAGTTCAGTCAGTTCAGTTGCTCAGTCATGTCCGACTCTTTGTGACCCCATGGACTGGACCCACACCAGGCCTCCCTGTCAATCACCAACTCCCGGAGTTTACTCAAACTCATGTCCATCGCGTCGGTGATGCTATCCAACCATCTCATCCTCAGCCGTCTCCTTCTCCTCTCGCCTTCAATCTTTCCCAGCCTCAGGGTCTTTTCCAAGGAGTCCATTCTTTGCATCCGGTGGCCAAAGTATTGGAGTTTCAGCTTCAGCATCAGTCCTTCCAATGAATATTCAGGACTGATTTCTTTTAGGATGGACTGGCTTGTTTAATGATTTGTTTAATGATTATTTTCTATTTCCTCTCCTGTAGATATCAACCTTTTTCTTGTCTTCTGGGATGAAATTATATCCAACACACACTGTCCACTTTTAACAGGCTTTCAGTGTCAACAGTTGAAATTGGCAGGAGCGGAGGAGGAACGACACAAGGAAAGAAAATGAGTCAAAGAGAAAAGAGGAGAGGGAAAACCTCAGCCTCTTAAACCTCAAGAATTGCTGTAGCTTCCCAGGCCAGCCTCTCCCTCTGGTGGGAGGAGTTGGGGGCAGGGGGGACGCGGAGGGGGCGGTCCTGGTTCGCGCAGCCCGTGGGTAGCATTACCGACTGCGACCGGCAGAGGACGGCTTCCCCTTGTTTAAGGCAAATAACGGCACCCGGAGCTGCTATTCTCCCTGGGAATGCAGGTTTAAAGGCGCTTGCCTAAGCAGAGATCTTCTCAGCACGAACTGTAAATACATCTCGTCTTAGCCTTTACCTCTGTCGAAAGGGCAAAAAGGGGCTGGTGGAAAAACAAGCTGCTCGGCAAGGTCGTCAGGACGCTCGCACACATGTTCGTGCGTCATCCAGGTCTGGATGAATAAAGGTTTGGAGGAGGGGCTGGGCGTGAAGACTGGCCAGGAGGGGCGAGACCCACCCTGCTCCGGGAGCGCAGACTCTGGGAGGGGGTCAGAAGTCCATGGACCAGTCAGGGGAGCCCAAAGCCCCTGGAGGCGTTGGCACGCGTACCCACCCGCTCCTTGGGCGAGTCATGCTCAAGACCTGGGTGATCCCGCCTCCCAGGCCCGGGGAGAGCATCCCCTCCCGGTCCCATCCCCTATATTTCTGCTTTTCCCTGAACCCCCCACCCCCCCAAGTCTTAAAGCAGGTCCTGAAGGAAGATAGCAGACCTTAAGACATTGTGTAGTTCCCTGAAAGAAGCAGGGCTTGGACCCACATGCTTTCTGGGCACCTGCTCCGTGCCACACAAGACCAAGCTCTGACTCCGATGAACTTAGGTTTCAAAGGGTGGGTAGCAGGTTATCAGTTGGTGAATGAATGAGCAAGGTAAATCCAGGAAGTGAGAAAGGCTGTAACAACAGGATAATGTGACAGAGAACCCAGGGCAGGTGGGGCAGCGGGGGTTGAGGAGGGGCGGGAGTTGGGGGGCAGGTAGCACAGGCTTTCCAGGGACGTGATTTGGAGTTGAATCTGAAATTCCTTGTTCAGAACACCGCTCAGAGGTCTTCCCTGGTGATCTAGTAGCTGAGACTCTGAGCTCCCAACACAGGGGTTCCACCCCTGGTTAGGGAACTAGATCCCACATTGCAGATCCCATGTGCCACAACTAAGACTCTGGGCAACCAAATAAATACATAAATAGATTTTTTAAAAAAGAAGAACATCCCTCAGGTAGGATCAATTATTTACCTTCTGGAGTAGGTTCTTTCCAACCAAGGGGCCAGCAAAGACCCCTCGCCTTCACACAGGCTTGAAATTAGGGGGCAAAATGATCTGATTTGTGTTTTTAGGATGCCGTTCTGGCTACTGTCCAGAGCAGATCCAGGAAAGGATAGGAGACATCAGTGGGCATCAGTGGGCCAGGCCGGAGAGGACCACTTCTGGCCCCGCAGCCCACATGGAGATCCACAAGCCCACCAGAAAGAAGGAATAGTGGCCCTCACACAGCTCCGCCCTCCTCACTTCCCGGTGACCCGCTGGGAACCCTTTGCCCTTGGAAACATTGTTCAGCTCCCTAGGAGAAGCTGGGCTTGAACTGCATTTTTTAGATGGCGTTACTGTTACCGAGGTCAGGGGCAGCGGCCGAGAGGAGCAACCCAACATCCAAGGAGCGGTGGCTGCACCAGCACAGGAGGGCTGAGAGGAGCTACTCCATGATCAAGGTCCGGAGGGACAGCTGTGAGGAGATACCCCTCGTCCAAGGTAAGGAGCAGCAGCTGCGCTTTGCTGGAGCAGCCATGAAGAGATACCCCACATCCAAGGTAAGAAACACCCAAGTAAGGTGGTAGGTGTTGCGAGAGGCATCAGAGGGCAGACACAAAAACCATAATCACAGAAAACTAGTCAATCTAATCACATGGACCACAGCCTGGTCTAACTCAATGAAACTAAGCCATGCCGTGTGGGGCCACCCAAGACGGGCGGGTCATGGTGGAGAGGTCTGACAGAATGTGGTCCACTGGAGAAGGGAATGGCAAACCACTTCAGTATTCTTGCCTTGAGAACCCCATGAACAGTATAAAAAGGCAAAATGATAGGATACTGAAAGAGGAACTCCCCAGGTTGGTAGGTGCCCAATATGCTACTGGACATCAGTGGAGAAATAACTCCAGAAAGAATGAAGGGATGGAGCCAAAGCAAAAACAATACCCAGTTGTGGATGTGACTGGTGATAGAAGCAAGGTCCGATGCTATAAAGAGCAATATTGCATAGGAACCTGGAATGTCAGGTCCACGAATCAAGGCAAATTGAAAGTGGTCAAACAGGAGATGGCAAGAGTGAACGTCGACAGTACAGGAATCAGCGAACTGAAATGGACTGGGATGGGTGAATTTAACTCAGATGACCATTATATCTACTACTGTGGGCAGGAATCCCTTAGAAGAAATGGAGTAGCCATCATGGTCAACAAAAGAGTCCGAAATGCAGTACTTGGATGCAATCTCAAAAACAACAGAATGATCCCTGTTCGTTTCCAAGGCAAACCATTCAATATCACAGTAATCCAAGCCTATGCCCCAACCAGTAATGCTGAAGAAGCTGAAGTTGAACGGTTCTATGAAGACCTACAAGACCTTTTAGAACTAGCACCCAAAAATGATGTCCTTTTCATTATAGGGGACTGGAATGCAAAAGTAGGAAGTCAAGAAACACCTGGGGTAACAGGCAAATTTGGCCTTGGAATACGGAATGAAGCAGGGCAAAGACTAATAGAGTTTTGCCAAGAGAACGCACTGGTCATAGCAAACACCCTCTTCCAACAACACAAGAGAAGACTCTACACATGGACATCACCAGATGGTCAACACTGAAATCAGATTGATTATATTCTTTGCAGCCAAAGATGGAGAAGCTCTATACGGTCAGCAAAAACAAGACCAGTAGCTGACTGTGGCTCAGACCAGGAACTCCTTATTGCCAAATTCAGACTTAAATTGAAGAAAATAGGGAAAACCACTAGACCATTCAGGTGTGACCTAAATCAAATTCCTTATGGTTATACAGTGGAAGTGAGAAATAGATTTAAGGGACTAGACCTGATAGATAGAGTGCCTGATGAACTATGGACAGAGGTTCGTGACATTGTACAGGAGATAGGGATCAAGACCATCCCCATGGAAAAGAAATGCAAAAAAGCAAAATGGCTGTCTGGGGAGGCCTTACAAATAGCTGTGAAGAGAAGCGAAGCGAAAAGCAAAGGAGAAAAGGAAAAATATAAGCATCTGAATGCAGAGTTCCAAAGAATAGCAAGGAGAGATAAGAAAGCTTTCCTCGGCGATTAATGCAAAGAAATAGAGGAAAACAACATAATGGGAAAGACTAGAGATCTCTTCAAGAAAATTAGAGATACCAAGGGAATATTTCATGCAAAGATGGGCTCGATAAAGGACAGAAATGGTATGGACCTAACAGAAGCAGAAGATATTAAAAAGAGGTGGTAAGAATACACAGAAGAACTGTACAAAAAAGATCTTCACAACCCAGATAATCACAATGGTGTGATCACTGACCTAGAGCCAGACATCCTGGAATGTGAAGTCATGTGGGCCTTAGAAAGCATCGCTATGAACAAAGCTAGTGGAGGTGATGGAATTCCAGTTGAGTTGTTTCAAATCCTGGAAGATGATGCTGTGAAAGTGCTGCACTCAATATGCCAGCAAATTTGGAAAACTCAGCAGTGGCCACAAGACTGGAAAAGGTCAGTTTTCATTCCAATCCCAAAGAAAGGCAATGCCAAAGAATGCTCAAACTACCACACAATTGCACTCATTTCACACTCTAGTAAAGTAATGCTCAAAATTCTCCAAGCCAGGCTTCAGCAATACGCGAACCATGAACTTCCAGATGTTCAAGCTGGTTTTAGAAAAGGCAGAGGAACCAGAGATCAAATTGCCAACATCTGCTGGATCACGGAAAAAGCAAGAGAGTTCCAGAAAGACATCTATTTCTGCTTTATTGACTATGCCAAAGCCTTTGACTGTGTGGATCACAATAAACTGTGGAAAATTCTGAAAGAGATGGGAATACCAGACCACCTGACCTGCCTCTTGAGAAACCTATATGCAGGTCAGGAAGCAACAGTTAGAACTGGACATGGAACAACAAACTGGTTCCAAATAGGAAAAGGAATACGTCAAGGCTATATATTGTCACCCTGCTTATTTAACTTCTATGCAGAGTACATCATGAGAAATGCTGGGCTGGAAGAAGCACAAGCTGGAATCAAGATTGCCGGGAGAAATATCAATAACCTCAGATATGCAGATGACACCACCCTTATGGCAGAAAGTGAAGAGGAACTACAAAGCCTCTTGATGAAAGTGAAAGAGGAGAGTGAAAAAGTTGGCTTAAAGCTCAACATTCAGAAAATGAAGATCATGGCATCTGGTCCCATCACTTCCTGGGAAATAGATGGGGAAACAGTGAAAACAGTGTCAGACTTTAATTTTGGGGGTTCCAAAATCACTGCAGATGGTGAGTGCAGCCATGAAATTAAAAGACGCTTACTCCTTGGAAGGAAAGTTATGACCAACCTAGATAGCATATTCAAAAGCAGAGACATTACTTTGCCAACAAAGGTCCATCTAGTCAAGGCTATGGTTTTTCCAGTGGTCATGTATGGATGTGAGAGTTGGACTGTGAAGAAAGCTGAGCACCGAAGAATTGATGCTTTTGAACTGTGGTGTTGGAGAAGACTCTTGAGAGTCCCTTGGACTGCAAGGAGATCCAACCGGTCCATCCTAAAGGAGATCAGTCCTGGTTGTTCTTTGGAAGGACTGATGCTAAAGCTGAAACTCCAATACTTTGGCCACCTCATGTGAAGAGTTGACTCATTGGAAAAGACCCTGATGCTGGGAGGGATTGGGGGCAGGAGGAGAAGGGGACGATAGAGGATGAGATGGCTGGATGGCATCACTGACTCGATGGACATGAGTTTGGGTGAACTCCGGGAGATGGTGATGGACAGGGAGGCCTGGCGTGCTGCGATTCATGGGGTCGCAAAGATTCGGACACGACTGAGCGACTGAACTGAACTAAACTGTTACTGGAGACTTGGAGGTTTTGCTGAGTAACTAACCCAACATCTCACAGATGATAATAATAATAAAGGACAGAGGTGATATTCAAACCCGAGTCTGTTGACCCCAGCACGTTGTGCTCTGAATCCTGTAACCACAGCCTGCCCGTCTCAGATCTGGGCCCCAGGGCCTCTGGAGCAGCTGGAGAAGACAACCTAGGAGGAACCAGGCCTTTGCTGCATCATCTCTTCCCGGACTGTCCTTCTCAGCAGAGGCAAACCCACCACTACCACGAGCACACAGAGAAATCAGTTTTCCATGGGCAGGTTCTAATCCAGACAGTCAGTGGGCCACACTGGCTGCCCCACTCCCAGCCCGGGCAGTCCTGGCTGTTTCCTTCATTCAGCCCCATCCACGGCACTAGGAGGTGGAGATGGGAGGGAGGTGGAGATGCCAGGAAGGCAGCGAGTGGAAGCTCTGGAGAGTATGAACAAGGCCCAGCCACACCTTGCCTGACATGTTCCTCCCAGAGCCCAAGCAGGAGAAGACCATGTGTGGGGAGGGGAAGCAGGGCCTCCAGCTCACTTAACAGAAAGTACACAGGAGCCAGCTTGAAGGAGCTCCCACTGATCAAATCTGGGACAATGAGTCCATCGAAACCAATAATGACGGCAATAACTCTAACACATTGAATTACAAATCTGTAATCCAAGGTGATACCAAAATCTGGCTCTGTCTCACAGTAGCTGATGACCTGGTTCAGGCCACAAATCGCCTCTGAGCCTCAGGTTTCCCCCTCTGCGCAGTGGGACGCCTGTCTTTGTAGTGTTACTGTCAGATCAATGATGATAAAGGTTACAGCAGTACCAAGTTGGTCTCAGGCCCTCAGAGACTGAATTCTGCAATCAGGCATTTGGATTCTGCTTCAAGTAACTTATTTAATATGTTTAAAGCTGGTTTACTCAAATGCAGAGAAACAAAAGCAGTAGTTTCTACCTCACAGGGTTGCTGTAAGGATGAAATTAAGTGATGCATACAAACACCTTAACCCCTCAACAAGCTTCTAGTTTATCACTGTAGTCATTTTTTTTAATTACATGAAAGGTCTAGAAGCTATGACATCTCAATAGTAATAAACACACTAGCACACACGTTTTGTTTTCTAAATACCATTCCTATTAACAGGTGCCAGAGCTCCTTAGAGAAATAGCCAGGTCCAGCTGTTTCTTGCTATTGGGAGAAAAAAAAAGCAAGGTGAGCCTGGACCATGAATCAGGGCTCACTTAACAGAGATGTGTCGAAAGTACACAGGAGCCAGCTTGGTGGAACTCCCACTGATCAAATTTGGGGCAATGAATCCACCAAAACCAATTATGATGCCAATTAACCCATATAACACATTGAATTAAAAATCTATAATCCAAAGTGATACCAAAAAGCAAAACAAAGGGCTTGAATTTTGCAACCCACCGATGTACTATGGGACTCGGGCAAGGATCGTCAGTGGATCAGTGGATGCTAACATGAAGATTGTTGGGGAACAGAATAGTGCCAGGATCTTAAAGCAGCACCCCACAAGCTTCTCATTAACTACAGAATGTAAGCAGTGCCTTTTCGTGGAAAGACCTGGTTATCATTATTTGTCATCAAAGTTAGCATTACCAGAAATGGGCTTATGTACCTCTTGGAGGGGTTTCTCTGGGAAAATATAGCAAAATGTCAGCTGGTGAATCCAAGTGTAAGATATATTCATTGTACTGTTCTTTCAACTTTTCTGTAGGTTTCTGAGTGAGTGAAAAAGTTAGTCGCTCAGTCGTGTCCCACTCTTTGTGACCCCATGAACTGCAGCATGCCAGGCTTCCTGGGCCTTCACTGTCTCCCGGAGCTTGCTCAAACTCATGTCCATTGAGTCTGTGATGCCATCCAACCATCTCCTCCTCTGCTGCCCTCAATTTTTCCCAGCATCAGAGTCTTTTCCAATGATTCTGTCCCTAAATCTGTGACTTTCTTCCCCACTGGTGTCCCAACATCCAGTCATGAGCTCTCTACTCTCTGCTGGATGCCTCCCCGCCCTCCAGACCTCAAATCAGGGAGGCATGCTGCCCACACTTATACCCCTAACCTGCTCTTCTCATACCCCTAACCTGCTCTTCTCCTCTCTGTCTTTTCTGAGTTAATGGTGACTCTCTATTCTTCTGCAATCTAGGCAACCTCCTGACTCCTCCAGCTCATCCATCCCCTAAATCCCATCAGTCACCCAAATCCTGCAGATTCCACATCTCATCCAGCCCTCCCTAACGTGCTCACCGCCTTCGAGCAGGTCTCACCAGTTTCCCTCTGGATTAACTGAATGAATCCATGGTTCCCCAGCTTTTCAGTCTTGCTTCCTCCAAAACGGCTCCTATACCGCCCATACAACAATCTTAGGTACAAATCTGACCCTGTCACTTTGCTACAGAGTGCGAAGCCCTGCTATACTCAACCTGGCGGTCTGGTATTTCCCTCGTTGTGGTCTTAGTGGGCTATTCTCAGAACCCCAAGGTGATGTTGTCATTTGTAGCAAGAAATATGTATCTGATCCCTGTCTGTCCTGTCTGGTTACCCTGTCCCCATCTTCCTGGCAGAGTTCTCAAACACTTGGAATTTCCTAAGTGTTGAGAGAAGTAAAGGTGGTTTTTGTGATGTTACTGAGGTGACTTCTGGAAAGCCCCCAAGTCTCCGAGGGTGGTGGGGGCCGCTCACCAGAAGACCTAACTGCAGGATGAGAGGGTTGGGATTTATAGTCCCACCCCCAGACCTCCCGGGAGGGGACAGAGGCTGGAGGTGGAATCCACTCCCCATGGCCAAGGAAAGTGGGGCTGGATCCCACATGTTGCAACTGAGAGCTCACTGCTCTCAAGTGGAATTTACAAACTGAAACTAAAGATCGTCTTGCCGGCACTGAAGTTCCTGTGTGCCTCGACTGAGACCAGCGCAGCCAAATCAATAAATAAAAATAAGCCTTTTTTTTAAAAGGATGGCATTTGTTTGGAGAGCTGGGGAATGGATCTACAAGCTGCCGTGCTGGGGCTCAGACCCCACGGGGCCAAAGCTCCTTGGTTGGAAACCTCACCCAGGTATCGCTTCTGGCTATTGACGCTTACCCTTTGTGCTAGACCAGTCACCTCATCAGTCACCTGGTTTCCTGAGTTCCGTGAGCCCCTCTAGAAAATTAATTGAAGCCCAGGTAGGGGTCGTGAGAACCACCGATTTAGAGTCAGTTGGTCAGAAGCACAGGGCTAGTGATTGGTGTCTGAAATTGGGGGTCTTGTGAGGCTGAGCCCTGGACTCATAGAATGTGATGCTCCCCCAGGGAGAGTTTCAGAATTGGGTTGAATGGGCAGAGGTGGGGGGACACCAGGCTGGTGTCAGAGAACTGCCTGGTGCAGGGAAAACCCCCCATGCTGAACCTGGTGTCAGGAGCTCACCCTGACACTCCTGCTTGGTTCCCATCTCCAGGCTCTACCCAGGTTTCCCTGTCTGCAGTGCTCACCACTTCAAGGATGCCTGACATCCTGCTAGACCCAGCACGGACCTCAGCATCCCTTTTAGGGCTCCCCCAGCGACTCAGATGTGAGTCTGCCGTCTTCTCTTGTTCAGTCACTCAGTCGTGTCCGACTCTTTGCGACCCCATGGACTGCAGCACGCCTGGCTTCCCAGTCCTTCACCATCTCCCGGAGTTGCTCAAACTCTTGTCCATTGAGTTGGCGATGCCATCCAACCATCTCAGCCTCTGTCGTCATCCCCTTCTCCCCCTGTACTGCCCTGTATTCTGAGAATTCACGTCTACAACTGTTTCCGCATTGGGCTCCCAGGAGGCAAGGACACAATCTTAACTTGCTCTCTCCAGTGCCCATCACTCTACTTGACTTTGTCAACATCTGATTGCTTCAAAAACTCAATCTGAGAAAACCCTGGGGTCATGAAATGTTTAGAACTGGAAGGGGAGCCGCAGAACCCCTAGTCAAACACCCTCATTTTCACCTGAAGACATTGAGAATCAGAGGTAGGTGGCTGGCTTGTCGTTGCTAGAACTGAGATTCTTTCTCGCTTCCCTTCCGTCCATGTGAAGTCAGGTGAATAAGAGAACTTGTGTAGGGGAGTGAGGAGACAGCAGGCTCACGCGTGCCATATACCTGGGAACACCTGCCAGTTTTGAGGATCCTTGGAATTATAAAAGATACGGAAGTCCATCACTCCCCCCACCAGGGTCCTGACTGCGTTCAGGGGCCTGGCCTGGTCTCGGTCACACCCTCCCACCCAGCACGAGGCTGAACAGCGTGAGGGTTGACTCTCCTGCCCAGCTCAGAGGGCATCTCCAGGGTCCGTGTTCCTTTTATCACCGTGTTATACTCATCAGGGTTGTTAAGCCATTTGGTGTCCCAGGCAACCTGCAAGCAGCTCCTGGATGTTTTAACTCAAAGAAAAGACATTTCCAAAGGGGCAGAAAGCTCTCCTCTCTAGGGTTTACCTCCACGGGCTCAGGAAGGCTAGTGTATAACCTTCCAAGGGACTACTCCCTGAGAGACTGGGTGCTCTCTTGGGCTCTGGGGGGTGGAAAGGAAGGACTGGGAGAGGAATATCAGCTCTGTAAGAACAGGTTTTTGTTTTGTTTTTTTTTTTTTCTAACTATGAAAATAGATTTCTGAAGTCTGAAACCCCAGCTGAGTTTTTCTGCAGGGGAATCCACAGGTTTCTGCATTAGCCCAGATGGCAGGTTAATCTTGAAATCGCCCAGTCAGAGACCTGAGGCAGAGCCAGTGGTTTCCTGAAAAGTCCCCAACCTGCTCAAGACAGCCCCGTGCAGCCCCGTTGCCCTTGACGCAGAGCCACCAAGGTGCTACCCAAGCCAGCCTGCTTGCAAAGCTTACTCCCCATCACCCCTGCCCATTTCCTTCTTTTGAAACCTCACCCTTGAATTCAGTTTCAGGGTTCCTATAAGTCCCCCAGGCTGAGAACATCAGACGTTCTGATGATTTTCTAGAGCCTCCATTCATAAAACACCTGGGCGTTTCCACGTGGGGTGTCTTGTTCTTCACAGGGAAAGAAACAAAGGAAGTTGCCAAGCCCGTGTCTCCGTGAGTCATTAAACCCTCCTGCCCGCATCCCCAGGATGGCGGGGTCCCACAGCCCCTGAGGTCTGCACACCTGGGAGAGAAAAACGATGCTTGAGTTAAGTAGAACCTTTAATAAACAGACACAATTAGGCCGAGTGTGATAACAAAGTGTGCTGCTTTTAGGCATGGTCCGCAGGGAGGCCAAGCCTGGCTGTGCACCCTCCGAGGTGTCGCCTTGTGGAAGTCCCCACAGCCCCCGCCTCTGCCAGCATTCTCGTGTAGCCCGCCCTCCGCAGGCCGCATCAGTGGGCTGCGGGTGTTTCCCTTGGCTAGTGTTTTGCAGGACCTGGCTCCGATCAACTGATTCACTGATACTTTCAGGGTCTCCGAAGCCCTGTGATTGCACTCACCCTGCCCCTTCTCCACCCCGCTCTGCCCCTGTGATTGCCGAAGCTCTGGTGGTACAAGGGCAGTCGTCCTGAGGCTACCACCAACAGTCAAGGGCACAGGCCCTCGCCAGGTCTGCAAAGGGCACTGACCCCCATTAGCACAGGAAGCTCCTATTGCCCTATTGGGACTTCTCTGGCAGTCCAGTGGTTAAGAATCCACCTGGCAATACAGGGAACATGGTTGGATCCTTGGTCAGGGAATGAATCCCACATGTCGTAGGGCAACTAAGCCTGAGCGCCACACTACTGAAGCCCAGAGCCCGTGCTTAGCAGCAAGAGAGCCCACCGCAATGAGAAGCCCAAGCCCTTGCACAGCAACAAAGCACCCGTGTGCCGCAAAAAGGCCCAGCACAGCCAAAAATAAACGGCAGAAAAGAACTTATTGCCAGGAAGGAAACTCAGCCCCTCCTGTGGGGTCATTCTTCTGATAGGATTAGATCCTAGGTTGAATGCTGCTTAAACTGAGACCCTGTATTAGTAAACGTTAGTCTCAACCCCTGGAAAACACCCTGATGCTGAGAAAGATTGAAGGCAGGAGGAGAAGGGGATGACAGAGGATGAGATAGTTGAATGGCATCACCGACTCGGTGGACATGAGTTTGAGCAAGCTCCAGGGGTTGGTGATGGACAGGGAAGCCTGGCGTGCTGCAGTCCATGGGGTCAGAAAGAGTTGGACACGACTAACTGACTGAACTGAACTGGTCTCAACCCCTGGTGGCTCAGATGGTAAAGAATCCGCCTGCAATGCAGGTAGACCCAAGTTTAATCCCTGGGTTGGGAAGATCTCCTGGAGAAGGAAATGACAACCTACTCCAATATTCTTGCCTGTGAATCCCATGGACGGAGGAATCTGGCAGGCTACAGTCCATGGGGTCACAAAGAGTCAAACACGACTGAGCACACACAGCCTCCACCGTGAATAGTGAAAAACCCCAAATCTCAGTGGCCCAAACAAGGCAGTGTTTGTGTCTGTCTCACGTCCCCACGGAGGATGGAGTTGGTGAGTTCTGGGCAGTTACAGGGACCTTGAGGGGCCCAGCCACTTCCATCTTGCAGCTCTGCTCTGTGTGCTTCGGCTGCCAAGGTCTCCTTGGGTATCGTATCTCTAGTCCAGCAACAGAGACAGAAAGGCCAGAAGGGGACAGTCCCTCTTTTTAAGAGCACTTCCTGGAAGCTGCAGCCACCCCTTCTGCTTACTTTCCATTGACCAGAATGTGGCTGGCATTCTCAGGGGGGTGGGTGGGCATTTTTGTGGTTACAAGGATGGGGGCGGGGAGGATGTGACTGGCATTTACAGACCAATGATGCTAGACATCCTGAAATGTGACCAATAGTCCCACACCACAAAGAGTTTCCGCAAGTTCCTGTGGGGTATTGAGGTTTATAATTATCTAAGCTGAAAAAGACCCTGATGCTGGGAAAGATTGAAGGCAGGAGGAGAAGGGGACGACAGAGGATAAGATGGTTGGATGGCATCACCGACTCGAAGGATGTGAGTTTGAGCAAGCTCTGGGACTTAGTGATGGACAGGGAGACCTGGCGTGCTGCAGTCTGTGGGGTCGCAAAGAGTTGGACACAACTGAGTGACTGAACTGAACTGAAGCTTAGAAATTAACTCCTTTTGACATATTTACCAAAAACTACACTTGGTATTTTTTGAACTACTCAAATATACATTGAAATTTTCAAGTGTGCAATGATCAAGTTTTTTTTTTTTTTCTTTCAGAATTGTACCAAGGCTTGTTCCCAATTTCAGAAATATGTCAACCACGACAGCTCCCTTCATTGTTACCACTGGAAAAATTCAGCCTTTGCCTGATGCCACATTCAGAGGGATTTATGTCTGTGTGCCAGCTTCCGGGGCCCTTCTTTCATCTTCTGGGAGAGACGTGACTGAGCATTTACAATATGTTAAGTGTAATATTTTGTTATAAGTTACTTTCCCTCTAGTTTCTCTTTAAAGTAATTTATTGATTTTTTTAAGCCTATAAATTTAATTTTAGGAGAATAAAGGAAAATTAGAAAGCATTTGTAGAGAAAGAAATGGCAACCCACTCCAGTATTCTTGTCTGGTTTCCTGACTTGCCCATGGACAGAGGAGCCTGGAGGGCTACATACAGCACGGGGCCGCAGAGTCGCACACGACTGAGCGACTAAACAGCAACAAGGCATTTGTCATCGAAGGAGCTGCCAGGTGTGATGGGGAGACCACTGGCAGATGCATAGCCTCAGAGCCACGAAGGCTGACCTCGACCTACATCTGCTTCCTGAGCATCTTCACCTCATTTCCAAAGACTCCTGCCAACCAGCCTCTGCTCTCAGTTGCCTGTGGGTCCCAAGCCCAGACCCAGCTCTCAAAACTTGCCCCCATCAGCACAGACCATGTGGCTTCCGGTGTTGCGGACACAGACTCCCCCAGGAAGGTCTGTGACAATTCAACACAGTCATTTTGTCACCGGGGACATTCCAACATGCTTGCCTTACTCTTGGTTTGACCCATAGGTGGAAATTAAGCTTTCAGCTGTTTCTATCACCAAGTAACAAAGGAAACAGATACTCTGTCCCCTTGGCTCAGCCTCACCTGTATCTCCTGCCATGCCAATCCCACTCCCTGCTGGGAAACGGGGCGCTTGCATCTCAGAGACGGGCTGAAGGTCAGGGAGGTCTGCTGGACCAACTTCTTGGCAGTAAAAAAACCTGTTTTTAGATTTTGTTATGAGTCTTCCTGGTATAGAACAGCCCTCCAAAATGGACTCATCAAAATGACTTTCTCAAAAATTCTGTTTCACCCCAAAGACCAGAGGAAATAGGGCTAAGAAATGGAGCACACTAGAAAGGACCACCTTGGCCGGCCCTGGATAGACAGAAAGTGCCCAGCGGGCTCAGCACAGGCGACGACATGCCCGGCTCTTCCCACCCCACCCGCCACTGCCTCTTCCCTGCCTTCAGACGAGAGTGACAGCCTTGGGGCCCAGATGGGACACCACCGCCCTGGGGAGGGAAATCAGCCAGACTGCTTCAGATGAGTACGGATGCCTGGCTCTCAGCCCCGAGGCTTGCCTTTCATTGGTCTGGGTGGGCCTGGGCACTGATATACATATTTCTCAGCAGTCCCTCGGCGATCTGAAACCCATACCACCAGGAATCTGCACCACAGCTCCTCTCAACAGCTCTCTCCAACATGCCTTTATTTTGGCATTTCCCATTTCTTCTAGCTCCAGGGAGATGTGTATGTGTGCTAAGTCCCTTCAGTCGTGTGTGACTCTGCGACCCTATGGACTGTAGCCCACCAGGCTCCTCTGTCCATGGGATTCTCCAGGCAAGAATACTGCGGTGGGCTGCCATTTCCTCCTCCAGGGGATATTCCTGACCCAGGGATCAAACTCACGTCTCTTTTGTCCCCTGCATTGAGTTCTTTATCACAAGAACCATCTGGGAAACTCAGGGAGAAGGCTTTGGGGATGTACTACGAAACAAAAATGTTCATTACTCCTTAATAAGATGAATTTAAGTCACCCACAATCTGTCCTCCTGTCTCTGCCCTGACTCCTCCCTTGATGGGTGTCCATGCGCCATCCCTTTCTGTTTTCAAACTGATGTCTGATAAGTCACCATATTTTGAAAGACACCCTGGTAAACGAACAGGGTTGTTTTGGGGGTTTTTTTTTTGGTAGGAGGAGGATGTTGTTCCACCCACCCAGCTATAAGTCAAAGTTATTTCCCCCTTGTTTTATAGTCAAAGTCAAATAAAAGCAATTACAGCACCTGTTATGGAGAGAATTATGTCCCCCCAAAATAGATATGTTCAAGTCCTAATCCCTAGCACTTCTGAATGTGACCTTATTTGGAAATAGGATTGTTAGGAAAATAATTCGTTAAATCACAACATGGTCATAGGAGTAATCTGACATGACTTGTGTCCTTCTGAGAAGATGACCTTGTAAAGACCAACATGCATATGGAAAATGCCACAGGAGGATGGAGGGTTGGCCAAGGGACACCCAGGACTGCTGGCAACCTCAGAAGCGGAGCAGAAGTCCCAGGACAGAGTGTCCTCCAGAGCTTCTGAGTGAGCACAGCCCTGCCCACACCTTGGTCTCGGACCTGTGGTCTCCAGAAGAGTGTGCGTTTCTGCTATAAGTCACCCACCTCATGGTGCTTTGTTACAAGAGCTGAGGGAAAGGAATGCAAACAAAGTTATTATGCCCACTTTTGTTTGTTTGAAAGAGGCAGTAGGTTGTGATGGCTGAGGGCGCAGACTTCCGTGTCAAGCCACCTGGCTTCCGGTGACTTCCTACGTGGCTTTTCTCACGTGGAAAATGAGGACCCTAAGACCTTAACGCAGAGAGTTGTTATCGTCGTTTAGGTGCTCAGTCGTGTCTGACTCTTTGTGAGCTCATGGACTGTAGCTCGCCAGGCTCCTCTGTCCATGGGAATTCTCCAGGCAAGAATACTGGAGTGGGTTGCCATTTCCTTCCGCAGGGGATCTTTCCGACCCAGGAATCAAATCAGGGTCTCCTGCATTGGCAGGTGGACTCTTTACCACTGAGCCACCAGGGAAGGCAGGTCCTGCAGAGAGCTGTTAGGAAACGTGAAAGAGGTGATGTCTTAAGAAGAACCCAGGCCTGGCACCTAGAGGTCCTCCCAAAGTACAGGGGTGACTGAGGGACAGGGCCTGGAGCAAGGAGCCAGGCTGTCTGTACAGACAGAGGAGGGCAGAGGCCAGCCAAGTGCCCACCCCCCGGGATGCTGTCAGGATGAGGGCGGTGATACACGAGAGCCCTTGGAGCGAGCGTCACATCACCATCATCAGGCTGCCATCGATTCATCACTGTTTCTGAGTTCCAACCTGATGGTGTTCAGAGCAATGCGGAGAGTGGTGTGCTGGGCCACAGTTCACACCCCAGGCATCTGGCTGACACGCAGACAACAGCAAACCCATTCACTTGGGTCTCACTGCTTAATTATTGCAACTTGGCACGGCTTCCGGTGCCTTGAGAGCCCTTGGACACGCACCATACGTTTTGGGCAGGAAGGCACGGCTGGCACGGGGACGGGCCCGTCAATCCTGCAGCTCTGCTCTGCTAAGTGGTGGATGCTCTCCAAACACTCGGCCCCAAATGTACGGGAAGCAAAAGCCTGGCACTCAGAGGCACCAGGGCCACGCTCACCCACAACCCGCCTGCCAATCGTACCATCCTGCGTTCGTCACCAGAGGCAGTTTCCAGCCTGGCAGTGGAAAGAGGTGAGGGGGCAGCGAGTCATCAGCCGGCGAGATGTTTCATATGTGAGGAGGACTGGCCCAGGATATATAGAAGGCTAGAGCCCCTCACCCCTCAAGCCCGAGTGAAGAGCTGTGCGCCTGCCTGTCTTGGATGGCCCTTGACTGTGGGTGCAGAGCAGAGATTGACTGAAGCCACGTCACCCACCCATTCATTCCTTTGATCAACCAACCAGCGTTCACTGAGCGTCTGCTCTGTGCTCAGCCCTGGTGACACAGAAATGACGGAGAAAGGGGGCCTCCTGAAAGGGAACATGGGTCTGGGCTCCCCCTATTCCAGAAGGATCCTTCATTGAATCCTTCGGGAGGCTGGAGGGAGCTGGCCCAGTTGCCAAGTTTGCTGATGACACTCATCGACAAGAGTGTAGCAACCTCTCTGATGGGCTGGGCAGACACGGGAGCCTGAGCTTCATTGGTGAATATTAAAAAGGTCTCAGCCCTCACCGAACTCATATTAAGTCCCCAGGGAATGTGACATTTGCAACCTGAATATTTTCTAATCCTCTTGTGTGTGTGTGCACTCAGTCATGTCCAACTCTTTGCGACCCCATGGACTGTAGCCCGCCAGGCTCCTCTGTCCGTGGGATTCTCCAGGCAAGAATACTAGAGTGGGTTGCCATTTCCTTCTCCAGGGGATCTTCCCGACCCAGGAATCCAACCTGCATCTCTTGCGTCTCCTGCATTGGCAGGTGGATTCTTCACCACCAGCACCACCTGGGAAGCCCCAGGGAGACTTGGCCACAGTGATTTTCTACAGAGTTAGGAAGATGTCCTCACTTCTCAAAGCCCCAGGGTAACAAAAGGCAAACAATATACTCTCTCTCAAAGAGCTGGACACCAAAGCCAGAGCCCGACAGCCATCTCACCACTTCCTGCTGAATGAGGCAGGCCTGTCGCAAAGGCAGATTTGGCTCCTGCTCCTGCCTGAGGCTGCAGCAAAGCCACCTGTTCCTGGAAGATGACTCGGAGGTGACCTCTCAGGGAGGACAGGAAGATGGTCTGACAGTGACGGGGCAGAGGCCGGGCAACAGGGCCCAGCGTCCAGCTGAGAAGGCCTTGCTGGCCTCTCAGGGCTGGCGTGTCCCATCCCTGTGCTGAAGCGGTGATGGGAGTTGGGGGTACTTCTGGAAAAAGAAGAGGGACGAGGTCTTTATCTTGAGATGTGGTTAGAGGAATATTCCTCCCCCCGGGGAATAGGAACGGAAGCAGAAGGCAAATGAAGTCTCAGGAGGGACTCAGAACCAAGCATCCAGCCGAGGGTGTCTCAGCTGTGGCTCTCTGGACATCTGGGGCCAGGTACCTAATTCTTTGTTGTGTGTGTGTGTTGGGGTGGTAGGGTGGGTGTTGTCCTGTGTCTTGTGGAAAGTTTAACAGTATCCCTGGCCTCTGCCCGTTGGATGTGGTAGCCTCCCGCACCCCCAGCTTTGGTGACCAAAAAATGTCTGCAGATACTGCCAGGTGTCACCCGGGGACAGAATCGCTCCCGGCTGAGAATCTCAGTCCAGCGGTCTCCTGGAACAAGTGTCCCCCGCGTCTGCCTGGCCGGCTCCCAGACCCCACTTCCTCTTCCCCGTGTCGGGACTCTCACGGGTTTAGCTCTGAGACCCCCACGTCCCCTCAAGCACAGGCGGCCGGAACAGGTGGTCATTCTGCAGACTCCTCCCCGTCGTCGGCAGGAACTCCACCCACTGTCCCTGAGCCCATGAGTGCGGCCGCCCCGCCCCTGCCTTCCCGTCCCTATTACCCTACCGTCCACATCCTCTGTAACACAGCACCTATCGCCTCCTGACATCCTATTCGGGCTTCCCAGGTGACGCTAGTGGCAGAGAAACCGCCCCTGCCAATGCAGAAGCCTCAAGAGAGGCGGGTTGGATCCCTGGGTCGGGAAGATCCCCTGGAGAAGGAAATGGCAACCCACACCAGTACCCTTGCTTGGAGAATCCCATGGACAGAGGAGCCTGGCGGGCTACAGTCCAGGGGGCCACAATGACTGAAGCGACTTGGCATGCGTGTATGACATACTATTTACTTTCGTGTGTTATTTACTGCCTGCCCCTCCTCTGCCAACCCCCCACCACCACCACACACACCCATAAAAGCTACTCCAGGGCTGGGATCTCTGCTTATTTCACGGCTGTGTCCCAAGCACCCATCATAGTAAGGGCCCATGGGGGATGCTGAACCAGCATTGTTGTTTGAAGGACCAGGACTCGAAAACCATCATGAGTATCTGAGACCTCTGTCATTGCTCCACTGCTGGTTATTTCCACTTTCCCAGCGTGGCTCTGCTGGCCACAGGAAGGGTCGTTAAGACACAACTGTGTCCAGACCGGCCCTCGGGCCAACTCCAGAGCCACCCCCCCTCCACCGCCCTGATCACATCCATTGCCAACCTGGGTGGACAAGGACAAAGCAATTAAAATCCCATCCATCCTTCCTCAGTATTGGGATTAAATCCAGGCATTAGGATTGTGGATGGTGGATTGTGGATGATTTTTGATGTTTCTGCATTTTTTTTTTTCCTTCAGATTTACCACAATGAACTTGCATTTATTTAATGATGAGAAAAAAAAAAACAAAAAAACAGGGAAAAATATAAACCTTACTCAGTTTGTGATTTTCACCATGACAGCTCCAAATAGGGCCTGGGGTCAGGCTCTTCTGCAGGACACGCTGAGATCTGCCTGCGAAGGGGGAGTCCCTTCCCGTCAGTGAGAGGTCTGTGAAATGGACTGTTGACTTCTTGTTTTGAAGATTGTTTGTAAGAATCAGTGGACATCCTGGATACAAATGAAGGCCAGTGGCAGAGGTGCGGAAATGGGCTTGTTGTTAGGGCAGCTCTGACCAGCCGCCAGAAGTGTGTTGTGTCCTAGGAGGCCTGAACAGTTACCCCGTCTCTCCAAGGGATCATGCCAGAGGAAACCTGGCTTTGAGGCTCTCATTCAGTTACCATCACTGTCAGGCCTGTGATTAGCCGTGTCTGGTGGACTTCAGAGGCCCTGCTTGGCTACAGCCTAACAGCCGAGCTCCCAGGACCCCATTAGGAGAGGAACAGATGCCTTGGTTTCTCATGAGAGACCATCATGACATGTATTAACAGCTCTGAAGTCCTGAGACCCACCAGGCCTGACGTTAATAAGCAATGTTCCCCCTGTTTCTTTCCTGCTCCGTCTCCAGAAATGGCTCCTCGTGAAGAAGATTGTCATGACAACCTGTGTGCAGGCACCGTGGCAGGTGGGCCGCGACAGAGAGGCCCCGCGTCCAGATGAAAGAGCCTGGTGCGGTTTCGGCCGTGGAGCTTGGCGGTGCAAAATCCACATGAGTGTGGAAGTCTGGCTTCATGAACAGAAAGCTGGGTTAGGGGCTTCTCCACACATGGGCTCCCGGCCCTGGAGAGGTCTGGAGGAGCCTCAGAGCCTGCGTGAACCTGGTCCTGCCCCGCCAATGCCTCCAGCCCTGCCCCGGGGTTTCTGGTCTCTTTGTGCCTTCAACCCGGGTAACCATGGTACCAATAGGGGAGCAGCGCCCCTTTGATGCCTCTGACCCAGAGCTGTTGGAGGAAGCAGGTTGCTGATCCCAGCAGAGCTGTAAGAGCGCTCTACAAAGCCTGGCGTGCTGTTTGTGGGCAGCAAGTTCTCTGCGGTCCTGAGCAGAAAGGGCAGGCCCAGTCTCCTCTCCCCGGCCGTGCGGGTAACCTCTTAGCCTCCAGGCCCCTGTCTGGTCTCGCAGGTGGAGCTCCTTCTGCCCAGAGGCAGACGGTCCCCCCAAGGCACTCCCCTTGGTCCTTCTGACCAGAAGATCCGAGACCCCAGGAAATTGGCTTCTGCTGTGGAAAGGACAGGCCTCACTTGTCAGGACTCCTTGGATGGAATCCTGGCCCTGTCCCCCACCCTGTGTGACCTCAGGCAAGTCACAGAAACTTCTCCAAAACACATGCTGTCTCTCACCCTCCGGGTTCCCAAGCCCAGGCGGCATTAGGCTGACCTCTCGGCGGACACTGCTCCAAGTGCTGTGCACACGCCTCTCACCTAGTCCCCACCATGGACCAGCACTATGATCATTCAGTCCCATTTTATAGATGAGGAAACTGAGGTCCAGAGATGTTAGGGTTCTTGCCCCAAATCGGAGATTCATGAGAGGCAGAGCCCAGAATTGGACCCAGGCGGTCTGACTCCATGTCTGTAAACAGTCAGCCCTGCGCTGGATTGTTCTGAAGCCTACACCAGCTTCTGCAGGACCCTCACCAATCTCGGCTTTCACCACGCATTCCTGTTCCTACGTCCCACTCACCCAGGCCTTCCTGAAGCAGCCAAGCCCACACTGACCTCCGGGCCTTTGAGTCCGCAGACCCACTGCCCAGGTCTCCCTTCTACTCAGCGCCTGGCTGCATCCTCCCCCTTTGCCCCTCTGCCTGCACACCTCCTCCTCACAGGCTATGGGACCAAGAAGGGAATCGTCTAGACTTCTGTCTGGGCCTCCTGTCAACTCGGAGGTGTAACTAGCCAGTCCATACCCACCAGGGGTCTCACTGTCACCTAGTCCTGTCTGCTCTGGGGGATGCTCCTTTCCATCCTCTGGGCCCAGTTCTTGCCCCTTTGTGGTTCACAGTCAGGTTGATTTAGGTCAAATCCCCTAGCCAACGAGAGAGTGTACGCACGGCCCACATGGCCCTCAGCTTCCGTCATTATTCGCATCACAGGGTGGGGGTGGCGGTGATGGGGGGACTTGTTTTCAAACAGCTCCCCTACTAAGAAAACTTCACACACAGAGAAACACAGAACTACAGAAATCCTGAAATGGCATCCCAGCCATTTCTTCACCTGGATCTCAGACCTATTTGTCTGCCTGTTTTGAAAACTGGAAAGGCTGCATATAAAATTATAGAGATAATCTGAGCTTTTAAATGACGTTATCTGCCTGACTCTAGAGATTTACTTTTGCTTTGAGTAGGCACTTCGGCCAGGGGTAGATTATCTTAATCCGTCCTGGATGAGCTGATTCAAAGCCAGTTTCAGTCTGTGAAGGCTATTCCATTCCTGGTTCACCCTTATGGCAGGCAGTAACCCCTCTGTTGTCCCACCAAAGCCCTGGAGTGTTTCCTAAGCCCCCTCTCCTTCTTGGGAGAACCTGAACTCAAATGTTTGTTTCTCCAGTCTCTTTTCAGTAGACTGAAAGTTCTAACCAATTCCTCAGCCCCTCATCTGGCACATAGAAATTGGCAAATGCCTTGTGGGGTAGGGGACGGGAAGGCTACCCTCTCTATAATACCCTCTTCTTGATTTTGGCCCCTCAAGTCACAGCACCCTTGGGAGCTCTCTGATACCTTCAAAAGAGTTTGTAAAAAATATTTTACCTGGTTTTTCTAGCCTCAAGAGAGGTGGGTTTGATCCTTAGTTATCTCAAGGTGGGGGCTAATATGATATAAGCTAGTCCACCATATTGGAAGTGAACATCTCTATTTGAGTTAATCCTCATTTAGGTTTTTTTTTTTCCTAATTGTTCTGTTTTCCAATGCTTTTTTTTTTAATTTATATATTTTTAATTGGAGGATAATTACTTTACAATGTTGTGTTGTTTTCTGCCGTACATCAACGGGAATCAGCCACAAGTATTTTATGCTTTGTTAATTTAAAGGTCTCACCAGAGTGTCTGGGGGAAGTGAGAATCCACATTTTTCATGCTGGTCTAGGATCGAACTCCTCAGGACAGGGAGGGTGAGGAAGGTGTCTGGGCATGGATTCAGATGGCACTTGTCCTAAACCAAGGTCAAAGAAGGTATGTGGATTGAAGGTTTCTATAGCAGCTGAATTCTCAGGCATTTTTCTTCAACAAGTCGACAAACTAGTTCGATTAATGCTAACTTTTCCTCCAGATAATGCAGCTTAGAAGCAAGGTAAGAGGCCATCTCCTGGTAAGAAATACGGTGATGTTGAGACCTACAGAGATTCTCAAACTGTGCGGGACCCTGAGGGTCCCAGGAAGAGCGGGTTTGGGAAGGTGTTCAGAGGGAGTGGAGCCCTGTCTCTGTTTTCAACCAGTTCACCTCCCTCTTGGTCTATTTTATGCACTGGGTTTCTGACCAAGGTTTCCACCATGTGGACTCTGAGAAATTGTTCCATCAAAAAACTTTGAAACAGCTTCTTCTTATTGATAATCTGAGTTCTCTGGACAGAACTGACTTTCATAAGGCCGAACAAACGGTTCTTGTAAAGCCAGGACACAAACCAGCTGTTTTGATCATGGTTCAAGCACTTTCCACCACCTCACACTGAGTCACCTGGAGATTCAGTTTCCCAAAAGGTCCTTTGCTTTCAAAAAATGTTTCTCTTGAAGACCACTGTTCCTTAGTTTTTGTAGAGCTCTGCGGGCCCTTCTCACAAGCTCCCCCTAGAGGACATGGAGTGAACAAGGCTGTCATCTTTCTACTGATGGGACCAGAGGCAGCAAACCTCCCTGGAAGCACAGTGATGCCCTCCCTCAGAGACCCCAGGAGACCCTGCACCCCAGCTCCCGAGAGTCACTGTGTGACCGTGACAAGTCAGGCCACCTCACTGGGCCCTTAGCCTCCATAAAGTTAGAAATCAAGAAGGCCTTCTTGTGGAAGGCCCCTCAAAGAATCCCTGCAAGAGGGCTTGAGTCACCCAGGTATGGACACATGATCCTTCCTTCTCTTGGGAAGCCAAGGGTGTCAACAAGCCCAAATGAGGATGGCAACAGCTCCAAGAGAGGAGCTATGTCTCTGAGACCAGGGAGGAGGATATACAGCATCAGTGTTCTGGGCTAAAGTGTGCAGTGCTTCGTTGCTCAATCACATCCGACTCTTTGAGACCCCATGGACTGTAGCCCACCAGGGTCCTCTGTCCATGGGATTCTCCAGGCAAGAATCCTGGAGTGGGTGGCCATGCCCTCCTCCAGGGGATCTTCCCAACCCAGGGATTGAAACCAGGCTAAACCGTGTCCCCCCCTCCCCAAATTCCTGTGCTTCCCCTGATATCTCGGTTGGTAAAGAACCTGCCTGCAATGCAGGAGACCCCGCTTCAATTCCTGGGTTGGGAAGATCCACTCAGCTAGTAAAGAATCCACCTGCAATTTGGGAGACCTAGGTTTGATCCTTGAGTTGGGAAGATTCCCTGGAGAAGGGAATGGCTACCCACTCTAGTATTCTGGCCGGGAGAATTCCGTGGACTGTATAGTCCATGGGGTCGCAAAGAGTCGGACACAACTGAGCGACTTTCACTTTTACCCAAATTCCTATATTGAAGTCCTAACTCCCAGTACCTCGGAATGTGACTGTATTGGATGCAGGACCTTTAAAGAGCTTAATTAAGATACTGAGATCACCATTTTGGGTCCTAATCCAATATGACTGGTGCCCTTATGAGAAGCCAAGGGAAGAAGCCACAGGAGAAATCAGATCTGCTGACACCTGGATCTTGCATTTCAGCCTCCAGAACCATGAGAAAATGAATGTCTGCTTGTCACCCAGTCTGTGGTCCCTCGTTATGGCAGCCCTAGCAATCGAACACAATTGGCAAATCCCCTGCTCAGCGACGTCCCCCACCTCTTTGGAAATTATTCCTGTTTGCTCTTTTGACAATCTCTCTTGTGAATGAACTGCAGAGAAATTCAATCCTTAGAATGAGTGAGATAAATAAAGTTATAATGAGATGTTGCTATGGACCTACCATTTCTGCCCTGGGGGAGAAGTCACAGCGATGAAGACCCAGCGTAGCCAAAATTAAATAAATAAGATAAAGATATTTAAGTTCTTTGTCCTAAACTGCAAAAATATGATTAAAACAGCTTCCTTGCCCTGGAACTGTAAGCCTTGTGTTCAGTACACAGTTAAGCTCCGGCTGCTGCTGCTGCTGCTAAGTCGATTCAGTCATGTCCGACTCTGTGCAACCCTATAGATGGCAGCCCACCAGGCCCCACTGTCCCTGGGATTCTCCAGGCAAGAATACTGGAGTGGGTTGCCATTTCCTCCTCCAATGCATGAAAGTGAAAAGTCAAAGTGAAGTCGCTCAGTCGTGTCCGACTCTTAGCGACCCCATGGACTGCAGCCTACTAGGCTCCTCCGTCCATGGGATTTTCCAGGCAAGAGTACTGCAGTGGGGTGCCATTGCTTAGGCATAGTCAAGAAATAATTTTTGAAAACAACATACAGTTGCGCGACATACAGGCATAAGCGTATCTGTTTCATGAATGTCCTGTGACAAAGTGCTAATGGTAAAGAACCCGCCTACCAATGCAGGAGACTTAAGAGCCATGGGTTCGATCCTCAGGTTGGGAAGATCCCGTGGAGGAGGGCATGGAACCCCACTCCAGTGTTCTTGCCTGCAGAATCCCATGGACAGAGGAGCCTGGAGGGCTCCAGTGCATAGGGTCACAAGAGTCGGACACGATGGAAGTGACTTAGCACGCACACAATGAAAGGATACGATAGCAGTTGATTTTTCATTGAAAGGGGAAAAGAGGTGTCTTTCTCCAGCCCAGAACCAAGAGTTGGTCAGAGGAAAGGATGGGGGACGATTTCAACAGATAAATAACCAAATGTCTGAAGAGAATTTGCAAACACAATGGATTTCCTTCCCAAGGACTGGAAGTGGCGTGGACAGCTGGGCAACGAAAGAGCTGCAGTCATTTTCCGCTCCATTTCTACAGACGGCAACAGAAACATGATGGCGGAGAACAACGCCAAGTGACAATCTTCATTTCATTCCTCGGGGATAGAAAACACACCCGTTTATTAAGTCTTTAAAAGCTGTAACCACAGATTGCGGCAACAAGACGCGACAGAGAGAAGAGAGCTTGGGTTGAGCCAGCCGTATGTGGCAACCAAGTGAAAAGACGATTCCCGTCTGGTGAAGCAGCAGCCAGTCCCCGGGAAGAGCATGAACAAAGAGCTTCTCATTTACAGCGGAGATGCTGACATGCAGTGTGTTTTCCTTGGCAGACGGGCAAGCTCCCCAGAAAAGGAAGATTTAATGCAAGCAGGAAATACGAACACACTCTAGCAAACCATGTCCATTTTCTGCCTGGGGAGATCTCTGAGAAATGGATGGCCTTGGCCGTGGGTTAGGAGGACGTGAACAAGCTCTGCCCTAGGACCTTCTCCGGCGTCTCAACTCTGCCCAACCCGACATTCACAGTGAAGTCTCTCCTGTCTCAACATCCCCAGGCAAGAGCAGCCCACCTGAATTCATTTTACCACAAATGGAGACTTGCCCATATAAATTTCTAACAGTTGGTCATCAATAAATACTTGTTAAGTGAAGTTTTTTTTTTTTTTTTATTTTGTAGTCACTGAACCCGCTTCTAGACACAGAGGATACTGATTTTGAGCAAGGATTTTAAAATTAGATGAATGAAGATTCGAAAAGTTGCTCTAACCCCATTTTAGCTGTGTGACCTTGTGTAAGGTGTTGAACTCCTCTTAATGTAGTTTTACCATCTTTTAAATAGGCATGATGGGACCTTTCTGGTGGTCCAGTGGCTAAGACCCTGAGCTCCCAAAGCAGGGGCCCAGGTTTGATCCCTGGTCAGGGAACTAGATCCCACATGGCGTAACTAAGAGTTCACCTGCCGCAACAAAAGATCCTGCATGCTGCAACTAAGACTCGGCATAGCCAGATAAATAAATAAACAAAAAAGGCATGACAATGAACAAAAAAGTCTGTAAAGTACTGAGCGCAGAACATAGCAAACTCCTCATTCAGTACATACGTGTTGTTGCATTATCACTACGACCACACCTCAGTGCAGGTGGCCAGCGTCTGTCCCCTGTTGGCCGCAAAACCCCCTACTCATCTCCCCGACTCCAGCATTTCCCCACACCCCAGACTCTTCCACACACTAGGGCCAGAGTGATCTTCCAGAACACAAATCTAACTGGTATTAAGAAGATCCAAAAATCCTCTCTTCCAAAAAAACTGATCATAAATTGTCAAAACCAACTTTGCCTGAGGTCATGAAATTATCCAAAGGCTTGCAGTCATCTGGGAAGCTTATCAATGGCTAAAGCTTGGTAAAAACAGTGAGATTTATGGGGTTTTAAATTGCTATATTCCAGTCTTTCCACTTCCAGCTCCATGGTTGCATTGAAAAACCAGTCATAGTAACACCAGCAACCTGATAGCCACCAGACCGGTGGAGATGGCGCTGGAGTTCCTTTAAAGCTTCATTTCCAGGGAACCATCAGTATCTGACCTCTCTGGTAGTTCCCTGCAAGTGTCCACCTGCAAAGCCATCTTTATTTTACCTGACTTGGCGTTCATTCCTTGCAAAAAGCCTTTTCCCCGGGGCAGGGTGGCGGGGGTGGGTGTCGCAGACAGTGGTTGTCAAAAAAAGAAATTAAAGGCAGCAGTTTAATTTTGCAGCTGGGTGCTTTGTGGCCACCTGAGGCAGTGAACAACAGTTGGGACAAACAATTAGCTGACCACAAAGCTTAAAGGGAAAGGCTGAGGAATGAATTTCCAAACGGGCTTTGAAAAACTTCGACATTTTCCTGGGAATCTCGAAGGCCATGTGGACCTGAAGGGCTATGAGTGTGCCCAGAGCTGTGTGTGTTGTTGCTGTTCAGTCGCTCAGTCGTGTCCGACTCTTTGTGACCCCATGGACTGCAGCACGCCAGGGCTATGTAAATGCTCACAAAAGACCTCAAAAGGCCCGAAGCTCTCACCTCTCACCGACCTTGATGCGCTGCACAACCAGGAATTGACAGCTAAGGCATACCTGTCAACTTCCTGGCTGAGTGTTGAAGATGAGCCCCTCCAGGCACAAGGAGCCCTTGGCAACGAATGAGAGATTTATTGGTTATAGAAATTTAAGGAAATCTCTGTCCATTCATTAACTGACCGGTGAGCTAAAGAGTTTTAGTGGCTAAACATGAACAAGATGACAGACTTTACAAAATTCATTCAGAAAAGGTATTAAAACAACAATAGCAACAACAACAACAAACCCTGGAGACAGGGCAGAATCTGATTTTCGGAGTTATGTCACATTGTAATTGTTGCTGTTCAGTCACTGAGTCGTGTCAAACTCTGCAACCCCATGAACTGCAGCACACCAGGCTTTCCTGTCCTTCACCATCTCCCGGAGTTTGTTCAAACACATATCCATTGAGTCAGTGATGCTACCTAACCATCTCATCCTCTGTCGCCCCCTTCTCCTCCTGCCCTCAATCTTTCCCAGTACCAGGGTCTTTTCCAATATCACATTCAGTTCAGTTCAGTTCAGTCGCTCAGTCATGTCCGACTCTTTGCAACCCCATGAATCGCAGCACGCCAGGCCTCCCTGTCCATCACCAACTCCCGGAGTTCACTCAAACTCACGTCCTTCGAGTCGGTGATGCCATCCAGCCATCTCATCCTCTGTCGTCCCCTTCTCCTCCTGCCCCCAATCCCTCCCAGCATCAGAGTCTTTTCCAATGAGTCAACTCTTCGCATGAGGTGGCCAAAGTACTGGAGTTTCAGCTTTAGCATCATTCCTTCCAAAGAAATCCCAGGGCTGATCTCCTTCAGAATGGACTGGTTGGATCTCCTTGCAGTCCAAGGGGACTCTCAAGAGTCTTCTTCAACACCACAGTTCAAAAGCATCAATTCTTCGGCACTCAGCTTTCTTCACAGTCCAACTCTCACATCCATACATGACCACTGGAAAAACCATAGCCTTGACTAGATGGACCTTTGTTGACAAAGTAATGTCTCTGCTTTTTAATATGCTATCTACATTACATCATTTTAAATATAATCAAGAAAGGAGGGCGGTCTTCCCTGGTGGTCCAGTGATTAAGCCCCCAAGCTTTCAATGCAGGGGGCACTGGTTCAATCCCTGGTCAGGGAACTAAGATCACAGATGTCTCACTGCTGCTGCTGCTAAGTCACTTCAGTCATGTCCAACTCTGTGCGACCCCGTAGATGGCAGCCCACCAGGCTCCCCCGTCCCTGGGATTCTCCAGGCAAGAACACTGGATTGGGTCGCCATTGCCTTCTCCAATTCATGAAAGTGAAAAGTGAAAGTGAAGTCGCTCAGTCGTGTCTTGACTCTTCGAGATCCCATGGACTACAGCCCACCAGGCTCCTCTGTCCATGGGATTTTCCAGACAAGAATACTGGAGTGGGGTGCTCACAGTGCTGGCCAAATAAATAAATAGCAATTAAAAAAAAAAAGGAGGAGGAGGAGAAAATAAGACACAGGTGAAAGGGGAAGTTACCGTGTGCCAGACACTGAGTAAATGCTCTGCACTTGCCAACTCAGATAACTCTCACACCCACCTGCAAAGGTATTGTTCTTATCTTACAGACTATTAAAACCCAGTCCCAGGGGGTTAGCCTGATGTGGTCATACAGCCCGGAAGTGGCAGGGGAGGCAGGGCATGGCCCCCAAGAGTCTGGCCAGAGCACCCCTACTCTCCACCTTTGGGCGGATCTGCCCGGGACCACCTGTTGTGTCTTTAGAACACCCGTGAGCTGTTTGAGGTAGTCATTAGCTGAATAAATGCTTTTCAGCAGGGGGTAATCATTATATTAATTATCATAATAATCAGGTTCATCAGGCACTGGGTGCGATGCTTCCTAACAGAATAGAAGCGCTCTCTGTGCTATTCACAGGCCCCGGCAGCTTCACACAGCCCTCCAGCTTCACTGGACGTTTGTAAATGCTTACCGACCCAAAGTCCTGGGGCCCCTTGGAAAGTCACGGGAGCAAAGTTCAAGTGCGTGAGTTTCCAAGCATCACCTCTAGGCTTCCATCTGGAGGCAGTGTGATGTTGGCCTCACCCTCGGTCCCCTGTCACCCACAGACCTGTGTTAATGCCAAACTGGTAGATGGAGCCCAAGGGGCCTTTTTTTTAAAACGGCTCAACTGTGAACTGGTTAATTTTTGCTTGTGTTCCGTAACTCTCAAAGACTTGAATATGTTCAGGGTTAAAAGACTTTCTCAATATCTCTGCCTCCTAGCTAAGAAGGGGTGCAGTATTAGAGTTCACCGTGTGCCATAACCTGAAGGTGACATTCTGACCCAACTTCGGAATAAATAGACTTAAAACAGAATTTCACAAGAAGCAACAATTCCATTATATCTTAAATTTTAAAAGCTTTTAACTTTGTCTTTTTTCTCCCCTCATAACCATTAGTGTTGATGGAGCATGGAAATCATCTGGGGAAACAACAGTGTCCTTTGCTGGCTAATGTTGCTTCCTTTTCCTTACTATTGCGAAATGCAGTTTTCTAATAGATGATGTTTAGTGCTCTCTGTTCACCTCTCTTAAGGCTCTGTTGAGCATGACAAATGTGGGGATGATTGCTTCTAGGGTTTCATTGAGAAGATAAAACAGTAATATATTAAATTTGTATTTAATCAAGTTCTTCTACAAGAGGCCTTTCATTGTTTGGCCTTGTTGACAACACACGAGTTGCCCAGTTTCCGGCTGATGCTACTCTTGCCCTTCAAGGTGCCAGCCACAGTCCAGCCTCTCAGTAGCCTTCTCCATCCGAATTCCTGTAGAGCTGGTGTCCCAGGGTGTGCTCACTTCTAACTGTGGGAACAACAGAGCAGTGGTGTGCCCCTCACTGTTTGCGGCAGGAAGGCGTGCCACTTTCGAATCCCCTCTAGCCTGAACTCCATCCCACACGTGAAGGATTGCAAATTCAAGTTCCTGTCCCAGCAACTTGTCATGGAAAGTTTTGGGCTGCAAAACAGCCCATCCTTTTATCTTCAAAGCTTGAAAGCTCTTGGATCTAAGGAAATAGCTTATTTGGGTTGAGAAAAGACAATTTGATTTTAGGATGGTTAAACAGAGGGTTAGTGAAAAATTAAAACCAAACAACTATAAGCCTAATAAAAGATTCAAGTGGTTGTAAATCTACTGGTGATTCGTTAACGCCACCTAAAAGCAGGCAGCCTTCTGTAGAGGATGCAATACTGAGGGGCTTGCTGAGTGAGGGGATAGGATGCACCTCAGAGGTTCTGATGAGATAGGTTGGGACAGCATGTGTCAGAGCAGGACTGTGAACACGAGACAATGACATGGTGGTCCAACATATACGTGGGCGTGCATGCGTGCACACACACACAAACTATCCGTGTTTGCAAAAGTTACTTGCCCACTAAGCCAGCAGGACTTCACTAACCGCATGGTCTGCCAGGACTCTGACAGTTTAGGTTTGCCCGCAGTGATTTAAAATCTTATTATCACCAGGCTATTAAATCACTTATTGTGTGACCTTAGACAAAGTGCCCAACCTTTATGAGCCTCAATTTCTTAATCTATGAAACTGATTAAAGAATTCCTTGTAGGCAGGTTGTTGGTGAGGAATAGCAATAATGGCTGAAACATCCAGGGCAGTAAGTGGAACACAGTGAGTGCTCAGTGCACAGGACAAATTGCTATGACTTTTATTCTTATTCTTAATCAGGGGATGAAGATCAGGGATTTGAGGGAAATTAATGTCAACTGTCTTTTTAAAAGAAATGTCCTAGCACTGAAGTAGTTTTTCTTTAAAATGTTGCCTATAGTGTCCTTATTAGAGCTTTAAGACTGTGTATGTGTGTGATAAGTCCTGCTTATGTGTGTGTGCATGCCCACTCACTTAGCTGTGTCTAACTCTTTGTGACCCCCGGGACTGTAGCCTGCCAGGTTCCTCTGTCCATGGGATTTCCCAGGCAAGAATATTGGAGTGGGTCACTATTCCCTTCTCCAGAGGATCTTCCTGGACCAGGGATCAAACCCATGTCTCTTGAGTTTGCTGTATTAGCAGGCAGATTCGTTCTCACTGAGCCACCTGGGAAGCCCCAAACCCTGCATAAATAGCTATTTTTAAATCTTTTATTTTTTAAAGTAATTTTATTTATTTATTGGCCATACCTCAAGGCATGTGGGATCTTAGTTCCCTGACCAGGGATCGAACCTGTGCCCCCTGCAGTGGAAGTGCAGACTCATAACCACTAGACCACCAGGGAAGGCCCTAAATCTTTTAAAATGTGTTGTGATTATATGTTTACAAGAAAGAATGGGACATCAGATTTCTGGTTCCTCAAGTAAAGAGCTTGGAAGTTGCCCCTGTGTTCTAGTAAGTCAAAGCTTAACAGACTGAAAATTCAACAACTCTCTAGGCTGCAATAAGAGAGGGAGGGGGGACACGGGGCAACCACTGCCTGCAAGACTGCAGACCCAGCCGAGCAAGTACAGGAAGCGGCAGCCGCCCGGAGTGGGCTCAGTGGGAGCCAGTGCTGGGACAAAAACCGCAGCCGTGATGTTCAAATCCCCTAGACACTCCATGTAGACAAGTCTGAGAGCTAAAATCTCCAGGGGGATGCCATCAGAGCAGGCCCCCACAGTCTTGCAGGATTTCCCACAGTAAATATCAGAGAAAAGCTCCCTCATGCTCCCAGCAGTGGGAGGGGAAAAGGAACCATGTTAAAATACACCAGACATATATCTCTTGGGACTGACACATACACATTACAATATATAAAATAGATGACGGATAAGGACATAAGTGTAGCACATTGTGCACCCTGGACTCAGTCATATTTCTTTGTGACCCCATGGACTGTAGCCCACCAGGCTCCTCTGTCCGTGGAATTTCCCAAGAATACCGGAGTGGGTTACCATTTCCTACTCCAGGGGATCGGGGATCAAAGCCGGGTCTTTTGTGTCTCCTGCATTGGCAGGCAGATTCTTTACCAGTAGTGCCAGACAATCTTGGCTAGCATAGGGAATTGTACTCAATACTCTGCAATGATCTGTATGGGAAAAGAATCTAAAAAGGAAAAAAGAGTGGATATATATATATAAAAATATATATAACTGATTCACTTTTCTATACACCTGAAAATAACAACATCGTAAATCAACTACAGCCCAATAAAAACTTTTAAAAGAAAAAGAAATACACCATAGCCCTCTGTGCTTCTTTTTTTCTTTTTTTTTTTCCTCTGTGCATCTTAACAATGCCTGCCCTCAGGGGGAACTAGGTAACCAGAGCCTGGCCTGCTGGGGCGTGATCAGGGCCAGACTGCCTGGGGAAGGGAAATCCCCACCTCCACCTGCCCTAGCCATCCTGTGCCTCCTAAAAGAGGAGGAAAAATAAACTGAGAAATACTTGTGAAGCTCACAGTCCAGAGACACAGGCTCAGAGAAACACCGTGCCCCACCCTTCCCCACCCTTCACACCTCACCAACCTATCACTGAGGGCCTGTTTATGGCTGTTCCTTTTTACCCAGCACATCGTGTCTGGCTATTAAGAAAGATCACAAGGTCTACCAAAAGGCAGAAATCACAGCCGAAGAGACGGCGCAAGCATCAGAACCAGACGTGGAAGGCATGTCGGAATGATCAGACCAGGGATTTAAAACAACTCGGATGACTATGCTAAGAGCGCTAATGGATAGAGAAGACAGACACAGGACAGATGGACCGTGTAAGCAGAGAGATGGAAGTCCTGAGAAGGAACCAGAGAGAAGTGCTGGAGATCAAAGGCATTGCAGCAGAAATGAAGAATGCCTTTGATGGGCTTACAGGCAGACCTCGTTTTATTGCACTTCACTTTATTGGGTTATCACAGACCCAAAGAACCACTGGGTGGTTCTTCTTTTATTTTTTTTTTAAACAAATCGAAGGAACCCTCCTGCATAGAACCAGTCTATCTGCACCATTCCTCCAACAGCATTCTCTCACTTTGTGTTTCAGTGTCATGTTTTGGTAATTCTCACAATATTTCAAACTTTTTTCATTATTATTTGTTAGAATGCTGTATAGTCAGAGATCTTTGATGTTCCTACTGTAATTGTTTTGAGATGCCACACACCCACAGTAGATGGAAAACTTAATCAATGGCTCCACCAGGACTGTTACCCTGTCTCCTTCCCTACTTCTTGAGACACAACAATATTGAAATTAGGCCGCTTAATAACCCTACAACGGCCTCTAAGTGTTCAAGTGAAAGAAAGCATTGCACATTTCTCACTTTAAATCAAAGGCTAGAAATGGGGCTTCCCTGGTGGCTCAGGGATAAAGACTCTGCCTGCCAATGCAGGAGATGTTTGATCTAATGCCATGTTTGATCCCTGGTCTGGGGAGATCCCACATACCATGGAGCAGTTAAGTCCGTTCACCACAACTACTGAGCCTGTGCTCTAGAGCTCAGGAGCCACAACAAGGAATAACCCCTGCTCTCCCCAACTAGAGAAAGCCCACTTGTAGCCACAAAGACCCACCACAATCAAAAAATAAACAAATAAGTCAATCTTTAAAAAAAAAAATCAATCAATATATTGGGAATTCCCTGGCAGTCCAGTAGTTAGGACTCCAAGTTCTCACTGCCAAGGGTCCAGGTTCAATCCCTGGTTGGGGAGCTGAGATCCCACAAGTGGTACAGCCAAAAAAAAAAACACCCAATATAATCCATCACATCAACAGACTGAAAAAGGAACACCGGAAGGTTCTGGAAGTTATAGCTCAGGTCTCACCATTCCCCACCACACTGCTTTGGGACTATCCAAGCCCATCTGGTCCCACAGAAAGAGGAAGCAACAGCCCAGCTCTGTGTAGCATGAGCCCCCTGAACCGGGCCGAGCTGGGGATCGATGGAAGCAGGGGGCCTGGCCCCGGAACTGGAGCTCAGCAACCTGAGGGTTTACAGGCACAGCTCTGGGCAGGAACAGAAGCAAGGGGGAGGCTGCAGCGGCTCCAGGTTTCTGTGGTCTACTGGGGAGCTCCCCCCGCTCCCCTCACACTCATCAGGGCAGACACACAAAGGCCTCCATCTCAGTAATACACATCAGCAGAGAGGGGAGTGGACGGGTCAGGGAGACAGAGCTCGTGATCCAAACTGCACCTCTGCAGAGAACAACCACTAGAAGAAAGACATCAAGCCAACAGCACGAATCTCAGGAGCAGAACTTGCGGGACAAATGGACCAAGAGGGAGGTTGACACGTGTGTGTGCTTAGTCGCTCAGTCGTGTCCCACTCTTTGCAACCCCAGGGACTGTAGCCCACCAGGCTCCTCTGTCCATGGGCTTTTCCAGGCAAGAATACTGGAGTGGGTTGCCATGCCCTCCTCCAGGGGATCTTCCCAACCCAGGGATTGAACCCAGGGCTCCTGCATTGCAGGCGGATTCTTTACCAGATGAGCCACCAGGGAAGCCCAAATTGACATAATAAATAGGCTCAAAGAGGTGGGGGAGTACAAATGTAATGTGAACCAGGCAGAGAAGTTATCAAATAGGAAGCAATGCCTGGTCTCCTGAAGGTGGGGCAGGCAGTCACTCCAAGGCCCAGCAAACTTCTCGGCACAGCAGATGGAACTCCACCCCACTTTGTACCTCCCCAGAGAGAGTGGGAGAGGTTCTGGGGGATGCTGTCAACCCTACCCTTCCTTGGATGCTAAGGGCCTCCTCTGCAGACCTTAAGCAGTCCCCCACCACACGTCAGTGAGCTGCAGTGCTGATGTGGAGAATGGCGCACTATTCTGTGAAGAGAGTTTATTTCTTAACCATGGATCTGACAGGGTGATTCTCCAGCCCAAACACGTTCAGTGGCTTTCTGCCATCAGCCAAAGGTTCTCGGAATGACTCATGAGGCTCTTACATTCTGGCCCCAAACCACCATCCCAATTTTTCCTCCTGCCACCGTCCTCCAAACACCTGATGGTTCTGCAACATGAAAGCCTGCATGAAAGATGTCAAAGCACAGAGGCTCCTTCCAGGCACTGATTCTGCAGGTCTGTGATCGCCGCCTGGAACTGCTGGAGAGAAGTGGGAGAAACAGCCGTGGTCCGTGAGCATGCCTGCCTGGGGGCTGGCAAGATGGGGAAAGCTTGCCATGCTGAGAGAAATGAGCTTCAGCTGGAAGCTCCCACACGTAATGTGGTTTTTCATAGCTTCACGCCTCAGAAAATGCTGCTGCAACTGCCTAGAAGGTTCTTCCCCAGTCCATCCACCGATAAAACTCCTACGCATCCTTCAAGACCCCAGCTCCTCACCAGGAGCCTTAATGCTTTATTTTCCGTGAGGCTGCAGTGTGATTTCAGGCATACAACACATGGCGCTGTGGGGTGGTCTATGGACCCATCTCTCCAACAGTGAGCGCTTGGAGGGCAGGGACCAAATTTATGCTGCTCTGAATCCACTGTGCCTGTCATGTAGAGACCATTTAATAGATGCTTGAGTCATTAATTAAATACAGATGTCTAGCTAGCTAATTAATCATAACGGAAAATTATGCTCTACTAGGAGATCTGTCCAGGGTGATTCTTCGGAATTCCTGCCTGAGGGAGAATAGAATTAGTCTAGTCTGGATTATCCTAGAGGTGGGTCAGTATCATTTAATTACAGGCCCTGGTAGGCCTCCTCTGAGCACCTGCCTGTCTGAGACTGAGGCTCTCCCAGAAGGGTCCCCCGGTTTCCACCGCAGAGGCTGCTGCTCCAGCAATGCCAGCCAGTATCCAGCAGGGTGTACATCCAAGATTGAAGCTTTGATTTTCAAATCTCCTAGACCCCAAAGACAACCTTGTTCTGTGGGAGAGAGATTTCATGCTCTTTTATAGGCATAGGACTCCTGCATCTGGCCAGCCATAATGAACAGTTTTCACTATGCATTTCAGTGTAAATAAATGATTTTCAGCTTCCTTGACGGTCAGGGCTGTAGATGGTGTGAGCCCAGGGGTCCTGGGTACCCTTTGCCATCTCACTTCTCTGTGCATCCTCCCCCACCCCACCCAGCCCCACACGCATCCCCTGGCTGCCTCGCCTCTGGTCCAGGTGTTTCCTTGACCTGGAAGTCTCGACCCACTCCCACCCAGCCCACCCTCTGATGGTAAACACCTACTCATTGATCTTTCAAAACTCAGGTCAATAGATTCATCTCTACCGCTATTTTAGATTCCACATATAAGCAATATCCTATGATATTTGTCTTTCTCTGTCTGACTTATTTCACCCAGTATGCCAAAGGAACATATTTATAAGACAGGAATGGAGTCACAGATGTAGAAAACAAACTTATGCTTCCTAAGAGGGAGAAGGGGTAAATTGAGAGTTTCGGATTGACATATACGACTACTATATATTAAATAGATAACTAGTAAGGACCTGCTGAGGGGCTTCCCTGATGGTTCAGTGGGTAAAGAATCCACCTATAATGCAGGAGACACAGGAGACGTGAGTTCGATCCCTGGGTCGAGAAGATCCCCCGGAAGGAGGAAATTGCAACTAACTCCAGTATTCTTGCCTAGAGAATTCCATGGCCAGAGAAGCCTGGCGTGCTGCAGTCCATGGGGTCGCAAAGAGTCACACACGACTGAGCAACTGAGCGTACACACATGCACACATATATAAACTAGATAACTAATAAGGACCTACTGTATAGCACAAGGAATTCTGCTCAATACTCTGTATGTAATGATCTCTATGGGAAAAGAATCTGAGTAAAATGGGGTCTTCCTTGCAAGGAATGTAAACCTCCTTGGTAGGCTGTAGAGGCCACCTGTGGTTAAGAAAACGATGGAACTCAATCCTGAGGGATGGAGGGGAGTGACGAGCGAGCAGCGGCACAAAAACCCCCATCGCAAGAGCTCTGGGACTTCCCTCGTGGTCCAGCGGTTAAGAATCCACTTGCCAATGCAGGGAATGCAAGTTCAATCCCTTGTCCAGGAAGATTCCCCATGCCACAGGGCAACTAAGCTTGTGAGCCTACAACAACTGAGCCCTCATGCCGCAGCTCCTGAAATCCGCGCTCCTAGAGCCCACGCTTCACACTAAGAGAAACCAACGCAATGAGAAGCCCTCGCACTGAAACTACAGAGGAGCCACTCTCCACGACTACAGAAAGCCTGCTCACAGCAACGAAGACCCGGCACAGCCAAAAATAAATAAACAAAATGCCATCCACTTACAAAAATAAAAAAAAAGAAGAGCTTTGGAGCCAAGTTCCTAAGTCAGTTGACAGAGGAGAATAAGAATGAAAATGGTACTAACTTTGCGTGGCATCTCTTCCATGGTTGTTCTTCAAGAAACAGCTGATTCAGGAGTTGATATTAAGCTTAGCTCTTTTAGGGGAGAGAACCGTCTTTGAAAATTACAGACAGAAAAGCATCCGGAACGCCCTCCCCCTCCCCTAAACCTGGCTTTGATCTTAGCGTCCCCGTCCAGGCTGGGTGGCCAGGAGCACAAGGAATGACACAACAGAGGGACTCACAGAATTACAGAAACAGTGTTTCACAGCTGGCTTAGCTTGTAAAGATTAACTTCGAAAACTAGTAAGTGCGTACCACTTATGTACTGGCCTCTGTTCTAAAGGTGTCACATGAATTATTTATTGAATCTTGCCAACAACCCTCTAGGGTAGCTACTGTTATATTGTTATTCAGTCACTAAGTTGTGTCCGACTCTTAGAGACCCCATGGACTGCAGCATGCCAGGCCTCCCTGTCCATCACCAACCCCCAGAGCTTGCTCAAACTCATTCCATCGAGTCAGTGATACATCCAACCATCTCATCCTCTGTCGCCCCCTTCTCCTCCTGCCTTTAGTCTTTCCCAGCATTGGGGTCCAATGTGTCAGCTCTTCCCATCAGGTGGTCAAAGTATTGGAGCTTCAACATCAGTCCTTTCAATGAATATTTAGGGTTGATTTCCTTTAAGATTGACTGGTTTTATCTCCTTGCAGTCCAAGGGACTCTCAAGAGTCTTCTCCAGCACCACAATTGGAAAGCATCAATTCTTTGGTGCTCAGCCTTCTTTATGGTTCAACTCTCACATCCATATGTGATTACTATTATGATCTCCATTTAATAGATAAGGAACCTGGGGCTGAAAACCGTGTCAACTTGTCCCGGGTCTCCCAGCTAGAGAGAGACAGCTGGGGTGAGCAGCTAGGTAGCGTCCAGCCTCTGGAGCTCCTACTTTTAACCCCATGCCATCCCACCCTCAGCATGGAGGCCAGAGTGAGGGATGCAAGACAGAAGATGGTCACCTCATCCTTGTGGGGTAATGGGAAGACTAAACTGGATTTGGGGGTGACTCTTTGTGGGTAAGGATGGATGAAGGAAAGGAATGAGGAGCTAGGCCATCTCTGGGGGCTCTGGTCCAAAAGGCAGTTGCCTGGGTGGGTGATGACTGAGAGCAGCCAGGGCACCAGTGTGGATGCATCCAGGGAATGTCAAACGTCAGGACTAGGAGACCCGGAAGACAAGGAAAAGCCAAGATGCACCCCAAAGTTGAGGACAGCCGTGGCTGCAAACAGCAGCCTTCTTGGTAGTGTATTCAGTCTGTTGTTGAACAGGTTGCCCTAAGGGACCTTGGAGACAGCTCTTCCCAGTGGACATTCATGACTGGCCTGGTGTCCCCAGTCTAGGCTCCAGCCAGGTATGCGTGGTGCCTTTGGAAGCTCCAGGGCACAGTGGCCAGGGTTCACATTGGCCAAGTCATCATGTCCCTCTGCACCAAGCTGCAGAACAAGGAGCATGTAACTGAGGCCCTCCTCAGGGCCAGGTTCAAGTTCCCCGGCTGTCAGAAGATCCATATCTCCAAGAATTGGGGATTTACTAAGTTTAACGGGGGTGAATTTGAAAACATGATGGCAGAAAATCAGCTCACCTGGGATGGCTGTGGGGTCAAACATGTGGGTAATTGTGACCCCCTGGACAAACGGCGGCCCTGAACTCATGAGAGCCTGGGCGCTGTCCACTCCTTACTCTGGCCCATCAATAAATCAATAAAGTTGAGGACAAGAGCAGACGCCTCAAGGGCCGAAACCCACACGGATGAGGGACTAGGAAGCAGAACCCCAGGTGCAGAACCCCAGACTGGCAGGAGCCTCCATGTGTGAATAATCAGCCAGTTGCAGGCCAGGAGGTCAGGCCAGGTACAAGGAGGGGGCCCGGGTAAGGGGGTATCATGGTAAGATGACCACAGGCATTTGAAGTCTGACCATCAGCAGTGAAAACAGCCCCCTAGAACAGTGGTCCCTAACCTGCTTGACCAGGGACCAATTTTGTGGAAGACAATTTTTCCACAGACCAGGCGTGGGGCAGTGGTTTTGGGGTGATTCAAGTGAGTTACATTTACTGTGCACTTTATTTCTAATCTGGGCTTCCCTGGTGGCTCAGACGATCAAGAATCTGCCTGCAATGCAGGAGATGTGGGTTTGACCCCTGGGTTGGGAAGATGCCCTAGAAAAGGGCATGGCAACCCACTCCAGTATTCCTGCCTGGAGAATCCCATGGACAGAGGAGCCCAGTGGGCTACAGTCCATGGGGTCGCAAAGAGTCGGACACGACTGAGCTTCAGAACAGTTTGACTTCACTTCTTCCTTATTTTTAATCTAATGCTGCTGTTGATCTGATTGGAGGTACTGGTCCACGGCCGGGAGGTTAGGGACTCCTTGCCCAGAGAGATGAGCCAGGACGGGCTCCTTGGAAGCATGTGGTCAGGAAATGCTCAGACTGGCCTCTGAGTTCCCCCTGGGCAGGGAGGCCATGATTTCAGGCTTCTGAACGGCCCCCAGGGAAATCTCCCTCTCTGACCACAGGCTCATGTGCCCTGGCCTCACTCACCAAGGGTGCTGCCAAATTCTGTCCTGTAAATTTTGGGCACTGAGCAAATATTAAGCCATAAAAAAACGGGAGCAAAGAAATCATTAGCGATGTACCAGTGATCACGTAATGTCACTGCGGAGACTTTCCAAGTAAATAATTTCCTTTCCAGCCACCGAGTATCATAATGACACAGCCAAGACGGGTTTCTATTTATTCCCGGCCAGTCTCTCTCAGATTTACGTTCCAATCATGAGATGGGACTCTCACTGCATTTCAGCGCATTACTTAATCAAAGGGGATGCCGGTTGACCCCAGTGTGTCTTAAAGTTGGGGTTATTTATGGATATGGTTTCGCGTGGAGGGTCACCGTGGGGCCTAATCTGCATATGCCTCTCAGGAGAGCTGGGACGTTATTTGCATAAGAAGCCCTAGGTTTCTGGGGAGGACCCAGAAAGAGGACTGCAGCACAGCTGAAGGGTGGAGGCCCTGCTTTTAGGGAGGACTCTAGTCAAGCCACACAGGAGAGCACTTAGGGCAAGTGGGGATCCCACCTCACCTCAAGTCTAAAGTGAACCAGTGTTCTGCTTCAAAGGGTATCTTGGTACCCATGACACCATGACATGGGTACCAAGTCATGACACCATGAACAGTCTCCCTAGTTCCTCCCAGGCTCTTCCTAGAGAATTTCTTGTTTAGGCATCAAGTTGTGTCCAACCCTTTGCATGGACTGTAGCACACCAGTCCTCCCTGTCCCTCACCATCTCCTGGAGTTTGCCCAAGTTCATGTCCGTTGAATCGGTGATGCCATCCAACCATCTCATCCTCTGTCACCTTCTTCTCCTTCGGCCCTCAATCTTTCCCAGGATCAGGGTATTTTCCGATGAGCCGGCCTAGAGAAGAGGGTGTCCTTACGAGCCACACTGCAGTCATGGACTTTCTATTTTTTTTAACTATTTCACTTACATTTTATTCTTTTTTAAAAATTTTTAATTGGAGGATAATTGCTTTACAATGTTGTGCTGGTTTCTGCCATACATCAACATGAATCAGCCATAGGTGTACATATATCCCCTCTCTCTTGAACATCCCTCCCATCCCGTCCCTACCCATCTAGGTTATCAGAGAACACCAGATTTGAGCTCCCTGCAGTGAATTCCCACTGGCTCTCTGTTTTACGTATGATAATATAAATGCTTCAGTGTTACTCTCTCAATTCGCCCCTCTCTCCCCTTCCCTCACTGTGTCCTTATGAGCCACACTGCACTGCCATGGACTAAATTTTATGCAAATCATTTCTCAATGATGTTCTGGGTGAAAGAGCAAGACCAGAAGGTGTGGCTCCTGCCCTGGAAGGCTCTTACTGTCCAGGGAGGAAGAGAGACTTGTGCCACGGAAGCCGGAGCAGTGGTTTATCTTACTGCTGTATGTCTTCCTGAGGGCCTGAGCCATCTGTCATATGTAATGTCGCTCTCTGTCTCTAGCAATTTTCTCTGCTCTAAAGTCTACTTTACTCAAGTCAATACAGCCACTCCTGCTTATTACTATTATTTACATGGTATATCTTTTTCTATCCTTTTACTTTCAATCTACCCATGTTGTTGTATTTGAAGTGAGTAACCCACCAGGCTCCTCTGTCCATGGGATTTCCCAGGCAAGAATACTGGAGTGGGTTGCCATTCCCATTTCCAAGGGATCTTCCCAACCCCGGGTCTCCTGCACTGCAGGTGGATTCTTTACCGTCTGAGCCACCAGGGAAGCAACTCAGATAGATCCCTGGTCAAGGAACTAAGATGCACATGTTGTCATTCAGTCGCTCAGTCCTGTCCGACCCTTTGCAACCCCAAGGACTGTAGCCCACCAGGCTTCCCTGTCCTCCACCATCTCCCAAAGCTTGCTCGAATTCATACGAATTGATTTGGTGATGCTATCCAATCATCTTATCCTCAGTCACCCCCTTCTCCTCCTGCCCTCAATCTTTTCCAGCATCAGGGTCTTTTCCAGTGAATTGGCTCTTCAAATCAGGAGGCCACAGTATTGGAGCTTCAGCATCAGTCCTTCCAGTGAATACTCAGGGGTGATTTCCTTTAGGACTGACCTAAGATCAATCTCCTTACAGTTGGATCTCTTTGCAGTCCAAGGAACTCTCAAGAGTCTTCTTCAGCACCTCAATTCGAAAGCATCAATTCTTCAATGTTCAAACTTCTTTATGGTCCAACTCTCACATCAGTATATGTCTACTAGAAAAATCATAGCTTTGACTATATGGACCTTTGTCAGCAATATACTGGAATATATATATGTTGGCAATATCTGAAATCTACTGGAGGTGATAAAGAAATCCCAGAGACCCACCACTGTGATGTTCCTCAAGTTCTGAGGACCCTGAGAAGCCTGCCTTCTTTCTGTCTTTTGGAGTCTTCTGGGGACTTCCCTGGTGGTCCGGTGGATAAGATTCCATGCTTCCACGGCAGGGGCACAGGTTCAATACCTGGCTGGGGAACTAAGGTCCCGCATGAGGTGTAGCTAAGAAAAACACACAAATCCCCGCCAAAGCAGTCTTCTTAGGCTTTTCTGTTGTGTTATGTCTGTGGTCTTTTAGTTGTGAGAGTGAGGGGCTTGGAGGAATGCAACCACTTCATCTTGACTAGAACCGAAGTCTGACTGTATCTGGCATGTTTGGGAGAGATCAGATGTGCTCCAAGACCTAAGGCAATCTCAGAGTTCCCTCATGACCAAGTGGGTGGAGAAATAGCTGAGAGAAAGAGCCAGTAAGCTTGCCAAAAGGTTGCCGTGACATGGGAGGAAAAGTTTTTATTGCTTTAAACATAATGCCTTTCCCACAAATTAAAACTCAGTCATGATCCAGGAACCCTGCACCCTGAGCCAGCTTCAAACCATAAACTACAGACTTTATAGAGCACAGTTCACTTTCCCATGTTGGTCGGATACATTTGGTTATTATTAATTACTCGGTAGGCAGGCTAGGGGGAGAAGGCAATGGCACCCCACTCCAGTACTCTTGCCTGGAAAATCCCATGGACGGAGGAACCTGGTGGGCTGCAGTCCATGGGGTCGCTAAGAGTCGGACACGACTGAGCGACTTCACTTTCACTTTTCAGTTTCATGCATTGGAGGAGGAAATGGCAACCCACTCCAGTGTTCTTGCCTGGAGAATCCCAGGGATGGGGGAGCCTGGTGGGCTGCCGTCTATGGGGTCGCACAGAGTCGGACACAACTGAAGCGACTTAGCAGCAGCAGCAGGCAGGCTAGGGCACGGAAAACACCACCATGAACACCGCGAGTGAGCCAACAGTTCTAGAACCTAAATTCTAACGTTCCTTGACTGAGGCTTTTTCAGACTTTGTCTTCAAAGGCACTTTATGAAGCACAACACACACGAGGCACCACAGCTGCCCCCAAACAAGTAGGAACAGCACGAGAAGTTAATTGAAACGGGCTTTACCGGGAATGCAGTGTGAAGAAACCGAGGCTCATTGAAATGCTTTGATATGCTGCAAGAAACAGTGACTTTTGTCCCCAATTTCTGACATCTCTTTCAATGCCACGTTTTTAAACATCTGTTTCTAGAGCAGAGCAGGAAATCTCTAAGCAGCCATAACTCTTCGCTCGTGTCACATGGAAACTACAGGCTGTAATTTTTTTTTTTTTACTCTTACCATGAAATCTGTTTTTCTTTTAAACCAGTTCAAAGCAGAGCATTTAATGGGCATTTATACACGGGAGAGTTTGAGAGGCTACTTTTTACAAATGGCTGTCATGAGATGAGTCATGATCAATGACGAGATTCTGCTTTAGGCAGGGTTATGAATGGAGCTGCTTTATTGGCAAGCTAGGGGCAAAGGGGAAGCCACCTGATTCTGAGTCAGTCCCATAGAAAAGAAAGGCAAACTGCAAATGGATTGATAGGTACCTCGCTTCTGGGCACCTCTTTGAAGCAAGAATAACTCTTCTGGCCCTTTGTTTGACTGCGTGCTTTCAAAACTGTGTTTCCAGTCTCTGTGACCGAAGTTTCTATGGCTTCAGTGGCTGTGGATTACACAGAGAGGGGAATGTGTGTGTGTGTGCGTGTGTGTGCCTGCTCAGTAGGCGGAGGTCAAGGTAGTTTTTTTTCCTTGATGAAATATATGAGGTGCCATATGGTGGAGCAACCTGAGAATACCAGGTGTGCCTGCATCAGAATCTAAAGTGCCGTTACCATGGAGACCAGCACTCCCTCAGCAATGTAGGGCCTCTACTTCCGCCTTCAGAAGCGCTGACTTGTCTAATAGGAATAGGTGCTCTGACATACAAAAGAAGTAAACCTTGAAGGCAAGCCTTTAGGAATTTCTAATTTTTTTTCCTTGATTCTAAAGAGTTTTCTCCCTCTGTACTTCATGAGTGAAGGCTTTGCTGAACTAACAACAACAACAATAATAATAATAGTAGCCTTTATTACACAGTGTTCTTCCTAGGTGGTTCAGTGGTAAAGAACCTGCCTGCTAAGCAGGAGACATGGGTTCTATCCCTGGGTTGGGAAGATCCCCTGGAGAAGGAAACGGCAACCCGCTCTAGTATTCTTGCCTGAGAAATCCCATGGACAGAGGAGGCTGGCAGGCTACAGACCATGGGGTCCTGGAGTTAGACACGACTGAGCAACTAAACAACAGCAACAAATTAAGATGGTGCTTTGTGTTATATATACTCTATCTATCCTTGGAGTAAGTGTTTTATCTATATTTTACAGATGAGAAAACCAAACCAAGACTTCAAGAAAGTTTCCCAAGCCATAATCTCACAAACAGCTGTCCAGGTTGGAACTCGAACCCAGAACCAACTGTGCACTTAACTCCTTGCCAAAAGGTGATGAATTCATTACATCTGGAGTATATCTGTCTGTTCCAAGGATTATCAAGCTTTTCAGTCCTAGGCACTAAGAACTGAGAGGCAAAAGAAAAAGGAAGTGAAGTTCCTGAAAGGTTTCCAATGGCCAAGTGATGACTTATTGACAGGACAAGCCACAATCGCATTGAGAACCGATGGCTAAGATTTTTTGAGCATCTGTATGTGACCTTCATTCTTTCATCAAATATGTACTGAGACCTGTGGATGACAAAAACTCTTAATAACAAATCAGACAAAAATCCCTGCCTGGGGGGACTTCCTAAACTCCAGTTTGTGTCTGTGTCAGACACTGGACCATGAGAACTCAGAAGCAGTAAAAGAGTTTATGAATAAGAAGCCAGGATAACCTAACTGCAATGCACTGAGACAAGAGCTAGATTCCAAAGAGGTGCAAAGCTCGGGAATGGTGCTACTAGCGGGGCACCGGGGAATCCAAGGTTTCTTTCTCTAGCTTTAGATGACTAGATTCCTCAAAGATCCCAGATCCTCTGACCTCCCTGGAGATCCTTTGGGACCCTCTTGGTCAACTCCTGAGAAGCTGGAACTCCTTGGGTGGCTCATTCTAGGGCAAACCATTGTCATGGGGTGACTGTCATACCAGGGCCCCCACACTTGTGCATCAGATGATTGATGAGCATAGGATCTGACATCTGTTCCTAACTCATGGCATTTCTTTACCTTTCATTTTGATCATTCTAGCTCTTCCTTCCACCTGAGCTCTGTTTAAACATTGTTTCAACAGCCTTAAATATAATCTGTTCTTTCCAGCTTTGGGTCATCCAGAAATTTGATATCTTCACCTTGTATTAAAACACTTGGAGGGAGTTCCCTGGTGGTCCAGTGGTTAGGACTCCACTCCCACTACAGGAGCACTCGTCTCATCCCTGTGCAGGGAACTAAGATCCGACATGCCGTGCAGCCAAAAAATAAACAAATAAATAAATGAACTAAAAAAAAATGGGGGTGGGAAGGAGGCTCAAAAGGGAGGGCATATGTCTATATACTTAGTTGATTCACACTCTTATGCAGCAGAAACTAACATAATTGTAAAGCAATTATCCTCCAATTAAAAGTAAATTGGAAAAAAAAAAAAAGTAAATTGGACTTCCCTGGTGGCTCAGTGGTAAAGAATCTGACTGCCAATGCAGGATATGTAGGTTTAATCCCTGGGTTGGGAAGATCCCCACTCCAGTATTCTTGCCTGGGAAATCCCAGGGACAAAGGAGCCTGGTGGCAAAGAGTCTATGGGGTCACCAAAGAGTCAGACATGACTTAGCAACTAAACAACAAATTAAATTTAAAAAAAAAAAAAGAAAGAAAAAACAAGCATTTGGAGAACAGTGTCAAGGACAGGCCTAGAGACTAAAGCCTTCTTTCCAGCCCAGCAGAAATCCACTAAGTAATACACTTTGGTGCAGTCATTTGCCCCGCCAAGAACCAAGGAACCTATTATTGAAGTTACACCTCTCTACCTTGCCCGAGGACATGATGAAGGATGCTGCCAAAAGCCTTGGCAAAATTCCTTCTCCCAGCTCCAGAGACAAGCGCGCTTCTATATTGGGAGGAGACTGAGGTGGGGATATCGCGATTGCTTCGAAATCCAAAATGTAAGATGAGAAAACCAAACTGTTTGTCTGGAGCCATGAGAGTCAACTCAGGCCTGTTGTTCACACTTGACTTCTGATGACCTAGTGCCACTCTGTCAGTCAAACACAAAGGAAATGTTACTAAACAATTGCCCCACTTTGTTTCATTAATGTTTGTGTAGACAAGCAATATCAGAGCAACATATAAACAGAGTTCATTGTTCGCATTCAATAAAACTTACAATAAAGCAAATCTAATACATTTTAATGAAATGCATGTCTACGATTGTGTTGTATGGTAATTAAATAGAATTGTAAGAATTCACAGCAACTGAAATTATTTCTTACATAGTACAAAATTCTGGGGGTGAGAACTGGGTAAAGAAAGGTCCTTGAAAAAAAGGAAATGAGATGGGTTAGTGGGGAGGGAATTAGGGTCATCTAAAAAGATCATGGTTATGGGTGGGTTTTTGCCCTGTTTTAAGCCAAGCAGTTCCAAAGACTGTAGAATTTCCAGTCCTTGCCCTTGGCTAAATTTACAAGCTAGGAACTTGGGCAGGAATAGAGTCTATATTCAGTTCTTCTAAGAGAAAAGAAAGCTAAGAATCAACTAAAATCAGCTAAAGCTAATTCTAGGAGTATTGTTAAGATACTGAGGTAGGGGGCTTCCCTGGTGGTTAAGACTTTGCCTTCCAGCACAGGAGGTCAGAGTTCAGCCCCTGGTTGGAAAACTTAAGACCCCACATGCCTCGTGGCTAAAACACCAAAACATAAACCAGGAGCAGTATTGTAACATATTCAATAAAGACTTCAAAACCGGTTCACATCAAAAAAAAAAAAAAAAATCTTAAAAAAACCAAAAGAAGATAGTAAGGTGAAAGGCAATGCCTCCCTCTATTATGGCAACAAGAAGAAATTGGGCCTTCATGTGCAAGAACTTGGGGGTTGGATTCAGATTATCTAGGAACTCTTTAAAAAGTCAGACACTTCGATCACACTGAAGCCCACTGATCAAGGTCTCAAGGAAGCAGGTTTAGACCTGCGTATTTTTCAGAGCCTAAGTGGTCCTGACAGTCACCCGAGTTGATTATCTAGAAGCGTTAGGTACAGAAGGTTTATACCTGGGGGAGATTAGAAAGCACAGCCAGAGAGTGGGGAGAGACAGCTGAAGAAGTAGAAAACCCCACGTGCTACACCACCACTGTGTGTAAGAAAATCTAATCAGATTGCATTCCTAACACCCGCCAGCACTCAGGGAAAAGGGACTCTGCCTGAGACGGTCAGGTGCCCGCGTGTGCTCAGTCGCTTCAGTCCTCTCCGACTCCTTGTGACCCTGTGGACTGTAGCCCGCCAGGCTCCTCTGTCCGTGGGATTCCCCAGGCAAGAGTACTGGAGTGGATCGCCATGTCCTTCTCCAGTGGATCTTCCCGACCCAGGAAGACGTCTCCTGCATTGGCAGGCGGGTTCTTTGCCATTAGTGCCACTGAGACGTCAGGGTGGGTGGCGGGGGAGGTCATTTTAGGGCAATACAGAGCAGGCTGGGTGGGATGTTAAAACACGAGGTTTCAGAAAACCAACATAAGGGAACTGGCACTTGATTCACAGGGAGAAGATGCTTTAGGAGGTGAGAGGAAGGGATAAAACAGAAAGAGGCCTTTTCAAAATTGAGTCAGGCTAATCTTGCCTCTAGTCTGCAGATGCCAAAGCAATTTTCAAAGAACTCTTCTTAGGTGTGTCCCTTCCTCCTCCTCTCCCCTTTCACTGCCACGGGCTAAAGGTGGAGACTCCGTCCTGGGAAGGGTGCTCTGTCTGCCCCAGAGCACAGCCCAGATAAGCCACTCAAGCTCAGCTATGCTGGCAGTTCTGCCAGAAATTCCATACTTCTGCAATCTGTTTTGTCTAAGATGCTCAAATGCAAACAAATATTTAAATTACACTGGTCACTGACTTCCCTGGAGGTCCAGCGGTGATGACTTCATGCTGCCAACACAGAGGGCACAGGTTCGATCCCTGGTTGGGGAACTAAGATCCCCCAAGTCACATGGCATGGCCAAAAAGGATATAAATTATGCTGGTCACACACCTAAGAGCTTTTAGAATGTGAAATATGGTTGTCACCAAGTGTTGTGCATCAGTAGGTGCTTGCCTGTGAGCTGCCCCTCAAAGAAAGAGGCTACACTGTACCCTGAAATCTTCCTGGGTGTATGAGAGGTCACCCCATTCACTTTCCTCATGGATCTTATTTGTGAGCCTCTCATGCAACAGACAGGGCTTCCCTTGTGGCTCAGCTGGTAAAGAATCCACCTGCAATGTGGGGCACCTGGGTTTGATCCCTGGGTTGGGAAGATCCTCTGGCATAAGGGAAAGGCTACCCACTCCAGTATTCTAATGTGAAGAATTCCATGGACTGTATAGTCCATGGGGTCACAAAGAGTCGGACACGACTGAGCGACTTTGACTTTCATGCAACAGCCTGGAGGAGGAAATTGTAACCCACTCCGGTGTTCTTGCCGAGAATCCCACGGACAGAGGAGCCTGGCGGGCTACAGTCCTTGAGGTTGGAAAGAGAGGGACCCGACTGACCATCTACACGACAACAGGCACTGTGTCGCCCCTGTAACCAGCCTCTCCCTGGAGTAGTGGCCGCTCCTGTTTTGCCTCTTTCCATCGTGCCACAATCCTAGGCCTCTACACGGGAGCCCTTCCAGGAACTTCCATCTATTTTATCACTTTTTCATTGGCCATTGACTTCAGAACTTGAAATCTCTGGAGAGCAGGAGTGGGGTGCTGGGAAAGTCAGTGGCTACATAAAGGTTATCCGCGTCTCCCACAGGCAGTGCTGCATCTTGTTATTTCTCCTCAGTTGAACCACGGGGGAACATTAGAGGCCCATGGAAGCCCCGCCAAGCAGCTCTCACCTAGTTTAATGTCTCCAGCGTTGAGAGTCATCCCCCTACTGTTACCCCACAAAGGCTAAAGGAAGCACGTTGCCTACTCCATACGGGGCTTAAATCAAATTGGCGCAGGGTGACGTCTATTTGTAAAATAGAGATGCAATTTGCCTTGGCAGAACTGTGCCTTCCTATTGTACTAAACAGCTCCCAGCGCTCTGTTGACGCTACGTAATAAATTTAAGTAAGTTACCTCTAATATGAATGCGGCTGGGTAAAATAAATTGATAGAAAATTGAGCTAGTTTTCATCCCCAGACCGACCACCAGGTTTGAGGCTATTTCTGTCTCCAGGAGGGGTATGATTTCACAAACAGTAGAAGTCTTTTCTCATCCAATTAGCAAAGCACTTCTTCCCTTAAGGTTTTTCACAAGGTGATGATGTGAAGAGAGTGTTGTTCGGAGATCTTGCTGCCGATCACATCCCTGGACCTCAGTCCCTCTACCAGAAAAATAAGAGCAGGAGATAAGACCTCTAGATATCAATCTGGCCCTAAAGCTTTCCGGCTTTCCAATTCTAAAAATTCCAAATAAGAAAAAATGAAAGTTAAAGACAGAAAGCCACAAGGATTGACGTACATACACTACACACACTATGTATAAGACAGGTAACTGCTGCTGCTGCTGCTGCTGCTCAGTCGCTTCAGTCATGTCCGACTCTGTGCGACCCCAGAGACGGCAGCCCACCAGGCTCCCCTGTCCCTGGGATTCTCCAGGCAAGAACACTGGAGTGGGTGGCCATTTCCTTCTCCAATGCATCAAAGTGAAAAGTGAAAGGGAAGTCGCTCAGTCGTGTCTGACTCTTTGCGACGCCATGGACTGCAGCCTACCAGACTCCTCCGTCCATGGGATTTTCCAGGCAAGAGTACTGGAGTGGGGTGCCATTGCCTTCTCCAAAAGCAGATAACTAGTGAGAGCCTATTGTACAGCACAGGGAACTCTACTCAATGCTCTGAGGTGACCTAAATGGGAGGGAAATCCAAAAAAAAAGGGGAGATACATATACATATAGTGGATTCACTTTGCTATATGATAGAAACTAATGTAACATTGTAAACAACTATCTTCCAAAAAGAATTAATTTTTTAAAATTAAAAAAAAAAAAAAAAGCAACCAGGAAAACCAAATTGAATAGCCGGGCCAGCCAAAGCAGATAAGTAGCTGTGAAGCACAGTTACCTGGTGAGTACCACCTGTGCAGAGTGCATTCCTGTCCCAATTATTCGAACCAAGCCCCTGATGCTGGGAAAGATTGAAGGAAAGAGAAGGGGATGACAGAGCATGAGATGGTTGGATGGCATCACAGATTCAATGGACATAAGTCTGAGCAAACTCTGGGAGTTAGTGAAGGACAGGGAAGCCTGGTGTGCTGCAGTCCATGGAGTTGCAAACAGTCAGACACGACTTAGTGACAACCACCACCACCACCCTGGGAGGAGGGTTATACCTCTTGATGCCTCTTGGAGAGAACAGTTCCTGATTCCACTGACAAAAAGTTTGGCCATATGACTTGTTTTGACCAGTGGTAACAGACTTGATGTGTGTGACATCTCAAGAGGAGTTTTAAGAGCCTCTGAGAGCTTGCGAACCCCCTTGCTCTCCTTCCAATGCTGTGAGAACAAAGTCAATGAAGGTTTTAGGGATCTCAAGAAGGGATCATTGTATGGAGCAAAATCACAGCTGTAGCAGAGCTGCAGATGACATGAGAATAAGATCCATACCTTTGTTCTTGCAAGCCACTGAAACCTGGGGCATATTTCATCCCTCAGTCTTACCGAGAGAAAGTGGACTGATTCACTACCCTCCATGGGGCACAAATGATAAATACTCAAAGAAGGACAAGGATGACATGGCTAATGTGTGCTCTTAGACTGAAAGCTCCTGGTGGCAGCAGCCTCATTCTCATGGATGCCAGAAACGCACAGCTCTCCAAACACATAGTCCCGGCTCCCGCCCATGGGAATTTGAGGCTGGCACAACACCACCATCACGGTGATGCCCTCCATTCATTATGTTTCGAACTGGAGTTCAATGGGGGTAAAGGCAGACCGTGGACTTATCCTCAGAGTCCCAAGCCACTCCCTGATCTCTGATTGCCCACAGGTCTGCAGGAAACCTCGAACCTGTCCCCAAAGTCCTGTCATGCGGCCTTTGAAATCTCACAGTGGATTCTCAGTTCAGAGAGGTCATCCCCCAGGCCCAGACTGTGTCTCTCTTTTTTTTTTTTTGGTGGTTGTTCATTTGAAAGTAGGCACAGTATTTAAAGGTTTCTCATAGAACAAATGGGTTCTCTTGCTCAGTATGAGGAACACTAGATACAACGAGCTGTAAGGTCCCTTTTGGCTCTGAAACGGATCAGTCTTTCAGCATTATCCAATTTGGACATTATTTTCCTCACCATTTGATAGGCAGATGTCAAATTTATTAGTGGCACATATCAACTTTATGCAGTTAATTAGGGCAGAAAAACAGACGAATTTTCCAAGTGAATTGACATCATAATCTAAGTGAGATGAACATGGTTATAAGGCAAACCTGTCTCCGCTTATCAGAGAGTATTGTGTATGTTACTTTAAGAAAAAAGAACTAGTTAGATTAAAAATCTGTGAACAAAGTCAAAACAAAGAATTCAAATATATATTTTTTCACTCTTATACAGCCTGAGGGCAATAGCCACAAGAAATTACTATAAAGTGTGAGTAATGCAAAATAGATTTTGTGAATTTCCATCTGAAACGTGAATTTAATATACAACTACAAATTAAGAAATGCTTTTTGATTTATAAAGTAGGCTTGATTCATATGTGGAAAAAATTATGTCCCGTAGACAGCTCCAAGATGAACCCTAGGCTGCACATGGACCTGGAAAAGTGGAGGGGAGTTTCATAGACTGAGAAGATACTGTGACTGCAGAGCCAGACCTTCATCCACATTCGTCAAAACCAAAGCACCCAAGGCCACCGCCACCCGTCCTGAGAAGATGGGCAAAGCAGTCTGTCAGCGACTCACGACCAGCTATCACAACGACGGACCTCTAAGCTACTGAAAGGAACTGAAGTTCTGTGTTTACTTAGGGCATGTACACAGACTAACACCCAGCCTTACCCTGGGCTTTCGGCTTAGGAGCCAATGTCCAATCCCAGCTTCGCCATCGCCATGTGGTAAAGAAGTTTCCTCGTGTCACTATTTTTCATGAGGGCTTTTGCTTACAGGGTCACAGTGAAGACAGAGCCTTCTAGTAGGAGTCTCACTGCCCACCGGGCACGGAGCCATGACATGTGCGACATCCTGCAGGGGGGACAGCAGTGACTAATGCCCCCTGCCTCCCGTGACTCGCTGCTGCTAGTGTGTGAAAGAACCTGCTCTGATAGAAGGCAGACTGACACAAGTCAGCAGCGAGTGGGGATGTCACCTCTCTCGCCACGTGATAAACTCCTCTTTGTGCTTCAGAACCTGGCTGATAGCACCTCCTCTGTGAAGCCTTCCCTGTGCTTCTCCTCCTCCCTGCTGCTGCTTGGTCTCATGGCTGATGGATGGATCTGGCAATGGTTTGTTTCAGGGCTTTCTCTATGGGATGAGTTCTGTAAGGCAGGGGCTGTGCCTCAGATTTGCTGGGTATCCAGTAAGCTAAGCTGACTTTATAAAGGTCTACATAATAGACTAAGGATATAAGTGTTAGTCATTCAGTTGTGTCTGACTCTTTGTGACCCCATGGACTGTAGCCCACCGGGCTCCTCTGTCCATGGAATTATGCAGGCAAGAATACTGGAGTGGGTAGCCGTTCCCTTCTCCAGGGATCTTCCTAACCCAGGTCTCCTGCATTGCAGGCTGATTCTTTACCATCTGAGCCACCAGGGAAGCCCCCTAATACACCTAAATAAATCAATCAATAAATATCTGTATGAGATTCAAATGAGAAAAATACGGAAAAATAAATCCAGGCTAAATCCTTCTAGATGCCCTCCATGCATAATCCCCTGTGGATTACACAGAAGACTTCCTTATACAGAAAACTTTGGGAAACCACCCCCCTCTTTAGGAAACCTGAGACCCTCTGACATGATGTAATGCTTTTTCTTCCTATGAAAAGCAAACCGCAGCTCTGGTCTGTGATTCTTATGCGAGAAACACCAAGCTCTTCCCTATGTGACCTTCTCCAGGACACACACCTGTATATGCAGTAAGAAAAGACAATGAGACAGTGTGCAGTTTGTCAGCTCCCTGTTTAAAGTGCTTCTTTTTGAGGAAATTATGCTTGCTTGTATTGTTCCTATTGTAAAGAGGGAGAAATCTGGGTCTTAGTGTGGTAAACAGGGCAAGAGCACAACCACCAACATCCACGCTTTGGTTCACAAAAGGGACTAAGAGAAGTAAGAACAGAAGCCTCCCTCCTCCAGCCTCTTCTACCTTTGCTGGGAAAATAGCCCAAGAGCTCATGAAGCATTTGGCAAAACACTTCAGTGTACACGTGTCCACTCTGGCCACTGGGTAGGCCAATTTGGGGGTCCAGAAGCTTCAGGGTGACTTTAGGACCCCACTTTTGGTAAAAGTAGTGTGGGGACCGCCTTGATACAGCTCAGACTGTATTTGTCAGCAAATGAAAGGGTAGTGGGACACTTTGGGCTATTTCTGGGGTCCTAAGATTTCTGCTCCGTCACAATAGAAGCCTCAGAGCTAAGTCTAGTTCAAAGAAGAGAGCAGTCCCTAACCACGGCAGATCCCTTCCTGCCCTTGAGTCACTTCCCGCCCTGAGTCAAAGCGGCTCACTAATAAGCGAACAGACCCCACGCACTCTGACTGCAAGGGTCATCACTCCATCTACTGATCTCAGAGGCACCGACAGAGAGCAAGGGTGGGCAACCAGCGCCGCTTTATTTGCAGGAAAAAAACCCAAACAAAATAAAGGGAGCTATAGTGATGTGCCCGGAACTACCTCTGCAAGGAGGCCTTGTGGAGGAGGAAGCCTCACTTGTGGTGTTTGCTAGTTTCCACGGTGTAAATAACCTCACCATAGCTGATTTCAAGCCATCAGCAGGTTGAAAGACTGGCAATGTTGTTTTTAATAGTCAACAGTTGGATCCAAAAAAGCCTGCCATGAGCCAACTCTAGCACACTGTGCAACTTACATTTATTGAGGGTTTATGATGGGGCCATGGGCTTCCCTGGTAGCTCAGGTGGTAAAGAATCTGCCTGCAATGCAGGAGACCCTGGTTTGATTCCTGGGTCTGGAAGATACCCTGGGGAAGGGAATGGCTACCCACTCCAGTATTCTGGCCTGGAGAATTCCATGAACAGAGGAGCCTGGCAGGCCCCAGTCCATAGGGTTACAAAGAGCTGGACATGACTGAGCGACTTTCACTTTATGGCAGGGCCAGAGACTGATAAGCACTTTATATTTCAAGTGTCTCATTTCATCTTCCCAGCAGTCCTATAAGGAAGGTTCATCGTCACCATCCCCATTTGAAGGTGAGAAAACAGGGGCACAGAGAGGATAAGCCACTTGCCCACTGGGGCTGGGAAGAAGGGGCTGGAATCCCAGTCTGACTCCCCAGCTGAAGTCCTTCCAGCCCCACAGTGCTCTTTCGAGACAGACTCTCATTTCCATAGTAATGGATCTCTAGCCAAAGGGCAGGGCCTTCCATCCAGAGTCCACAGGGCCCCAGTGAGGCCAGACATCCCTCCCCCAGGCACAGAACACATGAGGGGGACTCCTTGCCTTTGTAAACTCAGCCTCCTCCTCCCATTTTCTTCCCTCCAATCTAACTCTCACCCCTTCACGCTTCCCTACCAGGAACAGCCGCCTCTGTCCTGCTGCGGGTGCCCCCGCAAGCCCATTCACGTATAGCTGACCTACTGTACCCCTGTGTCAACAAGGATGGGTCATCCAGCAGTGTCCTCCTTGGGAGTCTCACACTGGGAGAGCCCCCTGCACTTCCAGGGCAGGAGCCGACAAGGGCTTGGCCCCAGAGCTCGCTGTCCGCAGGAGGTAGAGGGCCTCTGCTGGACATGGCACAGGGATGGCTGATCAGTGAAAGCAAAGAGGTGGATGGGGATATATCCCTATATCCGAAAGTCAGGAGTTATTCCAAATCCAGGGAGACATGAAAACCCGGGATGGGAATTAAACTTGTCCTAAGTCCTTGAAGTGATCACCTCTAGGCTAAGCAGAATCAGGAAAACTGTCAGTGGGACTGACTAATAACAAGAATTTATGGGCATAGGAGGGTCAAGGAGCCAGATGCAGGCAAGACTCCCAGGCCCTGACCCCAGGATTTGTTTCCATTGTTCTGTGACTTTGTTGCCAAAAACAGCAAGTCTCTTATTAGAAACTCTAATATGTGCAATTTAACTTGAAATGATTTTCCCTATTTAAAAATCTGCCCAGTGAAGAGGTTCAGTAGGTTTTTAAACTATTCATACAAAATGCAACCTTCCAATTAATTTACAAGAACTGACTGATACCAGGAAAGATGCAAATTTAACAGCCAAAGTTAAATGAAAACTTCTGCATATTCAATGGCCCATAATTTAAAAATGAAGCTCATGATTTATAACTGCAGCCAATGATTTATTTCTTTCACCTGGATCTACACACTTTTGTGGGGTAACTTTTTCATTACAAAAGTCATTAAAAGCATGAAAATTAACAGAATCACTGTACCTAGTTAGCCTAGACCAAGGTTTGGTTTTTTAAAATGAAGTGTATTTAATCTCATGGCTCGCAATACAAGTATTGTTCATAATTTTTGGAAGGTATTTTGTGTCAGTAAAATGATTTTCCATGTTTTCATATTTATAGTCCTTAAACTTTTAAATTTTGTGCATATTTTTATAAATTACATACTTAATTACAAATATTCTGTAAATTATCATTTAGTAAATATAATACAGTGTAAAACTCAAAGCATCTAACTGGCAGAGAGCCACCGTCACAGGAGTTTGTGAGCACGTAGGAGTTTGTGTCCCAGGTCACACACAATGTGACCAGCACGATCCTGTCCCATCAGTCAAAGGCCATGAGGTCAAGAGCCACGACTAACGTGCACGCCGAGGGCTTTTCAGAGGCAAAAGTGAGGGCAGGGACTGACTGGATTTCTATAAACACTGCTCTTTAAAAACCACTTTAGGGACTTTCCTGGCAGTCCCGCAGTTGAGAGTCAGCACTTCCAAAGCAGGAGGCACTGGTTCCATCCCTGGTCAGAGAACTAGGATCCCACATGCCAAATGGTGTGGCCAAAAAAATTTTTTTAATGAAAAACAATCAATATTGTAGGCATAATTCCTTTGAAAAGTAAAATAATTATCATATAAAAGCAAAAGGTAAAAGTCTCCCTTTCAAGAGGTTTTTCATT